>NC_136539.1:470000-1670000 GCF_910591455.1 Pholis gunnellus
AGATATGGTCATGATATAATTTTTCCCCTAAAATTTGGATTTTTCTAGTTTTATTTGCCCCGTTCATTATTTATTTATGTTCTCTGTGGTCGAAATCTTTAGTTTTTCAAGATTCTGGTGGGACAATACTGAATCATTTATTCATTCAATATTTAATTTGGCCTGAAAATTGTCAAATTTAAATATTTTGCGTCTAAAATAGAATCAGCATCATTTTAGAACATAAACTCCCTCTAAATTGTTAAAGTTCCCAATTCAAAAAAGGCACAATAACCTCAGTGTTCACAATTCTAAGACCCCGACTTTATAGTATTTCTCTAATATCCCTTTAATAAACTGTGTTTCTCGTGCTCACAAGTGATTTTAAAGTATGCTTAGCCCCTGCCTTGTATTGTTTCTTTTCGATACTTCAAATGTGTGACATCTCTGTAAAGTGTAATGTGGGATTATTACAGTTCTTGGTCCAGCTGGTCCAGAAAAACAACAAAACAAAAGTGTAATTGGCTACACATTGGCTGGGCTCGGTGTTCGGATGGTGTGTGTGGCTGGAGGGCCGCTGTGTGATGCAGCAGCAGCACCGTCCACAACCACAGCAACATGCTTCTTTTTTATTGTTTCTCGAAGTGTCCAGGCTCTGTTTTCCGATAAAATCTCTTTGGTTTTGCGGTGGCAGGTCAGTCTGAAGAGTCCGCAGTCTGTTCTGCTGTATAGTCACTTTTGAAGAGGAGGAAACGGAGATGAAGAAGAGGAGAACTTCTGACAAAACGCGCGAGATCTGCTCAGCTCTCCGTCCCCGTCCTCATCATTATTAAATTAGATATATAGCATTTATTTACATTGTACAGAGTGTGAGGAGAGCGGGGGCAAGCACACAGACCCGTCCCCTCACCGTGCGGCCGGGCCGGGCTCCTTAGTCGCTGTCCTCCTCCTTGTCCTCCTGGATGGTGGTGGTGGAATGGTTGTACAGTCCCTGCGCCATCAGCTGCAGCGCCAGCCCATTCTTGAAGCCGCTGGCCTTTTTGATCTTTGCCCGCTTGTTCTGAAACCATATTTTGATCTGGGACTCGTTGAGGCTAAGCTCCTGGGCCAGAGCCTGCCGCCGCTGCTCCGTGATGTAGCGGTTCACCTGGAACTCTGTCTTCAGTCTCTGCAGCTGCTCGGCCGTGAAGGCCGTGCGCGGCCGCTTGTCCTCTTTGCCGCTTTTTGACTTTTTCAGTTTCCGTGTCCTTGGGCCTGCAGTAGGGCGAAAGGACAGGAGAGGGGGAATATAAATATTCAGCGCATAATGAACAATAATTCACGAGAAACCAATAGAACGAAAAAACACAACATCACCAGTCAACACCAGCCTGTGTGCGATGGACAAAATATGATGAATGTGACGATCGCTCTCACTTCCTAAACATATGGGGAAAGCTATAACAATAACAACAACAACAACAATAACAATAATAATAATAATAATAATAATAATAATAATAATAATAATAATAATAAATAGTAATAATAATACGTATTATTACGTTATTATTATTATTATTATTATTATTTGTCTTACTGGCAATCGTACGCATCATATCATAGCAATATTTGTATGAAATAAAAATAATAATATTATAATAACCCCATAGGAATTTGTGTGATTGTCTTTTCAATTCAATTTAATTCAATTTATTTTGTATAGCCCAAAATCACAAATCACAAGTTTGCCTCTCCGCAGCATATCTGGATATAAAGATCATGTTCTACTTGTTGTGACTGCATGGATGAATACAGTAGCCCGAACCCTTGTTTGTCTGATACACAATACACACACAGCACAGTTCAGCACACAATGATACCCGACACAATGATTGCGTTAATTTTTAAGTGTCGACACGTAATAAAATATTAAACACACACACTTCTACTGTCTACTTATAAGTGAAAAACACTAAAATAATAATACATGTGCATTATAAAAACGGAAAGTTAAAGATCAGCCACATTGAACGAAGATAAATTCATAAGCATGCTAATATCTTAGTCAAATAATGCGCAATAGTTGTGCCCACAAAAAATAGTCCTTCTAATGTAACAGATAAAACATATAAAATATGTAGGCTATTCGTTTAGAATTGACCTCGAGTGTGTTGTTATTATTACACACATATTTATTTGTAGGCGTAATTGTTTGTTATTCTCGTGCAGATTACGAACAAACTTCAAATTATAGTAGCTAAAGCCGATTACTCACTTATTTTTGTAAAAGATAACTTGATATCATGAAATGAAAGAAAGCCATTCATTACAGCCATATCATTGAAGAGTTTCCGGAGAAGGCTCCACACGTAGGCCCTTTTCTCACACACTAGGTGTGTTTGTGTTTTGGTGAAACTAGGAGTGATGTCGGCTGAAATCAGACCCAATCAAACAGGCGGTTAATGGATTCAAAATGTCTCCTGTAGCGGCGACATGGAGGGCGGGTAGCCACTATTAACGGCTAATTCCTTTGTGTTTTATTCCGCCATGCTTTACTGACAGTAGCTCATATATCTCGCAGCAGCCGGCTCGTATAGGACAACAGGTTACACACCGTGATCACACATGCGATCACTGGGCGAAATGACTTTATATCGATAGAAAAGGTCTGCTGTCGATCCCCTGAACCACAACACGTGTCACACACCGCCAAAAGCTGCGGGGCTTGTAGCTGTCATCTGTACAATGCTAATCCTACAGGAGCAATGCTGGCCAGCTGCATATGGAAATGTTATTCAATAAATCAGACAACTGAATGACACATAATCTGACTCCACCTGAAGGTTCATGTTCAAAATCTCACCTGCACGTGCTCTCTGTCTCTATTTGAAACCTATAAACAAGATCTAGAGCTGGTCTAGTTCTTGATTTAGTTTTACTTTAGTTTTATTTAGCAAAAACACGGATACGTTTAAAGAGACACCAAAATAAAAAAATAAAATAGAATAGAATAATAAAATAAAATAAAATAAAATAAAATAAAATAAAATAAAATAAAATAGAATAGAATAAAATAACATTTAATAAAATAACATTTAATAAAATAAAACAAAATAGAAATTCATAAAGAAGGTGGAAAAACATAACCTTTATGTTTTCAATCTGTAAATACGTACACAGCACTCAGGCTAAAGTATCTTCGTGTACTTGTTAGTCTTGGTCTGGTCCAACAAGATCAAATATAAAATATAAAATATTTATTTTCGTTTAGTTTTAATCCTCGTTAAAATAATATATTTAATCTAACTGATCTAATATATTGCCACCAATATCATTTAGGATTGTAATAGTGAAATAAACTAATCAAGGAAGGTTAACTCTGACCTGACAACATAAACACGTTATTAAACACTTTTCATTTACAATACCATATGTTGTCTAAAATATTATTTTGAGCTTTATTTTCTTCAAAAAAAGTATCTTGATCGTCTGAAAGAAACTTGCTACACATAGGATAAATGTAACTTGGTGTTTGTGTCAGAAAAAGAAGGATTACAATTTATGTGATAAAGATTGATGTTATTCCTCCATTATAAATAAACGAAAAGAATTGCACGCTTAGAGTTGTTTTTCTTCGTGAAACTATTGCCTTACCAGATGAGGGCCTGTCCGAGTACCGGGTGCAGTAGACCCAGGCAGGCCAGAGCAAGGGCTGGCTCTCCGGTGTGGAGGCCCCGGTTCCGTTCAGCACCACCAGCGAGGAGGACGTGTTCTCCCCGGCCCCGCCGCCAGTTCTCTCCTCGGCTTTCACGCCGCTGCTCTCGGTGGAGGCGGCTGCGGTTCCTCCACAGCTGCCGTTACTCTTTTTGGGACTGGCCAAAGAGGCGGAAGAGGCGGAGGACGAAGTGCTGTCACTGCTGCAATTTGAGTCCTGGCACGGAGTCCCGGGAAGGCTCGGCCTGCTTACCGCCGGGTGTACGCGTTCCCGGCCTGAGGTCTGCGCCCTCTCCCGAGGGCCCCGCCCGTGCTCCTTCTTGCAGCCAAAGTCGGGCCGTAAAATGTTATCGATGAAGAAGTTGGTGGTTCTGTGGGCCTGCTGGGCGACCTGCAGAGGCAGTATGGGCGGCGAAGGCATGCTGGGAGACGGGGAGACGCTCTCTCCCTCGCTGCTATCTGTGCTGTTCAGATCCCGCTGCTCCTCCATCGCTGCTTTTGTGAAGAACGTGTCCTCTGTTCTCTCAATCCACTTCCACTTTGTTGGCCTGTTTGTATCCAAAATATGACAAAAGGAGGCACTAAAATATAGTTATTTTCTCTCCGAAATATTGCTGGTTTGTGTGGTTATTCGCAAACTGTGGACACCCTGCTTGCGTAAAGGCGCTCCGGCGCGTCATGGTCGGTGCCTTACTATAAAACTGGCAATGGATGCTACTGCGCACTGCTCTCACACACCCATAGATTTTCACCGCTGTATGACAGTCAGGTCTTCACAAAGTCCGTACATCACATCACCCCATGCGCATATACACACACTCATATAAACTCACACACGCCAACCGGAGGTGCATGTAACATCCAAAGCGCAGCGGGCCAATCACCGACCGGAACACTTTAGGACAGGGGGTGACGACGTCCAATGATGTTAGGCGTCTCTGACTGAAGAGGGGAACTGTGGAGCAGAGTACAGACTTCCCCAGCGATCCAAACAAGAGATTATAACTGCTCCGTGCCTTCAGCCATGTTGCGGTGTATCTGTTACATCTTATACAGCTGAGGGATAGCAGGAGGAGAGTTACACACTCACACACACACACACAGCCCCGTTGCTGTCTTCACAACTGCTCACCTCCAAGAAGTTTACTTTTAACTGGACGGACACGGTGGGACAGACGAATTCAGGCTATATTTGATTCCCAAATTTGGCATTTTTCGTGAAATGCAGACATCTTTCAGAATGATGCTTTTATGTGGCTTATAGTGGTTGGTTTACAGGACATGTTTAGCTTATCTCTTACACACAAGCACGCGGGCACAACGCACAATGTGCCATATTGGAGAGTACACAGCTGCGACCCAGCTTACAACACAAGGCATCTCCCTATTTCCCACATATTATCCAAATTAAATTGTCCAGCTTTTATCCCTTCAAATGCGTCATTTAACGGGCACCTGCATGTTTGATGCACACACCCATCTCCTCTGTCTCTTCTTCTCTGAAGTACAACCACCATTGTCAGCCGGTATTGTTTTCCAGTCCAAGCACCGGAGAAGCGCGCTCTTATCTCGCCATGTGAGAAAGAAGCTGCCGGCGGATAATTTATAGGTTTTAATTACTCTGTATTCCGCCTGATCAACCGGACCTTCATCACCTGGCTGCGGGAGAAAAGCGACTCAAAGCCTCTGTCACCATCACCGCGCCAAACACTTCATCAAAGTGCGCGCAAAGAGGGCCGATAGAATAATAAATGCAACGTAACAGACGCGCAGCAGAGAGGAGCGTTTTCAATGTGTTAATAGAAAAGTCGCTGTGCAGCCTGCAATAAAGAGAAGACTGAAGGGACAACTTAATTGTTGTAATTCGTAATTCATATTAAGGCCTTTTTTTAACGTGAAACTGGAGGCCTTAGAGCGCCCCTTCCACCAAGAACGGACAAATACCTCTGTTGTCTATATTAGGAAATTCATCATCATTCTAAAAATAATAATCAATTCATATCATATCTGGCATTCACTGATTAAGTAGTTCTGCGTACCTTGTAAGATGCTTTAATGACCTTTTCTGTCACTATACAATTCATAATAATTCTATAATAGTCCAACAGTTATTGAAAGTGTCTGTGATGCGTGTTTAGGTTTTACCATCTGTGTTACAATGGGTCAGCAGGAGGAACACTTTGGGGAATTACAGTGTTTCTGGGTTTAATGCTAATTGTTTCTCCCTGTATGTGTTAATTAATTTTGTAAATCACTCAGCTATTTATCAATATAATAATCAAGCTAAGAGGCCAAAACTCCTAATATCAACAAACTGTCAGACAATTCAATAGGAAGCGTTTCTTCCTGCCGTTCTTGTAACTACTAATACCGTTTTTATATAAAGTGCTGCTGGGATTACCGTGAAGGCCAAACACACACACACACACACACACACACACACACACACACACACACACACACACACACACACACACACACACACACACACACGGATGAGAGCTGTTTCTGGATGAAGATTCTGTCAATCGGTCAGACCCTCACATGGAAGCAGGGCTGAGATTTAGAGACTATTTCTGATTTCCACAGTTTTCCTTTTATACATGCAGATTAAGATTTAATCTGAAATCATTTTTGGTGTCACTGTCTGCAGGGAGGATGCACATAAAGGACACGGAATAACAGCAGCAAAATATACGAACCAAATCGGATCAAAATCGGATTAAAAATGTAAAAATAAGTATTCGCAAATCCAGGTTATTACATTGTAGTGTTGCGTCATAATCTATATTAGAGAGATATGTTAGGACAGAGCAGAAATCATTATTATGAAATAAATGTTACACCTGTAAAATAGACTCATTTGAATTGACTAAACTATACAGAGGACACATTTAGTTGCTATCAAACGCATTAAACTCACTTCTAAACTCTGGAGGAGCTGAGAGGCTTTACAGTGTCGAGCAGGTCGGAGAGGCTGTATCCTCCCGGAGGAAAGCTTTAGGAGCTGTCCGGTATGAACAAAGCTCACAGCAGCAATAAGAGCCCTGTAGATGAAGGGGGTACATCTAAAGATGAACTAAACTCAGGACATATGCGGAATAAACCCTGGATCTAAACCTGGCTTCCCTTCCCGCTTTGGCCTGATATACTGTATTTGTTAGAGAGACACAGAGACAGAGGACAACTTTGCAGGTTTCGGAAGAGAAAACAAGTCTGCTGCTTCATGATTTACTTTTGTGGTATACCAATGACAAAACCGTTGGAAAAAAGAAACATTAAATACAACATTTCTGATTCACAATTACGACATTAAAATGTTCGGCGATGAGCTGGTGGCAAAGAAAAAAATGTTCTGACTACAGCAGGAACTAGTGACAGTAATGAACCCTCTTGATGCGACATCTTCTGGAATTGAACTCAACCGTTAACTCCTCCTCACCCAAATACTCCAGAGGGCACACAGTGAGAGAAGATTACATCAGAGCGACATCTGGTGGTCAATGAGAGTAACGCCGTGTAAACATAAATGAGCCTGCTATAAGAATCATAAGAATGTATTAGAATCAATTTACAGTAAATAGCCAAGCATGGTGACACAAGGAACTTGACACAGCTAAACAGATGGAACAAGCTAAACAAACATTAGCACACTTCAACATTACAGGCAAGATTCAAGAGCTGGCCCTGCAATGTTGTTCCTACATGGCTGACTGATTCATCCAGATTAGAGTGTTGACGATTTGACATTAGTCTGGCTTTCTTTGATCCTGGAAGCATGGTTAAAGATTCATTTGGAACTGTTGTCAGAACACCACATCCTCAAGATGCAGTTTAATGACTACTGGATCAGGAACCAGATGCCATACATTAAAACAACACTAAAAATCTGTGCAATATAAATACACTGCAATACAAAAATGATTCTGTCTGTATATATAATATTTTAGTTATTGTGGATGTTTTATTTTTTTAGTTAGTTAATATTCTTGCTGTTTTATTACTTATTTACTTATTTATAATACTTGTTTTGATCTTGTTTTTACTACGTCTCTTGTTTGCACTATACTATATGCTGCTGTAATCCTGTACATTTCCCCGTTGCATGACTAATTGTGATAATTACACTAACCGATCATAATAGCATCATTATCCAAAATAACTCCATCCCGGAATAATACAAAACAAACCTAAGCTGCATGAGAATAAACAACATTATTGAACGTTTTAAAGCCTGAAATACTTAAAGTTACTATAGGAGGAGCTTTCATTTTATGTTGTGGACAAAAGTGGTAGTGTTTCCGAGAACCAGATTCCCCTTAGAAAAGCACTCATTTTACTGCAGCAGGGTCTGACAGTCTGCCCCTCGCAGTCTTGGTTCTGGTTCTGTCCCTTCTGAGGTGAAGTTCTGGCCGGAGGAGGAGACGCTGTTACGCTGAGCTCTCCTCTCCCCGCCAGAGCATCTGACTGCAGGTCCAAGGCTGCGGTGAAGCCGGATCTGGGTCTGTCCACGGTGGACCGGTCTCTGCTGTAGCTGAGTCTGAGCTGAAGGAGTTTCTGGTGAACCTGCATGATTTCACCAGGATTCGATCCGGTGGCACCGATGACAAACATTAAGAACAACTTATAGAAATAATAGACCATCTTCTCTCTGATGGTCTCGTTTACTGATGAAGGTAGAGGATCAGGACTGGTTCAGGACCAGTTAAAAGTCCCTTACAGTGACTTTAAGCCACATTTTGAGAAAAATACACCCCATACACAAATTTCAGATTATAGATTTAGATAACTTTGTATGATGATGTATGTTCATCATGACCAATGTAAAATCGGACAAGCTGTGACAATGGTGTGTGTGTGTGTGTGTGTGTGTGTGCGTGTGTGTGTGTGTGTGTGTGTGTGTGTGTGTGTGTGTGTGTGTGTGTGTGTGTGTGTGTGTGTATGTGTGTGTGTGTATGTGTGTGTGTGTGTGTGGTGTGTGCTTCATAACTGGTAACTAGGGTGCACTCATAATTCTGTGCACTGGGGCCCATTGTAACTACCTTACACCACAGTGCAGTTTATTGAGAAATGATTAGAATCTGTTGGTGTTATCTATTTTTTCATAATGAAGTTATATACAGACCTCACTTTGGTGGGAAATGCACATGCAATTAAAGCAGGTTTTGTAGGAGATTTCAGTAAGGTTTCTTTTTGATAAAGAAGGGTCATGGTTATCACATAATAGTATCTTCCTTGTTCATTGGGGAGAATCCCACCAATCATGCACTATTATCACCCAGAGTCTACATTCACTGGTAATATATCATCTTTAACAGAGTGGAAACGCTGTGGAGCGTAATGTAGGACAAAATGGCCCTCGGAACAATGCAGGAACACACGTAAAATGAAAGGTCAATTCATCTCATTATGCTTTATTTCCCAACACACATGTAACTGCAATCACATGATCTGCATTCAACCAATAATATGGATGCTGATCAAAGTTTCATGTCTCTACTCATGTTGCTTTTATTTCAAAATAAGAGTGCAAGATAACATCATTTAGGATAAACAAATCAATCCTCAAACTGCAGACTTGAGACCAGAACCCGCTTCAATAATTACTTATGAGGTAAGCGGTGTGAGTCATGATCCAGCTGACAATCAATGAGCCAGCACTTTTTAGGCAGACTTGGCTGTAAGGACTTGTTCTGACAGTGACACTAGTTCCAGATATAAATTAAGACAGCTTCAAAGAACCAAAACATCGAGACTCATGTCAAATTGTCAGCCTTCTAATATGGATATCTACATACAAAGAACAGTGCCCTACACATCAAACAGTGGACTACAATTCAGATTTATACATTTGCTTGTTTATTTAAGAGACAAAACAGATAAATAACTTGTAAAATATAGGAAGTCATTGTGCAAGAGATGTAATGTATGAAGGCCAATCCTGTTTGTTTGAATGCAGCTAATTTGGTTCTTTGAAAGCAGTTTGAGGATTGATTTGTTCATCGTGGTGAAGTTATCTTGGGTATCAGTGCACTCTTCTTTTGAAATAAAGCCAACACTAGTGGAGAGTTGAATGTTTGAAAAACTGATTTGCTGGGCTACATTTATAAGCATAACTGCTTGACAACATATTGTGTGCAAATGAGACAGTGTGAGAAAGAGTGTGAGCCAGGTTTCTTTATATTTGACCTTTGTACATTCCACAGGGAACTGTCATTCTTTCTTTTTTGGCCACTTGGGGGCAGCAGGGTTTCTAAGTGAGTGAGAGTTCCCTTCCTGTTCTTGAGTCCACTGAATTATCTTCAACTTTCACACCATTTCTACACTTTCATTTTTCCACCATCCAAGTTTCAATCCAAACACAGTAAACTTACCCACAGCAATAACTCAAAGTACACTGGAATACGTTTCAATTCCCACTGTTCAGGGGTCAGGTAAGAGCACGAGAAGAAAACAAAATAAAGGAAGATGATTTAAACGAAATTCTGAGACAAGTGGAAATTTAAAGTCATAAAAGCTTACATGAGGAAAGAGGAGGGAGACGTGATGTAACTTTACTTCTTCTTTTCGTTTTCCTCCTCGTCTTCTGCATACAAACATACTGTCACATGCCCAGAACCTTTGATCAATTCATCTGTATGAATATACATTTTCTTATCTAATTACATCTATGTATACATACCTGTTATATTGATGTTTCACAGAGAAAGAAAGTACACAAATGTATTATTTACATGTGAAATTATTTTGGACTCTAAAGACAATAAATTAAATGATAAGAAATTACGTTTAGTCGATGTCCCCACAGAGACAGTTACATCCCAGAAACCATTTTTTCCCATTGATACCCTTTGATTTTGAATTTGTTTTCCAGTCTATAAAAGCATAAATGATCCTTGATCATAATTGAACCACAACAGTGTTTGCATTTTGGCTCTAAATATTTTGGGTTGCCGCTCTTCCTTTCGGCCCTCTGCAGTCAGTGGTGGCATTGAAGAGGTTAAAAAATAGTATCTACTGCTAATATTCCAATAGGGCTAACCCTATTTATTTTGTAATGTTTCAAAAAGAGCTTAGCTTAAGTAATACTCCTGTAAATATTCCAGCTAATCATTGGCAGCATTATCATGAACAACTTTACCCTGAAACAGGCATGTTTGTTCCTGTTTAAATCTGCACACATTTCGATGGTAAGCTTCCTGTTTCTTTTACCAATAACTGCTGATTTCTTCTATTCTTACCCAACTGTTGCTCAGAGGGATCTTTGTTAAGAACAAAAGTTCAAAACATCAAAGACCATTCAGACATAAAGAGCAGTCCCCTCAGCCATTTGACTGTAACAAATCCAGCCTATGTGGCAGGCAATCCCTATTCTTTAAATGAAATTGCAGGAACTCAAGTTCAAGCTCATGTTCAGGTCAGACTCTGTGTATTGCTCTGCTTTGTGTGTGTACACACAATTATTTATATAACAATTCATTTTGTATGTGACTGACTCAACTTGCCGTGTTCTACTGTATTCTAGATTGTTACAGTATGAGATCCTGTCTAGTTCAGATACACTAGTGGACATGATGATGAAGCAAACAAAGTAACATAATATGCTTTGAGTGAGTCTTTGCTGAAAACTATAAATAAATAAATAAAACCAAAAACCAGGTTGTCTTTTAAGTATTTATTCTCTGTGCAGAGAAGGTTCAATCATCACAACAGAATGCGTACAGTCTCAGTGAGGAAGAACCAAGAACAAAGTGAACAAGCTTTCTTTATACAGAATGAGCAAAGGTGGGGGCCGATGGCCAATGTTACAGACATTTCAGTCTCAGACTTTTGGTCTCAGACTGATAGGAACATCAATGGAACATCAATGGAAATCGGCGAGCAACCAAAGCCAGTGGCCCAAAGGCCTTGGTGCTGGAACATTCTCATACAACACAGTTAGTTATCTTTGCGCGAGGCAAGGGAGAATTCTTCTTTTGCACAACAGAGACACAGTGAAGTTCAACAGAGTTCAGAACAAAATTACTTATGCATGAATACAATATACTGAGTAGAAATATATACTAAGTAGAAATATATACTATGTAGAAATTTGCTATTACAGTAACATTACAGTAAATAATATAGGGAACTTTATTTAATTTACTGATTTGCAAGGCCTTCTTGCATCCGTGGTTTGAGTAACAACTTCCTCATTCTACTCTACTGCATGGGTGAGCTGCTGAATTTTGGCCACCTCAGCTACAAATCAGATATAGTTACTTCCTCTCCTTCAATCCTTGAGTTCTTTCACAGGTTCTGTTGCAATCTGGGGTGAATTGTGTTTTCCCAACATCATGCACTGTGTGATATAAGAGTTCCTGAAGTAGGAAGTGAAGGTTATTCTGGACTCTAGAGAACATGGAGACATCAGTGGATCGGACAAGGGAGGGAGTCTCATTCACCCAGAGTAACCCGCTGTTTGACATGTCACACAGCAGGACTGATCTGTACAGTTTCCAGCCTGATGGTGAGTATCTCAAAACAAATAGATTGAGTTGCTATTGGCACTTGTGAGAGAAAACATGGTAACCCAATTCATAGGATTTTATTTCTAGGAACATGCAGACTTTAATTTACTACATGGACAGAACAACTCAATTCGCTGCACCATGTAGTTAGAACCTGATAGGTTGTAACTTGTGAATCATCTGCAGACGAGTATAACTCCTCAACAGGAGTATAATGAATTACAGTATGATGATGACACAAAAACATGGATTCATTTCTAAACACCAAATGATAAAATTGGTCTAATGTAATCTAGAAATGTTTAATTACCTTTTTTAAACTGGGTCTAATAATAAGAACATCTGGGTCTTATTCTATTTACATTTATATATATATGGTTACATGGTATGTGCCTTAAACTTGTCCACCAAATTAAGACATTTAGCCTCTCATACAAGTCAGGCATACATTAACTTAATTATATTGAGAAGGAGGAGAATATCCCATTCAAAAATATACTGTTTAGTTTCGTCCACATAAACGTGAAAAGAGATCTTAAAAGAAAGACTATTAAGATTATACATAGTGCATAAGATAGGGCGCTGAACTTATCCTTGAGGCACTCCATAGCCAATCAAAACAAAATCATTTGTTTCCTGTAAAGCTGTTTCAGTGCTTCCTCTTTTAGCCTTTCGATGATGCCAGCACCTGGGGCTCTGATTGGCCAGCTGCTTTATGCTGACAGGGCTCTGGCCAATCAGAGCTTTTAACACTGCTCTTTAGTATTTTGACAGTGACAAACATTGTTTATTTGTATTGATAAAACTTCAGTGTATGATAGTTGGCAGCAATTGACTTGCTTAAAGCTTCCAAACACAAGGCCTATGTTGTCAGTGGACTAACTGGTATAAACCATAAGTCCCACAGAACAATTTAGTAGATACGTTACTGTAAAGTAAGAAAAGGTTTCCAAATGTTTTCAACATCAAACAATATGTTAATTAAAAGCATCTCCCTCCATACAAAGAAAGTAATGAATTAGCAGGTGAGTTTAAATTCTCCTTCCACCTTCACAGCTTTTGGTATTTCTTTTTGGAAATGATACTTTGACAAACCAACCTTACAGCAAGTACAGCAGTGCAGCACTAAACAAACCTCTGTCACAGCAGATGTGTTAGTCGGTGGAACTAAGAAGATTAAACCTGCATTAACTGATTTGTTTGGCTACATGAGGTAGCATAGCAATAGACTTAAAGCTGACATATCAGCTCATGAAGCAAGCAGTTACCTATCCAGCAGACACAGACAAACATAAACATCTATTTGCAAATTGTCTGTTTGTGTCAACTTGATGAATTTAAGTCCAATATTGATGTTTTAGCTGCACCAACTCCTGAGAAACACCCACATTTAGCTCTCTTAATTGCTATGCTATACATTCACCAGCTACACTAACTTTGCATGGCATTAGGTGCTGGGCAGGTAGTGCGCAGTGGGTTTATTACAAATGGAACGGAGCAATAGTTAATATTATTATTAGTCAAGCCGGTGCTATTACTGTTTTGATAGGTCAACATGTCTGCTACAGAGTGAATTTTGCTCGCGGAGTGATGTAAAAGTGCTCGTGAAAGTTAAATACGCGCACGGCTGTTTGATTTTCGCGTGCGCATGGATCTCATTTGCGCTCTCGGATTTTGACAGTGATTTAGATAAGTACCAAAACCGGGAATTAAAAGGGCCCCAGTGCAAAATATTTAAAGACCGGAGTATTGATAAGCCGCAACCTTACTGGTGCTTTTTACTGATACTTTTTAATATTTTGGTGTCATTTATTATCACGTTGCAGCGTGCATCTCCTCTGCTCTCTCTGTCGGGGCAACACACACACACACACACACATAGACGCTAAAACACGCACATGGAGGTGAGCAGAGGTACAGTGCTGCGGTGGAGATATTAAAGTGAACCAGGTGAAGTGAAGATTATTGAAGTTGAAGACAACTATATTCACTGACACAAGCATGAACATGTTTACAAAAGTGAACGCTTGGAAAGGGAAAGGTGAGCGGATGGATGTGTTGTTGCTCGCTATCTGCAACCCCACCACTAGATGGCACTAAATCTCACACAATAAAAAGTTCAAAAGTGATCTTCAGGTTGAGCACAAAAAAGCTTGTCTCTATATTCCGTTCAATTCAATTAAATGTATTTCTATAGACCAATATCATAAATCACAAATTTGGCTCAGACGGCTTTATAAATTGTACAGCATATGACATCCTCTGTATGCATCAAAAACAGCTCTGCATAAAAGACACAAATATCTATATGATATAATACACATAGAACAATTTTTAACACATACAAACGCACTTGAAAAAACATAAGTAAACTAATAAGTAAACATCTTAAAAGTCTTTAAAAAGAAAGGTGGGTGCATGTGAAAATAAAATGTTAATAAGCACATTGTTTTAGTGGTGGTAAAGTGGTTGGCCGTGGTCATGGCGAAAAATACATGATATTGTGGTACATCTTCTTGTATATTATATTAGTTTGTGTATAATGTATTTGCAGTGTGTAAAATGTTTATGTTGCTCAGACTTTTTTCTTTAACTAATTAGCCTCTTGGACCCGAACGATGCCCAAAAGGTCTCCGTTCGGTTCAGAGGCTCGGTTCCAAATGTCATAGAATGGACTTTTCATAAAGAAATAAAAAAAAGTAATTCATTTATTTTAATTTATTTTTTCGAAAAAAGTCTCAGCAACTTAATCATGTAAACCATTTTAAACACTGCAAACGCCATTATAAACTATTATACTAAATAACGAAGAAGATCCGCCACAATATCATGTATTTTACGCCACAGCCGCCGGCGATCTAAGAACTCGGAGGATGTTTCCGAAATGCGGCTATTGCATCCCACCGGTCATATCACGCATCAGGAAGCATGAGAATTCGACACAGATTCCAGCGATAACATCCAAATTTCTCTCCGTCAAAGCATTCAAAAGTTACGTCCAAGAAGCCTCCACAAAGCACAACCCAACACTGCCAAGATTAGAACTGCAACATACCTTGAGACGGTTTTGAGGGCGAAAACGGAGAAATCCGAAATATATCAGAGATCTGTTCGTTTGCTCACTGTGAGTGTCTGGAACCTAAAATGGCGATTTTCCGTTCATCTGACACAAAATGGAGGTCAATATGCCGGCCGGCGAATCATATAGGGTCTTGGGGCTTGGGGGGGTTGAGCGGCACGGTTTTGGAGTTTTATTGGCTGAAAATTCTGTAAATCACTTCATGGAACATACGGGTGTGTTCGAAATAACCACCTGGTTCGAACGAGTGGTCACATGCTCAGATCCACCCACTATAGGCTTATCAAGGGCTCCATACACATAGACAGAGACAAGGAAATTGCATGGAGGAGAGATATGATGAACCCCAGAGAGGTCAAAATGGCTCAAAATGATGCCAAACAGCTCTGTTATGATAGATTGTACAATATGAGTGATAAACAAAGTGAAATATAGTGAAATATATAGTTATATAGTATATACAAGTACAATGGAACAGCTGCAACTCCTGGTTTGAAAATGAGAATTTGGCGTGTTTTTTGTACATAAACTTCTATAACTTATAACTTGGTTTGCTTCACTTTATTTACACCAAATCTTTTTGTGAGGCACCTGCACCGTTTTTGCTATGAATTGGGAATGTTTTTAGGCTAGCCAGGGCCTCATAAAAAAAAATATTAATAATAAAATTGCTTTTTTTTCAAGCGACCCTGACAATTTTCAATTTGAGCTGTGTGCCATCTTCATTTACTATTAATCAGTAACATATACACAATATTTACCCAGAACAGATCTCCCAAGTGTTTCTGTTATCAAAAAATATATTCAAACAGACCTTGTAGTTAGAGATTTACACTCTCTTGAGTATGGGTATGCAATTTTCGAGCAAAGGCCTACAAATAGGCCTAGGGTTCAAGAGGTGAGTATATAACATGTGTGTAACATCATTATATTCGTTTCTGAAAAGTGCTTTGTACGACACGCTGTACGCTAAACCTTTCTCGGTTAGGTATGGACAAGGTTAGGTTCTTCCATTGCCTTTTTTACATTTATATCTCGACTACACCTTTGAGCCACATGAGGGAGCCTAATTGTTCATAATGTTCTGGTAATTGTAGCCTACTTATAGGGTAGCATACATTCTGGTTGTATAACTGATGTGAGGAAATGAAAAGAATGAGATAGCCCGTTAACTCCGCCAAAATGCATTTAATGATGCGGAAATGGCAGTAAAAATGGCCAGGAATGTTCATTTCTACACAAATCTGCTCATCTCACAATTTATAGATAAGCCCAATGGTGAATTTTGTCAGGATGGTTTGCCATTTCTTAAATAGTGTGTCCCCAGATACAGGACAGTTGTTTACCTCTCACTCTTAATCCCTTTGGTTTTGTGTCACTTTCATGAAATTTCTGCCAACAAAAATAATTCTCACTAGGTTTTCATTGTGATTGATAGCTGACAATTTCCACTAGTTGTCCAAATATTTTATGCTCAGAGCGTAGCAAATTTATAAAAGCATTTGAACCAGCTGACACTTAAATGATCTTCCAAGGATACAAGTTTGCTGCAGGAGTTTGATCCCATTCTGGTGTGTTAAATGCAGTTTCCTGTATGTGTTTCAGATCTGAAGCCGGCAAGGCCCAGAAGACAGTGGTGTTTTATTATGATTGTTGTTTTCCTCATCTTGCAGACCGCCCTTAATGCTTTTCTCATTTATAAAGGTATGACTGCTTACAGATATTATTATTTGTTGACGCATATATTTAAATGTGATGTATTGAAGAGGAACAAGATTATTTCTATGGCAGTTTGTACTATGGATATTTTTTTCACTAACTTAAACTGATGTCATTATGTAGGCCTACTGATGAAACATGCTTGTTATTTTTTTCCTCTCTGTCCCAGTTATCATGTTGGAGTCTTCATTGTCTAATCCCAGGTTGGAAAAGCTGACATCCAATCCCATCCAATCTCTTGGTGAACAGGGTGATGACCACATTCAAACTCTCCTCTACAACAACAGTCAAGAAACCAAGACCCTGAAGGGCCATCTATGGGCCCTGAAGAGCCAGGTCCTCTTGCTGTTTATATGTAACATTTTACCGAACTTTTTACTTTTGTATATAGGTAGTATATGTTTAGTATATGTTTATTGTTTTATTTTGACTTTAACTGTTTATCCAGTTTTTCAATGTGATAACAAGTCTGTAGGCCTTGGAATAATTACCATGACTTACATCATTACAAATACTTCAAGCTCTCTTGGAGTATGCCCCAACACCCTGCAGAGGCTCCTCTCCCGTTGCGATGTAGGTTTGTGTGACGTCGTCATACGCTGCTTTGACAGAGCCACACCTTGCGAGTGGCTTCTGTAATGAACGAACAGCGGCTGCTTCCTTCTTATCTTTAACGTGTGTACAACATACTGAGATGAAGCAGAGTTGTGGGACACTTCTGCCTCATTCAGATAGTTACTCACTGTGAACTGCACAGAATTAGCAAGCGGCCTGCAGGATAAGTGCTAGCCCAACATCAACAGTGCTGAGGCATCTTTTGCAGCTCAGGTGAATGTCCGACATGGGACTGTAGCCCATCTGGCAGCCAGTACAAGGACGGACACCGCTAGACCTCTTCGTCTTCATTACTTCTTCTCCTGTGGACTGCTTGACGCTGAAGAAAAAATGTGAGCAGAATTATGGTTGCACGGCTGTTATATTTGCAGACGTAAGGGCTGCACAAGGGCACGGAAACATTCTTCACAACACCGCATGCGCAGGGGGAAAAACCCAATAGCAACAGCGTTGAGAAGGCGACGCCTGTTCGTTATCAGGGCTGCCTGTGGCTCAGTGGGTACAGTGCATCGTCCATTAATCACAAGGTTGGCAGTTCGTTGTGTATCTGTCACAGTTCAGCTCCACACCCTCCTCACTCTACTTGTCAGCCACTTCAATGCCAGACTTTCCAGCACTCTATCACAGACTGAATTCCTGTTATCGAACCTGTCTACTCCTGATCTACCCTTCCCGCCTGACTCCTGGTAAACCCACCAGCCTTCTGTTCCTGACTCGGATTAATTCTGCCCACTGTATCTGCCGCTCTGCCAAGGATTTTGTGTTAAGTTTATAATATAATAATATAAGCCAACGATTCCTGGAATCTTGTGTGCTGTATTTGGGTCCATATACAACCCGTCACAGTACTCAAAATTGTCCTTGAGTGAGACACCATGTTGCACCCCGGGGCGCTTCACAGCTGCCCACTGCTCCTAAATACTTAGGATGGGTTAAATACAGATTTCAAATTGTATGTATGATCATTGAAAAAAAGTTAGTTTCAACCAAAACGTGCTAACTGACTGTTTAGCCAGAGGTGCTGCACAGAAGTAGACTAATGGGCTGATGGATACACAGTGAATTGTCAAGAACAACGTCTGGCATCTAACTCCCCCAAAACTATAAATTGTTATTTTTCCATTTTTCCATTTGGGGCGAATTTAACAGGGTCAAATTTGTGTGATGACGCAAGAAAAAAAATATGTTTCGCTCTCTGTCTGAACACACTTTGTGGTGGTTAATGTATTTTGCAAATTTTCATTTAATTGATGAGATCATGGCTTACAGCATTAACATCACAGTCATGTTTCTGTTGGTTGCCATGATAACAGGTCAACAGCATGTGTGGAGAGGAGGGTCAGCTGGGTAGGCTGCTGTCTGACCTGAACTTGCTTAACACCAGCACCCACAACCTGGAGGGCAAACTGACAACCATCAGCCTCATACCAGGTATACACACATCTGTGTATGTATTGTATTGAATGTGTTGTAACTCTGTTATGTTGTTCATTCTGTACACATGACATCTATCACACTTCTGTCCATCCTGATAGAGGATCCTCCTCTGTTGCTCTCCCTAAGGTTTCTTCCTTTTTTGGAGGAAGTCTTTCCTGTTGTGATGTGAGGGTCCCGGGACAGAGGATGTCGCATGTGTACAGATTGTAAAGCCCTCTGAGGAAAATTTGTGATTTGTGATTTTGGGCTATACAAAAATAAATTTAATTTGATTGAATCTGTGTTTGTGTGCGAGAGTATATACTTGAAGTCACAATATCAGGAACATTTGCATTTTGTGGTTGTTCTCATATTGAGGATGGATTTTAGGTTTAAGGCTAACTGTTAAGGTTAAACTGCAAAGCATAAAACTGTAACAACCTGAACAGAATTGTAAGGGCAGAGTTTATCAACCTAACCATTATTTTGTGTGTGCCCTCAGGACCTCCTGGTATTCCGGGTACAGATGGGCATACAGGCACACCAGGAGAGAGGGGTTTCAAAGGTGAGTCAAGGAGAGAGGAGTTAAAGCTGAAGTTAAAATCATTTAAATATGAAAAGTGTGGTCAGCATTTCAAGAGAAATAAAATCTGTTAGAGCCTCTGAGCTAATAAAACCACACCAAACGAAAAGTTAATTTGGTTTTAGCTGATATAGCAAAGCTGTGTATATGTGTTCAGCAGGAATCATTAGCTTTCAGCTGCTATTCTGGCAATGATTCCGGCGTTGATGACCTGTCATCTCTTGTCAGACGTCTGATGAAAACTGGCTGATAAAGAGGCTGCAGCCATTATTTCGCACCCTCACAACCTAGTCAGTACGCTGACATTTACTATATGAAATCTCTATTAGGGCTGGACTTTAACCCTTGCTGACAAATTACCAAATATTTAGATAAATGAATAAAGATTCAGTATATCCCTACCAGATTGATTGTCTTGCAGTGTAGAGAAAGGTTTGCAATAATAGGCCATTTTGTGATTAACTTCCAGAAAATAAAATGAAACAGTTAACTGAATAACTAAAGGGTGTAGGGTTTGGTTTGCTTTGGGGGCACTGGAGTCATCACCGTATATTTCCAAAAATCCTGGCTATGGCCCTAGCTCTAGAAAAACTAGTATCAACCTTACTTTGTCCCCAAACTGCCTCAGATTGCCATGCACTTTATATATTTGTGATCCTCATACGATGAGTCTTAAGGATTTTGGAGACATCGCGACCTTTTCTTCTGCCATCAAGCCAAAATTCTATTGGTCTAAAAAACAGAATCTAAATCTAATCAGCAGATTTATTGAGCCACTTCCATACGGATAACTAATTTATCAATCTTTCCTCAAACCAAAGGGTAAAATGGGACTCAAAGGCCAAACTGGGGAGTAGGGAGTTGCTGGTGAAGTTGGTTGGTTTCATTATGATTATCTGTGGAATAATGTACTTGTTGTTATTATTAAAGCTGTAGATATGTTTTTTTGAAAAGGAGCTTAAAACCATCAGGATAAACCTTTCATTTCAGACTTTGAGAACAGCGTGTCAGTATAGTGGGATGTAATGAGCATTGTGGGCTCCAAGACCTAACATCGGAATTTTATTCTTTTACAATCTCGTTCAGCTGGATTTCCTAGGACGTGTGATTATTGTTATTCATATGTCGCACGTGTGTGTAGTCTAAAGAAGTTCACAAACTGTGGACTTGGGTAGTGACCCCTGACTGGTGTACAGCCTTATTCAACGTCACTATTTGTGAGCATGATTCAGCATGCTTCAGTAGTAGTGTTGAGCAGCAGAAGATACAGTCCATCAGTAGATCACATACCTGTAATTTTCTTTCAAGGTGACAGTGGTGTTGCTGGCCCTCCAGGACCAAAGGGTGAAATGGGACTCAAAGGCCAACCTGGGGCGCAGGGAGTTGCTGGTGAAGTTGGTTGGTTTCATTCCGATTATCTGTGGAATAATGTACTTGTTGTTATTATTACAGCTGTAGATATATTTTTTTGAAAAGTAGCTTAAAACACAAAATTAGGCTCCATCAGAAAAGGGTCTCCCATCCATAGTAAATGACATGCTGTAGGGCACTTCAGTGTCCACCAGAGCTGACACATGAAAAACAAGCTGCAACATCCAAACAAAGCTGGACTCACTTTAAAATCTGTTTAAGTCACCTGGACCCTAGTGGTATCTTTGGTTTATCACCACATACCTGCAAAACTAATGACTTTCCCATCACCACAGCTGTGCTTTGTGTTTTGTGTTAATTATCAAATGCTTTAATATTGCATTAAGGTTAGACTTACTCTTGCTAAAGATCTACATGTTAACAGCCACATTTATTGCCTAAGTTCGAGTTGTTTTGCTCTTATTGTCATCACCAGAGTGGCACGTTTCTCCGGTAAAAGCAGACCCAGTGAATAAAGATAGCATCGTGAGGAAAAGATAGGCGCATGAGATGCTGCATGGCAGTGAATTTTCTCCGGCAGCTGCTACGAGCAGAAATGTGATGCAGCCGAACACTGTTTACATTGGCCATTAGTCGTTTTTTTAATGAACATATTTGATGGATAAATACATTAAATAACAATTTTTTTAAAGTTCTCTTTCTATAAAAATAGCTTTATTATAACCAGGGCAGAGCTAAAGGGAAGAATGTGTGTTCAGGCAAAAAACCTTGAAAATATGTTCCAAATTACTTCACAGAGGCTCAGTTCCTCGATGGAAAATGTATCAGCAGATTGCAGTTATGAAATTATGAATTTCAGTTTCTCTTCCTCTTTTAACTTCTGGGTATCATCTGTTATATTGCTGACACAGCGCTGTTTCATGAAATGAATGAAACAATATGCACAGCTTGCATTTATGAAATATATTTGCACCAAAAAAACATAAATGTCAGTTCATAATCATATGTGTGTGTGTGTGTGTGTGTGTGTGTGTGTGTGTGTGTGTGTGTGTGTGTGTGTGTGTGTGTGTGTGTGTGTGTGCGTGTGCGTGTGTGAATACAGGTCCAAAGGGTTCACCTGGGCTCCCAGGGGCCCCTGGGAATCAAGGACCAGGTGCAAAGGGAGAGATGGGAGAACCCGTGGCCCAAGGTAAGGCTTTGGATATTTGTTAAAGAATTCACAGCACCACCGTGTAGTTTCTATCTACATGGTGGTGCTTGCCACTGAATAGGCATGGTGGGTCTCCCTCCATTCTGCTAACACAGAAATAAAACTACATGTATCCTGACATAATGAGCCAATATTTCCTCTTTATTCGGCCAGGAAGACCATGAGATTTGTCATGTGTGTGCGTGCATTCATGTGTGTGTGTGTGTCTGAGTGAGTGAGTGAGTGAGTTTGCAACTCTGAGTCTGTCCAAAGCTAATCCCTCGTTTTGGTTGTAGGCTTAAGGACCTCTCATGATTGCAGTGACAAACACTTTTATTGCCTGTTTTATCCTGCCATTGACTGCCTGCCTACTCTTCACTCACTGGCCCTGGCCGGTAGGGGCCACTAATGATAACATGGAGTGCATCTCCAGCTGCCCAATCTGATACTCTGTGCCCACAGTGTTCTTTGGTGACTGTGGCTGAGCCATCCTGTATTGCACGGGCGGAGGGGAAGGGCTGCTAAGTAGAGAGCCGAGATTCTGAAAGAATAAAACTTCAAATCACATTCTTGAGCCGCTTACTGGCAGGAGGAGAGCTCTGAGATTAAGCAACAGTGAGGGAACTGTATGTGTCTGGTTTTAAGTCATGTGACCGTGGTGTAGTTTCTTTATAGCCTAACATTAGCTTTTTACTTTTGGCGATTGCATTTATTTTTCAGAAATCATAGTGGTGCTAATTTGTAAAGATTGTGTTTCTTAACAAAACGTGTAAGTATCAATGTTTGTTTGCCACAGAGCTTTTTTACTGCAATAATCCAAATTGACAAGTAAGTAAGTAAGTAAGATTTATTCATAAAGCACTTTTTACAGACATAAGTCACAAAGTGCTTAACAGGGGCAGAATTACAAACATAAACAACACAATGTGAACATATAAGGGCCAATAATGTACATACACATAGAAAGAACAAATTAAAACATGGTTTAAAAGCAAAATTAAAACATGGTTTAAAAGCAGGCCTAGGACATGTGTTTTCAGTCAAATGCCAGTCTAAACAGATGTGTCTTGAGCTGATTCTGGAATGTGTTCACAGAATCTGTGAAACGTAGGGGTGCAGGCAGAGCATTCCATAACCTTAGTGCTACAGCCTCAAAAGCTCGGTCACCACAGGTTTTAAGGCGAGTGCGTGGGACAGACAGATAACCTAACACGTTTGACCTGAGAGCGCGGGCGGGTGAATAAAGGTGAAGTAAATCAGTCACATATGTAGGAGCCTGGCCGTGTAGTGCTCTGTAAGTGAGAGTGAGGATTTTGAAGTGGATCCTAAATGCTACAGGGAGCCAGTGGAGAGATCCGAGTACGGGGGTGATGTGAGAGCGTCGATTTGTCCTGGTGAGTAATCTGGCGGCAGCATTTTGGATTACCTGTCAACGGTTGAGAGCAGCTAACCTGAGTGATGAGAAAGGTGTGTTACAGTAGTCGATGCGTGAAGAGATAAAGGCGTCTATGATCATCTCTAGTTCAGCTGTTGATACTACCGATCTCAGTTTACTGATATTTCTTAGGTGGAAGAAACAGGATCTGGACAGCTGCTTAACATCGGGGTCAAACGACATGGATCGATCAAAAATAATCCCTAGATTGCGCAGGTTGAAGTGGGCAGCAGAGGAGAGTGGACCAATACTCTGCTTGATCAGAAGGACAAACTCATCTGGTGCAATAACCAGGACCTCCGTCTTGGTGTCGTTAACTTGTAAGCAGTTTTCTGCCGTCCACTCTCCAATAGCCACAGTCCAGGAGCGAAAGCCTCACTGGGTTTGAATGACAGATGGAGTTGGATATCATCTGCATATAAATGATAGGCAACATTATAACTTTTTATAATCGGTCCCAAAGGTAACAAATATAGGGAAAATAACAGAGGCCCCAGAACCGAGCCCTGTGGTACACCAAAAGACAGTGGAGAGGTGACAGACACAAAATCACCCACAGAGACATTAAAGCTTCTGTCAGCGAAGTAAGATGTAAACCAGTCTAATGCTATGCCAGATATGCCAACCCAATCACGTAGCCTCATAATCAAGATGTTATGGTCTACAGTGTCGAATGCAGAACTGAGGTCCAGAAGTACTAACACAGAGCAGTAACCTGCATCAGAGGACATGAGAATATGAATTTGAAACCCTCAGGAGAGCGGTTTCAATAGAGGGTTTTTTACAGAACCCAGACTGGAATTTGTCATACATGTTGTGCCTCTCCAGTGCAGCAGTAAGTTGGCCACCACTTTCTCTAAGATTTTTGAAAGGAAAGGTAGTTTTGATATGGGCTTATAGTTCATAGGCAATTCCGGATCTAAGTTGGGTTTCTTTAATATAGGCTGAATAGTGGCATGCTTAAAATAGGACGGGACAATTCCTGCAGACAATGAGGAATTAACAATAGATGTTACACTAGGGCCAATAATTGGCAGAACCTTCTGAAATGGAGAGGATGGTAAAACATCCAGAGGGCAAGATGATGGCTTTGTTTTGTTAATTAAGTGCATCAGGTCTTGAAGGCTGCTAGGCTCGAAAGTGTCCAGAACAGCAGGAGATTGAGAGGAGCTACATGTAGAAGAACAAATCCCAGGCTGAATACCAAACCTAATAGCTATTACCTTATCAATAAAATAGGTAAGGAACTTGTTACAATTGTCAACAGAAGAGCATGGTAATGTAGAGACAGACGGTGAAACAATTCTATTAATTGTGTCAAACTAAATCTTGGGATTTTTTTTTGAGGAAGAAATTAAGTTGGCAAAATAAGCAGTTCTAGCTTCCTTTACTCCAGCATTAAAAGAAACTCTGAGGTCTTTGAGATATGAGCGATGCACTTCGAGCCCAGTGGCTTTCCAGAGCCGCTCTGTCCGGCAACACTTCCGTCTCAGGCTGCAGACAGCGTCTGTCATCCACGGAGAAGTGTTGTAGGCAGCCCTAGTCCTTTCCTTAAGAGGTGACACTTTATCCAGCAAAGTGGTGCAATATTCATTAAAAGATTGTATTAAAAATTCGACATCATTGTGATTTTTTATCACAGCAAAAGTGCATTGAGAACTGATCAGCTGTACTCTGAGTACGAATGCGGGAGTTGACTGTTCGTCAGCATTTACAGAAAGATCAAAGAAAATACATTTATGATCACTGATCAGTAGGTCCTCACAACGGGTATGATCAATATCAAGACCCAGAGAGAACACAGGTCCAAGGTGTGACCACCCTTTCGAGTGGCGCCAGAAACATGTTGCGTGAAATTAAAAGATTCAGTAATATTAAGAAACTCAGTGGCTATACAATCTGTGGCATCATTGATATGCAGATTAAAATCACCATCCAGAAGCACTTTGTCTAGCTTGATAATAGAGGTCAGAAAGTCTGTGATCTCTGATAAAAACTGACCTGCTGGACCCGGAGGTCGGTAAATTAAAACACAGTAAAACGGCTTTAGCCGACCCACTTTAGTCAGCTGCAGTTCAAAAGTAGTATAGGATTCTGTGCTCCCCAATTGGCAGGAAAACTGATTCTTCCAGACCACGGCGAGACCTCCACTGCGGCCTGTCAAACGCGGAGTAACATCACTTGAGGATATTTATCATTATCTATGGAGACACTTAAGGCTTTATAGTACTCCTTTTGCGCCACATCACCTGTTAAACAGACTTTCATGTGTAAAATTGGTGGAGATCCCCTTCCAGGCACCTCACTGGTAGGGCTATGTGTTGTGCCTTCTAGCAGGTTACCAGCTGGATTAGATTTTTGAAAGCAGTTATTTTGTGTAAACTTTGAGTCAGCACAGTTATTAAACCAACCTGGCTGGTGCACATGGACATCACTCCAGTTTACTGAAGGAGATCCCTCGTTTTTAAGCCAAGATTTAAGAAAACCAACAAAAACTATAAACTAATCCGTCACATGCATTCATGTAAAAGGCTGATTTAGTTGTGTACCAGTTTGCCAGACTTTGTGATCTTTGCTGACTGATGAATATCAGGTCCTGTATAACAGTACCATATTCAGTATGGTGTTTGGCAGCTGTGTCTTAGTCATGATTCAAGTTTGATACATGATACAGTTCTGGGGTTGGTTTCATTCTCTAGTGAGCAACTTGCTGTTGTTCATATGTTGTTGGGTTTCATTTTCTGTTAGCCCACAGCTGATATATACTGTAGACCAGTGGCGGGCCGTGTGTTTTATACCTGGGCCTTCAGTGCTGTCCTACTACAGTTGAACCACCTCCTAATAACCTCATTATGACGCCACAGCTACGGTTATTATTTGTTTCTAGGGGTGTAACAATACACGTATTCATATTAAACTGTTTGGTACGAGGCTTACAAACTGAACAATACGTGAATAATACTAGTGCATTTGGAAAATGCAGAAGCTTAAATTGTGGGAAATATAATGTTTTCGGTGGAGCCACTACGCCCAACCTGGCAACCCCCATGACGTAACAGAAAGCTGTCTGACACTCCGACCCCGGAAGAAAAACATTCTACACGCGACGCTAAACTAGCTTAGCAGGAAAATAACAGCAGCACACAAGCTACATTCATTAACAGACAATGCATATAGTCAAAATCAACATAATTAAAACAATGACAAGAACAAACTCACAAAAACCAGTCACATATATTTATTTGACAACAAAGCATGACAAATCAATCCAGCAACAGCAAACACGTATTCCGCCACACACTGAAGAGCACGAGCCATTCAAATATTCACATCAGAGGGAACAATATTACCTATATCATAAAAACGACACCATAGACAAATTAACACAGTAGTAACGCTACTGTAGATGTAAAAACACAAAAGCAGTTCACTTACCAAAGCTTCACTTAAAGACAAAGTCCATCCTTCTTTCTTTGATTACAAAGAGTTTAATACCGCGGTTGTAAAGTACATCGGTGCGGTTCAGTTCCAGCCAGAGGTCCTGCGAACTTGTTCGTTGAGTTGTCGATCCACTCGGGTCTCAGCAAAAGTTTTCAAAATAACCGTAGCTTGTATGTGTCCCAACGCAAACGCATTCTTAGCCATAAAGTGTGCAACGCATCTCCGACGCTGTCAGCCAGAAATACAGTTCGTACAAATCCTTTTGCTGGCTAGGTCTGGACTACCTCGGTAGCTCTGGCACGTCAAAGAATACGCCCAACATGTCAAACTAAAGATTTGATTGGTTGAACACTATGACAATCAACACTATCGTCCCCATATACTTTAATCTGCAAAGTCTACCTAGAGGGCATCGGGCCTCTCTTCTTACCTAGAGACACAGAGGTGAAATCTGATTGGATAAAAGCTCTACTTAAAACAAGCTGCACTGAAGCAGAGCAATTGAGGAAGACAGTAGCTGTGCAATGAGAAAATAAGATAATGGGAAAAATAATTAGAATACATGTAGTGTATTTGTGAAAAATTATTAAATTATAAAATAGCTTTAACTTTGTGATTCTGTTTAGACCAGCAGAGAAGGCTTTGCTGGCCCTGACGGCCCACCACTGGTGTAGACTGATTTAACTGTCATGGACTCCGGGTGCTTAAGAGTGAAACTTTGTCCCATGATTAATTTGCTTCAAAGCTGCAGGGATTTCATTAAACTGTACATACTGAGTGTCATATGTTGTTAATCCATGCTTGTTGTGTTTTTATTGCAGTGTGCTTCAGTTGGCACCGACTCAACTGACGCAACTGCTGCAAGCATATGGACGTTATGGTCCAGTGATTAAAAAAATGTTTTGGTTGATATCAAAGCTGTAAACATGACTTAACTTTAAACTATAGACTTAATCTACTCACGTTTAGTTATTGGGTATATATCAGTGATGTCCAGCAAATGTCTTTAAAGAGATATCATTTTGTTGTCATCAGGTATAAGAGGACCCCCTGGTTTCAATGGAACTGAAGGTGAGTGTGTACTAACGTGACAGGTTTCTTCCATATGTGATTTATTGTGCAAAGCATTTGAAATTACAGAAAACATCAAATAACAACTAGGTGTAAAAAAAATGTTTCCTCCCAAACATCCACACACCAGGGGCCAGATGTATAAAATATATGTAAGCACAAAAACCATGCAGACGCCTAATACCCACACATGAACTAGTGTACTGTTTATAAAAGAAGATTGAGGTACACTTCAATACTTCAGTGCACATAGTTTTAGTGAAATGATATATATAAATGTCTGTGTTGTTAACGTATGTCTCATTCTGCAATGCTCCATCATAAGACTCAGACCTGCTGAATGTGCAGTGGGAGGCTGCTGGAACACTGTGGGCAGAAGGAGTCGCTGTCCAGTCCATTTTTGTTTCATTCCACAAATCGACACATTTTGGTGAAGCCGTTGTAAATTACATTTTTAAGTGTATCCAGAGATATACCAGACTTCAGTTTGACTCTTGGTATACTGTTGAACAAAACCTGGTCCCTTGAGCTTGATTAACCCGGCTAATTATGCTGAACCAACCAGCATACTGCAGCATACCTCAACTGGTGTGCTGCCAAAACCTTTCAGGTAAAACTCACGCTTCAGAATTTTGCGAGTAGTAGACATGGATAGCTGTTTATGTCCCAGGGTTAAACTACAACATAAGCATCAGAATCGGAAGGTCTGTGGTTCAACTCCAGGTTGCTCCAGTCCACATGTCGAAGCGTCCTTGGGCAAGATACTGAAAATAATGCGTATGAATATATTTCTCTCATGTACACACAGTTTTAGTGGTGAATCTATACAAACACCTAAGCATCTGGCCCCAGGTCTGTATTTCACTGTGAAAGAGGAATGAGTTAATTCACCAATTCCAAAAATCTTTTTTATGTTACAAGTTCACCTAGGTAACTAGTATTGCACCTGTAGAATAGATTAGAATAAATGTTGCCCGTTGAGTTACAGAAAATAAAGACAATGAGCCTTCTCGCCACCTCCTGCACTGAATCATTTAATAGTCCAGTTTGTTTTGTAGCCAGTTCTGTAATGTATAACATATTCAGGTGATGGATTAAGTTCATACCAGTTCATGTAAACCGTCAGTTTGGTTGGAAGATGTATTTGAACATTTTTCCTCCACAGGTCATCCTGGTCCCAAAGGAGACAAGGGAGACCAAGGAAATCCACCAGAGTGTAATTCATCACATGACTGACCTGAGAGCAGTGTTGAGAACAAGAGATATTTTCAAAAGCTACTACTAACGAAAACAAACTGCTAAAATTCCACTTTCAATATAGAATAACTTTGAGCTACCAGGAACTTTAAACAGCTGTAACTTTGTGTCACCACAGTAACTGTGCGTCTTGTGCCGGGGAGAAACCGAGGGCGAGTGGAGGTGAAGCACAATGGAGTCTGGGGCACCGTGTGTGATGACAGCTTTGATACTGTGGATGGCAAGGTGATCTGTAAAATGCTGGGCTTCCAAACTGCCATTTCCACCTTCACTGCCAGCCCGGGTAAGAAGTCTCCATCACATCATGTCAAATGAGGAGGGATCTGTTTCCCATAGCAGATATAGAAAGAGAACGATTATTACAAATAATGATGACAGCAGCAGTGATATAATATAATGACAATAATAGTGGTAATAGTAGCCGTTATAGTTGATGATAATAATACTAATAATATAATATAATAATAATACCCTACCCTAAATCCTTTGTTTCTGCATGAGCACACTGTGACGCTGACCCTCCCACTACTTTCTCTCATTTGTGGGCCAAACAAAACAAGACAAGTTGTAAACAATCCAGCAGTTTATCCAGACTACCTAAATCACTTTATTTGAATGAAAAAGTGAGAAAATGAGCGCACCTAAAATGTTGGTTATAACCCCTCATTGCAGAGGAGATTGGTTTTGCACTTTAGCTACAGTAAGTGAGGTGGATTGGGTTGAAATAGTTCTGCATAACAGCATCAGCAATGGTTGTTATTGAGCATCATGCCATGATTATTGTCCAATATATTGGGAAATGCGCTAATTATTTTTCAAAGAGTGAGATGAAAAGATAGGTACCAATCTCAATCTGTACACTGAAGGACAAGTTCACATTTTTTCAAATGAGCTTTCAAACAATAGTCAAAAGGCGATATGTACATTGAAAGAGTTATTAGTCTCTGTAAGCATTCCTCCTGTCTATACTGGCCATTGTGAGACCAAAACCAGTGCTCATCAATAGTACCTATGTGTGCTGCACAATGTAAGTACTGGACAGATGGATAAACTGCTGTTTAACTTTTCCTAAAATAACGTTTTTCAAACATTATTTATTGAGACAGATAACAGTACTATAGACTCTTTTACAGACAGCGTCGTCAAAAATATTTGTGTGCATTTTGGCAATGGAAGTGACAACCATTCAGACGAGTTAGCAGGCTTATGCTAAGTGAAAACTGTTACCAGCATTAAAATGTCTGGTTGCTGCATGTTTGGTTGTCAGAATCAAACAGCTCACTCAATTTCTACAGAATTCCCACAGAACTGTTTCAGAGCATCAGGTGTGTGACCTTCAGTCAAATCCATCCGTTGTTGCTCGTAACTGGTTGGTGTAGATAATAAACATAGATGAGTCTGTATTTTAAAAGGATTGAGGGCTTTTATGAGGACACCTTCATGTTCTGTTTGTGTTTTCAACGGCTCCCTTCACTACGTGCGACCACCAATGCATCCGGCTGAGTCAGCAGTTAACACCGTCGCTCGTTAAACCAATAACGGAGTTGGAAGTATATATATAAGTGACTTCTATGCTTGTAATTTTTCGCTGGGTGTAACATTACATGCTATGTTACTCCATCAAATACATGTATATATCTGGCCACTATATGGCCACTTGCTTGTGTATTCTACCCACTCACTAAAAGCATCACTGAAGGGTTCCTTTCATGATGTTTGGTGGTTAATGCCCTTGCGTAGCTTCATAAGCTATTGCACTCGTACTTCCGTTGCCAAACTGATATTTGTAAGTGTGCGCACACATTGTTTTGAACTTTAAAATGGTCTACACTGAGTTTAATATTAGTAAATAAGTAATTACAAAATAAAATATAAAAAGGATGAAAAAATAAAGAACACCTGTATGAAAATACAAAATATCAATAAACCAACAAATTATTATGTAATATATTAAATTAAGCTACCCAGCAGTATATACTCTCAGTATATATACCTTTACCAGTACTATCTTCTAGTTTTACTTACATAAGATTTTGAATGCAAGATTTAACTTTTAACAGTAACTGTACCTTGTGGTTTTACTATTTTTACTTAAGTAAAAGATCAAAGTACTTGCTCCACCACTGCTAACACCAAAGGAAAATGTAACCTTTGTTATTGCACTTTAATATAGAGAAAAGCATCTGATGAATACATGTTTTGTTCTCACTGCTGTCCTTCTGTAGGCTCTGGTAGGATCTGGCTGGATGAGCTCAAATGTTTAGGAACAGAGCCTGACATCTTTAGCTGCCGACACAAAGGAGTTGGTGTTAACAACTGCCAACACAATGAGGATGCCGGAGTGCACTGTGTCTAGACTGACACCACACCGAAGACCAACAAGAAAAATGTGTTTCAAGCGTTGTACACAGTTTAATAAGCATGATGTGACAAGTTTACTGGCAGGGATCAGAGACACATAAACACATACACACACACACACATACAAATATATACAGTGCCACTACTAATGATGTTCACAGCTGTATCTCATTACATATTCATAAAACAGCATAAAATTGCATTCAGTTCCAAGTTTCACAATATTACTGTCATAGAATATTTCTATGTTAATCGGGAGAAGAGAATGTTATTCGCAAATCAAAATAATACAATGATTTTCAAATCATTCAAAGTTGTCCTGTTCCATTTATTCTCTTGCAAGAGGGAGAATATCCAACACAGCTCTTCACACAGAGTCTGCTGGAAGCATTCTTCAACATCCGTTCAAATCTTCACAAACTATATACTAAAGCAGAAACAGTCTCCGCCTTTAGATAGGTCAAGGATGTCTTACGCTGGCTTATCTAGTCTTCCATTTTCCCTTGATCTCATTGCCAGATACATTTACGTGACCCTAAACATCCCCAGAATAGGAAGAACCCCCAGTGTGAACCCTTGCTCACCTTCCTGTGTCTGTCTTTATGGCCCTCTAAAGTAAAACAGTAACACTCAGTATATGGTCTGTTTCTAAACCATGTTTACACAGAGCTAAATGTCTCTAACTCTGTTCTTCTAAGCTGTAAAATGTTTCTAAACATTTCATGATACTGATATATATTTTTCACCATTACATTACTTAACACATTAGCCTAAATGACAGTGTACTGTAAACACAAAATCATGCTAATATAACTTAACTGGAATAAAATTTCCAGGCATCATTTCTTCACTAACATTTCCCAAATGAGCCTGCGCTGCCTCCGTGTTGCACTGTCCTCATTAATCCCCATCCTCCTCCACTAGGCCTCTCTTCCTTTCAGTGACATGTTTGCCATCACCTTCCATCCATCACGCAACACATGATTTTGCAAAGGTCAGCAAAGATGAAGAGGTCGGACAGGAGTCGTGCTGAGAAATGGTTTCTGACACAGCTCGTTCACGTTTTCCAAGATGTCTCAGGGAACATATTGATACTAATGTCGAGTTCACATCACAGATGATAGACTTAAAGTAGTAATCACTTGGATTGTTTAAGAAGTTACCTTTTATGTCTGATGTCACCTTTATCACTTTTATAAGGAAGCCCTGAGAGGCAAGTGAGAAAATATTCTGATCTAAATCATTTTCTCTCCTGTGTTTATGAAACAAAACAGCTGAAAAAAGATGTCATGCCATTTAAGTTTCTTATTTTTGGCTATATTTTGCCAGGTGAAATCTTTTTTTTGTTTCTGAGGATCATTTGTTGTTGTAAGTGTTGTTGTACTTGCCCATATTCTTAATGAGACTTAAAGATTAATGTTTTCTTTCATGTGGGTTTTAATTCCTCCATACACTCTAAACCAGGGGTCTCAAACTCAAGGCCCGCCACATCACTTTATGTGGCCCACGAATCCGCCAGCAAAAAAAAAGAAAAAATTAAAAGTTAGACTTGATAATAAAAATATCCCCATGGTCGAAGTTATGAGATAGAAAGTCAAAATGATGAGATACTTAAACACAGTCAGCTCTTTGGCTGGTTACTCTACATTTAAGATAAATGGATTGTGAGTACATTGAAGACTACTTTAACGTGTCTTTAAAACACATGAAATACTTCATGTGGGATTGTGCAAACGCACCCTTGAAAGGATTTTAAGCATTGAACAAAGTTATTGTAATAACTTGTTTGATATTTGTCTTTGCTATTTTCTTTAAACGTTTGATAGAGTAATGTGGGTTTCTTAACACTAAATTAAAAGGATTTAAGTTATAATAACAGAAATGTGCTTAAATGTATTTTTACATTTATATAACTGCATGTACAATATTTTTACACTTGAATAAACAATAATCAAATGCAGAGACAGTTATTTACCAATATGTTAGGAGTAGTTACATTTACACAGTCTAACATTTACAACCGGCCCTTTGAGGACGACCGTGATGCTGATGTGGCCCAGAGTGAAAATGAGTTTGACACCCCTGAGTTAGACAGTCAAATTGTGCAGGAGAGAGAGAGTTGATGGAGGACAGTGCTGATGTATTCTGACAGCCCAGTGAAAGTTGTGTCACCTCTGAGTCAAAGACCATACTATTCTTTTGCATTTTGGTTTGGTTTTAGCCAATTCTCAGTAGTGAATTGTTGGAAAATCATGCATTATTGAGCCTGACTTTTCATCTAGTTACACCAGCAGATTGATATTTGTGGTTCTGAAAAACCTTTGTGGCAACTATTGGATGTAAGACTCACATTTGTCTCCCCCACAGGATACACTGCAGTAACTTTAATAATAACTTTTAATTTGTCCTTTACTTTGGTTTAAAACCAAATACCTGCTAAATTAATGACATGACATTATTTTAGTAGAATTTACTTTCAATATATTTACCAAACTCTTATCGCTATTCATTTTTGCACTGGTGTCAGGATTACTTGTACTACAGTTAATTGTTCATATATGTTTATATTTTTCCTTTATTGTTTTTTTCTTATTTTTCTGCTGTAATCTTTGATCAAACTTCTTTACAGATTAATAAAGTTGTATCTTTTGTCATCCTATTTTATCTTACTTTACATCCATTGTAGAAATGGTGAGATTGTAAGATTGTTTCATCTCAATACGCTCTCATTTAATATAAAAAAGTCATATTTGTGGGAAGGTGGTTTGTTTGGGATTTTGAAAGGTTGAAAAGAAATTTCTCACGTCTCTCACATTTGTGTCTTAGCCCTTTTAGTTAATGAGAAATGAAATTGGAAACACTTTCCTGAATTCATCATATAATACTGGACAGGTAACCTTCCCTTTTTAAAAAACAAACATGGCAGTACTCCCTCAGATACCGTAGTGTAAAGATATGGAAGAGCAAAGTATTCTTAGAAAAATGTTAAAAGGAAATTGCCATCACATTTAATTCATGAAGACTAATTCTTTTTTGATGTCTGTGTGTGTCTGTGTATATTTTTTTCATGCATTTGTTTTTACTGGATTGTTGTTTTTCTGTGTATGTTGTGTGCTTCTTGTTGTCATTTTTTTTTCTTTTCTAAATTATTATTATTATTTTTTCATTTTGGGGATTTAAAGACATCTTATCTGTGAGCTAACAAAAAACCCGTTCCTAAAAACACATTTTGTATTTTTTAATCTTGATCCCCACCAGACTTTTATCAAGCATGGCATCATGTGTGTCGGAAGCATTCAAAATGTAAAAATGAGAAGATGAGTAGATGTAATTTCCTGTACTATGTTGCCTTTTAACAGGTAGTTTGATACTTTCTGGCTGTATTGGCATTACAAATATTGCCGATACATTTTGTAAATCCATCCAGAGGAAGTGGTTGGCCCCAGATCACATTGAAGATATTGAAAAGCTAAAAGTACAGAAATTATTTTTTTATTTAAAAGTGAGGATCTCTATGCTTGCATGCAATTGTAATTTCTGGTAAATTAATTTCTTCATTGAATCAATAAATATAGTGCAGAGGACAATTGTAGTCAAATTGCCCCGATGTAAATGAAACAGAACATAATTAGGTATAAACAAACACTATTTAGTGAATTTAATATTTTCCATACACATTAAATATGAGTGAATATTAACAATAACATGAATAATAAATTGTACAAATTATAAAATGAAGAACATAATAAAATATAAGAGCTTTAGATCTGCTGCCTGATAATTAGTCCAGTTCCCCATATACTAATATAGTCTATGGTTCATATTTTCTGAGCGATCTGGATCCATATTGCCCAGTATGCCCAGCTAATTAAACATTACATGTTTAATGGGCTGGTCCGCAAGATGCTGCTGCTGGACAGCCAGGTTTCATTTTGTGTATGTGCATATGAGTGCATGTTCACACGCGATGTGGTTATCCTTTCTGAGCTGCAGTTCATAAATATTGTGGCTTGTGAGCATTCATCAAATGTAATGAATAGTTATTACTCTCAGACACAAAGTTTCAGAACACACAGTGAGGGTATAGAGCCGCTCTCCTGTCTGTGTGCATATATGAACATCTGCCTGGGTGCGAGGCAGCAGTGAAAACATGGTGTGGAATTTTATTGATTTAGGCATTCTCTCAATAAGTAAGCGGAATTGATTTGATAATGATATTTTCTTGAGCCAGATGATTCAATGTTAATTTAAATTAACCTTCTGCTACTGTCGAGGGGAGAGCTTTTCAGGGGAGAGCCAGGCCACTAGACTTCTGCTGCTGCTAACTTTCTGAAGCGAAGTCACACCAAAAATGAACTGGATCCGGCTTACAATCAAAAAGTATTTAATTAACACGAGAAGCTAGAACAGTTGCAAACTGAATTACTCTATCGATATCAATATGTCCCTTGGGGCTGAGTCCTCACTTGCCCCACCTAATCGGCCAGCCCAGCTGGTCAACTCCAGAGTGGTAACGGCGCGAACAGAACCCAAAACTCTCTGGAACTCTCCTATATTTAAAAGTCTCTGTCCGAATGTTTAAATGTCCAGTATCAGCCTCTGTGATTGGCCGAAATACAATAAACCCCTAATGGCTTTGGCCAGTTATCAGCTCAGTGTTTGGTTGAAGTCGTCCGGACTCCTCCTGCTCTGTTGGTCATCTGTCCAGCTCCTCTGTGTCCATGGTGATGTCTCTGGTTCTTGACCTATTCCCTTATATGGTCGTGAAGAGCCTGTCCTCTGCATTCCTCACTGACCCTATCTCCCCTGATCTCTCTGCCTCATGGCTCAGAACCCCCTAACCTATGTGACTGTACTTTGGTTCAATACTTCCAATGATTATGTTTAAGACTCCGACAAGTAAACTTATTGCAAACATATAATATCTTCTATAAGTAAACATCCTGTAAACCTATATTACATTCCATAAGTAAATATATTGTGACTCTTAACATAATTTACATTCTTATCATTGTGACAATTTTATTCACCACTAGGGGTGTTATTAATTCTACTAAATAATGCGTCTAATACTTAATATTTCTTCACACTACCGACCGAGGACCATTTGGTCCTCCAGCGAGACAGTTTAGCGAAGAGTTTCGTAGAATGCACTTTTCAGAAAAGAATATAATGAATGCTACACACGTTATATACCGACTTAACCTCTTCCACTCCCCCCCTATTTTGGAGCAACAACACCTAAAATGACATACCCAAATTAAATTGGCTGTATCTTCTGAACCACTCTGACTATATGCATCAATGAGGTCTTTCTTGAAACCTGTAGGTCATACAGAAACAGAGCAGTGGGCCTTAGAAGTCAGTAAAAATTAAGATTTGTGTCCGCCTAAAATAAAAAAGTAGCTTTCAGTATAAATAACTGCCTTTGGCTGAATCTTTACCGGTAGAGGGCAGCATAGGGCTGTAACTACACTATCAGTAAACACCTGCCTCAAATTTGAAGAAGATTGGACAAAGTATGACCATTCTACAGTGTTCCTCCATGAAGAGATCCAGGCGGAGCTCTAAAGGATATTTGGAGATCCAAATGGACACATGATAACCAAATGATATTCTGACATACTAAAGGTGTTTTTTCCTTTACATTTCGCTATTATATTATTTCCCTTTTATTTTTAGCCATAGCAAATTGCAAAAACTAAGTATATATGGTGGAAGACGTGGTATGTAAGTAGCAGACTTGCTGTGCGTAATAGCCACGACCGAGCGCACGACCGAGTATGCGGGCAGCTCCGTTACGCGAGACTGTTTACACCCCCAGCACAGCTCAATGTGCACATGCAATACATGGTTAGAAAGCCTGAAGTCTCCTCTAGACGAAGGGCTTGACAAGCCTAAACGTATCGCTAGCTGTTACTCATGAAATGCAGTCAAACAAAAACGGAGCAAATCCACGTTTTCAGGGCAGGTAAAGATAGCTCGGTCTCCTGGCTTCAATACATTACTGTCAGTGAACACACAATGCTGAGCCAGATGCTAACATAGTGCAGTGTTGAAAACCGGCGTCATTATGATCGCCAAAGTCATTTTTAGACACAGACACACCATAATGAAGCATCAGAAAAGAGCCGAAAATAAAAAGTGAAAAGTAATGACTGCGTTGGCTGACTGCATGTATCAACAATGGGCTCGGTTTGTCTTATATATACCAGCGTCTTCTCCATCCGCTAGCTCCATGGTAGCATCCGCTAGCACATTTACTCGTAAAATCGGGTCTGTACTGTATCTTTCGCCGTCGAAATGCTGCAAGACCCGACTTGCAGCGGTCATGGCAACTTTGGACACTGTGTGTTTGGGCTCCTTTTGTGAAAAATCCGTCAGGAATAAAAGAAAATCGATGCTTTCTTCACAAAGATGAGAATCTTTTGCATGCTGGGATACTAAACACGGCCATGTTTTGTGACGTAATTTTCGTAAGCAAGCCGTAAGAACGGAAAGGCAGGGGATCGCGGACGCCGGCGTCCTCGCAGAGTTGAAGAGGTTTTAACGAAGATATTCTGGGTACAAATATCATCAAAGCCATTTACTCACTGCAAACACAATTATACACACACTAATATAATCCACTAGAAGATTTTTTTGGGGGGGGAGTTTTTCCTGTTCCGATGTGAGGGTCCTGGACTTGCACTTTTGAGCATCTACAATGACAACAATGGATTCGAGGGTGCAAAAAAAATAGTAATGTGAATGGTCCCTAAAGGTTGATCAGGCAGCTGCAGCTGATTCAAAATATGATCTTTACACAGTCTGCATTGTGCTAATGAATGTTTCCACCTACACTTACATTAGTCACAGCAGTGAATCCCTCTGTACGATTGATGAAGTTCTGTCTGTCAATTCAAATATGGATCCAATTATGTGCCAATATCACATTTGTTGCTGCCAATAAAGCTTCATATGTTTTTATTTTCTAGTTCACACCCTTATATTCTCATCTTTTCTTTCACTTGATTCTGTCAGTATTAAAGTTCAAAGAGTTTACTCACGCTATATAAATCTGATGTACTACTATAACTACCTTGTAACTCAGATCCTTTACTGCAGTAGGAGGATATTTCAGACCGTCGTTTTACAGTTAATTGTTCCCTTTTAATAAAGAAACAATTCTTTTAAACATTTTTGATTAGGTCATCATAAGATAAACAACTACCGATAAATAGTGGACTGACATAGGAGTGTGTAAGGAGGGACACTGGAACTAAGCAACTTTGTAAAAAAGTCTGAAGAACTCTCAGCTAGGAACTTTAAGCTTTGTTTAGACCTGTAAGATAGTTCCTTAAAATACCCTGGAAGATGAAGATATTCACCTAGCCACCATTCAATCCACTGTAAATCATTTCTGATCTCTGCATGACATGATGTAAATAATACAGACAGAATATGTGAAACTGGAACATAAATAAAATCCACCAAAATCAACACTGAAAGAGTAGAACAATTTAATATTGAAATGACAGGATTCTATGCAGATACACATGGTTAAAATAATTAATCAAAATATGATGGTACTCTGGTGGAGGCCAGTTCATGATCATACATCAGTGGTTATTCAGGCCAATGTAATCTCATCTGGACCACAAGTGCTCCACAAGACACACGTGTGCTGTATAAGGACACATTTGTTGGGTTTGAAGGCGTTTTACAGCATGAGGATTAGAGCCTACTGGTGGTGCCATTCATCCAGCAGTTTGGTCCTGTGAGGTTACATTCCATACTTCTCCTTCAACTGCTTCACCAGGTTGATGTACTCGTTCATGGCATCCTCTTTGCTCTTGCCTGATAGTAAATCAAAATGAATTTTAGGAAACACATGAATAAATGAATAAAGAAATGAGCACTATACCTACTTTAAACATTGACTTCATCCTTGTTGCATGCAATGTGTAGTCCTGAGGACACAGGACACATGAAGCTTAATCACTGGGTTTGATAATTAAATTGGATCTTCTAATCTGGCCTGGTCCTTGCAAATACTAGGTTTAGTGAGAGCAAATAACTTTAAGGATAATTGTGGATAGACAATACAAGTTTTAAAGAACATTTCTTGTTTCTTACTACTTGTATTGTATTTGTTTAGGTTTGGCTGTTTCTATGGGTAATACACTTGACAGAGTAAATACTAAAGGTTACATTGAAACAAGAGTAAGTGCAGAGATCTGCAAACAAAGTCTTGATAATCAGGGCTACAGCAGCTATGGAGACCACAAGAACCAGACTATAAGTGCAACCAGTTTACAGGACTTGTGACAACTGGTGGCTTATGGAGTCACAGGAGTGCCATAATGAAGAAAATATATGTAAAGGATCGTGAAAATAAATGTGGAAATATAAAGACGATTTATGAAAGAATGAATAAGAATAATATGGATATATAAGGAGAAACGAATAAAAGAAATATAAAGACAAATAAAAGAATAATTATGAGGATTTTCATTTATCTTACATTCACTTGTTGATTAATTTCTGTGTATATTTATATATATATTTATTTATTTAATTTGCATATAAAATTACAGAATTTCTTTGTTTTTATTTTTTTGAGTCATTTCTATTCTTAAATTTTTTCTTTCATTATTGCTTTTGCTTTTTCCTTGTTGCTATTCCTTGAAGGGCCAAGCTGCCAATCAATTGGCTTTGAGAAGGCCTCCTTGTCCAGGCTGAGTAGTCAATTCCTGCACATATGGGCTGAATGCTCTCTCAAGACACAGTTCAAGCATCGATTCATGTGTACAGGAATTGACTATTTAACCTGGACAGGAATTATTATTATTATTCATTTTATATGCAATAAAAAATAAACATATCTTTAAAAAAAATTGAAAATAGTATAAAATACAAAATGCATACTTGAATCAATGAACAAATACATGAAAATGCTTAGAATTATTCTTTATATTTTGTTAATTAGGGTCCGAGCACCGATGTCGGGCCGCGAGGTCCCTATTGAAACTGTAGGAATTATTATTCTCTCGAATGAAACGCCTTTTTGGGGGCTTTATCATGTCCCCAACCTCCCCATATTTGGCGAGCATATCAGGACTGCGGGAATAATTGATATTTTATGGGTCCTATGCTCGAGCAAGACAAAATTGCTCGCTAGCGCCCCCTAGAAGTTGGAAAGGCAAGCACCGATAGCCTGTATGTCCAAATGACATAACATTTTATGGACATGAGCAACTGAATGAGTTCTACAAAAAATCCTCTTGGAACCCTAAGCTCCGCCTACCAAAACTTTCCGCCATTTTTATTTTGTAATAAAAAAAAGAATTCACTTCTCCTAGACCCTGGGTCTGATTGGTACCAAATTCGCTGTGAATCATTATTGGATATATATCATCAAAAGTTATGAAAAGCTTGTTGATATCTTATTGCATCAAGAACATATGGACCAATGAATTTCATAGGGGCGTGGCCTTCTACAGCAATATATACAACTTCAAAACCATGTGGCTTATCATCACGAAATCTGTAGCATATGTTCACATTGTGTCCTATAACATAACCTCACATTTTTATTTCACACAACCGCTAGGGGGAGATGCAGTAATACTCCTATTTATTTGCATTTTTCAATGTTTTCAGGCATTGTACTTTGATGAACTCCTCCCACAGAATTTATACAATCAACTTCAAATTTGGTCAAGATGATCTAAAAGCATTAATGATGAAAAGTTGCTAAAATGGTGTACTGACATTGAATGACCTTCGTTTTATGTGGCGCCCATGTCACGCACATTTCGTGCCGTTCGCCATGAAAGAGGAAGTTATTGTAACTCCAAGGTACTTTATTCAATCTGCCCAAAACTTGTTATGCATGATGGTGGTCCAGGCCTGAGCACATGTCCATGCCAACATTTTCACAAAGTTATAGCACCACCTACTGGCAAAAGGAAATGACAAGTTTTATACTTGGATGTACTTCGACTAGGAAGTTCCCCAGATCAGTCTCAAATTTGGTAAGGTAAGCCGTAAGACAATGATGATGCTTCATCATGAATATTGTGAGTTGTCTTTAAACACTGTTGCCGTGGCAATGTGTCATTCGCCATGAAAAATGAAGCTTATTTTTCTGTGGCTTAGGATGCTCAACAGTCAGTATAATCTAAAGACCTTTGCTATTAAATGTTACTCAAAGTTTTATGTTTGACGGAATGGCGTAGCCATGGCCGCCATTTTATGTGATTCGCCGTTAAACAGCGACCTGATGTAACTCCACAAAACGCAGCCCCAGCACTACTTTTGACCTACATGTATGAAATTTGGTATGATCATGTATCACAAAGACTTAAAAAAAAGTGTCTTGGGACCATCCTCTAAAACTAACAAGAAGTTAGTCATTTAGTTTTTTTGGTCAATTTCCCTTTGATTTCTAGTCGCTATACTGTAACGAACTCCTCCTAGAGACTTTGTCAGATCCACTTCATATTTGGTCCGTACAATCTAAAGACCTTTACAATTAAAAGTTACTCAAAGCTTTACGTTTGATGGAATGGCAAAGCCGTGGCATGGTGGCCATTTTACGTGACTCACCGTTAAACAAGCTGATGTAACATTACATTACAGTCATTTAGCAGACGCTTTTATCCAAAGCGACTTACAATAAGTGTATTCAACATAGGTATTCAAGAGAACTACTAGTCACCAGAAGTCATAAGTGCATCTCCTTTTTTAAACAAGCATCTAAGAGCATAAACCAGAGCAAACGTACAGTGCAGAAACAAACTAATACAATAAGTGCTGAGTGGAAGGCTCAGGGTAGCACTTTTTGAAGAGGTGGGTTTTCAGCCTGTGCAGCAACTCCGCTGTCCTGACATCAGAAGGGAGTTCATTCCACCATTGTGGGGCCAGGACAGAAAAAAGCCGTGACCGGGTCGATCGGCTGCAGGGACCTCTGAGCAAGGGGGCAACCAATCGCCCCGTGGCAGGAGAGTGAAGTGGTCGGGCGGGGGTGTAGGGCTTGACCATGGCCTGGAGATAGGAAGGAGCTGTTCCTTTCACTGCCCTGTAGGCTAGCACCAGAGTCTTAAACTGGATGCAAGCTCTTACAGGTAGCCAGTGTAGAGCACGGAGAAGGGAAGTTGTGTGGGAGAACTTGGGGCGATTGAACACCAGGCGAGCTGCAGCTTTCTGGACAAGCTCCAGAGGTCTGATGGCCAACGCCAGGGCTCCGGCAGTAGAGAGTTGCAGTAGTCCATGCGGGAGATGACCAGAGCCTGGATTAGCACCTGCACCGTCTCCTCAGGGGGGAAGGGGCGAATCCTCCTGATGTTGTAGAGCAGGAATCTGCAGGAGCGTGTAACCAATGAGATGTTTGCTGAGAACGACAGTTGGTCATCCAGGGTCACACCCAGGTTCCTCGCAGTCCAAGTTGGCGTCACCACGGTATTGTCAATGGTGATGGACAGCTCTGGAACAGTAGCTCGGTTTTGTCCAGGTTGAGCTTGAGGTGGTGCGTCGTCATCCACTTCGAGATGTCAGCCAAGCACGCAGCTATGCGTACCTCCACTTGAGTGTCACCGGTGGGAAATGACAAGACCAACTGGGTGTCATCGGCATAACAATGGTAGGAGAAGTCATGCGTGCGAATAACAGAACCCAGAGATGTTGTGTAGAGCGAGAAGAGAAGGGGGCCCAGGACTGAACCTTGTGGAACCCCTGTAGTCAGCAAGCGTGGTTCCGACATGGCCCCCCCCTCCGTGTCACCTGGTAGGATCGACCTGTCAGGTAGGATGCAAACAGGGAGAGTGCAGAGCCTGAGACGCCCATCCCCTCGAGGGTGGAGAGGAGGATCTGATGGTTCACAGTGTCAAACGCTGCAGACAGGTCCAGGAGAATCAGGACAGAGGAGAGAGAGTTAGCTCTCGCGGCGTGAAGCGACTCCGTCACCGCAAGGAGGGCTGTCTCAGTCGAGTGACCCACTTTGAACCCGGACTGGTGGGGGTCCAAGAGGCTGTTCTGATCGAGATAGGAAGACAGTTGGTTAAAGACAGCACGTTCAAGTATTTTGGATAGAAAGGGTAGAAGAGAAACCGGTCTGAAGTTTTTGACATCAGAGGGGTCATGTGACGGTTTCTTGAGAAGGGGAGTGACTCTGGCAGTCTTGAAAGCTGTGGGAAAGCATCCTGAAACAAGAGATGTGTTGATGAGGTGGGTGGGGAAAGGAAGGAGTTCAGTCGCAATAGACTGAAGAAGAGGGGAGGGGATCGGGTCAAGAGAGCACATGGTTGGGAGGTTAGATGTAACAAGTTTGAGGACCTCGTTAGGGGAGAGGGGAGCAAGATAGGGTAAGATGGGGTATGGAGAAAGAGCTGTGGGGGAAGGGCTGAACAGGGTAGAGAGGGAGAGGGTGGATAGGGAGAGGGGGGCTGAGAGAAGGAGGATCTGATAGCGTTTACCTTCTTGTCAAAGAAATTGGCGAAATCGTCAGGGCGATCGTCAGGGGGTGGTGGTTGGAGGAGTGAAGAGAAAGTTTGGAAGAGTTTTTTAGGATTGGAAGCAGAGGTTAGGATTTTAGAGCGGAAGAAAGCAGCTTTAGCAGTAGATAGAGACGATGAAAAAGTGGAAAGAAGAGCTTGGAAGTTAAGAAGGTCCTCCGGGAGTTTGCCTTTTCTCCATTTACGCTCAGCCTCTCTTAGGCTCCGTCTATCAGTATGCACAGAGTCCGATAGCCATGGGGCAGGTGGAGTTGGCCGTGCAGGCCTGGAGGTGAAGGGACAGAGGTTGTCCAACAAAGAGGAAAGGGTGCTGAGGAGAAGATTAGTAGCATTATCAGGGGATAGGAGAGAGAAGGATTCAGGGTCAGGAAGAGCAGAGGTAACAGAAGAGGAAAGATCACCCGGGGAGAGGGATCGAAGATGACTACGGGTAGAGACCATGTGGGTAGGTGGCGGACGTAAGGGGGGAGAGGAGAGGGAATAGGCCATGAAGTAGTGGTCAGACAGCTGGAGAGGAGTGACGGAGAGGTTGGCAGTAGAACAGTGTCTAGTGAAGATAAGATCCAACTGGTTGCTGCCGGCCTTGTGGGTAGGAGGAGAAGAGGAGTGGTAAAGGTCAAAGGAGGAGAGGAAAGAAAGAAGAGGTTCTAACTTATCAGTTTGGATGTTGAAGTTGCCGAGCAGGATGAGTGCGGAGCCATCATCATGGAAGTGCGAGACTAATGTGTCAAGCTCCTCCAGGAACTCACCAAGAGGGCCTGGTGGGCGATACACAACAGCAATGGTGAGCTTGACTGGATAAGTGACAGTAACAGCATGACATTCGAAAGAGGACGGGGAGAACTGTGGAACGGACAAGTGAGTATTTCCATTTAGGGGAAATTAGCAGGCCAGTACCACCACCTCGCCTCGCAGCTCTGGGAGTGTGAGAGAAAGAGTACACATCTGACAGAGCTGCAGGTGTGGTGGTGTTTTCTGGTGTGATCCAGGTCTCAGTTAGAGCAAGAAAGTTGAGGGAGAGCAAGGAAGCATAGCCCGAGATGAACTCAGCTTTCGGAACTGCCGACTGGCAATTCCATAGCCCCCCCGCCACCACTTGCTCGCCATGAGCTGAGAGAGTAGGATAGATGAGGTTAGTGGGTTCACGGCACCTGGGAGTGACCCAATGTCTACGTGACCACCGAGCAGAGGAGTGGACAGAAATAGGATGCAAACACATGGTAGAGAAATAGAAACTCCCTAAGTACACGCTTGAGAAGTCTTAGCTTGACGAAGTCGGGCTTGAAAAAGTCGCTCTGTTGCCTTCGTTTGCCTGACGCTCGAAAGCTGACGCTTCCGGCCTACAGAAGTGCTTAAGGACAGCAATCTACTGATTGCTCATTGTCTGCCAGGAGTGTAGGCTCCTCCCCTTGCAATCAGCAAAGCTATTCAGCTGCTGAGACTAAATCACACCTCATCAGACAGCAGAAACTCACACAGCTCTCACAACTGAAGAAACCCTAAGTACAGATATAAAGACAACTAGTAAAAGCAAGAATAAGATACTTATTATGTTCCAAGTGAGTCAGAAGTTCAGTTGTTTCTCCAGAAGATGAATACACTCCACTGGACTGCTCAAATCTGTCCCAAACTTGCCATACTTGATAACAGTCATGGCCAGAGGATGTCTACAAGCCAATTTTCACTCATAGTCATAGCGCCATCTACTGGCAACAGGAAGACAGCGTCATGTGACAAACTGCATCCGATTTAGATGATGTGGTCTGCACTTGATGTAGAGCAAGACTATGTATGTTTGCACGTGTTCTCTAGCGCCACATAGTGGATACAGTAAGTTGTGTAATATTTGCACTACATAATTTCCAGCGTGACACAGTCCACGCTGGAAAAATACGTTGAACTCCGGGACGCGTTGTCCGATGGTCAAAGACATTCACGCCCGCATCTGCCAGCGTCCCGCCAGTACCCCCGAGACGCGGGAAGGTGTGAGGGCCCGTACATCACTGCTTGCAGCTTTAATTATCTTTATATTTCCACATTTATTTATTTCTCTTAATATTTCACATTATTTAAATTGACTTAATTATTCTTTTATTTATTCTTCTTTATATTTCCACAGTTATTTTTTAACTATGCCGATCCCAAACATTAAAAAGGACTTGGATCAGGGACATCCCTACCATAAACCAATGCTCACTCCTACATTTATGATAAAAAAAATCTGCTTGGTGTGCTGAACTTTTAACTGATGTGACAACATGCACACAAATGCATTGGAAGTCAGGAGCTTGGCTGTGGCTACATCAGCAAAGCTTTAGCTCTGCCTGATATAACCCTGAAATCTTTTCATTTAGGCTTTCAATCTGAAAATAAATGCAGTGTAATTGAGAAGAAGCAAAATCGTGTACAACAAACTCATTTGGTATACAGAAGTAATGGAAATTGTTTCAGAGAAGGTTTGCCGGGGTTGAGACATTAAAAATACACATTTTTCAGAGCGGTACCATCTACAGGAATGATGGTTTACCTTTCTGGTTATCCCAGGCATCCCATTTCGCTTTACCAGTGAAATCAAACATCCCTGGGCGACCTTCAGAGACAAGAAAGACATAAACAGATGTAAGTGAAGAGGTTAAAGGAAATCAAACAAGTAAGCAAAATAATATATTTGAGGTCAAAAGGCCTATAGTGAGCCACGTGGCTAGCCTGCTACTCTCCACAGTAGCCTACAAGTTAAAAGGGAAAGGCCTCTGGATGGCTTGTCACTCGATATATTTAAACCAGTGGTCCCAAAGTGGGTCGCTTAAGAAAAGGCAAACGGCACTGCAAACATTTTTTAATTTATTTTTCTATTACAGATGTGGTGCCCTTGATGCTGCAACAAAAACTGGTGCGAATAGCTCATGGTTGCCAGTTGTTATAGTAACACAATATGCTTTCTGGCACACACGTTATTCAGGAGCACAACCGTCAGAATTGGGGTCTGTCAGAGCACATGATGGAAGATTTGTCTAACCCTAACCCAGATATCAAGGATATGCTCTTACTATACTATGAATGAATGAATGAATGAATGAATGAATTACTATGAAAGGCTCTGTGGTTTCAAAAAGTTAAATAGTGACCACTGCTTTTGGGACCTTTTCACACCTACCTTGTTTGGTCGCCACTTTTAGGTTTGATCCAAACCAAAGTTCCAGGTGTGAAACCACCCCAAATCACAGACCAGACAGTAGAACTGTAGTCCAACAAAGGGAGGCAGTCTCGGTCCAGATCAAATTAAACCATGGTTTGGTTTGTTTCTTGTGTGAAAACATTTTTTTTTTTGGGACCTATTAGAGGAAGTTCGTCACAACCGGAAAGGGGAAAAACATCCCAGAGGAGACCAAATGTTTAACTGACAGTTTGTCCGACACCTTTATAGAGAGTCAGTTCATAAATTCTTCTCCATTCATTCAAACTAGGATAGAAGCCTATCAGGCAAATTGACAACATAATGACGTCAGATGCACATAGGGCTGTCCTAGACCAAAGAAATTCTTAGTCAATGAGCACTTGTCGGCTAATCGAATCGTTGATTTTCTCCGCGAAGATTTACACAAAAACACTTACCCGGGATGTGTTCTTAAGTTTCTTGGACATAAGTCATTCAGCATGAAAAAAGCATAAAGAATGGCTAATCAACCATAGAAATCAGTCGATTAAGATGGGGCAAGCCTATTATCCACAAAGAATCACACAAAGGTTGCACTTTAAATCTTATGTTTGCCAGAGATGTGCTCATAAGTTACTTGGCAATAAGGCTTTCAGCATGAAAAAAAGCATCAAAACGACTACAGATTCGTCGACTAATCCTTTTATGGAGGAGCAGCACTAGCGTTGAGTGCTGCAGTGCATCTATAGCATGAGGCAGAGAGTGCTTTCTCACCTGTGTTGACATCACCCACAGAGGCCTGCTTGAACAGTGAGTAGACCTGCAGCATTTCTTCATCCGCCGGCTTTGCCTTCAGTTGCTTCACCTCAGCTGCTGCATCATCAAATTTAGCCTACAGAGGAGAGGACACAAACTTCAAAACAATACCAATGTGATTAATTAACGAGCTGTTGATGATGATTCCCGTGGACGACAGTAGGTCAGAGATCAGGATCGCCTACACAGCAGCACCACTACTTTGCAATTACATGGATATAGTCCTTGTGAAGTTTTAAAACCTGGATCTGAAGAGCTGCATTAAGTGCTTGCTGTGTCTTGCCTCGCCCTTGGGAAAATCTAAAAATATTTAAAACTTACTTTGGCCTCTATTTTTTTGCTTTAATTTCATCAAAGCATTCTGATAGACAAATGCAAGATATGTGTTCCAGTGAATTGTCTGCATTTACGATCACATATGTGACGTGTTCTATTAAATTCAGTCAGATGTTGCAGCGGCTCACTAACTTGACTACCTTTTGTCTGTGCAACTTGTGATCACAGAAAAGAAAAGAACTATTCGTCCTCTACATACTTGCTGAGAAATTATACGTTATTTTGTAATTTGCCCTCATTTATGTACTTTCTTATGATTTTTTTTTCATCTCAAAAGGCTCAGGCACACACACACGCCGTTCTTCCATACATGGACTATATGATGTTTGCTGGCTTGTATCTCACTGTTCTTGTCGTCCTCTTGTTGTTATGTTTATGTATTGTCTCTTGTCTTGCAAGAACATTAAAAACAATAAGTATATTAAAAAAAAAAAGTGAAATGAAGGCACAGAAAATAAATGTAAGAGCCCAATATGACCAGAATCCTGATGTTAACAGAGAGGAATAAAGCTGAAACAAGAGGTTTTAATAACCACAGATAAAGTCCCTGCACACAAATTTCTCTTTTTAGATGAGAAGAATATAACATTGTGGCTTTTTTGATTCACATTATGTAACACCTGAATGTACTGAAGTCCTTGTCTTTGGAATTTTCTCAGTCCAAAGGTCATACATGTAAATGCGCCCACGTGCACTTGAGTGCCTTTGTTCCATGATTTGATGTGTGGCAGTGACAAAGATAACAGTACAGTTTGTGTGTGTATGTGTTTGGCTTAACGTGTCTTGATGAATTTGTTTCAGGGTTCATTTGAATAAATAACTAAAAATGTACTGCAAACTTTGAGGATCTTTTTCTCAAAATGATGGCTGTTTGACAGTCATTATGTAAAATGACGTATGTTGCTTGATATTTGAAGAACAGAAACGATACTGATATCATTAGAAAGCTAACAGTGTGTTTGAGGGTCAATGTGACTGATAATGATAGAGCACATCACATATGTGAACGGTAGCCTAACGTATGTAAACCAATGACGCATGTGATGACTTTGACAGTACTGAGGGGCTGCACTTTAGAGGAAACACTGTCACTGCGTTCCATATCGCATACTTCTTCCTTTTACTTTTAGTACATAATGTCGCTGCCCTTACAAAGGTTGCACTGTTGCATGCAGTATACATTCAATTGGGACACACTACTTCCTCATAACATTTCACTTTAAACTTTGACCCTCATGCTTATATATCCGCAGCGCAGAGGATTGTGGGTCAGACTGGCTAGAATATCATGTTGGCTTGCATACTGCAAAATGTGACTGGATGCAGTCGGACATTCTGGTATTTTTGTCATACTGCATTTGACATACTTAACCTTTTTCTGGCATACTAAAAAGAAGGGTACTATGGGTATTGGACTACACAGTGTGTTTCAGTCCCGCAGCTTGATTGTCACACTGGTTACACCTGAGGTAAAGCAAAGACAATCCAGTCATGTGATCACTGGTCTAAACCTTTGTATGGAACCAACTGTTTTCTAACAATGACATTATGCCATGTATATTTGTATGACATTTGTTCTTCCTGCCCAGGGAGTGCAGATGTTAATTAGCTAACTCTGGCTCAACAGTAATGAACTAATAAGTAAATGGAAAACTATCCTGACCAGGACCGGACTAGCCAGGTAAGACTGGCCAGACTTTTCTAAACCTGCGCCGTCCTGAATACATGCACATGCATATTAATGTTTTACATTAACAATATGATATGATATTTAAACCTGCATCAAGCTCAGCTGCTGCTGACTCTGTCAAAACTGCCAAACTGGAAAGAAAAGAATCGTAAACATACAGACAACCAACATCACAGGCTGACACTAGAACAGGAACACTATAGTATTACTGTTGTCCCTACAGCACCACACTAATGCATTCAGACTGTGAATCTGCAGATAAATGCAGTGTTACTGAAAATCTTACAAGTACAATGCATTGTACTTGTAAGATGTTGTGTATGGAGGGGTCCAACTGAATAAATAAGCACATGAGCTTACTTATTCATTTGGACCCCTCCATACACAACAAAAGCCCCACTAGCTGTCCACTCTGCGCTTGTCAGGATGTTGTCTGTGAAGAAATCTAGTAAATCTAGCAAAAAACTAAATGGAGCAAAGGTCGGGTTACTGGAACAATGTGAGCAGGTGTCTCTGGTCGGTCAAAGGTCAGGGAATAAGGTCTGAATGCATGCACATGTTCAACGCTCTCACAATCTCTTCTATTGGTCAGCTGACATGTATGATGCGAGGCAGGACACTGAAGTTTATGGACTTTCCTTTATATACATACGTTAAGTAATCCTAGCATGCAGAACTATGTATGTCCATTTTAAGTTTCCAATCTTACTAATCGATACACATGTTACAAGTTAAGATCTTCAGTATGGCCCGTTCAAAGTACCATCCAAGATATTACCAACAAAAGGCAGAAATGTTGGCAACACTTGGCAGAAACTGCAAAGACGTCCTAGCGGAGACAATTATAACGGTGAATTGCAAGTCCCATTATAGCCCACTGTCACGTCTTAATCAACGGCTAATGGAGACAGACAATCCAAAAGCCAACAGCTCACTCTGTTGCAATAATAATTGCAATGTCAGAGTGTCGGTTAGCGACGATACTCTTGTCTAATTAGCATAGGCTCGGAAGACAAGGAATCAAGCCCCGAGGCTCGCTATTGTTCTAGTTAATTAACTGTAATACCAGCCAACGGCTTCCTCTATCGCGCATTGCACTGGAGCAGCTCTAAAATGCTGCCATGTAGCGGACTAATTCCATACACACCTGGAGGTCAGCCATTGTTAGTTGAGAATCCGACTGCAGTCAACCAACTTGACGGATCGTCACAGCAAAGTCCACTGAAGCGGCCAGCATGCAACTACTGGCGCACCAGGCGACAGCGCTTCTTCTTCTTCTTCTTCTTCTTCTTCTAAAATGTATTGACGGACTACAAACCAACCTTAAACGTGCATGCCGCCACCTACTGTACCGGAGTGTGTAGCTATACGACTTTATGACAGTTTTGTCATTTAAAGACAACCGTATTATTATTATTATTATAAATAATAATTCTGACTTCATAAATAAGCTATATTTTGGATATTAAACCCATTTCCTAGTCAGGATTCGTAGTAGTGTATCTGGTATCTTAGTAGTTTGGAAGGGTGAGATGAAGCTGGAGTGATGAGGAGGAAGATTTTTGAAAATGAGGGATTCAAAGATAATATGAGATTTCAAGGGAGGACATAATATAATATAATATATATATATATATAATCGCAAGGACAAAAGAGAAAAAGCAATGACAGTTGAAATGGACAAAGCCAAGAAGACAAGTGGTGGGCCCTTTGTGAGAGGTGTTATATATATATATCCCAGAGGAGGAAATGGTGGAGAATTTGACATCAAGCATTAGAGGTAAAATGTTTATGTCACAAGCAAGAAGAGGAGGAGAGAGGGTTGATCGTTTACCATTGTTGCTGAATTTCCAAGAGAAGGTGTTGTTTGATAAAGTGATAGTGGTATATATAAGTTACACTGTAACTGTCCCACCGCCTTTGGTGTGTTTCAAATGCCAAAAATATAATATAGACATATGCAGCAAGGTGTGGGAGATGTGGAGGGAACATAAGTATGGGAAAGGTGAGGACGGGACTGAGCTGAAATGTGAAAATTGCACATGGTGGATGTGAAGTGAGAAACTTGTGACAAAGAGTTTGATGGGAGATAGAAATATATTTACATTGCTGATAAGGAGAGTTTTGTGTATTTCATGGCTGAAGTACACATTCCAAGCAAAGGGGAAAACTGAGAAGATTGAAATAATCGTAAAGTGTGCAGCAGCATGATATTTAATATTCATGGATTGACTGGAATGGCTGTTCAGGGAGAACAGTTAAAGAAAAAATCATGTTCACAAGATTAGTGTTACTCATGTTAATTCTGCAGTGCAATGCAAGGATTCTGCTGGCCAATCATTAAAGGGTGTCTTAATAGTTTAGAATATAAACTGGATAAAGTATGGGATGAAGAGACATGGCTCAAACCAAACTTAGATTTTGTGATTCAGGTGTACGTATGTGTGCACAGGAAGGGATAGAGAAGGTGGTAATGGGGGAGGATGTGCTACCTTTGGCCACTTACCACAAATGTATTCTTGCTGTTGTCCTATTTAAATGTAAATTCAATCATTTCAAAATTTGTAATGTAGCCGAGTGGAATTTACATAAAAGTATAAAAATGATATGACATATATGAACATTTTTATTTTTTATTTGTATTTATTATATTCAAGTATTCTAAACACAAACCTTAAAACAAAACAAATATCTGGAAGCTATCTGCCCAATGTAATTTTACAAGACATCCCAATAAATTCATTTCATGCATTTTTTTTAAATCCCTAAAAACTGATGATCAAAATGTGTTTTTGTGTCTCATAGTCATAAACTAACATGATTCATGTTGATGAATATGAATAAACAGTGACGACCATTATATTTCATTTTATTTGTATTTCTTTACTTTGAACAATACAAAAACAATACAAAATAAAATGACCAGTAAATATAGCAAACTATCAACAAACAAACTCTTAAGGTGTGTCCACACCAAACACGATGAACGCGGCGCGAATCGCGTTCATCGCGTCATTCGCGCCGCCGGTATCGCCGGGGACTATTTGTGTTCATTCGCTTGCATCGCGCTGGACGCGCCAGAGAGGGGGCGCGGCTTATCGGCCTGAAAGCCGTTCAACTGTCCGCCATCAACCGTAGAAAAATAACCTCTATTTCTGCTCAGTACGTGTTGTGGAAGTCCCAGATATCACGGGGAACTAAACGCCGTCATGTCTGGTTCATAACATAGTCCGGAGGAGCTCCGTGGATTTCATCGAGCTCACTGTGTCTAGCGAGCCACACGTCGGCTGTTTACTACAGCTGTATGAACACACTATAAACTGATTTGGCTGTGATTTAACGGCAATAAACCGACAAAAAGGGACTCCGAAATAACTACGTAATGATGTCGATTTGTACTTGTTTTCTCAATGGAGCTCGGATCGATCGGTGCTAGGCTATGCTAACATTATAGCAGCTCCATCAACACTCACGATAACGTCATATAGACGTAAATACGGCAGCGTCTATTTATTTCATTGTTTGTACCATATGGTTTACACACACACACACATGTATACACATAGTTTGGTCCGGTCTCTACTGATATGAGGTATCGTAGAGCTCTGGGTGAACATATGTTACAGCATTTATTTCCTGATTCAACAACAGCAGGACTTCACTGATGACAGGGGGAGCAACTCAACGCTGATTGGCTATCGCGCTGGAGCACCATCGCGTTCATCGCGTCTGTACATAGACTTTGTATGTAATCTCGCCGCGTTCATCGCGTTTGGTGTGAACACACCTTTATTCTCAATAACAAGAAGCATCAGTAAAAATAAAACAAGCTAGGCCTATGATAGATTATTAAACTGTTAAAAAGCTAAATATAACCGAACCGTTGAATCTACATTATTGAACAAAGGAAATATTGATATTGAACAGTTTCATTCAATATTGCACGAGTGAATTGTCAGTTTCTTCTGGACGCAGTGTTGATTGTTAAGTGTGACAGCAGCAGGAAGGAAGGAGCTCCAGTTTCTCTTCTTCACACCACATGTGAAGCAGCTTCTCACAAAAGAAGCTCTTTATATATTCTGCATGCAATAGTGTGATATATTTCATGGCGTCATGTATGGGTTGCACTTTTTGTCGTTGTAGTTTCGCCATGGTAAACCTATGTGAGTGACATCCGCCGTCGCATCCTACAGTGTCCTTGAGCAAGACACTTAACCCCAAAATTGCTCCCGTAGCTGTGCCTACAGTGTGTGAATGTGATAGAATCTGAATTGTAAATCGCTTTGGATAAAAGCGTCTGCTAAATGACTGTAATGTAATCCTAATTATGTATCTTAGTGAAAGAGGAGTTGATTTTTAAGTAATCATTTTTGGACTTTTCGACCACAGTCCTGGTCTTTGTTCCCCAACCTAAGTTATGGAACTTCCTTAGTTGTGATCATCAATAGTTTTTACATCACAGTATATTTTTTTATATCCACCAGTAACCATAATCATTGGTCCTTCTCACCCTGCAGCACTCCTGACATGAAGCTAATATATTACATATTCAGTATGATTACTTATATGATAAATATAAATAATAAGTATGAATATGGCAATATAATATACACTTAGCATGATTCTTTATTGTCATATTCGAAACATACCGTGTTGAGTTTTCACTCTTAACTCAGCACTCCTGACCTGCAGCATCAGTGATGCTCCTAAAGTAGGTTACTAATATACACTAACAAGATTCCCTACATAATAGAGTGACATGTTTATGATATATTATTTTCATAATACAGTAGTAGTACCTTTTCTATTTAGTATTATTCACCAGTTAGTTTAGTATGATTTATTTTTCAAACCTGCTGGCCTAAAGTCCTCCATCTTCCCTCTCCCATATCCATCAACAAATGATCAGCTGAGCAGCAACATAATGTAGACAGGTAATAGTCAACAGAATCACAAAAACTGAAATAATTCAACCCATAGGTCAGGATTTTGTTTAGTGTTTAGAAGTCTCAAATTTGCAATCTAAATCCATAGCAATAGCAGTTGGGAACAAAAAGGAGCGTGTTTGAGTTATCAGCATATATAACAAATATTGACATCAATAGAATTATTAATGTCAGTAAGATTAACAATTATAAATAACGAGGCACCACCCTACGAACAGGGACCAATAACCAAACTATAAACTAAGTCTCATAATTAGTGTTCACTCACAATGTTAATAGTCAAAGTACTATTCCACATTCAGAGTGAACAGTGAAGGTGTTGAGTACGAGCAAGAGACCACATATCCAGCTATTACCACAATACACATGCACAAAGTAATCACAGACTCTTTAAAGTATAACAGAGTTTATTAAGTTCTAATAATGATCTAATCAACTAATATCTAAAACTAACAACAAAACTATACATTCATGAACACGCTATCTAAAATCAAGAAACAATCTGTGGTTGGAGTGTGTGTGTGTTAGTGAAAGTGGATGAAAAAAAGAAAAGGGAGGGGCAGTTTCACTCAAAGCAGGGCAGAACCTCAATGCAGCCGTGGAAGACGGAAACTGTTATCAGAATCAGAATCAGCTTTATTGGCCACGTACGCATACAAGGAATTTGACTCCGGTTTTACATTGCTCTCCATGTACATACACAGAATTTACAAATAAACAGGAAAAAATAAAGTAAAATATAAAAAAACAAAAACAAAACAGGAACAGGGACAACAAAAAGCAAAAAAAAAAAAGTAGAACAGATGTAAGCATAAACATGTACAATATAAATATATATCCAAAAAGTGTATATATAAAAATATACATATATACAGTATATATGAACATACAACAGTGTCCATGGAATTAAGGTGATAGTGCAGAATGGAGGTAGTAGTGCAATATGACTGATTAATTGTTCATCAGAGTGACGGCCAGTGGAAAGAAGCTGTTCCTGTGTCTGGTGGTTTTGGGGTACAGAGCTCTGTAGCGCCTACCAGAGGGGAGGAGTTGGAACAGCTTGTGTCCAGGGTGTGATGGGTCTGCAGTGATCTTTCCTGCCTGTTTCCTGACTCTGGGAGGAGTACAAGTCCAGGATGGAGGGCAGGCTGGAACCAATGATTCTCTCTACAGACCTGATAATCCGTTATAGTCTGTTTCTGTCCTGTTTAGTGGCGGATCCAAACCACACAGTGATAGAGGAGAGAGAACAGACTGGATGATAGCCGAGTAAAACAACATCAGCAGCTCCTGGGGCATGTTGAACCTCCTGAGCTGGCGCAGGAAGTAAAACCATTGTGGATCCCAGAAACCTGAAGGTCTCCACCGCAGACACAGTGCTGTTGAGTATGGTGAGGGAGGGCAGTGTTGGGGGGCTCTTCCTGAAGTCCATTGTCATCTCCACATTTGAGCTTGTTCAGCTCCAGGTTGTTCTGACCACACAGCTGTTCAACCTCCCATCGATATGCAGACTCATCACCGTCCCTGATGAGGCCGATGATCATTGTGTCGTCTGTGAACTTCAGGAGTTTAACAGACTTCACAAGACAGAAAGAAGAGCAGTGGGGAGAGCACAGATCCCTGGGGGGCGCCACTGCTGATGGTCCGGGTGCTGGATGTTATTTTTCCCAGCCTCACCTGCTGCATCCTGTCTGTCAGGAAGTTTGTGATCCACTGACAGGTGGAGGCTGGCACAGTGAGCTGGGAGAGTTTAGGTTGAAGTACCTCTGGGATGACGTTGTTGAACGCGGAGCTAAAAGTCCACAAACAGAACCCTTGCATATGACCCTGGGGAGTCGAGGTGTTGCAGCATGTAGTGAAGTCCCATATTGACTGCATCATCCACCGACCTGTTTGCACGGTAGGCAAACTGCAGGGGGTCCAGCAGGGGCCCTGTGATGTCCTTCAGGTGGGTCAACACTAGTATCTCAAAGGATTTTATGACCACAGACATCAGGGCAACGGGCCTGTAGTCATTTAATCCTGTGATGGAGGATTTCTTGGGGACCGGGATGATTGTGGCGCGTTTGAAGCAGGAGGGGACCTCACACAGCTCCAGTGATCGGTTGAAGATCTGCGTGAAGATGGGGGCCAGTAGTTTGTAAGTACTTCCAGGCCTCTCCAAACTGACGAGGGGTCGTTGGCTGAACATTTTTTTTTCAGCTTTTCAGTGTACAGCTGGAAAAAAGGTTTATCACGCAGAACCCGGTAGTTCTGTTCTTTTAAATGATAGTCACAGTTATAACAATACAGTAACTTAGGCAAGGCAAGTTTATTTGTATTGCACATTTCAACAACAAGGCAATTCAAAGTGCTTCACATAAAACCATTAAAAGCGTCAAAACATAAGGCAAAAGAAAAGGAGATTTAAAAACAATTATGAACATTCAATAAAACACTAAAAAGCATTGTAGGACATCAAATACAGTAGTAAAATGCAGAAAATTGATTAATATCCTTGAATCTGGTTCAATGAATGGCAGCAGCAAACAGAAAAGTCTTCAATCTTGATTTAAAGGAGCCGAGGGTCTCAGCAAAACTGCGGTACTAAAACACGCCACACACTCAAGAGCACGGGCCATTCAAATATTATTCACATCAGAGGGTACAATATTAACCATATCATAAAAATGACACGATAGACGAATGAACACAGTAGTAACGCTACTGCAAATGTAAAACAAATGCAGTTCACTTACCAAAGCTGCTGTTCACGCGCTTGTACAGAACATCGGTGCGGTTCAGTTCCAGCTAGAGGTCCTCCTGCGAACATGTTCGTTGAGTTGTAGATCCACTCGGTTTTCAGCAAAAGTTTTTAAAAGCACCGTAGCTTGTAAGTGTTCCATCGTGCTATGGTGTCTTGTTGCTCTCATGGTTAGCAAATCTAGCGTAGCTCCAAACACCAAGACGCTCAGTCGAAAATAAAACTCATTCTTAGCCATAAAATGTGCAACGGTTCTAGGACGCTGTTAGCCAGGAATACCGTTTGTACAAATCCTTTTCCTGGCTGGGTCAGGGCCGCTAGCTGTGGGGTTGGTCGACCCTTTCTTACGATGTCCAGCTTTTCTGGAAATGTCCTCCTCCAGAAAGGCGTTGCAAGTAACTACCAAATCCATTTCTCCTCCTCATTCAGCCATTGAGTGTTAAAAAAACAAAGCTACACCAAGCAAAAAGCTAAAAATGTCATGTCAATGTCATAACTTCTTACATATCTTTCAACTTGAACCCTTACTACTAGCTAGCTTTCAGCTTCACAACAGTCATGCTAGCCTACTGACCAATCACGCTGCACGTTAATGCTGACGTACTTGGCTAGGCCACCTACACAGCTGACATGTCAAAGGATTCGCCCAACATGTCAAACGGAAAATCTGATTGGTTGAAGACTATGACAATCAACAATATCGTCCCCATTTACTTACACTGCAAAGGCTTCCTAGCAGGCATCGGGCCTCTCTTCTTACCTAGAGACATAGGGGCGAAATCTGATTGGATAAAAGCTCTACTTAAAACAAGCTGCACTGGAAGCAGAGCAACTGAGGAAGACAGTAGCTGTGCAATGAGAAAATAAGCTAATGGAAAAAAAAAATGTAATACATGTAGTGTATTTATGAAAAATTATAAAATAGCTTTAACTTTGTGATTCTGTTAAGGCCAGCAGAGCTTGACTCTCCTTCATTGTGTCTTTGTCACAGGGTGAAAGGACCAGACCAAAGTTGAAAATGTCACAGAGAAGTAGCCAGAAAGAAGGTGGTCCAGCTTTTTCCTATTGATGTCTAATTAGCAAATGTGAAGTTAACCCAATCCATAATTCTAGTTTAATATGTTTAAAAATGTTACTCCCTAACACCAGCCTAAATCAATTCAAAGGCAGGAAATGTAAGCTTTAAAGTCAGGATGAAGTGATGTCAACCAAAAAAAAAAAAAATGTTCTCATCTAAAAAGAGAAATTTGTGTGCAGGGACTTTTATCTGTGGTTATTACAATTTCTTGTTTCAGCTCTATTCCTCTGTTAACATCATTGTTGGACACTGAATTAGTGTGTTAGGATTCTTATCATATTGGGCTCTTAGATTGTTTATTATATGTGACTTCATTTCAGATGTGAGTGGGTATGTTTGCTCAAAAGAGTTGTGCTATGCTCGTAGTGGCGCTTCACATTATTGCTTTTAATAATCGTCACGGTCTCTGAACACATGAGACAAACTGTTTTTAAACTGCCCGTGGGAAGAATTATAAGAGTGTCCATTCTTGGTTAAAGACTCTGGTCCCTCCGACCACATTTCTCTTTTTGGAGAACGCCATGTGAAATAACTTCTCAGACTCACGTAATTCTCCTACTCTTCGTTCCCTTTCTCGTCTCTCCTGTGTGTGTAAATCTCACTCGAGTTGGGAAAGTTGTCAGAATACACATTTGATTGGCTGAGCAGCATCACGTGATGTGATTTACAACGCATGTAATTGGTCGGTGTGTTTTCTGGACCGCTGAACAAGTGCCGTAAAGGCTAGAAAAGCTGCCCTGGTTAAAATAGAAGCGCTCCTTCAAATATTTTATAATTCTCAATTATCTATCGGTTGTAGGTCCAGGGTCCGGATAAAACGAGTCCAGATTCGGTCCGCGGTCCACCTATTAGTGACCCCTGGCGTAGAACATTATGATGTATGACATTCCCGTGCTATATGTTTCAAGTACATTTTTGGATAGACACCTTTTGATACACAGATTTGGTACAAACCATTTTTGACAACTCAAGAATTTATATAAATGGCAAGAATCACTCATACCACATTAAAACAAGCTCTTGAAGAACACCATAGAAAGTGTTTTGGTAACACTTTACTCACTGAGTCAAAGTGGGGACAATTAACATGTATTTTGAAGTATAGTGCAGTACATTTTATTCTGTTAATTATAAGCAACATTCAAAAAACTTTGAAATGCATTTTCTTTTCTAAAAACAACACTGAAAATGAATGTCCATGATCGCAACTACCAGAAAAAAAGGCATACCAGTTTGGTGGATAATACACTTTGGTTTTTAAAAACAACCCCAGAAATTAAAACTGTGATGTTAACATTATGGTATAATTCTTGTTTACCTATTGTTTCTGGCATGCTAGATCTTAAGAACCCCCTCTATTTTAGTAAGTAAAAGTTAAGTAATTAAAATAGTGGTCACCAAGCAATTTTGGGATTTGCTTTATAGACACTGTAGTCTTCTTTCCTGAAGAAGGCCACTTCTGTTTCATTTGCTGAAAAAAAAACAACCCACAAATGTTAATAAAATAAAGTTGACAGCAGATCATCAGTATTGAGCACTTAATATTATTCATAGACATTGCTTAGAAATTATTCACACACACACACACACACACACACACACACACACCACACACACACACACACACACACACACACACACACACACACACACACACACACACACACACACACACACACACACACACACACACACACACACACACACACACACACACACACACACACACACACACACACACACACCTTCTGTGCTGTTCCAACAGACCCTGAAAAGGAGCCCAACATGTCTAAGGGATAGAACCGTATGAACGGACTAGGAGTCTCCTTCAAACAACTGGATGTATTCAAGTCTCTCACCAACACACAGGCATTTCACGAGATCACATGTAAAAATATCATAACGTTAACATTTACATTGGCTCAATACTCATTTTCACTGAAAAGAGCCTGAACACATCATATTGTAACTGAACGGAACCTTCGTTCGTTAGGGGTGCTACGATAGTTAGTAGCTCTCCTCCTGTTAATTTAAACACCTGTTAGTTGTTTACAATGCAACATTATCAGAGATTGGCGAACAGAAAAGCAAAAATGCCGATGTCCTGATCGCATATTTTACTGAATATTGGCGGATAACAATCGTCAGTCAAATTTCATTTCATATTGTGATGACTAATGTTAAACTGTTTAACTAATCCATGGTTCACATACATGCCAAACTGCGAGGGGGGAGGCATACGGATCACGGATCGACAGTGGTCCGTTACACCACTAATTTGAACACATCATGATAACGTTATAATTTACATTAGTCTACTACTAATTTTTACTGATTGAAGCTTGAATGCACCATAATGTACCTCAATGGAACGTCTTTATAGCTCTGTGCCGTACTTAACAACAGCTGTTGCTGTCAACGTTACTGACGTAACTAGCTGTCCTTTTAATTACAACACTAATTTCTTGTTCACAGTTTATCATTATCAGACGAGCGACTAGAAAGCATCAATGCTGATTGGTAGTAAAACATTTCTGTTTTTATACTATGGTGGTTAACTGTGTAATTAATCAGATGTTCACATGAATCCTTGGTCATTTCCTATATCCAAAATGCTCGCACACTGCAGATTTAATACTATTTTTGGCAAATACAAGGCTGGAGGGTTGGTTCCCTCAGAATTGTTTAAAGCAAGCATTCAAGTGAGTGTCGAGACTCTCAAACACACAAAACAAATACATGTTATGTGACTCACTCAAGAGGAGATTTCACCGCCCACACACATCAGGACACCATCGATATCGTAGCTTTTTCAATTCTTATGGTTATGAAGCCGTGTCTTATATGACCGCAGTTACAGCCAAATCGGTTACTCCCGACATCCCCAATTGCAATATTTAAACCCTAGCCCAATTTTTTAGGCCTCTACTCAAAAATGACATACCCATATGCAAAAGAGTGTATCTCTCTAACTACAAGGTCTATTTGAATAATTTGTATGTCATAATAACAGAAACACTTGTGAGATTTGTTCAGATGTGTAAATATCCGTGTATATCTTACTGGTTAATACTAAATGAAGTTTAACTGCCATCAAGTTATTTATGTCATTGTTTGGTATGTTTGTTTACATGTTTGCATAAAGCAAACTGTGTTTTTATGTAATGTAAATGTCTGATTGTTTTGTATGTCTAAATGTAATTTAAACAGTTTGACGGTGGACGGAGAAGTTGGAGGAGGAATAAACCCATCAGTAGAAAGAACTAAAGGTGTTGTGTATTTCCTGGAGGGAGTGATAGTCGAACTCAGATCTGCATGAATTTCCCGGACCTGCTCGTGCCTGACAGCTCGTTAAGACGGAATCACAGATAAGACACTGTTGAGCGTTAAAGGACACACAAGTTCATCTGTTTTTTCATGAAGACGTCCATAAGTCAGACACTTAAGTTTGTGTTCTGAAAGGTGACATAAGGATCGAAAAAAATAAAAGGACTATAAGGGGCTGTGTGTAGCCTATTAACATAACAGTGTTCCATAAGATATTAAGAGGCATTAATGTAAGTGATTTATTGTTACTGTTGATCATTTAAAAAAGAGGTAATTAATTTACTTAAGAAAAAGAAGGGTTTGTGTATGTGAATATAAGAAACCTAGCATTAGGAGAGAAGGTTTCTGTTAATGGTTTAATATCTTTCAATGCAAACTCATTTAAGTGTTGCACTAAGGACCTTTACAATTCCTACTTTATTTTAAGGGGTCTATTTAAGAGAAAGTGACTTAATATCCTCTTGAGTGCTTTTTGTAAAATGTTTTTGTGAACTACACTACTTATTTGGGACAACTTTATCTGTGTACAGTTCATGTTAAAATAATTTAAAATGTCACAAACAAGTAAAGGGAGTCAGTATGTAGGTGCACTCATAGAACAATTGGCAGAAACCGAGCAGGTAGATGAGTCTAGTGTTGTAGCACAGACCGCACAGCCTGAAGAGCCTCGACGAAGTGAGAGAGTCCGCATAATTAACAGAAAAAGGAAAAGAATTTCAGAAGACGATGCAGAAGGGAATCAAAAGCAGCTCACTTGACAGTGATGAGGACCTGGACAACGCTACAAAAGACCTGCTCAAGACAAAAGAGCTACTACTTCACTTTGACAGCATCTACGAACGCTGGAAAGCTTTAACTAAAGTGGCTAAACAATCTTTAACTAAACGGGATCCCAGTAACATCCTACAAGAACACACGAGTACTATTCAAAGAGAGTTATCTGAACTGAATAGTGTTTATGATGAACATCGAAGGATTGCCAGCCCAGCTCACGAAATGCGCCGCAAGCTGGACAAATGCATATCAGTCACCAAGATTGTTGAGCGTTATGCTCAGTCTCAAATTCAAGGAACAGAGGAGGAGCTGATTTGGCCAGATGCAAGTTCTGTATTTGCATCTACGATTTCCAGTGTTTCATTTCCAGACTCCAAGTGTTCTAAGGTTATTTCCACTCGCTCTTGTATGTATCCTCAGTTAAAAGACAAGAAGCTGCAGCCGAGTATGCAGCCACCAAAGCTGTGTTGAAGATTATGGCTGAGCAAGAGTGCCACCAAGAGAACCTGCAAAGACTTGAAGTTGAGAACAAGCGGATAGTTGCAGACCAAGAAGCAGCTGCATTAACTTGCCGTCTTCAAGGAGAAAGGGAAGAGACTGAGCGTAGGATAGAAAAGGAGAGACAAGAAGCTACTCTCTTAAGGAAACAGCAAGAAGAAAATGCTGCAAGAAAAAAAGTCTGAAGAGGACTTGAAAAGAGAGCTTGTGCGTTTGGAAGAGCTAAAAAGACTGAATGCAGCCAGAGCAAGGCTTCACGTCTATGATGAAGAAGACTTCTTTCCAGACCAAAGGCTTACACCACATAAGTCTGAGCTGCCTCCGCTTGAGAAAGCAAGTAATCAGGTGAACCCTGTGTATCAGTACCCACAACCACTAAGAGATGTGTCCCCAAGAGGTGTGCTTCAAAACAACATGCAAGAGCTTGTGAAAGTACTGGCTGAGGCTATATCAGCAAATAGGCTGCCCATTCCAGAGCCTACGCTCTTCAGTGGGGATCCACTCAAGTTTAATCATTGGAAGTCTTCCTTCCAGACACTAATTGAGAGGAAAAACATTCCAACGTCAGAGAAAATCTTCTTCCTTCAGAAGTACGTGGGAGGAGCAGCTAAAAAGGCCATAGAAGGTCATTTTCTGATTGATTTAGAAGATTCATATCACACAGCATGGGACCTGCTCAATGAACGATATGGCGAGCCTTTCGAAATTGCCAAAGCCTTCCGAGACAAATTACATGCTTGGCCAAAGATAGCCTCTAGGGAAGAAAGAGGGCTATTCTAAGAGGGCTATTCTCCTCTAAGAAGATCACAGTGCCAACGACCTGCAAATAAGAGGGCTATTCTCCTCTAAGAAGATCACAGTGCCAACAACTTACACTCGTGAATTTATCCCTGCTAATCGGACACATATTCCAACTCCAGAGACCGCTAAGGCATGGCCTCATTTGGAGCATCTTGCAGAACAAATTGCGCAGCCAAAAGAGTGTGACATTGGTCTGCTGATTGGGTACAATTGCCCACAAGCAATAATGCCACGAGAAGTTGTGTGTGGGGAAGAAAACCAACCCTTTGCTCAGAAAACGGATCTAGGTTGGAGCATCGTGAGTTATGGTGAACCACAAGAGCACTACAGCGATGCAATTGGAGTAAGTCACCGCATCATTGTAAGGCAAGTAACGCCTGAACCCAAACCAACAGTCAAGCTTAAAAGTGAAGTTCACTATGTTTGCAAGACCCAGATCAAAGAAATGATCAGTCCTGATGATGTAATTAAGGTGTTAGAATCTGATTTCAGTGAAAGAGTTGAAGAGTTGAAGAAGAGGCAACCCAGAGAGGGTTCCAGAAGAAGAACTCAACAATCAACCAGTCTGGTATATTCCCCACCACGGGGTGTACCACCCTCAAAAGCCGGGGAAGATACGTGTCGTCTTCGATTGTTCAGCAAGGTTCCGAGACACATCACTGAATGACCACCTTCTTACTGGGCCAGAGCTCACAAACACCTTGGTGGGAGTTCTTTGTAGGTTTCGCAAGGGCCCGATTGCTATTATGTGTGATGTGGAGCGAATGTTCCATCAGTTCCATGCAAGGCCTGAAGACCAAGACTACCTGAGGTTCTTATGGTGGGAGAACGGTGTACCCTAGCACTGATGGAAGAGTCAGAAAGGTGAAACTCTTAATGAGTGACTCAACCTTAGATAACCAGGGTGTTGTAAATTGTTTTATTAATGTGATTTACTTTGACTGATTGTACTGAAACAGGAAGTGCTTTTATATTGAAACCGGAAGTGCTTTTACTTTGAAGCCAGGAAGTTGTTTTGATACGAGTTTCTTGATGCTAATGAAACAATGATAGTGTAAAAAACGTGGTTATGTCGAGTTCTGTTCACTTCCAACAGTTGTTATACTGCAGAGACAATTAAAGTGTCCCGTTCGAATCGCAGATGTGTCTCGGTCATCTTTAGAAGCTCCACTTCACTACATTTTGGTGCCGAAACCCGGGAAGTCAAGACTGTGAGACTTTAAACTTCGACGAAGTTGGAAGCTAACGCTGGCTAACGCTAACGCTGTCGCTAGCTGGAGAGATGGCGACACAATTCGAACGGATGAAAAAGAAGCGTAAAACAATACGCACCTCGACAACGAAGCTGTTAACTCACATTGAAGAAGAGGTGAGCGAAGATGTGCCAGACTGTGAGAGACTCCGTGAGCTGTTATCACTATTGTCGACAAGAGAAGAAAGTTTATTCGACTTAGACAAAGGCATTGAAGACGGAACGGAGACGGATGTGCTTGAGTCAGAGATTGCAACCGCTCAGGAATACCAGGACCGCATCCTCACACTGAAAACCCGCGCCAAAAGATCCATTCAGAGGGCAGAGGAAGCTGTGAGTGTGCGGGTGAGCGATGCAAATTCAAGTACAGTCGGATCGCTAAATAAGCGGACGGTCAAACTGCCTAAATTGGTGATAGAAAAATACAGTGGAGAAATAAGCCAGTGGCAAGAATTCTGGTCACAATATGAAACAGCTATCCACGACAACGACACACTGTGTAAAAGGGAAAGGTTCACTTACCTGAGATCCTATCTGACTGGAGCTGCTGCAAGATCTGTGGCAGGACTAACTATGACTGATGATAATTATGATGCAGCAGTGCAACTGCTGCAGAGCCGTTTTGGAAGAAAGGACATTGTAATAAGCGCACATATGTCCAGACTGCTAAACTTGGCTCCTGTGAAAAGATCATCAGATGTTGTAGCTCTCAGGCACCTGTACGATGAATGTGAAATACAGATCCGAAGTCTAGAATCCTTAGGGGTTCACAGCGACATATATGGCTGCCTGCTATGCCCAGTACTGCTACAGCTCATACCAGAAGATATTGCACTAGACTACACCCGCAAGTCAGACTCCAGTGGTGAATGGAAAGTGCTTGAGCTTGTCCAGTTCCTGCAAAAGGAAGTCCAAAGCAGAGAGAGAGCTCTTCATCTCACCAGACCAGGTAACACACAAAGAGACTTTCCACCAAATAACAGATCATTTGGTAAGCCAGACCCTGTTTATAAAAACAAACCTAAAAGATGGAACGTGCCTTCAGCAACAGCTTTGCACACAGCAAGTAATGTTTGTCAGACCTGTGTGTATTGTGACGGTGCCAACCATAAACCTGAAAACTGTCCAGACAGTTCTGTGGCTGCTCGCAAGGAGAAACTGAGAAAACTGGGAAGATGCTACGTGTGCCTTGGTCCAAAACACATAGCAAAATTCTGCAGAGTCAAGGGTGTTTCGTGTGCCTTGTGCCATCGCAGACATCACCAGTCAGTTTGTGATCAAAGTGAAGCTAAGCCAGATGCTGACAGTGGTGGTACGGATGCTGTGGTATCCTCTGTGTCCAGCACAGTGAAACCGAGAGCTGACGTTCAGAACACAGTGTTGCTCCAGACAGCCAAGGCGTGGGCAGTAGCCCCAGTGGGGAGGAAAATGGTAAGCTGCTTGTTAGATGGAGGTAGCCAGAAAAGCTTCATTCACGAAGATGTAGTTAAAGTACTAAAACTGCCAGTGGTCAGACAAGAGACGCTGAACATCCACACCTTTGGGTCCACTTCTCCTGTCACTGCACGTCGCAACATCGTGAGAGTGTCACTGGAAAACGTGTGGAATACACAGCAAAAAATTGAGATTGAAGCAGTGGAAACCCCTCAAGTGTGCACGGCTGTGATAAAGGTCCCCAGCGAACCGATCCAAGAGGAGTTAAAGAGAAAAGGTCTTCAACTTGCTGATTTTCCACCAGAGGGCACTGAGGATCCAGAAGTGTCAGTGTTAATAGGAGCAGACTATTACTGGCGAATAGTGACTGGCAAAGTTCAGAGGATAACAGAATCACTAGTAGCCATTGAAAGCAGCTTCGGGTGGGTTCTGCAGGGTCCAGTTACCACCTCCAGTGTCACCGATGCCACTTGCATGCACATCTGCCTAGAGGAGGACACTCAAATAGCCAAACAACTACATGCTTTCTGGGAAGCAGAGTCACTGGGCATTGTTCATGAAAAAACCCAGAGCCCAGAAGAAACAGAAGCTCTTCAGAACTTTGAGAAGACTATAAAGTACAAGGATGGCCGCTACAGAGTTGAGTTGCCGTGGCAACCTGACAGACCAGATCTCCCAAACAACTTCAGAGTTGCAAGGAGACGATTTGAAGGTCTCAAGAGGAGACTGAACATGGATGCAACGCGGTACACAAGGTACAATGATATCATACAAGATTATCTGCAGCAAGGCATCTGCGAGGATGTACCAGAGCACACCTCAGCGGCAGAGCAAACTGAGGCTGTGACGTACTACATGCCACATCATGCTGTTCTTCGAGAAGATAAGGCGACAACTAAACTGAGGGTTGTATTTGATGCATCATCACACGAAGAGAGTTGCCCCTCCCTTAATGACTGTTTACTGACTGGGCCCAACCTGAACCCAAATCTGTTAGATGTGCTGATAAAATTCAGACTCCACCAGATAGCCTATACGGCAGACATCACCAAGGCTTTCTTGCAGATAGAACTAGCTGAAAGAGACAAGGATGCTGTGAGGTTCCTGTGGCTACATGGACCTCCAACCAAAGACTGTGAAAATGAGCTGCGCATCATGAGAATGAGTAGAGTGGTTTTTGGAGTGTCACCTAGCCCGTTCCTGTTAGCTGCAACAATAAGAAAACATATTAAGCAGTATGAAGCGGAACAGCCTAAGACAGTGGAGGCACTGAGAGAGTCCCTCTACGTGGATGATTTTATCTCCAGCTCATGTGATGTGGATGAAGCACTTCTAGTTACCACAACAGCAAAGGAGATTCTGTCTCACGCCGGCATGAACCTGTGCAAATGGGTGACAAATTCACCAGACCTGAGCGAAAAGTGGACAGACAGGGGAGTGGAGCACACAACAGACACAGCCATTTGTGGAAATGTACTGAAGGTGTTGGGGTTGGTATGGAGATCAGAGAAGGACAGTTTCGTTTTTGATTTAAAGGGATTACTGGACATTGTAAAGGACAAAGAAAACACAAAGAGAAGTGTGCTAAAGACATCAGCCAGAGTCTTCGACCCCATCGGGTTCCTCACTCCATTCACTATTCGAGTTAAATGTTTGTTTTAAGAACTATGGGAGAGGGGAATTGGTTGGGATGAGCAGCTTCCACCAGACTTGACTGAAAAATGGGATCAGTGGTGTGCAGAGCTGCCACAGCTCCACCTTGTGGACATTCCAAGATGGTACCAGATCGAGATTCGACCAGACTCGCGGATCAAACTGCACGTCTTCTGCGACGCCAGTGAGAAGGCATACAGTGCTGTTGCCTATCTACAAGGACAGAACAAGGAAGGAGATGTTGTAACAAGCTTTGTGGCCTCCAAGTCAAAGGTAGCCCCACTAAAGAAAATGACTTTACCACGCTTGGAACTCATGGGTGCACTGATTGGAGCAAGCACAGCACAAAGGTGGAAGCCATTTGTGGCCAACAGAGTGACTGAAATACAAGGACTCACAAATCCAGATTTGTGGTGTCACTGCAATGGCAAAACTAATCCTGCGGATTTACCTACCAGAGGCCAGAGCGTCGAAAACCTCATCCAAAGCCAGCTGTGGTGGAGCGGACCTGCTTCACTGTTATCAACTGATGGGGGAAAAGGACATGGATGAGGACTGTGTTGAAGATGAGGTGAATACTGAGCTTAGGTCTAAGTTTCAGGTTGTAGTACAGCTGACCAGCACTGAACAAGCTGAGCCACTTTTGGACCTGGAGAAGTACAGTAGGTTAAAAACTGCATTAAGAATAACTGCATGGGTGAAAAGATTCATAGCTAATGCCCGTTGTAGTCAAAGGATTCAGGGAGAGCTAACTTCAGAGGAGCTCACTGCAGCAGAAGTGTATTGGGTGAAGATGACCCAAGAGCAGAGCTTCAGCCAAGAAATTGTCCAGCTGAAGTCTGGACAGGACATCAAGAGAGATTCAAGAATCAAAGACTTGAAACCATTCTTAGATGAGAATAGCCTTATTAGTGTAGGAGGCAGGCTACAGTACTCTGATTTCAGTTTTAGACAGCAACACCCATGGGTGCTACCTAGAAATCACAGATACTCTGAGTTACTTGTTCAGGACTGTCATGAGAGAGTGATGCATTCTGGAGTCAGAGACACACTAGTACAAGTGAGAGAGAGGTATTGGATTCCAAAGGGGAGACAGCTAGTCAAGAAGATGGTGTCACATTGCTACATCTGCAGGAGATTGAAGGTGAAACCAGCACAGCAGTCCACGGCTCCATTACCCAGAGACAGAGTGACCGAGTCCCCTCCCTTTGAAGTTATTGGGGTGGATTTTGCAGGGCCATTATATGTGAAGGCTAGTGGTCAGTCTAAGAAGGCATATATTGCACTTTTCACTTGCGCTGTCACCAGAGCAGTGCATTTAGAGCTGGTTTCTGATCAGACTACAGAAAACCTTCTGTTGGCTTTAAAGAGGTTTATCGCAAGGCGAGGACTGTGCAAGGTTGTTTATTCAGACAATGCCAAAACGTTCAAAAGAGCAGAACAAGATCTAAAGGAACTATGGAAGTCATTCAGAGGATCAGAGCTCACAGAGTTTTTCACTGACAAGGGGATCACCTGGAAGTTTATTGCAGAGCGAGCTGCTTGGTGGGGTGGCTTCTGGGAAAGACTTGTGAGATCCGTGAAAACCTGCTTAAAGAGGGTTCTGGGGAAGGCATCACTGAACTTTGAGGAGCTGACAACCATGCTCACAGAGATAGAGGCTGTGTTGAACTCAAGACCGCTAACTTATGTACACGAGGATGCATCAGAGCCACAACCACTCACACCCTCTCATTTCTTGGTTGGGAAAAGACAAACTTCTCTACCACCAAAGACTATGCTGCCACCGTCTCAGGCAACTAACGTGAGCAGAGAGGACATGGGCCGGAGATGGAGGTACCGGCAGAGACTGTTAACCAGCTTTTGGAACCGCTGGAGAAAAGACTACCTGATGGACTTGAAATCAGCTCACAAGTGTGAGACACCCACACCCACTGTGCTGAAGGTGGGAGATGTCATTCTGATTGGAGAGGACAACACGCCCAGGCAGAACTGGAAGATGGGCAGGATAAAAGAACTGTTCCCTGGAAGGGATGGACTCATTCGTTCCTGTACTGTTCATACCTCTACAGGCAGTTTGCTGAGGAGACCTGTTCAGTTGATACATCCTTTAGAGATAAGTTAAAGTAATGGGCTGAGTAGTAATGAACAACTGTTCATCGGGCGGGAGAATGTTGTAAATTGTTTTATTAATGTGATTTGCTTTGACTGATTGTAATGAAACAGGAAGTGCTTTTATATTGAAACCGGAAGTGCTTTTACTTTGAAGCCAGGAAGTTGTTTTGATACGAGTTTCTTGATGCTAATGAAACAATGATAGTGTAAAAAACGTGGTTATGTCGAGTTCTGTTCACTTCCAACAGTTGTTATACTGCAGAGACAATTAAAGTGTCCCGTTCGAATCGCAGATGTGTCTCGGTCATCTTTAGAAGCTCCACTTCACTACACAGGGTAAACGCACCACTAAGCCAGTCTATCTTCATAGACCTGTACAAAAGATAGTTTACTATTTGAAGCAGAATAGATTTGATAGTTATTTTGTGAGGTTAAATCCCAAAAAGAATTGTGATTTGGTGGGAGTTTAACTGCCATAAAGTTATTTATGTCATTGTTTGGTACGTTTGTTTACATGTTGTCATTTGTAAGGTTTGTTTTTAATGCAAATGGGTTTTTTGTTTTGTATAAAAAGGGGGGGGGGGGGGGGGGGACGGACGGACTATTGTTGCGGGCTGTGTTCTACTGGGACGTGTTTGACCGTGGCACAGTGACAGCAGGAGCGCGGGAAGCGCCATAAGTCAGTCAGTAAATGAAGTCAAAGTAAAGTAAGTTAACCAAGTTTTCGGTTCAAGTTTCAAGTGATCATCTTTGATCGTGTTTCAAGTGGACTCATTTCCCTCTCGGTTGTGTGCAGCCAGTGTGGTTCGTTATTCATGTACATTCGCCATTGCGTATATTCGCACGCAAACTGTGTTTTTATGTAATGTAAACGTCTGATTGTTTTGTATGTCTAAATGTAATTTAAACAGTTCGAAGGTGGACGGAGAAGTTGAAGGAGGAATAAATCCATCAGTAGAAAGAACTAAAGGTGTTGTGTATTTCCTGGAGGGAGTGATATGAAGAGTATTAACTTAAATTGAACATTTTCAGGTTCGCCTGTCTTTGAAATAATTTAGGAATTTGCCTAAAAATACTTCACAATCATAGCACATGTCAGAAGTCTCTACACATTTTTTTACTTTGATAAAGTGAAGCACGCCAAAGTTATAGAGGCTTCAGTACGGAGAGGTCATGCAGAGTCAAGCCAAATTCTCATTTTGGAACCAGATGTTGCAGTTGTTCTATTCTAATTTTATATACTATATAACTATATATTTCACTTTTTTTTATCACTAATAGTGTTCAATCTATCCTAATACAGCAGTTTGGCATCATTTCTGAGCCATTTTGAGGTCTCTGGGGGTGCTCATATCTCTCCTCCATGGAATTTTCTCGTCTGTGTTTATGTAGACCTTTCTAAGCCTATGATTGGCGGATTTCAGCATATGACACCTTGTTCGAGTCGGAAGAGTCTCAGGAATGCAGTAGGAGGTCCTTGAGTTGATTGACAGAATTTTTAGTCACTAAAAATCCAAAACCGTGCCGCGCCACCCCTAAGCGTAAAATGATTCGCCAAACAGTAAAATGACGACCATCTCGTCATACTTGCACCCAAAAGCACAATTTTTTCACAGACACACAGACACGGCGAGCACATGTCTGAAACGGATTACTGTCAATTGCCAGCGTTTTTCTTCCAGAAAATCATCTCAAGGTACGATGCTTTCAATCTTCTTTTTTTTTTGCTGTGGAGCGGTTTGTTGTTCGGTGGCTTTCTGGCTGTAACTTTAATGGTTTCAAAGAGAGAAATTTGGAAGATATGGATGGATTCTGTGTCGAATCCTCGTGCTTTCTGATCTATGGGTCGGCCATGATAGCATTTAGCTTTGTGATTTTATCTCCAAACGGGAGTACGTAGCTCGCCGTGTCCTGGCGAAAAATACGTGATATTTTGATACATCTTCTAGTTTATTGTATTAGTTTGTGTATAACTGTGTTTTGAGTGAGTAAAATGGCTTCCATGGTATTTTCTCCCAGAATCTCTTCGTTACGTAGGTATATGATATATCATAAAATATCATTTTATTCATTTCTCAGAAGTGAATTGTATTACGTGTGTACTCTGTCGCCAACCCCTAGCCCCCTCCAAAGGGGTAAAGAGGTTAAATGTAATAAAAGATAGATACTTGCCATTTGTGTATCCATACAATATTGCCACCCAAAACATCGCAATACTATGCCGTATCAATTCTTTCCTCCACCCATACTGTTCATATTCAGGAATGACTTGTCCACAGTCTGCATGGGTGATAGGTGATGTTAGCTCTGCAGCAGGTGAGGCAATGGGGGCAGACTGAGCAGGATGCCAGTTCAGTGGTTGAAGTGCATGTGAATGACTCCGCTGTGTCTGTTTGTATGTAAACGGAAACACATATCACCTAATTGCCTGCAACCATAGAGGTGTGTTGCGTTGCATCTACAGCGGTCAAAGGGACAGTCATTTTTGGTATGTTTTGTTTCTTGTTTATATTCAATTATCCAGTCATAATGATCAATTTCCAGAGCCCACCTTGCCCTGCGACCTGTAGAATCACAACCCAGAGCCATCTCCCTCAAGAAATGTGTGATCTGTGATGATGCAAATGGGATGGCCGGTCAAATACTGGCGAAAGTGGCGGATGGCCCATATGATAGCCCACAGTTCCCTATCATTTGGAGGCCAACTCTTCTCTGTTTTTGTCAAACTGTGGCCGCCATAAGCAAAGACATTTTCCAGTTAGAGAACACATCCTTTGGTGTTACTGGATGCATCTGTGAAGCGCAGAAACTCATAGAACAGGATGGGTGTGTCACAGAGCATGACTGAGGCTTTGAAATGCACTCCATTCAACCGCATTCCATAAAAATGTATTTCCTTTTTGAGTGAGAGCATATAGGGCAGGGGTATTCAATTAAAATTACGAAAGGTCCAGATTGAGAAAATCTCGTCGTGCAAAGGTCCGGAACATTACAATAATATCTAACTTGCGCTATTTAGTGCAATATATATATTCAAGAAGCGTAGTAGTAACATAGTCTCTGTGTTTTCTTTATTTGATTTGACAACTGTCAAATCAAATAAAGAAAGTACACATCAATTATATTTTAATATATAATTACGTTTTCAAATTTAACTGGATGATTATAAATAATACATAGAAATACAAAAATAAATGTTCTTCTCTCATTTCAAGTAAAATAAGGGCTCCATCTAAAAATAAAATACACAGAAATGAATCTTTGAAAAGCTTGCATCTTAAAAGAAATTGCTTGATTTTTGAAAAATGTATGAAAAGGTAAAAAGGAAAGCGTAGCTGGAGTGAACTGTTTTCTTCTCTTTGTTAAATCCATTTCACATCATAACTGTCTCAGTCAACTTTATAATAAACAATCTCTACACATTTCAACATCTTGCCCTCAGTTCAGACTGGAGTGTTTGGTCTAAAGATGTGTGTTTGGTCTCGTAGTGGCGTTTCACATTGGCGCATTTAATAATGGCCACGGTATCTGAACATACGAGTCGTTTAGTAGCGCCAGCAGGAAGAATGAACAAATAAGAGTTCGTCCATTCTTTGTTAAAAGCTCTGTTTTCGTGGTCCACTTCTCTTTTTAGAGCACGCCATGTAAAATTATCCGACTTACTTCTCCCACTGCTCTCTCTCCGTCTCCCGTGTCTGTGTGCAAATCTCACTCTGCTCACGAACGATGCGTTTCAGAATACAGATATTCGATTGGCTGAGTAGCATCACGTGAGATGATTTACAACGTATGTGATTGGTCGGTGTATTTCCTGGACTGCTGAACGAGTGCCGTAAAAGCTGGAAAAGCTGTGCAGGTTAAAATAGAAGCGCTGCACCAAAATGTATAATTCTCAATTATCCATCAGTTATAAGTCCGGGTCCGGATCCGGACCGCGGTCCGCCTATTGGTGACCCCTGATATAGGGGCTCTGACATTTTATTATTCTTTATTTTAATCATCAAAGTGTGAAATACAATTTTACTGCCGCTCATACGTCTTTAAATATCTATGCAGAGTTGCAGTGAAAAGATATAAAGCAGTAGTGTGTTCACATGAACGGAGCGGGTTAAAAGCATTTGACGGTGAAAGTCTTGGCAAGCGGAGGAACTTCAGAAGTCCCCGGCAGACAGACAGAGGGTGGTGATGCTGGTCTGAATGTAACTCTCACGAGACGGTGCGAGATCCAAGATGGCGGCCCCCAATTGCTAGACTACTGTTGAAACAAACTTTTCTCATCGGACTTAAAACCTTTTATATTCCCCTTCACCGATTATCTATTTCCCTCAAAACTGGACTACAATATCAATCGAACTGGACCATCTGGAAGAATATATTGACGAGTGCTTCAACCGAATCTGCATCATGGACAAGAACAATACAGGAGACACTGAAAAGACCTCCACTCCATACAGCAAAAGATCCGGTCCTGATTCACACTCCAGCACAGGTACAACTCTATCCACTTCAGCAAAAAGATCATGTTGCTCCGAGGTAAGTCACATACTCGTGCCCATTGACAATAAACTTTGCGGCTTTGACTCCAGACTCTCCCTCAACGAAGTTTTACACCGGGAATTCCAGGCTCTGCGCCACAGCCTGGAACTAAGTCAGGACCAAATCGACACACTCACTAAGGACAACAAGTCACTACAACATTATGTCAACACGATAACCACCCAGCTCACCTCTGTTACCGCAGACAACAAAGCTATGAAACAAACCATCCTGGATTTACAAGCACACAGTATATAAGACAATTTCCGAACAAACCACAAAAGACCCCGAAAAAAACAATCAAAGAATTCATGTCCAAACAGCTCAAACTACCCGCAGAGACCGTCAACAACATCACATTCCACCACGTACACCGTCTGGGATAAAGGAACAACAATAACCGACCACGGCCAATCATCGCTAAATTTGAACACTACAAACAAAACGAACAGGTCAGACAACAAGGCAGGCAAGTCAAAGGAACAGACTATGGACTCAACAAACAATATCCAAAAGAAATCATACAATGACGCAAAGATCTGTTTCCAATCCGAAAACACATGATGAAAGAAAGCAATAATATCACTGGACAAACTATACATAGATGGACAATTGTACCGTGATAAGGACGTAACCCCCTGGCTCTTCTAGACCCCCCCCCACACCCTCGCTCTCTTTTTCTCTCTCGCCCCTACAGCCACACACACACACACACACACACACACACACACACACACACACACACACACACACACACACACACACACACACACACACACACACACACACACACACACACACACACAGCTTTTAGGGCGCACTCAATAAACAGCAATGACAAACTTACCAACGCCAGCAGCTCTAAGGGTTTGGTTGTCCTGCAGAATGAGATTTTCATCATCTTCTAAACTCATCACCAACTCGTTAGTCTGCCAAGTAAAAGGTTTCCACTTGAATGATAACATAGGTTTTCAGAAGATCACAGAATTTCTTAACTTAACTTTTGCTAGCAGCTCCACAAAATGTGACAGTAAAAACTAAAGAAATATAGTGTACTGCTTAATTTTGAACATTCATCCCATTCAAGGGTGTGTTTTGGTTCACTCACTAATTTGTGCTTTTGTTATAAGCACACTTTCATTAGTTTGTTTTAAATCCGGCCATTATGGCAGCATCCTTCATTACAGCCACAATTTTGAGTGACCATGACATCAACCCCTGTGGCTAGTGGTATGACACTTATTTTAGTATGAAGATTCAACATGTAAATTACATTTTGATTGGCTGTATGTGGGAGAGACCCTTACGACCCGCGCCTACTCTGCGTCTGAGCCGATCTGGCAGGCCGAGCACATCTTGTACCTACTCTGGCAGTGACAGTGTTGAGGTGCGTACACACCAAATGCGGTGCGAATTATTCTTTAATTATTATCAGTTAATCGCATCATTCGCGCCGCGTTACTCGCAGGGGACCATTTGTGGTCATTCGCGTTAGATGTGCTGGAGAGGGAGCGTGGCTTATCCCCCTGGAAGCCGTTAGTAACTTAAGCCATTTATTTCTGCCATCAACCATGGAAAAAATAACTACTTGTTGTGGGAGTCGGTTTGGGTTAGGGTTAAAGTGATTAAAGTGTGATCATGTTCAGCCATTAAACATGCCAATAATTATACTATTTGGTTGGTTGGCTCAAAAGTTCTATTATGGATGTGTCAGATTGGCTACGGTACAGCTAACAAAAGCCATGTCAGCTGAGGCTATATTTTGCTCTAATATTAGCTTCAAGATATATTGGCAAGTCATTACAAAAGCATTGAATATATCCAAACAACAACAACAACAAAAAATAGATACATTTCATTTTTTAGTCGTGCAACAAGCTAATTTGCACTATGCATCAGGTATCATACTGTTGTGCCAGTCTGACAATGGCCTTCCACTTTCAAGCGGCACCTGCCGGTGGAACAAGAGTGCATACCATGGACCACTTTTCAATCTGGGCGCTGCTGGCTGAAATTGAGAACACTTGGCCTTCAGGTACACACCTAATTTCTGGCCCAAGAAAGTGACACATTCTTTAGAGAGATACCTTTGCTCCATGTGCTTGGTGGATAATCTTCATTGTGTCTAAAAATACAAGAGAACAGAATAAGATGCAATGCATGTATCTGAACACCTAATCACAACTTTCTCGGATTTTTTGTTTTATTCAGATGTGTCGTGAAACAGACATATGACATGTCCTTTGATTTAGCTGCCTTTAGCTGCCTAATCTCAGTGAGCACCAAGCGGGATTACAACAGTTGTAGTTGAAAACCAAGTGATATTCGGTGTGAAGACCTATTTTCGCCCTCTTTTCAGTCGGCTAAATTGTGGTTACAACATCAACGCGTCACAAAACTACAATATGTTTGAAAATGTTAATGATTTGTTCAAATGTAGGTTGAACGAGAGATGATATTGGTTACTGTGAATGTACTTAAACAAAGTCAATGTGGTCTAGCCTGCTAGCTTGTAGCGTTAGCATGTTAGCTTGTATCATACTGCAGCATGGACCAACAGTAAACATAAACTTGTGTGTAATGTTCGCGACTGTCTTTATGGGCTGTCACCATAGCCCGACGTTCTAAAATGGAATTTTAAGCCATTTCACATCTAAAATACACTTCAGAAAGCATGTAGGGTTAAATCCAGTTTAGATGGAGATGGAATACAACAAAGGGATGTGCAAACAAGAGGATCATTGTTGTTGGGCAAATAGCAACATACAGAAAGTGTACAGTATTATACTCTGTAATATCCCAGTGAGCATCTTTTGGTCGAAAAGACATAAAAAAAAACAACTTCACTGATAAAAAGACGTTCAAAACTGGTTAAAAAGTGAATATTCCTTTTTAATACTTCTTTTAATTGCAGATGTCCACCTAAAATCTGGCAGACCATCTGAATCCGGCTTCTGGGTGGCTTTGACAAGAACTTTTACAGAAGGAAAGGAGATTTTGTTATTGTTTAAACCAGTGATTCTCACTGAAAACGGGTCCACGACCCAGTTTTGGGTCGGGACCCGTTTTCATTGGGTCGCGGGCTTTTGCCTGGGCCAAGAAAATGTTGATGGGGATTTTTTATGCAGTAGAGTCTATTCACAGTCCTTAACAGTATTTGGCATTAATGCCTTGTAATGCTAATAGAAATCCGCCATTACACAGCATAGAAGAACACCCACAGAGTTTGTTTTCATATGCTAATTGAGCATGGCCAGAGATGGGCAAAAATACATCAAAATGTATTTTGATACAAAATACAAAATACCCCCAAATAAATGTATTACAACAAAATACAAAATACTGGTGCCAGAAAATGTAACAAAATACATGTATTTTGTATTTAAAATATAGGAAATACTTTTTTCTGGATTTTCTGTTTACTCACAATTTGGTATAGCAGAGCATTCCGATTTGGGTTATAATGTACACAAAGCTCTAGTGAACCCCACAAAAAGGAAGAACAGTCACAGAATGTTAGTGTAACTAAGCAAAGCTATTGAAAGACAACAACTTGATTATGTATATATATATATTTTTATTAATGTGACCTAACAGCCCATAAACTTTGGTTTGTATCAACAAGAAAATATTCATCACATATGACATACAAGCTCCCAATCTCCCTCTTCCTATAGCTAGCTACTCGACTGATAAGCTAACTTGCTAAACACTGGCTATGCACTAGCCTAGACAGCATGCTAGCGTCATTAGCATGTTAGCATCGATCGCTAGCTTGATATTATAACCATCACCATGTATATACAATAGGCTATGTAGCCAGACCCAGACATAAGTTATACATCAAGCTAGTTGACATCTGTCACACTCAGATACAATATTTAACTTGACAGATAATCCGTTGAACTTGAAGATCTGAAGACTGAACTCGTGAACTATTTTTTGATTCTGGAGAAAGTATTTTGAGTATTTTAAATACAAAATTACTCCATTCTAAAGTATTTTGTTACAAATTACGTTAGCTTTTTAATCGGCCTTATCAAATACAAATTACAAAATACTCAAAAGTAATTGAAATACGTATTTCAAATACAAGTAATAGAAATACTGCCCATCTCTGAGCATGGCGAAATGTTAGACAGACTACATGAGATATGAATTTTCTTACATTGAGGACAAAAGAGGGCAACAAGACAACATGAAGCCGTCAAAACTGAAGCGGCATTTGGAAACAAAACACCCTTCTCTCAAAGAAGCCTGTTGAGTACTTTCGAAGACGACTTCAAGACCTGAGGACATCACAAAAATGTCTTACTTCTTCGTGCTCGAAGCAAGAAAAGGCACTCCGTGCATCTTACCAGGTGGCACCTCGTATCTATTCAGTGTGGCACAAAGGCCTGTGCCAAAGCACACTGACTGTAATCCTGCGGGCTTAATTGTTGTTTAAGCCCAACTATTGTTATCCTGTTTCTTTATTGTTGGAATGCTGTTAAGCATTCATATATTTTTTTTAGTTTTTACAGTAGCTAATCCTGTAAAAAAAAAAAAAAAAAAAAAAAAAAAAAAAGTAGCTAACAGTAGCTAATCCTCATCCGGTCTGCATTGCACCCGACCCCGATGCTTGCACAGGGACAAGCATCGGGGTCGGGTGCAATGCAGACCGGGCGGCAGGTCAGGCCGGAGGCCTGGGCGAGCCGATCGCCGGCAGCATAGACTAGCTCTAGGGACGTGGAACGTGACCTCGCTAGCGGGGAAAGAGCCGGAGCTGGTGCAGGAGGTGGAGCGATACCAGCTAGATATAGTTGGACTCACCTCCACACACAGCACTGGCTCTGGAACCAAGCTCCTGGAGAGGGGTTGGACTTTGTCCTTTTCCGGAGTTGCCCAAGGTGAGAGGCGCCGGGCGGGAGTGGGGATACTCACGAGCCCCCGGCTGAGCGCCGCTGTGTTGGAGTTCTCCCCGGAGAACGAGAGGGTCGCCTCCATGCGCCTACGGGTTGCGGGGAGCAAGGCTCTGACTGTGGTTTGTGCTTATGCACCAAACAGCAGTTCGGAGTATCCGGCCTTCTTGGAGTCGGTGGGAGGGGTCCTGGAAAGGGCGCCGCCTGCCGACTCCATAGTTCTCCTGGGGGACTTCAACGCTCACGTGGGCAATGACGGAGAAACCTGGCGTGGGGTGATTGGGAGGAACGGCTTGCCCGATCTGAACCCGAGTGGTGTCTTGTTATTGGACTTCTGTGCTAGCCATGGTTTGGCCATAACGAACACCATGTTCGAACATAAGGTGGCTCATAAGTGTACCTGGTACCAGAACACCTTAGGCCGGAGATCAATGATCGACTTTGTAATCGTATCATCTGATCTGCGGCCGTATGTCTTGGACACTCGGGTGAAGAGAGGAGCAGAGCTGTCAACTGATCACCACCTGGTGGTGAGTTGGATCAGATGGCAGGGGAACCGGTTGGAAAGACCCGGCAAGCCCAAACGTATAGTGAGGGTGAACTGGGAACGTCTGGCAGAGGACCCTGTCCGGGAGGTCTTTAACTCCCACCTCCGGAAGAACTTCTCACACATCCCGAGGGAGGCTGGGAACATGGAATCCGAATGGACCATGTTCAAAGCCTCTATTGTGGACGCGGCCGCTAGGAGCTGTGGCCGGAAGGTCATCGGTGCCTGTCGTGGCGGCAACCCGAGAACCCGGTGGTGGACACCGGAGGTGAGGGAAGCCGTCAAGCTGAAGAAGGAGGCCTTCAGGGCCTGTTTGGCCCAGGGGTCTCCTGAAGCAGCTGAGAGGTACCGGCAGGCCAGAAGGACTGCAGCTGCGGTGGTCGCGGGTGCTAAAACTCGGGCATGGGAGGAGTTCGGGGAGGCCATGGAGAAGGACTTTCGGTTGGCCTCAAAGAGGTTCTGGCAAACCATCCGACGCCTCAGGAAGGGAAAGCAGGGCCTACCCCAGGCTGTTCTCAGCAGGGGGGGGGAACTGTTGACCCGGACGGGGGATATTGTCGGGCGGTGGAAAGAACACTTTGAGGAACTCCTAAACCCGACCAACATGTCCTCTGCAGAGGAGGCAGCGCCTGAAGACCTGGGGGGCTCACCCATATCCCTGGCAGAGGTCGCTAAGGTAGTCAAAAAGCTCCTTGGTGGCAAGGCGCCGGGGGTGGATGAGATCCGCCCTGAGATGCTGAAGGCGCTGGACACTGTTGGGCTGTCTTGGCTGACACGCCTCTTCAGTGTCGCATGGGGGTCGGGATCAGTGCCCATGGACTGGCAGACCGGGGTGGTGGTTCCCATTTTCAAAAAGGGGGACCGGAGAGTGTGCTCGAATTATCGGGGTATCACACTACTCAGCCTCCCGGGGAAAGCTTATGCCAGGGTGCTGGAAAGGAGGCTCCGACCGTTTGTCGAACCTCGGATTCAAGAGGAGCAGTGCGGATTCCGTCCCGGCCGTGGAACAGTGGACCCGCTCTTTACCCTCGCAAGACTACTGGAGGGGTTCTGGGAGTTTGCCCAACCAGTCTACATGTGTTTTGTGGACTTGGAGAAGGCTTTCGACCGGGTCCCTCGGGGGTTCTTGTGGGGGGTGCTGCGGGAGTATGGGGTGCCGGACCCGTTACAACGGGCGATCCGGTCTCTGTACGACTGCAGTAGGAGCTGTGTCCGCATTCTCGGCAATAAGTCAGACACGTTCCCGGTGGGTGTTGGCCTCCGCCAGGGCTGCCCTTTGTCACCGGTCCTGTTCGTGACTTTCATGGACAGGATTTCTAGGCGCAGCCGGGCGGTGGAGAACGTCAGGTTCGGGGGTCTCGGGATCACCTCTCTACTATATGCAGACGATGTGGTCCTGTTGGCCTCCTCGGATCGTGACCTCCAGCATTCATTGGGGCGGTTTGCAGCTGAGTGTGAAGCGGCGGGGATGAGAGTCAGCACCTCCAAATCCGAGGCCATGGTGCTCTGCCGGAAACCGGTGGATTGCTCCCTCCAGGTGGGGACGGAGTGCCTACCTCAAGTGAAGGAGTTTAAGTATCTCGGGGTCTTGTTCACGAGTGAGGGTAAGATGGAGCGGGAGATCGACAGGCGGATCGGTGCGGCTGCAGCAGTAAAACAGGCGCTGCACCGGACCGTCTTGGTGAAGAGAGAGCTGAGCCGGAAGGCAAAGCTCTCAATTTACTGGTCGGTCTACGTTCCTACCCTCACCTATGGTCACGAACTCTGGGTCGTGACCGAAAGGACAAGGTCGCGGGTACAAGCGGCCGAAATGAGTTTCCTCCGTAGGGTGGCCGGGCTCAGCCTTAGAGATAGGGTAAGGAGCTCGGACATCAGGAGGGAACTTGGAGTCGAGCCGCTACTCCTTCGCATCGAAAGGAGTCAGCTGAGGTGGTTCGGGCATCTGATTAGGATGCCTCCTGGACGCCTCCCACTGGAGGTTTTCCGGGCACGTCCAACTGGGAGGAGACCCCGGGGAAGACCCAGAACACGCTGGAGGGATTATATCTCCCAGCTGGCCTGGGAACGCCTCGGGATCCCCCAGTATGAGCTGGAAAATGTTGCGGGTGAGAGGGAAGTCTGGGTCAGCCTGCTTGGCCTGCTGCCACCGCGACCCGACCCCGGATAAGCGGAGGAAAATGGATGGAGTAGCTAATCCTGTTCTTCTCGTTAAAAAGTGATTGTGGAATCCCACAGATTTACACATTTGGCAGAAAATCACTTAATTGAGAGGAAAACCAACTTTCTGCTCCATAGAGACCAATTAAATCTTGCTGCAAAAACATCTTCCACAGAACACGGTACCCCATTTCTACATCACCAGTTTAGCCACATTTTTTACACTACAGACACAATTTTCACAGGATCTGTTGTTCAACTCATCTTTTCCGCTCATGTATTGATATCGGAGCAATAGGAGCTACGGTTATGGGATTTTTGAGGATTTGTTTGAGAGGTGTTTCCCTGTCTGTTCTCCATGAACAGGCTGCTGGCACACAGGTGTTCGTGATTAAGGTAATCAGCAATGTTGATAAACACACAGACACACGCGCGCATACACTTCTCTCCCTCCATCTCTGTGTGTGTGTGTGTCTCTCTCTCATACAGTCATTCAGGTCTTGGATACTTTTAGAGGACCCCCCCCCCCCCACACACACACACACACACACTTATTCTAATGCTACAAATACTTCTACTACTTATAATACTTCTACTACAACTACAACTTCTACTACAACAAATATCACTACTGACATTTTTTAAGCTACAGAAACCGTTCAAATATTAAAATGTTCAGCTCCTTCAGGAGAGGGGTGATATGACTTTTCATATTTGTAATCTAATCTTTAAACTTTGAATTATTAAGCTTTTTGAAATCTTTTTTGAATGGGATATCTATGGAGAAAATCTTCAAATCCTCTTAAACTTCTTCAACTTTCAAAGCCTTCTTCTTCCTCATACTTTCAGCTACAGACACCATAGTTCAACATTTCAACTAGAAGGGTTTTCAGCAGTGCAGTTTAAATGCTTTCGGGCTACAACATTTTTCAGACAGGTAGTCTCCCATTTCTGTATTTTCAGCAATTTGTAATCTTTAAACTTTTTGAATTATTAAGCTTTTTGCAATTTCTTTTTAATTGGATATCTATTTTCAGCAATGTTTTTGCAGTTCATTTCAGCTTTCAGCATTCCAACGCATTTTCAGCAGGAACTGCATTTTTGTTGGAATGCTGTTAAGCTTTATTCTTCTTTATTTTATATTTCTTCCGTACATTTTTTCAAACGCTTCTGCTCCTTCATATTTTAAGCTACAGAAACCGTTCAAATATCAAAATGTTCAGCTCTTTCAGGAGACGGGTGCTATATCTCTTCATATTTCTAATATTTAAACTTTTTGAATTATTAATCTTTTTGCAATTTTTTTTGAATGGGTTTCTATGGAGAATATTTTCAAATATTTCAAATAATTCTTCAACTTTCAAATCCTACTTCCTCATACTTTCAGCTACAGACACCATTTCAACTTTGAAGGAAATCTTAAGCTATTATTGTATGTTGTAATCTTTTTATCTTTTATACTTTTTGAACTGTCCCATTTGAACTTTTATGATTTTTTCAGTCCTTTTCTGCCTTTATGATGGGTGTGTATTGCGCAGCTTAGAGTGCGTGATGTCACCGCTAGAGTGAAGAGCAGCTTCAGAATCTTGTGAAAAAAATATTTGTCTTTTGCCTTCGACTCCACAATTTTCACTCTTCATATATATTTTTTTGTTTTTACAGTAGCTAATCCTGTTCTTCTCGTTAAAAAGTGATTGTGGAATCCCACAGATTTACACATTTGGCAGAAAATGACTTAATTGAGAGGAAAACCAACGTTCTGCTCCATAGAGAGCAATGTTAAATCTGACCACTCATTTCTCAAAGAAAGCAGACGGTACCAGTTTTGTATATTGCGCTGGAGCTCACATTTTTAACACCACAAACATAAAAAAACACATCAGCGTGTTCGGCAGAGTCTTATCTTTCTCACGGTATCCATATTTTATTGATTAGTCTCATGGTTTTGGTATAAAGGGCATATGTTCGACAGGTAGTTTTGTTGAAAATCACTGTTCACTCTAATCTCTCACACAGGTGCTCCAATCACCAACCAGTGCACCCAAGCACACAGGTGTTTCTATGAGCTCATTAGTGATGTTTATAAACACACAGAGGCACTGAGACACACACGCACACACGACTTGGAGATATGTGTGATGCTGCTCAGCCAATCAAAAATGGGTATTCTGACAAGTTTCCTGATTCCAGTGAGATGTACACACACCGTGACACAAGTGGGCGAGACGAGGAAAGACCTGGCAGAGCAGGACAATAGTTACTTTAGCTGTAAATGTTAAAACATAGGACAATCTCCAAATGAGAAGGATTGCCAGAGAGATCAGAGTGTCTGTCTGTCTCTCTCTCTCTCTCTCTGGTTATCTGTCTGTTACTCTCCCTCCGTCTGTCTGTGTCTCTACGCACACGACTTTGAGGGATTGTTAGACCTCCTTTTTGTCTGTCTTTCTCTCTCTCCCACTCACTCAGTCCATCTAACTGTCTGTCTGCCCCTCTCTCACTCAGTCCATCTAACTGTCGGTCTGCCTGTCTTCCTGCCTGCCTGCCTGCCTGTCTCTCTCTCACACTCACTCAGTCCATCTAACTGTCTGTCTGCCTGCCTGTCTCTCTCTCACACACTCACTCAGTCCATCTAACTGTCTGTCTGCCTGCCTATCTCTCTCTCTCACACTCACTCAGTCCATCTAACTGTCTGTCTGCCTGCCTGTCTGTCTCTCTCTCACACTCACTCAGTCCATCTAACTGTCTGTCTGCCTGCCTGTCTCTCTCTCACACTCACTCAGTCCATCTAACTGTCTGCCTGCCTGTCTCTCTCTCACACTCACTCAGTCCATCTAACTGTCTGTCTGCCTGCCTGCCTCTCTCACACTCACTCAGTCCATCTAACTGTCTGTCTGCCTGTCTGTCTTTTTCTCACTCTCATTCACTAGTAATAAATAACAGCTGTGATTTAACTGCACGTGGGACTGTTAGTACACTGGCTGTGGTCATCACAGTGAATAGTGTCAGTGTGATGAGAGGGCATGTGAGCTGTTGTTGCTGTACTTTATCTCTTTGGAGCAGAGGCTGCATTTAGCATACCCTGTCTTATCAATGTATTTAAAATACTATGACAGCGGGAAGCTGTACTCACATCTGTTTAGACCTCCACCTTTATCCAGGCCCAGCTCCACCTTTATCCAGGCCCAGCTCCACTCACATCTCAGCCCTGCGTCAAGCTGTGCTACACAAACAGCCTCCTCTTCCTGAAGCTCTTTGACCTCATCATCTCATCAGTATCTGGGCCTTTCATTCTACTTTGAGTTAAAACAAACAACCTGCAAACAGATCCGCCGGTGTTTGGGTTTAACATTAACGAGTGACCGCGTGAACTGAACCGGAACACAAGATGTTTTATTGTGAAGATCACCTCATCACCTTTTCTCCTCGTCTCACTCCAATCTGAGAATCGCTGGCTGGCCAGTTGACCCCCCACAAAAAAAAACAACTCTACGGATCTACACGATTCACGCGGATGATGTATTAATATTAAAAACGGCGAATTTCGCCCTGCGCCCCACCTGCAATACCGCTGCGCCCCACTAGAGGGGTTCAGTGTCTTGCTCAGGGACTTACAGGAATTATTTCTCTGCACAAGAGAGCTTCCTACTACTACGACTGCAGAGGACATTTTCAGCTCAGTGGACTTGTATTTGAGTTCAGTGGGCTTAAGCTGGGACATGTGCGTCGGTATCACAACTGCCTGCATGACAGGAAAAAACTCGGGGGTCGTGAGAAGAATACTTGAGAAAGCTCCGAATGCAACTTGGAACCATTGTTTTTTGCATCGAGAGGCCCTGGCAGCAAAGGTTATGGTACCAGTGCTTCATGGAACATTAAAAGATGTCATCCAAGTGGTAAATTAAACAAAGTACAAAGAACACCCGATATTTTCAAAAACTGTGCCAAGAGCTTGGCAGTGAGTATGTACAGGTGTTTCATCATGCCGAGGTACGCTGGCTTTCGAGGGGAAAATCAAAGCATTCAAAAAAATAATAAAAAAAAGATCTCTGTGTGGGCAATCCATGTTTCACGACATCTGAATAAACTTCTGGAGCGGTTTAATGACTACTTTCCCAAGAAACAGAGGGATGACGACTGGATATGTGACCCCTTTGAAATCAACATAGAAAGCATCACGTTGCCAAGCAACGAAGAGAGTCAGCTGGTGGAGCTGTCATGTGACCGCATGCTGAAATCCACAGCGGTAAGCCTCTCTCAGTTCTGGTGCAGCAATGTGATGAGTGAGTATCCTTCCCTTGCCACTCGAGCAGTAAAAATCCTCCAACCATTCAGCACTACCTATCTCTGTGAGTGTGGCTTCTCAGCTCTGGTTCAGCTGAAGACAAAACATAGAAATAGACTGGACATTGAGCATGACCTCAGAGTTGCGTTGTCTACTAACTCCAGACTTTGAGACTCTTGTCAGGAGAAAAAAACATCCCCAGTTCTCCCATTATTAATTCCTCCAAACTCAGGTCTATGTCAGTGTCACACCTAAGGTTCAAGCAGTGGTGGGCCGTCAGGGCCTGCAAAGCCTTCTCTGCTGGCCTAAACAGAATCACAAAGTTATAGCTATTTTATAATTTAATAATTAGGGCCCGAGCCACCGACAACGTCGGGCCAGCGAAGGCCCTATTGAAATTGTAGGGATTCTTATTAGGGCCCGAGCCACCGACAACGTCGGGCCAGCGAAGGTCCTATTGAAATTGTAAGGGTTATTAGGGCCCGAGCCACCGACAACGTCGGGCCAGCGAAGGCCTTATTGAAATTGAAAGGATTCTTCTTATTAGGGCCCGAGCCACCGACAACGTCGGGCCAGCGAAGGCCCTATTGATATTGTAGGGGTTCTCGTTCATTTTTATTCTGATTTTTATTTTTGTACTTTGGCTGCATATTTGGAGTATTTGCCATGCATGAAAACTCACCAAATTTTGCATACTTGCCAGGTCTGGCGAAACTTGGGGTTTTATATAGGAGCCATACAAGGCCTACAAGGCGGCCCGGCGACGCCCCTCGGCCAGTTTGTCCGATTGACTTGAAATTCAACACACATGTCCTAATCCGCTAGATCTAAAAAAAAAGCCTCTCAGACCCCTAAGCTCCGCCTACTTAGATTTTCCGCCATCTTGAATTTAGTGTAAAACACATCTTTGCGAACTCCTCCTACACGCTGGCTCCTATTACTACCAAAATTGCTGTGGATCATTAGTGGATGTAGATCACTCAGATTTATCAAAAGCTTTTTGATATCTATTTGCGTTGAAAAGATATGGACCAATGAACTTCCTAGGGGCGTGGCTTAATATCAATACACATAACTTCTCAACCCATTGTCGAAAATTCACGAAACTTTCAGCATATGTGCACATCGCATACCGTAACATACCCTGAGATTTTCGTTGCATTCAACCAATAGGGGGCGCTACAGTAAACCCGCAAAGTTGTGTTTTTTGGCACTTTTCGCATTTTGCAGCCTTCGTATTTTAAAGAACTCCTAGAGAATTTATGCGATCGACTTCATATTTGTTCAGGGTGCTCTTAAGACCTTTGTGATTAAAAATTATTAAAAGCTAGAGTTTTCGTCGAAGAACCTTGACGTGGCGTGGCGGCCATTTTGCATCATTTGTATGCAAAATCAAGTTGTTATAAGTCCAAGGTACATTATTCAATCCTCACAAAACTTCTTGTGCACGATGCCACTTTAAGCCTGAATGCAGGTCAATTGAAAGAAATTAAATAACTCACAGCGCCACCTACTGGCAAAAGCAAATGTCATATTTTATACTTTTATTTACTCCTCCGAGCCAGTTCAAAAGAGCAGCCCCGGGGCTACGCTTGACGTACATGTATGAAACTTGGTCAGAACATGTATCACATAGAGACTTAAAAATAAGGCTCTTGGGACCATGCTCTTAACTGTACCGGAAGTCGGCCATTTTGATTTGTATGTCATTTTGTGATCGATTTTGGCCTATTTCTAGTCGCTATACTTTAACGAACTCCTCCTAGGGACTTTGTCAGATCCACTTCAAATTTTTTATGTACAATCTCAAGACCATTGTAATTAAAAATGATCAAAAGCTTTACTTTTGACGGAACGGCTTAGCCGTAGCGGGCGGCTACTTTATGTGATTCCCCATGCAAAAAACTAATATAACTCAACAGGACTTGTTCCAAACGGTCCCAAACTTCACATGCTTGATAACACTCATGGCCTGAGGATGTCAACAAGCTAATTTTCACTAGAACTCACAGCGCCACCTGCTGGCGAAAGATACTCTGCGTTTTCTGACAAACACCATCCGATTTACATGACTTTTACACAATGTGGTTTACATTTGACATAGAGCAACATAATGCATGTTTGCACGTGTTCTGTAGTGACAGACGGCGGATACAGGAAGCATTGGACTATTTGCAAAGCATCATTTCCAGCAGGACTAAAAACTTCTCACTCGCGGACGCGCCGTCCGATGGTCGCGGAAGTTCTCGCCCGCCCTGGCCGGAACCCGCCGGCACCCCGACGCGGCGGAGGAGGCGAGGGCCTGTTCATCGCTGCTCGCAGCTTTAAATTATTTTTAGTTTGTGAATAAAAGCTGCTACTCAAGACACTGCATTTTTTCCATAGTGCAGTGTTGGTTGTCATAGATTCAGTGAGTGAATATTCTCAGCTAAAGTTACATTATTTGAGTCTTTTTGAAACTACTTCTCAGTGGTTGGACTTTTTTATTTTATTTTTGTGCATGAAAGCACTGTTGAGTCTGTTAAAAAAGGCTGAAGTTACTGAATTGTCATGTATTTTGTATTACACAACAGACTTTTGGGTTTTTATTTAAAATGCAGCTAATTGAGTGTAAAAGGGTAAAAGGGAATTATTTCCCTCTCTAGCATCGCCACCTGCTGGTCGTTTTGGTTCATCATTAAACTTGTTTTTTGTGTTGGCATACTGTGATATTCTGTACTATCTCAGGTTCAAACTGCACCATCTTTTCATTAAATAAATTTGAGAAGTTGAAAATGTTCCTCGATTTGGCTTGTCATTAAGGGGTGATGGTGGGTCCCGCAGCCAGACCAGTTGAGAACCACTGGTTGAAACTATCAACAATCATGTATTTTTCTATTTCATGGTAATTGTGTTTGAAGAACATTGTTCAGGAATATATATATATTCAAATTGTTGCTTAATAAAGACAAATTAATTGTTGCATGTGTCACATGGTTTTCTAGGTCCTCTTAAGTAGAAACTGTTGATGTCTTACTATTACTGCGCATGTAAATTGCTACATCTTTTACTGTTAGCAGTTTTAAGTTTAAAAAAACAGTGTGTAACATTTGGGGGATTAATTGGCAGCAATGGAGTACAATATTCAAGAATTATAGTGGGATTTTTTTAAGCTTAGAAAAAGACATTTATATCTTCTTACGGAGTCGGTTGTCTTCCACAGAGTCCGCCATCTTGCAACGCCATGTTTCTACAGAAGCCCAGAAGGAACACTGCGCTAATAAGAGCTTTTCGTGTTTTACGTATTCTGAAGGTAGTGATGTATTAAACATTCCACGGTACTTGTCATTTATTATCACGCTGCAGCACGCATCTGTTCTACTTTCTGTCTGGATGTCTGTTCTTCATTCTTTATGAACTTCACTCAGAAGTTATTTCATTAACATTTTACATTTGTTTCCAGTGAGATATTAATGCTTTTTTATAGTAACTTTGTTGTTGTAAACATAACTGTTGCTGATTTATAAACAATATTTAGAAATATTTTAAATATAAATTCTATTCCTGTTCTGAATTTATTTGTTTTTAAAATGCTATATATGTTTTTAAAAGCAAATTTATCATTTAGAAAAGCAGAGCATTGATATGCTCCTAGTTGTACTAAAATCCTTAAGATAACTCCATACCTGAAGGCCATATGCTTGGAAAGGGAGGGGTGAGCAGACAGGTATATATTTGTTTGCAATCTGCAACACACCACTAGATGCCTCTAAATATTACACACTGGGCCTTTAAAAGTTGTTTAAAATACAGTTATGGTTAAAAAACTAAGCCATATTTCACCGGGATTTGTAATATTGGCTTTCAACTGAGAAATGTGGGAATGGGATGGTATTATCACAATGTAGAGGATGAAAAAAAATCGCTATAGCAAATACCCAGTGAAATACGGTCTGTATGTGAACATTCAATCAAGATCTTCAACCGCCAGATTGCTCACCAGGACAAATCGACGGTCTCACATCACCCCCGTACTCCGATCTCTCCACTGGCACCCTGTAGCATTTAGGATCCACTTCAAAATTCTCACCATCACTTACAGAGCACTACACGGTCAGGCCCCTACATACGTAGCTGATCTTCTTCACCCCTATTCACCAGCCCGCACTCTCAGGTCAAACGCTCTAGGTCTTCTGTCTGTCCCACGCACACGCTTTAAAACACGTGGTGACCGAGCTTTTGAGGCTGTAGCAGCGAGGCTGTGGAATACTCTGCCTGCAACTCTACGCCTCGCAGATTCTGTGAACACTTTTAAAAACCTGCTCAAAACGCACCTTTTTAGACTGGCTTTTGGGTAAAACCCATGTCCTAGACCTGCTTTTAAAATATGTTTTAATTTCGTTTTATTTTTATGTGTATATGTAAATTATTGGCCCTATGGCCACATTGTGTTTTTCATGCTTTTAAATTTCTGCTCTGTTAAGCACTTTGTGACTTTTTTGTCTGTTAAAAGCGCTTTATAAATACATTTCATTCATTCATTCAACTACTCGTCATTTTTTAAAACATCTTTTCAAAGGAAAAATGCTTACTGGGAAATTTAGAGGATACCTTATATAGTAAAGATGTTTTAGTTTATTGGTCTCAGTAAATCAAATACATACTCAATTTACAGGCATTATTTTGAACTCTGGTGACTCTTTTTGACACAACAAAATGTATGCATTAATTAGGTAATAATTAAAAGACTCTACAACCCCAACATCGTGCAGATACATCATCTGATTTATGATCCGTCGTTTTCCCCATTGCCAAATCAGCCTTTGTAATAGGTTGCTCAGAAACAAAATATATAAATATGGATTATTATTAGGAATAATAAGTGAACTAACACCAATACAAATGTCCGGCATACGTACCATAAGAGAATGTCTTGAAAGGAGGAGGGAGTCCTGGTCTTGTTGCTATATCTGGAAGAGTTTATCATGACTTCAGTTAGTTCCACTGGTAAAAACATATCATACGTCATGACAGGATACAGTCTGTCCTTCTGCTTACTCACCTTCTCTGACAAGCTGAACGAAGTCTTGCACCGTTTGGTCTAAACTGACTATGTGAAAAACTACTGGTTTAAAATTTCTGTGCTCGAAGGACCTCACCAGACGAACAGTGACCACAGCTTCACACCCGGCCATGTCCTGCTGCCGGACAACCCGCTGCCAAACCAACTAGTTAACTCGGATAAAAGAGTGTTTTGATAGCGCTTTTCGTGAAACGTTGGCTTGATGCGCTGTCAGACGGTTGTATGGCGTGGGTCTGTTCTGCATGTGGTTTCTTCTTCCTCGTCTTTTTGTTTTTTCTTCTTCTACTTCTTCTTCTTCTTTTTTGTTAAGTTTGCTGGCGAATGGCATCCAGTGAAGGGTGCATTACCGCCACCTACTGTATTGGAGTGTGGACCAGCGTAACCTATCCCCTTACAAAACAAAACAAGACAAAAAAATAAATAATTAAAGCTGCGAGCAGCATTGGTCGGGCCCTCGCACGTTCACGCACGTCGAGGGTACTGGCAGGACTCTGGTTGACGCGGCCGTGCATTTCCGTGACCATCATACACTGCGTGCACGAGTTAGATTATATTTCCTGCATCGACCAGCAGCGTAGCAAGATCGTGTTGCCAGGTCTCAAGCCTCAAATGTGTTGAGTGTACCTCCAATACAATCATAAATGTAAGCCTGTTAAGATCATCAAGAAAATGAATGTGCGTGAATGCGCTTCAGTGTTAGTAACATAACAGGCTGTCAGTTTACTGGGATGGGGTTCAACTCCCTGCAGTGTCCTGCTGATTGGATTTGGACTTACATGAAAGTTAAGAAAACAACAGTGTCATTTGCTTTCACTTGAACACTTTAATTTAACACTGTTTTCATTTTAAGCTCTTCTGTAACTTTAGATTGTAGTGTGAAGCATTCATTGTAATATTTAACCTGATTCTCATGTAGAAGCTCTGGACAGATCATTTATACTAATGTCGACTGACATGGTTTGAAAACCCACTGTTATCTAACTTTTGCTCTTCAAGCATCTTAGTTTGCACATATTTAGATCATAGAAGTCTTTTTCTCATGGTGTGCCCACAAACCCTTTTAATAAGTTCAGATTGGGCCGCTGTAATTATAGAATACTGCTTACGTCCGTGGTTATCAGTAGGTGGCGCTATGACTATGAGTTAATATTGGCATGCAGAAGTCCTAAAGTCATGACAGTCAACAACCATGTCAAGTTTGGGACAGTTTTGACAAAGTACAGTAGAGTTACAACAGCTTGATGGATGATGGTGAACCATGTAAAATGGCTGCCACACCAAATCCATGTTGTTTGATGAAACCTAAAGCTTTTAGTAACTTTTAATCACTCAGGTCTTGAGATTGTTCCGACCAAATTCTAAGTTGATCTGATTAATTCCCTAGGAGGAGTTCGTTAAAGTAGAGCGCCTGGAAATTGCACAAATGACACTATAAATTGATACAAAATTAAAAATGGCTGACCTCTGGTTGGGTTTAGAGCTTAGACCCCTAAGACCTTTTTTTAAGTCTATATGTAATACACCTACTTCCCAAATTTTATACATCTAGGTGTGACGTACTGCGAGGGCTGAATCATCTAAATATTGTAGGGGGCGCCATCGAGCCGACTTGCCTCTCTGAAGCATTAAAATCACATCAGATCACTACATTCACTGTTTTAAATGTGTGTGACAGGCAGACAGACAGTTAGATGGACTGAGTGAATGTGAGAGAGAGACAGGCAGGCAGACAGACAGTTAGATGGACTGAGTGAGTGTGAGAAAGAGACAGGCAGGCAGACAGACAGTTAGATGGACTGCGCAATACACACCCATTATAAAGGCGGAAAAGGACTGAAAAACAGCATTCCAACAATAAAGAAACAGGATAACAATAATTCCAACAATTAAGCCCGCAGGATTACAGTCAGTGTTCTTTGGCACAGGCAGTTCTACTGCCTTTGTGCCACAAAGCCACACTGAATGAAATAGAATAGTGTTATTTCTCTTTCTGTGTAATTACATTGTGAGGAATGAAAAAAACAGAGTCAAATGACTTGTATGTGCATTCATACTTGGACAAATAAAGCAGATTCGGATATATCAGAACATGTAACCAGAACAGCCATAAACATCCACACTCCGGTCAGTAGATGGCGGTAATGCGTATGATAGTTGTTTACCAAGCGCCATTCATTGAATTCACACCAAAAAAAAGAGACGAGCCTCCATCACAATAGCGCATGCGCGAATTCAAGGTGAAGCTAGCATGAATGAACCTAACCTAGCTAAGTTCATCCCGAACTTAGCTGCTACTGTTATGCTAACTAGCCTTAAGTGACTTCGGTCTTTCTAAACATCTGCACGAGTAATAGAAAATATCACATAACGCTAGTAGATACAATTCCAGCGTCTTTGTATTTGGGTGGTCTGTCCTACACTGCAAATGGCCGCTAAGTAAGGCTGGCTTCTACTTTGAACTGTTAGGTAAGTTCGGTTTCTTGCTCTGTTGTTAGCCTGTAGGTGACTTTATTCGCTGGTGTGTTCCGTGACTCATCAGATTTAGTGACGTTAGAGGACAATCAGTTACTGTAAAGTGGCCCTATCTAAATGACTGCACAAGGTTTGGTTACAGCTATCTGTATAGTACAGTATGTGACAGAATGATAGAAGTATGGATCATAGAATACTTGAGTTAGTTCTGTCTGGATACAAAGTTCTCCCTCTGGGTTAGGTTTTAATGTTACTGGTGTGTGTTTGGAGCTAGTTCCTGACTGCTTCACCTCTCTCCTCTCACAGAAACACAAGTGGACACTGCAGGAAAACAGGCCCACCAGGATGACCAGTGTAAGTCAACACGTACGTGTGTGTGTGTGTGTGTGTGTTTGAGTTAGTACAGAAGAAGAATTACTTCAGTAGTCCCTGGGGGAAATTCCGTTTGTTATCTCCTTGTTATTTGACATACATCAACCTGAAATACATGCATGCACAGTGCACACCTAGGACCCATAGATGTGCAGTTCGAGATGTTAGGGGAACAGTGTGTAGGATTTAGTATGATGATGTATTGGCAGAAGTTGTAGATAAACACTTGAGACTAAGAATCGTTGTGTTTCCGTTAATTAAGAGTATGTTAAACCAAGTCTGTTACTAAAGTGTCCAGTTTATATTTGAAGAGCTCTTCATGTCTACATAGGGAGCAGGTCTTCTTCACAGAGTCCTCCATGTTGCACCGCCATGTTTCTACAGCAGCCGAGAATGGACAAACTGAACACAGACTCTAGAGAGAGACTGTTGCTTGAAGGCCGCTGTAGTTCTCTGAATACTCTTGGAAAGGACGGCTGTAGCTCAGGGTAGAGCAGGTCGTCCTTTAACCACAATGTTGGACATTTTGATAAACAAAGGTCATGTGGACATCATTTTATTTGATAACAGAGAGGAAAATGTCCTTTAAAAAAAAATAATCTGTTAAGGTGTCGACAGAGCCTTATTTGAACCGGTTGCTTGTGCAGTATATGTACATACATATGAGTGTAGGCTGAATAAAAGAAACACCGCTGTTTATGAACTCAATCATCCAAAATGATCATACAGTTGAATCAACAACAGGTGCTGTGCAGCAGAGCTAGGCTGGTCAGTTACCTCCCAGGGCTCCATGTGTTGGTGCATCGTGTGGCTGGAGCCAGAGCCTCCTCTGCTGCTGGATCATCGGGCTCTGATGAGCCCCGCATAGCCATCACTCCCTCTGACATGGGTAGGGTGTTTGCTTTTCAAGATGAATGAGCTGGAGCTGATGATACAATATAAAATGAGAAGCCTGCTAAAGATCCTAATGTGTGGCCAGTCAACACAAAGCTTTGAAAGGGTATCAAAGGCAACAAGATGGTTAAATAGCTGTGCAGCCTCTTCCTCTGAGCCATTGATGTTGGTGTAGACCAAGCCTTTAAGAAAATTATTTTATCTGTTCCATTTATTTGACCTGTGAATAACGTTCTTTTTATGAACTTTGGACAGTGTGGCCCGATGAGAGCATGGGCCCTTTTGGACCCCAGGACCAGCGCTTCCAGCTGCCCGGTAACGTGGGATTTGACTGCCACCTGGAGGGATTAGCAGAGCAGAAGAAGAGCCTGGCACCAAACATTATCCCTGACGTGCTGTCTTCCCCGTCCAGCAGTGACAGACATGAGTTCATTCTGGCCCAGGTCATCGGAGAGTTCTTTGTAAGTACAGTAATGTTGACACTGGTAGTTTTTCCAATAGCGTCTGGCGGCACAGCTCCAGACTCAGCCATCTCTGTGTCACGTTGTTGGGACCGAAAAGGAGCGTGTTTGAGTTATCAGCATATATAAAAACTAAATTATTGACATCAATAGAATTATTATTGTCAGTAATTTGAATCTTGCATGCCACTTTCTGTCTCCGGCGACAGGATTCGTTTAATAATAACGGGGTACCACCCTGCGAACAGGGACCAATAACCAAACTATAAACTCATAATTAGTATTCACTCACAATGTTAATAGTCAAAGTACTATTCCACATTCAGAGTGTAAGTGAAGGTTTGAGTACGAGCACAGACCACATATCCAGTTATTATCACAATACACATGCACAAAGTAACCAGAGACAGCTGCTCTTTAAAGTATAACAGAGTTTATTAAGTTCCAATAATTATGATCAAGTCAACTAATATCTAAAACTAACAACAAATACTATACATTCATGAGCACGCTATCTAAAATCAACAAGCGGTGGTAAAAGGGAGATTGTGTGTGTGTGTGTGTGTGTGTGTGTGTGTGTGTGTGTGTGTGTGTGTGTGTGTGTGTGTGTGTGTGTGTGTGTGTGTGTGTGTGTGTGTGTGTGTGTGTGTGTGTGTGTGTGTGCGCGCGTGCGTGCGTGCGTGCGTGCGTGTGTGTGGGAGGGAGAGGCGAGAGCACCGCTCAGACAACGTGTGATGTAATCTAAATGTAGCTACGTCACGTGGGAATACACGTTGAAGATAGGCCGAACTACCAAAATGGAGTTTTCACGTAACCACGCTCGCGAGACTACAAAATGGCGCGGGACTCTAACATGGCGATAGACAAAAGAGAGGTCGCCCTATCTACTTGTGCCTGAAGCAGTTAGCTCACCCTGAGCTACATTAGCTTAACGCTATATGTGTGTTTGTGTGTTAGTAAAATAAGAGAGAAAGCAATAAATTCTCTCTGCAGCAGAGAATTTCTTCGGCTTGTTAAGGGAATACGTCGGGGGTACTGGCGGTAAGCCGGCAGAAGCGGCCATAAATATCTGTGACCATCAGACAGCGAGCCCACAAGGTAGATGTATTTTTAATGCTTGGACTGTGTGACACTGGAAATTATGTAGTGCAAATATTTCACCAGTTCCTGTATCCACTATGTGGCGCTAGAGAACATGCGCAAACATGCATTATGTTGCTCTATATCAAGTATAGACCACATCGTGTAAATCCAATTCAGTGTGTCACATAACGCTGTCTTCCTGTTGCCAGTAGGTGGCACTATGACTTTAAGTGGAAATTGGCTCATAGACATCCTCAGGCCATGACTATTATCAAGTATGGCAAGTTTGGGACAGATTTGAGCAAGTCCAGTGGAGTTACATCAGCTTGTTGTTTAACGGCGAATCACTTAAAATGGCCGCCATGCCACGGCTTCGCCATTCCATCAAACGTAAAGCTTTGAGTAACTTGTAATTGCAAAGGTCTTTAGATTGTACTGACCAAATTTGAAGTGGATCTGACAAAGTCCCTAGGAGGAGTTCGTTAAAGTATGGCGACTAGAAATCATGGGGAAATTCACACACAAATCAAAATGGCCGACTTCCCGTTAAATTTAGAGCATGGTGCCACGACACTTTTTTTTAAGTCTTCATGTGATACACGTGCCTACTAAATTTCATACATGTAGGTCAAACGTAGCGCTGGGGCTGGGTTTTTGAATATTTGTAGGGGGCGCTATCGAGGCAATTTGAAAGGGTCAAGCCAAAAAGCCATATGAAATATTTATTTCCATCACCTATGACACCTGTGCAAAGTTCCAAGGCTTGTTGAGCATCCTAAGTCACAGAAAAATAAGCTTCATTTTTCATGGCGAATGACGCGTCGCAACAGTGTTTAAGGACAACTCACAATATTCACGATGAAGCATCATCATGTCTTACGGCTTACCTTACCAAATTTTAGACTGATCTGGGATACTTCCTAGTCGGAATACATCAAAGTATAAAACTTGTCATTTCCTTTTGCAAGTAGGTGGCGCTATGACTTTGTGAAAATGTTGGCATGGACATGTGCTCAGGCCTGGACCAGCATCATGCATAACACATTTGTGGCAGATTGAATAAAGTACCTTGTAGTTACAACAACTTCCTCTTTCATGGCAAACGGCACGAAATGTGCCTGACATGGAAGCCACATAAAACAAAGGTCGTTCAATGTCAGTAGACCATTTCAGTAACTTTTCATCATTAATGTCTTTAGATCATCTTGACCAATTTTGAAGTTGATTGTATAAATTCTGTGGGAGGAGTTCGTTAAAGTACAATGCCTGAAAACAATGAAAAATGCCTAAAAATGCAAAGAAATGGGAGTATTACTGCATCGCCCCCTAGTGGTTGTATGGAATAAAAATGTCAGGGTATGTTACAGGAAACAATGTGAACATATGCTACAGATTTCGTGATGATAAGCCACATGGTTTTGAAGTTATATATATTGCTGTAGAAGGCCAACTCCATGGTCCATATATTCTTAATGCAATAAGATATCAAGAAACTAGGAGAACTGATTTTTTTTTTTTTTTTTACAAAATTCAAAATGGTGGAACATTTTGGTAGGCGGAGCTTAGGGTCCCAAGAGGATTTTTTGTAGAACTCATTCAGTTGCTCATGTCTGTAAAATCTTAAGTAATTTGGACATACGGGCTGTCGGGGCTTGCCTTTCCATTATCTAGGTGGCGCTAGCCAGCAATTTTGTATGCTCGAGCATTGGACCCATAAAATATAAAAATTTCCCGCAGTCCTGATATGCTCGCCAAATATGGGGAGGTTGGGGACATGTCAGATACCCTTAAATGTTTTTTCATCATAGGGTATAATAATAATTCCTACAGATACAATAGGGACCTTGCGGACCCGACGTTGTCGGTGCTCAGGCCCTAATAAAGATAGTCTCTATTCGCCCAGCGAATCTAAAACTGACCTAAGTTTCTTTTAAAAACAGCAACGTTGCGTGCCCCCTTTCTCTGACGGGGTCAGGAGGGAATGGCAATGCTTTCAGGCGCGCTCAGTGGTTTTGTAAGCTAGTCGCTTCCGGACGTAAAACCGGAAGTCCCAGCTCGGCGTCCCTGGTCTCGTCCAATGAAAGCAGCGGCGAGTTCTCTCAACCAAACTACCTCAGAATTTCACAGGGATGTGTGAAATTGTTTTATTGGGGGTTGCGTACCCCCATTTGAGAACCACTGGGCTAGATGACTTGCAAAGTCACAGAGGCAAACTGCAGGCACTGTAGCATACAGTCGAGTCTCTGACGTACCATATATTGAGTCCATCCAGTTATAATCAGAGCCATTAATAAATAAATCTAGTTATAATTGCGGTCTGGTCAATGATAATAGTTGGTCATGCATTATGATGTAGCTATTTTGAGTTGAGCTATTTGCAGCTGCTAACGAAGCCATGATCCGTTTGGAGACCAATGACAAGAACAACAAAGACGCACATTTAGACAAAAGCATCACTCAACATTACACAATGTTTTTTTTATTGTGTGAAAGCCTTGGGGGTTTGGCTTTGTGGTCACTACAATGAACACGTTTGCTGAAATATGATTTATATAGAATTTGACCAATTTCTAAAGTACCTAACATTCACCAATGGGTGCTCCAAATAAGCCCACTTCATGATTTGGTGATAAATATAGATATATAAATATATCAATACAAACGTGTTAAGGTTGAGCTATCAGTAGTTATTTTCACGTTTCAACTGGCCTGTTGATGCCTATTTAAAAAGGTGTGACCAGCCTTTTTGCTGTGTGGTAAATGCAGAAAAAGCTAAACCTACGACATGTCTTCTTTGAATGTAGCCCAACAACTTGTGTAAAATGATCAGTACAGCATTACTTCAGCTATGCAGAACAACTTCCTTTAACTGTGATTAGCTGAGTATGCTAACGAGGAAAATGTTAAAACATAGTGTGGATTCAGTGTTTTCCTTCAACCTCAGCTGCTCTTATCTCTGTCCTCCAGACACAGTGTCGGTTATGATGTGTTCAAGAACACTGTAACAAAATATTTAGTTTGTTTTTTACAAAAGATGAGCGAAAAAATTACAAAGAAATAAATCTACATACATAACATGAAAAGTATACATTGATCATGCAGAGAAGTAATTAGCTATACTCATTCACCCCAGAGACTAAAAAAGACAAATGTGTATATATATGTGTATTTTACAGTATACTAATATAAACGGCATACAAAAATGAGAACTTTACATACTTCTCATGCTTTAAGTAATTGCAATGGGCCACTATGCAGCTACTGATGATGCAGGATGTGGTCCGTCTGCTACAATGCTAAACTCAGATTTTGCTTTCAAAAGAAACAATATTTGTAATTCAAGTGATATTCTAACATACATCTTATACAAAACACTAATCACTGACATCTTGATAACAAATGACTGTTTACCAAAAACAGGAGTAGAAATGTCTTCTGAGGGTGCGCCCGTCTCCAGCCATAAATGTGACAGACTCTGAATTACACTTTTCAATATAAACTACATCCACGACATAAAAACTCCAAAAACCTTCAGCGCATTATTCTTTCTGGCGATAGCGTTCACTTTATTTCTCTCTAGAATATATAACGCAGCACCATCAGCTCTTGGTCCACGATACAAGACAGGCAGACAGGGAGGATCAGAAATCCTTCAACTGTTACTGTAACTTACTTACCAATTTGGTATTTCTCTCCTCCAAATAATCCAGCTACATAACTCCCCGTTCATGAAAGGAGATCACACTTTAGGACAGTGGTTCTCAACTGGTCTGACTGCGGGACCCACCATCACCCCTTAATGACAAGCCGCGACCCAAATTATATATATCATTTGTGTATATCTATATTCAAGAAGTCTAGTAGTAGTAACGTATCTGTATAGTCAACAACTGTCAAATCAAATAAAGAAAGTACACATCAATTATATTTTAACAATTATTATTCCTATTTTTGAAATTTATCTGGATAAATATTACATAGAAATACATAAATAAATGTTCTTCTCATTTCAAGTAAAATGTCTGGATTCAAAAATGAATTACGTAACAGAATTCATTTTAGAAAAGTTATTTTCACTGAATTGACCTGCAGCTTTAAATTCAGTTCATTCAAGGTGAAGTGAAAAAGCCACAATTATATCTTTCTCATCTTCTGAAAAGAGAAATTAGTGTGTGAAGAATTCACCGATGTGAGTCTGTCCAGTCAGAGTCTAATGACTCTGGTCTTTCTGGACATTCTTCTCTTTTGGAGATCGTTCTATGATTTGACTTTAACAACTCACACAACAATTGTCCTGCTCTGCTATATATGTGTGTGTGTACATCTCACTCAAGTCAGGAAACTTTAGAATACCCATATCTGATTGGCTGAGCTGCATCCCGTGATGTGATTCTCAACGCATTGGTCGTTGTTTTTCCTGCACCGCTGAACGAGTGCTGTAAATGCTGGAATAATTCCCTTCAAAATAAAATCACTTTTTTTTTTCTTTTGTCAGGCAAAGGCCCGCGACCCACTGAATACGGGTCCAAGACCCACTTTTGGGTCGCGACCCACCAGTTGAGAATCACTGCTTTAGGAGCCTCCTTACTCCGGGAATATGCAACAACATTAAAGGTTTGTAAGAGTAGCCCTTAAAGAAGTAATCCTGGCCAGTCATCAGCCTCAGAACAGCACATGGCCCATTTCAAATACATAGAACATATTCCAACGATGTAATCCATCACATCACACTTCAGGATATTCTCTAATTGATAGTTGAATTCAGAGTAAAGGTTAATTAAAGACAGCGTATGTAAAAGCATCAGTGGCGGACCGTCAGGGCCTGCAAAGCCTTCTCTGCTGGCCTAAACAGAATCACAAAGTTATAGCTATTTTATAATTTAATATTTTTTCTTTAATACATTTAATTTTTTCTTATATGTATTATAATTTCTAAAAATATTTTTCCCATTATCTTATTTTCTCATTGCACAGCTACTGTGCTCCTCAGTTGCTCTGCTTCCAGTGCAGCTTGTTTTAAGTAGAGCTTTTATCCAATCAGATTTCACCTCTGTGTCTCTAGGTAGAAGAGAGGCCCAGGCCTGCAGACTCACCCAGTGCTTCCATGTGCAGTTTAAGTGAATGGGAACGATATTGTTGATTGACATAGTCTTCAACCAATCAGATCTTTAGTTTGAGATTCATGGACGCACCAGAGCGGTTTGCAGGCCTAGTTACGTCAGCATTACTGCAGCTCAGAGTCCAGATGCCTCTCTGCCGCAAGGTGCAGAGTGTGCTGTGATTGGTCAGTGGGCGGGCACGTGACTATGTGCCCGCGAAACATAATGCTTGCTAGCAGAGCTTACTGGACAGTAAGAAACGACCCCACAGCTAGCAGCCCTGACCAGCCAGGAAAAGGATTTGTATGCAGCGTCGGAGAAGCGTTGCACATGTTATGGCTGGGAATGTGTTTCATTTTAACTGAGCGTCGGTACTTTTGGAGAGACTCGAGTGGATCTACAACTCAACGACCACGTTCGCAGGGAAACAGCTCCACAACCGCGGCCCGCCCTTCGCCGGTCCACGGCCGAAGACGACCACCGAACCGCGGTCGAAGACGACCGAACTGCACATTTTATTTCATTTGTCAAATGTTGCAGTGTTATATGAATATGCGGCTTTTACACGAAACAAATAATAACCCGTAGCTGTGACGTCATAATGAGGTTATTAGAAGTGTCGAACAGCACTGAAGGCCCAGGTATAAAATCCATGGCCCGCCACTGAAAAGCAGCAGACAGTTAAAAAGTAAAAAGGCTGTCACCTGGTTTTGTTATGGTTCGTCTGATGCTCAGTGTTATAACTTAACCTTGATGTTCAGTTCTTCTGTAATAATTACCGTGTGATGTTACACTCAAACATGGCAAGCACGTGTTCAACAATTACATGAGGTAACAACCTACAAAAGCTTACACACTAATTGACACACAGTCGGACTTCATGTTTATCAGACTTTCTGTAATGAGATAGAACTATCAGCCCAAGTAAATGAGTCTATGTCCATACAGGCTGTCCACTGGATTCAAAGGACACTCAAGCTGGTCCCATCTGAAGTAAACTACCAACTTCAGGAAAACCAAATGTTTAATTGGAGATAGACAGCAGACTGTGGTCTTCTCAATGACTGTCTCTATTTCTCATACACTAACGTGTGTGTGTGTGTGTGTGTGTGTGTGTGTGTGTGTGTGTGTGTGTGTGTGTGTGTGTGTGTGTGTGTGTGTGTGTGTGTGTGTGTGTGTGTGTGTGTGTGTGTGTGTGTGTGTGTGTGTGTTTTAGGAGAAAGATGAGCCAGCCTCGTCTCAGAACGTCAGTCAAGCTGAGCAGTACTTTGACAGCTCCAGTCTGGAGTGTGCCATACAGTCCTGCCCTGAACTTCTAAAGAAAGGTACAGAACTGAGACTGCACTGTAGCAACTCGCACAATTATTATCCATGTTCATGTTTTGAATGTGGACCGGTTATTAACAGTTTTGTGAATGTTTGTGACTTTGTTTTTCAAATGTTCATCATGGTCTTTCTATCCACCTTCAGGAGAACGTGTTGCTCTCACTGCTGAGGAGCAGTGCTTCCTGTTTCTGTCTGATGTGTATATTTCCTTTTCTTTTCCATCAACAGATTTCCAGTCCATGTTTCCTGAGGCACCATCCACTGGTATGATGGTGGTCACAGTGACCCAAAAGACCCAGAACGATATGACGTCATGGTGTGCTGATGTGGAACAGGAGCGAGATCAGATGCTTGATACGGTGAGCTGCGGTGTGGGGGGGGTGTGTTCTATGTTTAGGCAGAATGGGACACTCTCTTGCAACTGCTCCAGCCTTTGAGTCCAATAACCATGGAGTCAGAGTCTATCCTAAAGCTCTTCTCAACTAGAAGGCAATCAGAGTGCGCAGTCCTCCATTAAAGGCCATTTCCATAAGTAAAACATAATGCCTGTACATGCCCCATGATTTCTTAAAAACCGGGCCAGTAGTTTTTTCTGTCATCCTGCTGACAAACCAACTCAGCCGAAAACATAACTCCTTGGCTGAGGTAATAAATCATTTTGCACCTCATTCACAAGTGTTGAAGTATCAACTAGTTTAGGCATCGTTCTCCCCAACAGACCTACAACCTAAAAGATGAATGTTAAGGGTGCCACAATATTTTTGCATGTCTAATTATAGGACTGTTACCGACTTGTGTGATCCAAACATTTCCAATAACTACAGAGCGTTGTAAAGCATTTATTGAATCATTAACATTAATAAAATATACTGCTTTCATTTGTGCTTCCTATTTGTTGGCGTTCAGCCTTCCAAAAACAATATTGTCACTGCAGTCAGGAATCTGTGAGACACAAATAGAGGCTCACACTGATGACTTGGAGATAATCTACACATTCATAAAAAATGAAGATTCATGTATTAGAAGGATTTGCGGAAATTAAGTTTTGGCCTGTTTGGATATTATTCAAATTGTGCCCCCCATATTTCACACACTGGCTCCAATCAATACATTGCACCTGGCTTAACTGTTGCTGCAACATCATCCGACAAGGCACTGCATTGGCCAATTTTGTGCAGTGTTTTGGTGACTGCTAAACTGTTAAAGACATTAATGTTATTCCATCTGGACTTCCTGGATCTGAAACAACACGCCGCCATAAACAACGTGCTGTGTAAGTGCAGGGCTGTGTTCAGTCTGACTCCTGTGAGGGGAAACATTCCATACCCGCTTTGCGTGAGTCTTTTAATGCTGAAATAAGGAATACCGGAAACCAAAGGTTGTCTTTTAAATATTTATTCTCTGAGCAGAGAATGTTCAATCATCACAACAGAATATGTACAGTCTCAGTGAGGAAGAACCAAGAAAAAAGTGAACAAGCTTTCTTTATACAGAAGGATCAAAGGTGGGGGCCGATGGCCAATGTTCCAGACAGCCTAACCCTAACAACAATGGCAAACAAAGGGCCAGCAACCAAAACAAGCGGCAGGACGGCCTAGCGCTGGAACATTCTTACACACCGTTTTCAATTCTTCTTCTGCACAACAATAAGAAAGACGCAGTGAAGTCTGAGTTCAGAGCAAACTAAGTAGAAATATATGCTATACTCTGTAGAAATCTCTATACTAAGTAGAAATCTATACTGAGTAAAAATGTACCATTACACTCCCCGTTAAGCAAACAGAAGGAGGGAGGGCCTACAGAGTTGTAATGTTGGCAGCCATTGAGGAAACAGCAATTTTCTCTCAGCTCATTTCTACAAACAGTTCTGTCCTAATAGTAATGATCTGCTGTCACAACATGGTGGTGATTTGGGATAAAGCCATGGGCTCATCACCTCTGTAAGTGGGTAATACTATCAGAGACCACCAGATGGCAGCATCAGATAACTACAGCAGGATGATGGCTGGTGTCGAGTTATCCATTGTGGAAATGAATGTAGAGACATCAGATATCACCTATATGTTTAATGCAAGATGTAGAAAGATGTAGTCGGTCTGATGATCCCATCCGACTGAGTACAGGAGTCGGTTTACAGTCAATATCACTATTAAGCCCACGCACCATATAAAAAACACCAAATCGTTTTGTGCTGTCATGTTTTTGCTGATGAAGCTGCTTGTTCCATAAATTCCACTTGTATTGTAAGCTCAAAACAAGCTGATGAAATGTGATAATGTGATATTCTTAATGTAATGATATCCTCTCTATATGAAGTCTCATTGTTTGTATTCTGGCCGATAAGTCGTCCTTCTCTGCATTATCAATTCATACTGTTCACATTGTATCAGTGCACCATCTATAGATTTACTTCATCTATATATAGTAATATATGTAGAATAAAATATTCTGTCATTTAACCAGAAATTCATTGATTTTTCCTTTAAGCCCACTTGAATGTGTTTCAATGAGGATTTTTGCACTTTTGACATTTCCCTCCTTAATTTTGACCTCACCAGATAATGAATACCCACATTTAAATATCAGTGATATTGCATGGGTCAATTCATTCTGGATAGACGGAGATTTACTTTCCATTTGAGCAAGACTTTGAGACGACTATAACTGAAGAACTACAGTTCATCACCATAGAAGCATGCTGTCTGTACGGAGAGGCAAAAAGTTATGGAGGAGACAATTCAATTTATTCATATAGTGTAAAATCCTGGCAGAAGTTATCTGGAGACACTTTGATATGGAGCAGGTCTAGACCGTACTCTATAATTAGAGCCAATGTTCCATAACCGGCAGAACCAGGCTCACAGATTTCAATAGAACAGATTTTAAACATCATAGAATTATAAGTGCATCACATGAATTTGACAAAACCAGGTGTCTTTTGGATTTTTGGGAGAAAAATACTTTGAATGAATAATTTGATCTCTAGCCACACATAGCTGAAGATCTCTGAAGTTGTTTCTCTGCTTCCAGTTTGTTGATGGAGCAAAGGAGATCTGCTCCGCTCTGCAGAGGGAGGGCTTCTGGGCCGACTTCATCGACCCATCCTCAGGCCTGGCGGTAAGATACCGCTGTCACTCACTGTTGTAGAAGGAACTCTTCATAAGGGATAGCATTTCATCAAATCTGAATCCAGTTCCCAATCTGCTCATCAAATCTGTTTAGGTAGTTTGTTTGGTGGAATGCAAACATCTTTATAGAAAAAATCTCTCCTGTTTTTAGAACAGATGCTATTGCAGCAGCTACGCTAACCTCTTCAGAAGCCGCCATTGTTGTTTAGAACCAACAGTCTCCTCCCTGGCCAAATCTCAATGTCCCCCCCTCACGGACTCACAGACTTTGAGGCGCGCTCCAGCGAAGTCCGTGAGGGTTTAGGGCTGTCCCAATGTCAAATCATCGAGTGTTTGAGGATCTCCCGCAGACATTTTCAGCCCTTTATGAACCCTTTCCATAAGTCAGCATGGTATGCTGACTTAGCCTAAGGGAATTACCCACAAATCATTGCAATGTGACGTTAAACGCGGGGTAACCAGTGGACGCATGGAGACGTAAACAAAGAGGACGGCTCACGTGTGTTCAGCCTGGAATATTCCATTTACTCATTACATTACATTACAGTCATTTAGCAGACGCTTTTATCCAAAGCGACTTACAATATTATTTGGGTGAAGTTTCTCAGGTTCACTCAAAGTTCATATGGTTCTGTAGGCCTGCCCTAAGTTTAAAATGTGCACAGTGACCTGGGAGAGATTACCCGAGACTCATGTTAAGCGGTCTGAGCTGGACTCAACAATGGAAAAGGTTCAGAGTTGGTGCTGAGCGCCCAGCTCAATGCTTTTGATTGATTTATAAGAACTGCTAAAGAAAAAAGCCAGACCGGCTTTGCAGTTTGAGTTCAAATAATTTGAACTTGGACTGTACAAGCAAGTGGCACAATTAGAGCATTGTAGGATGAGGATACAGGCCGTGTTGTTTTTAACATTGTGTTATACTGTCACCATTAGGGATGTTAATAATTAGCCAACAATATAAAGTTTGATCAGTGAAACAAAACAAAAGAAAAATACATTTATATTTTTTTTAACTCAGAAGAGCAGTTTGTCACTAAAATGAGAATAGCTGGTCCACCTTAAAGGTCAGCCCACCTTAAGTAAACCTGAGTTGTTGCTAGCTTCGAGGCTAACCTCCTTCACTTTGATCATCAGACAAGAGAAGTTAGCTAATGAGGAGTAGTAGCATTTATTCAGCCTCAAATAAAGTGTGGACACACGGCTTTGCTCCATTCACAGCTGTGAGGTTACTGCTGACGTCACACTCATCTCTCTCTCTCTCTCTCGCTAACGTTAACACACTTCCAATACTCTGCTGTAAACCCTGACAGAGTAAACCTAAGCTAAGCTCATTCATGTGGTGGACGTGTCCATGACAGTGTGTGCATTGGTAAACTTCAACCACAGCACCCTGCATGCACAGCATCTTGTAGATTAACGGGGGTGGGCTATCGATCAGAAAATAAATTCCCAATTAGCACCCTCAGTCAACATTCAAAGCTGCTGATACATTGTAAACGCATTGAAGAGAATTGCATACGTTTTCTGGAGATGGATGTGATCAGATAACTATATGATGGATGTGTGTTCCTCCCCAGTTCTTTGGCTCGTACACCAACAACACGCTGTTTGAGACCGATGACCGGTACCGTCACCTGGGCTTTCAGATCGAGGACCTGGGCTGCTGCAGAGTGATCCGACACTCTCTGTGGGGGAGCCATGTTTTTGTGGGGACTATATTCACCAGCGCACCACCCAGCAGCCTCGTTATGAAGAAGTTGCAGAGCAGCTGAACACATGCTCAGGAACACTGGGTTGCCCTTAAATGTGTAACACAATTCTTTAAGAACATTATGAACTGTGAGTTTACCTTGCAATATGTATGTATTGATTTCTAAAGCTGCTGTCTTCATATTAAAGTGGTTGTTGACTAAAGTGAATCAGAACCCTCTCAGTACCACAAGCCCTCTGTCTCACTACTGATGTGATTGTGTTGTCTGAACTGTCATCACGTTATTCCATGGCATGAACTCTACCATCTTAAAGTGTACGTTTTTGGAAACTTCAAGAAGCAGAAAATAGGTCCTGCTTCCTACTGCTGCTTAATAAAAAAAGACTATTTAGAGGAAAGCAGAAATATATGATACTCTAAATATTTTTGTTTAGGGTGCGTTCAGTGCTGGAAAACAAAACTGACATTTTGGAAAAATGGTGTCAACAACACTGTTATTGTAGATAACTTGAAGTAATTATTGTGAAACATGTTTGACAGTTGCGATAAGCTACCAAAAGTGTGGGGGTGAAGTTACCTGCGCAGTTTGGATCCCCGATTCTTGTTGAGTGCAATGCATGTTGGGTAGTGATTTTGTCTGACTTCCTTTGGAGGCTCGACTGCATGAAATGTGAAAGTCCCCTGGGACCAACAGAAGAAATGGTTAATGAGTGCTCACTGTGAGTTTTTACATTCGTGCTACTGATGAAACTCTTCATCAAAAGGTTTATGTCACCACTCACAATGACATGACAACACTTCCATTATCATTTTTCATCTTTGGTCCACAATTTGTATCTACATGAACTTAAGCAGTATCAAATGTATTTAATGAGTACATTTCTGACCCATTTGTCCTTTCTCCATAAATGCAAACTGGTCAAAACCACGGACAGAAAACACATTTAATCAGATTACCCCTAACAGGTTAATCCAGCCATGTCAAAAATGATGAATGCCAAGAATTCTCTAAAGTCACTCGTGTGTACCACTAAAGAACAAATGAGCATTTACACATTAAGTGGAACTAAAACATACAAACACTGTATGTATCTTACTAAACTAATGTTACTGTTTATTACATGCACTACTGGCTATTACTGCTAATATGCTCACAGGAAAAGGGATTCACCTCTTAATTCAAGGTTAGAGCTCAAAGAAAATATCAACATAGTCACTTTTCTTTTAAGGCCCCTCATCATTTTTTTTCTCAATATTTACATAAACTTTTGAATGTTGTCAGTATTGGTGAGTCTCTAGTCCTCCGTTCACACATACGCTTGCTATACAAGGGTTAGGGTTACACAACAATTTAAAGTCTCTCTACAAAGTCAATCTCAATCCCAGCTGCTCTCATTAACTGAGCTAAAAGGGTTTTATTTTCCCATGTTTTTGTGTCTAAGGTCCAGTCCCAATGTCCCCCTAGGGCCTTAAACCCTGAATCCTCCGGGTCTTATCTGATGTCACCTGGTAAATGGTTGAGTCTGAGAGGCTGTAAAGGCTTGAAATGGTGTAAATACGAATGGGACAGCTATTTGCGGCAACATATCACGTTACTATGACAACTTCATAATGTGTACAATTGTGGGTATTTATTTTTTCCTTTTTTCTTCCTGATTTGAACGTCGTCTGAGCTTTTGCTTTACGGGATATTGTCAAATAATCTATTTACTCGTTTTTGTCCAAACAGCTTCAATAATAGAATGAAATGCTTGATGGATAAACCAGGTGTGTGACATAATTGAAATCAGAAGGAATACAAGCTGAGATAATCTCAGTTTGTATTCCTTCTGATTTCATGTCTTTTTATGGACCATCTTGAATCCTCAATGTTTCTGTGTAAATGTAATATGTCAGGCTAAAAGCTCATGTGCTGTTCTCTTTCTCTGCCTTTTTTTTACATCTACAATTTCCACGTTCCACATACCCTGTTTTTAAACATCACATTGCTATGAATTGTGGGTAATTCCCTTGGGTAAAGTCTGCAGAAATGTAGACTTAAGGAAAGTGTTTATTAAGGGCTCAAAATGTCTGCCAGAGAGCCCTCAAACACTCAACAATTGGACAGCCTTAAACACTCAGACTTTTTCGGGAATGCACCTCAAAAGTCCTTGAGTCCGTGAGTTAGGGGTCTGGGATTGGGCCTCCGTGACTAACGGGGACAACAATGTTTGCTGTTGGTCCAGTATTGAGGGAGAGCGTCGTAAATGGCAGCCGGTAAATGGGCCGTAATGTAACCACTCCACACCATCAATGTGTCCACTAACTAGTTGTTGACACTGACCGGTTCAGATTGTTATTGTGAGTATCGGACAACATTATGGAAAGAACCCTACAGAGAAATAAAAACTTTTCCTTTACCTTTCTGTTTGTCATGTGACTTGTTGCCAGAGTATGAAACGTGAGTGAGAGTTGGAGAAAGGAGTGCTGGTGTTGTCAGAGTTTGTTGTGTCATGGCCTACCTAACTCTGGATTTGGATTTATCTATCACTCCCTGGTTGTAAAGTATGGCTGGACGGACCGGAGGTGCAAGATTTGTGGGCAGATTTGAGTTCTGCTGACACGTAGTGGCATTCACTGCGCAAGTTTGGGGAATTGGAGGCCAATTGTTCTGGGATTCCCAGGGTTTCCCCTGTTCTGTCACAAGCTGGTCTCATGCAAAGGAAGAACTCAGAGTGGTTTTGTTGTGCAAGTGTTGTGCAAGGCTGGAGGCAGATGATGCAGAGACAGAATGTTGAACAAGTCTTGGCTAGATTTCTTCCTCTTTTCTCCCAGTTTAAAGTTTTTTTGGGGGGAGTTTTTCCTGTTCCGATGTGAGGGTCCTGGGACAGAGGATGTGATGTGTACAGATTGTAAAACCCTCTGAGGCAAATTTGGGGAGGGGAGGGGGGAGCTGCGCTCATGTGATTGGTTGAAAATGAGGCTGACATCTGATTGGCTACAGACAGGTCTATGTTGAAAAAAACGCATTTGTGAATCCAGCGGTGTCAGGGGAGTCTCATAATACCCACAAATAAATGTGAAGCGATTTACAAATAAATGCAGTGTGATCCACAAACAAATACATACAAATCCACAAACAAATACATACAAATGCAGAAATATATTTGTGATTTTTTTTTACATTTATATAAATCGTAATTTATTTATGTGTGCATTGGAATATTTGTGAATTGTTCTGCGTGCATTTGTAATTCGAATATATTTGTAAATCCTTCTGTGTGCATTTGTAAATCTAATATATTTGTGAATTGTTCTGTGCGCATTTGTGAATCTTTCTGTTTGCATTTATGAGTTTTTCTGTGTGCATTTGCAATTATTGAGACTGATCTGACCCCATATTATTTAGCTCCATGGTATAACCCTCAAACCAGTAAATTAAAGCAAACATCACAAAAACTTGAAAGAACATGGCGTTTTGCATAGTCATTGCCATGTGAACTTAGTACGTTGACAGAAAAGTTAAAAAACGAGGATGTAGTCAGATAATAGGCTATCAGACACAAACAAACAAATGCAGTAGATCTGGGTCACAAGCAGAGCAGCGCCACCGGAAGTTTAGAGGATATCAGAGAGTCACAACTCTATTGAGCCACGTATTCCTATAGTTCTCTGTAGTAATGACTTCATGAACTTCTTTAATGATAAGATTCTAACTATTGGAGACAAAATTAATAATCTCCTCTCCTCAACAGATACCGATTTATCCAACAAAAAAAAGGAACTTTAGAAACAGCAGTAAACCCTGATATATATTTAGATGGCTTTTCTTCCATCGACCTTGACAAATTGACTTCAACAATGTCTTCATCTAAATCTTCTACCTGTCTCTTAGACCCTATACCGACTAGGCTGCTTAAAGAAGTGCTACCGTTAGTTAGCCTGGTGGAAGTCCGAGATCAGGGAGGGATCAAATATTCTGCGAGCGGGGACCCATTCACGCTCTTCGGGACCATAACCCTCCCAGTCCACAAGGTATTGCAATCCCCTACCCCATCGCCGAGACTTGAGAAGGCAACGGACCGTATAGGCAGGTGCCCCATCAATGAGCCGGGGGGACGGAGGGGCCCTGGGGGAGGGCTGAAGGGGGCTCTCCTTGACGGGTTTAATCCTGGAGACATGGAAGGTGGGATGAATCCTCATGGATGATGGCAGGCGAAGACGGACAGCAGCAGGATTGATTATTCGAGACACAGGGAAAGGACCCACGAAGCGAGGAGCCAATTTCCTGGATTCCACTCTGAGGGGACGGTCCCGCGTAGACAGCCAGACACGTTGTCCTGGGGCATAACGGGGTACAGGAACGCGGCGTCTGTTGGCAGACCTTTGGTAACGGTCGGACGAGCCCAAGAGTGTGGTGCGGGCCTGCCTCCAAGTGCGTCGGCACCGCTGGATGAATGCCTGGACTGAGGGGACGCTGGCCTCTTGTTCCTGCTCCGGGAAGAGTGGTGGCTGATATCCACGGGCACACTGGAACGGTGAGAACCCGGTGGCTGAATTGGGAAGGGTGTTGTGGGCATACTCGACCCACAAGAGCTGCTCAGACCAGGAGGAGGGGTTGCGGGAGCAGACACAGCGTAAGGATGTCTCCATCTCCTGATTCATCCGCTCAGCCTGCCCATTAGACTGTGGATGGAACCCTGACGAAAGACTGACCGTGGCTCCCAGCAGCCTGCAAAACTCTGACCAGAAGCGAGAGGTGAATTGCGGTCCCCGGTCGGAGACCACATCCATGGGCAGACCATGCAGCCGGAAAACATTCTGCAGTAATATCTTAGCAGTTTCTTTGGCAGTAGGTAACTTTGGTAGTGGAATGAGCAGAGCAGATTTGGAAAATCGATCAATGACCGTGAGAATAACTGTGTTACCGTCAGAAGGGGGTAGGCCGGTTACAAAGTCCAAAGCGATGTGGGACCAGGGACGACTAGGAACTGGCAGAGGATGAAGAAGCCCAGAGGGCGGTTGGCAAGTGCTCTTATGCTGAGAACAAACCTGGCAAGCACCAATGAACTCCTTGGTGTCTTCCTCCATGGAAGACCACCAGAAACGCTGTCTGAGCAGTGCTAGTGTGCGTCTGATCCCAGGATGGCAAGCTAGGCGGGAAGAGTGGCGCCACTGGAGGACCTGAGGACGGAGATTGACAGGAACAAACAACCGGTTATCAGGACAAGCACTGGGGGCAGGGTGTTCGGCATGGGAGCGATTTACCCTGTCCTCCACCTCCCAGGTTACCACACCAATAACGCACTCAGGACGGAGGATACTTTCAGGATGGGAAGGAGAGCACTCTCGCTGGAACTGCCTAGACAAGGTGTCGGGCTTGACATTCTTTGAACCTGGTCTGTATGAGAGTGAAAACTCAAAACGGTTAAAAAAAAGAGCCCACCTAGCTTGACGAGAGTTCAGTCGCTTGGCCGAACGGATGTACTCCAGATTTTTGTGATCTGTCCAGACCACAAACGGCTGCTCCGCCCTCTCTAACCAGTGTCTCCACTCCTCCAATGCCAGTTTGACCGCCAACAGCTCCCAGTTGCCAATGTCATAATTCCTCTCCGCGGGGGACAGCTTCCGGGAGAAGAAGGCACATGGGTGAACCTTTTGGTCCTCGGCCAACCGCTGAGAAAGGACCGCTCCTACACCAGTGTCCGAGGCGTCCACCTCTACAATAAACTGCCGGGCAGGATCTGGGAATATGAGGATGGGAGCAGAGGTAAAACGTGACCTTAACTCACCAAAAGCCCCTGCTGCCGCAGAGGACCACTGGAAGGGCACATGCTGGGAGGTGAGAGCGGTGAGGGGAGCAGCCACGGAACTGTAGTTCCGGATGAACCGCCGATAGAAGTTTGCAAAGCCCAAAAAGCGTTGAAGTTCCTTGCGTGTGGACGGGGAGGTCCAGTCAGCAACTGCTTTGGTCTTGGCAGAGTCCATCTGGATATTACCAGCATTGAGAACAAACCCCAGGAACGATACCTCTGTGGTGTGGAACTCGCACTTCTCCGCCTTTACGAAGAGGCGATTCTCCAAAAGCCTTTGGAGGACTTGGCGTACATGGACCACATGTTCCTGTTGAGACTTCGAGAAGATAAGAATGTCATCCAAATACACGAAAACAAACATTGAGCATATCCCGGAGAACCTCGTTGACCAACCCCTGAAAGACTGCAGGGGCATTGGTGAGACCAAATGGCATAACTAAATACTCATAATGTCCACTAGGAGTATTAAAGGCAGTCTTCCACTCGTCCCCCTCTCGGATTCTCACCAAATGGTAAGCATTGCGGAGATAGAGCTTGGAAAAAAATGGTCGCACCTTGTAGCAGCTCAAAGGCAGAGGCAATAAGTGGAAGAGGGTACCTATTCTTTACCGTAATGTTATTGAGTCCTCTGTAGTCAATGCAAGGGCGCAGGGATTTGTCCTTCTTTCCGACAAAGAAAAACCCCGCTCCCGCTGGAGATGAAGAAGGTCGAATGATTCCTGTAGCCAATGAGTCGTTAATATATCTCTCCATAGTTTTTGTCTCAGGAGCAGATAGGGAAAAAAAGTCTACCTCTGGGAGGAGATGTACCCGGGAGGAGGTCAATGGCACAGTCATACGGGCGATGAGGCGGCAACGAGGTGGCCAGGGATTTGTTAAACACCTCCTTAAGGTCAAGATACTCCTTTGGAACCCCGGAGAGATCTGGAAACACAGAAGAGACGGGCAGACTAGGGGCAGATGATGAGGCAGATTTTAGACAGACAGCATGACAATGAACACTCCACTGTAATACAGTTCCTGACGCCCAGTCGATGTGCGGGTTGTGTCTCCTAAGCCATGGATAGCCCAAAATGACCGGTTGCTGTGGTGCATGGATGAGATGGAAGGTGAGCATTTCATTGTGATTACCTGACATTGTCATTGGCAGAGGACTGGATTGATGGGTAACCCTGCAGAGGAGACAACCATCTAAAGCTGTGGCGTGGATGGGTTCTTCCAGGGCCACCTGCCCGATCCCCAGCTGGGAGGCCAGCGTTCTGTCCATAAGATTAGCATCGGCTCCAGAGTCAATGAGGACTGAGACAGTGCGATTATTCCCTGAACAAAACAGCTGAGCATGAATCAAAGGGCGAGAGGGCATTTTTAAGTTCACATTTCGACTCTCCAGCGCCCTCCGGATGACTGGTGAGCCATCTCTTTTCCCGGACAAGAGGTTACAAAATGGCCGCTCTGGCCGCAGTACAAGCATCGATCCTCCTGCTGGCGGCGCTGTCGTTCTGCTGTGGAGAGCCGGGTCCGCCCCAGCTGCATAGGTTCAGGAGAGTCGGCCGGACCGTCAGAGACCCGTTCCGAAGGAGACCCCCGAGGATCGTCTGACCGGCGATGTGGCCTTTGTGGAGCAGCCGAAAGTCCCTCTCTCTTCTCCGTTCCCGCAGACGGCCGTCGATACGGATGGAGAGAGCGACCAACTCGTCCAAGCCAGCAGGTAGATCTTGAGCCGCCAACTCGTCCTTGAGGCGGTCCGAGAGACCGTTATGGAAGGCATCGAGGAGCGAGGGGGCGTTCCAGTTGCTCTCGGCTGCTATGGTGCGGAACTCGATGGCGTAATCAGCCACGGATCTCCCTCTCTGCTTCAGGCCAAACAAACCTCGAGCAACCTCTCTTCCAGGTGTGGCACGATTGAAGACCTTCAGCAGTTCCTCGGAAAACAGCTGGACTGAAGAGCAGGTTGCCGACTGTTGCTCCCACTCGGCGGTTCCCCAGTGCTTGGCTCTGTCCATGAGGAGAGATACGATATACGCTACTCGAGACCTCTCGGAGGGGAAGGCGGAAGGCTGAAGCTCAAAGGCGAGGGAGCACTGAATCAGGAATGGCCGGCAGGAACCAGGGGCACCAGAATAACGCTCTGGAGGGGGCAAGCGAGCATCCGACACGGGAGAAGTGCGAAGAGGAGGACTGGGAGCACTGGCGTCATCTGGACCTCGGGTTGCAGCGGAGACACTCATCAGATGATCCCGGAGAGACTCCATGCTGTGCTCGTGACGGACGCTCATAGCCTGCATAGCTTCTGCTAAGAAGGTAAGCTGCTGCTTGCTCGTGGCTCTGCAACATGTTGGTCAGAGTCAGAGGTTCCGTCTCGGAACGTGCAGAGTCGGCTGGGTTCATGTTGGCCAGATTGTACTGTAAGGATTACAGATACTTGAACCCAAAAGCACAACTCGGAGACAAGAAATACAAGTTAGCTTTTTACTTGTTTTCAGGCAGGGTCAAAACCAGGAGGTCAGTCCGAACAGGCAAACAAATCCGATAAGGGGCAGGCAAAAATCCAAGGTCAAAAACAGGCAGACAGGGTCAGAACAGGCAGAACAAGAACAATATAAAGATACGCTGGAGAACTTGGCACTAACACACAAGACAATCTGGCAGGGAACAAGTGCAAGTGAGGGGACCTAAATAGAGAGGGCTAACGAGGGAATGGGCTGCAGGTGAGATGGGTGTGGAGGACCAGGTGAGGGGAATCAGAGGTGAATGGTAGGATCTGAAATGACAGGAGAGTTACTAAAACAAGCAGACAGGATGAAAACAAACTAATATGAAGGGGAATTCGTGACAAGTTCTGTCTTACTCATCATCCTCTGTGTAGACCAGTGCAAAGCCTTCTCTGCTGGCCTAAACAGAATCACAAAGTTATAGCTATTTTATAATTTAATACTTTTTCTTAAATACATTTAATTTTTTCTTATATGTATTATAATTTATACAAATATTTTTCCCATTATCTTATTTTCTCATTGCACAGCTACTGTGCTCCTCAGTTGCTCTGCTTCCAGTGCAGCTTGTTTTAAGTAGAGCTTTTATCCAATCAGATTTCACCTCTGTGTCTCTAGGTAAGAAGAGAGGCCCGAGGCCTGCAGACTCACAAGTGCATCCATGTGCAGTTTAGGTGAATGGGGACTATATTGTTGATTGTCATAGTGTTCAACCAATCAGATCTTTAGTTTGACATTCTTTGATGCGCCAGAGGGCTAGCAGGCCTACAACTACGTCAGCATTACTGCAGCTCAGTTTGCATGAGCAGGCTGCAGTGGGGTGCAGTGTGTGGTCAGTGGGCGAGCACATGACTATTGTGAAATGAAACTTAACTTGCCAGCAGAGCTTAGTTGGAGGAGTAAGAGTTCAAATTGAAAGATATGGAAGAAATTATAAATTTTTTAGGGTTTTGCTTGGTGTAGTTTATTTATTTGGTTACAGCTGAATAAGGAGGAGAAACGGATTTAGTGGCGGAGTTACTGACAACGCCTTTCTCAAGAAAGGACATTTCAGGAAAAGCTGGACATCGTAAGAAATGGTCAGTCAATGCCACAGCTGGCAGCCCTGACTCAGCAGGAAAAGGATTTGTATGAACGGTATTTCTTGCTGACAGCGTCGGAGAAGCGTTGCACATTTTATGGCTGGGTTTGGAGCTATGCTACGCTAACCTGAGGACACCATAGCATTTGAAAACTTTTGGAGCGACTCAAGTGGATCTACAACTCAACGAACACTTTCGCAGGGAAACAGCTCCACAACCGCGGCCCGACGTGCGGTCTGTGCCGGCCGGTGGGCGCCCTGATGTGCGGCCGGCACCGGCCGGCGGGCCCCCGGCGGAGGTGGGATCCCGGCCCCGCTGCGAACCTGCCACAGCAGACTGGCGAAATACAACTGGGGAGGCTCGACTGTCATCACTGGCGTCGATGAATTGAGAAGGACTACTTACTGGAACTGAAACGATGTACTGGGATTAAACTCTTTAAATTTTGGTAAGTGACAAACTGCGTTAGTTTACAGAGTAACGTTACTACTGTTCATTTGTCTATCGTGTCGTTTTTATGAATAGTATTTGAATGGCTCGTGTTCTTATGTGGTGGAATGCGTGGATCCGCTGCAGGTTTGCTGGTTTGATGAGTCATAATGAGGTTATTAGGAGGTAATTCAACTGTAGTAGGACAGCACAGAAGGCCCAGATATAAAATGCACGGCCCGCCACTGGTGTAGACTGAGACTATTTTACAATAATTAACAAACCTCTGTTAGTGAAACCTTTTGGTGTAGTGTGAAGAGAGCCCAAATCAGACCTGTAAGAGGTCACACATCAATTTATCAAAGGCCTTCCCATTTGTAAAACAGACCTGTATTGAGCCGATGCTAATCCACTACTACAGACCAACTCGCTCCCTGGACTGAAAACGAATACACATCTTGGGTATAGATTCTTTTAATCTCCTTGTCCTTCTTAAGAAGCTTAGCCCAACCCACACCTTTAGTTTAACTGTAATTTCCTGTAACCCTGTATATAATCATGGCCAGAACTCTCTCTGCTCAGAGAGAACTCTACAGCTTTCTTGTGAACTTCTGTCTCCACTGTGCAATGAATAAAACTCATCTGAACCAGCCACAGAATTGGACCTGAAAGAAACTTTTCTTTAACACTCTCCAATGCAAGGGTTAAGGACAGAGGATGTTGTATGCTTTACAGATTGTAAGGCCCACTTAGGTAATGTTGTGATTTGTGATGCTGGGCTTTATTGAATAGGAAGAATGAGGTCGTGGATATCTGAAATGTTTTTGAGTCAGAAGAGTTGAATTACAGATATATGCAATATATACATTCTGGATATTAAATGTTAAAACGGTTTGCCATAATTCATTATTGTCGGCACTAGGTGTTAACATCTTGTGTACAGTCAAAATAAAGTCTAATGTGTGGAGGAGCTTTTAAACACATTCCCATCAAGATTTTTGACAGCTGTCTGCCTAGCTCATATGAAATCATTATAGCTGCAGTAATGCAATAATGAGTGCTCCAGTTTATGCCTGTGCTTGTGTATGTATACAGTAATACAGTATATATCACATTCACTCAGTATTAGAAAGCTGAACAACTATATTGCATCGGGAGACAATTTTATTTTAAAGATAAAGGAAAGCCCCCAGTCTTGATACATGTGTAAAACAGTGTAAAGGAAGTGTGTGAAGGTATGAACATGCCAGTATCGGTGTTCTGCTGAAAGCCACAGTGTGTGTGCTTCAGTGTAATCCCCTGGCTGACCATGCAGGGTGCCCTGCTCTATCTAGTAATCCTGTTAGGCCTTCACACCAGGAATTCCATTCAATTAGGATTCGGATTAGCCTTGTGGTTTGTAATGAGCCACACTGCATGTTTATGGGCTGACAAAAGCACAAACAGGCTGCAGTCTGAGGCCAGGCGTGGGAAGGAAGGCCTCAGAATGTCTCAGAAGATATTTGCAGGATCTCCTTATCAGTGGCTGCTGGAGGAACATTTTCTAGGTGGGGCCATCCTATCAATTTCAGCAAACATCCCAGTGTGATTTAATGAAAAAATATTAAAGTATCAAACACGCATTACTACTTTGCAGTTAAATATTTAACATTTATTCCAACACGAAAAAAAAGCAGTAAATAACACTTTGATAAACACGTCAGGACATCTTATTTTTGTCACCCTCACAGGGAATTCAGTATAATATATATATATATATATATATATATACAGTATATATAGATATATGTATATTATATAATAATATTCAGTATAATATAAAACACACACATACATATATAGATATATACACAAACTGCTTCATAGACCCGCATCTTTTGGGCCAATTCTCGATGGCCCCAGCGCTGCTGAGACATGCAGACAGGCGGAGAGGAGGTGCAGGAAAAGCATATATTTTGCGCAGATATCATATTTTATTGGATACATTCCATATTTAAAAATGTTTCCATTCTTTTTTTGTGGCTGAAGGAGGGGCGCTCAAGGTGGGACCACGCCCCATGGCCCTCTATTGGCCAGCCGCCACTGCTGATTATGCATCGTGTGCATCGTGTGCATCGTGTGCATCGTGTGCATCGTGTGCATCGTGTGCATCGTGTGACTATCATCTCTGCCAGGTGATAATGGGATTGGTCGTGTGGGTGCGTTTGAATCTCCTCTGTCCACGGCAAATCTCACATTCTGCTGCACCAAACTGCATAATATTTTGGGTGCTCATTAAATGCTCCATGCTCAAGGACCTCTCATGGTTGTGGTGACCCACACCTTCTCAAAACACATTTTATTGCCTGATTGATATGGTCAATTATTGACGGCTCCCTGATGACTCCTCACTCACTCAGCCCGGCCCAAAGCATCGCCTCTGCTTACAGCTAACGGAACGACACACACAGCTGAGCCAGAGACACAGTGGGGGACATCTGTTTTGTTGTTCATTTTTAATTGAACCTTTATTTTGCCATGGTCCCATTGAGATTTTGAATCTTTTAACAAGCGGGTCCTGGTCAAGATGGCTGTCACAAATTCCCCTTCATATTAGTTTGTTTTCATCCTGTCTGCTTGTTTAGTAACTCTCCTGTCATTTCAGATCCTACCATTCACCTCTGATTCCCCTCACCTGGTCCTCCACACCCATCTCACCTGCAGCCCATTCCCTCGTTAGCCCTCTCTATTTAGGTCCCCTCACTTGCACTTGTTCCCTGCCAGATTGTCTTGTGTGTTAGTGCCAAGTTCTCCAGCGTATCTTTATATTGTTCTTGTTCTGCCTGTTCCGACCCTGTCTGCCTGTTTTTGACCTTGGATTTTTGCCTGCCCCTTATTGGATTTGTTTGCCTGTTCCGACTGACCTCCTGGTTTTGACCCTGCCTGAAAACAAGTAAAAAGCTAACTTGTATTTCTTGTCTCCGAGTTGTGCTTCTGGGTTCAAGTATCTGTAATCCTTACAATGGCAGCATTAAAGTTTAACCATATTAAAACACAGATAACAGACCTAAAAATATAAAAAAATAAAAACAACTTTAAAAACATAGAATTTGACATTAAAGACTTAAAACAAAACAATAGATTGCGTCAATCAAATAATTTGCATTCAGTGGGTAGACAAGTTCATTCCTTGATCAAATTATCCTTAATCCTGTATTTGAAATCTTCATGTTGGTAATCTAGTATAAATGGTATCTGTAGCTCACAACAAGATGAGGATGCAACAACTTTAAAACTACTCTCACCAGACGTACATAATTGGATGTACGGAGGTTGCAGCTACTGTTTCAGAAGACAGGAGAGAAAATAGAAAAGGAAGCAGTTTATACAGAAACATGCACATGCAGTGTTCCATTATGCGGTTGTATAAGGAGGACAAACTAAGTTTCTCATCCAAACCCAGTCTAGACTGGGGGATAGCCAATTATTATATGTATTTATCCAGTCAAATATTACAGCAGTGGTCATTGCAGACACACCTGGTGGAGATCTCTACTAAATGCACCTTTCTAGAGATGTTTAGCTTCCAAGACATTTTTTAAGCATTACGAGTGCAACCTGATTGACTACATGTCTGGCTAGTAACACATAACTTTAATAGATGGTGTGTCAGTCCTCTATATATGCCTGTAGAAACACTATTGGATCGGATAAAACAGTTCACCACATGTGTCACATACATGTACATTCATACATTAACACAAACACCTATACACACAGTAGGCTACTTTATGTATGGAGTTTCCTTGCTCACAATCACAGGCCTGTGTAATCTCACCTGGCCTGTGCCTCTCACCCACCTCTAATCCCTTTCAAATGACATTCCAGTGGGACAAGGGGAGAGTGGGTGTGTATGTGTGTGTGTGCGTGCGTGCTTCATAAAATCAGCCTTTAGCACTAAGCAGTTCATGGTCCATCCGCCTCTCCAGGTGCAAACACTTAATTGTATCACTGTTTCAGCTGTCCAATGGAGATCACGCTTTATTGGAATTATTCTGCTCTATATCCAAGAGTGAGATATAGAATGAGAACTCTCTTGGAAACTCTTCCTGACAAAGTGTGTAAACATGGAGACGGAACCAAACAGATACAGCAGAGAGGTAGAATACCCTGCGAACTGTAGCAGTGCTAGAGCCAAGAAAAACTACAAAGAGGCAACGCTCTTGTCCAATACTTGTCCAGAACTTTTTGCTGACTACATAATATACAACTACAAAAAAATCAAAAACAATGTCCACTTTCATACGGACAACATCGGCAAATGGAAGCAGGTCATCTGCAAGAACTACACACACATTACCAAAGAAGGCATTGGTCGAGGTTGCCGCTTAACTGTGTGTCAGGACAAAAGCCTCGACACAGACAACCCTCTGCTCACTGTTACCCAGTGGTGCGCCGTCAGTGCCAGCTAAGCCTTCTCTGCTGGCCTAAACAGAATCACAAAGTGAAAGCTATTTTATAATTTAATAATTTTTCACAAATACACTACATGTATTTTAATTTTTTTTCCCATTAGCTTATTTTCTCATTGCACAGCTCCTGTCTTTCTCTGTTGCTCTGCTTCCAGCCTGCAGCGCTGCTTCCTGCACAGCTTGTTTTAAGGAGAGCTTTTATCCAATCAGATTCAGCCCCTATGTCTCTATGTAAGGCCCGATGTCCTCTAGGTAGACTTTGATTGTTGATTGTCATAGTCTTCAACCAATCAGATCTTTAGTTTGACATGTTGGGCGTATTCTTTGACGTGCGACTGCTACCGAGGTACCTGCTAAGTACGTCTGCATTAAGGTGCGCTGTGATTGGTCAGTGGTCTAGCGCGTGACTAATGTGAAATTTAAGGAAGCTGGCAGAAGTTAGTTAGAGGAGTAAGAGTTCAAATTGAAAGATATGGAAGAAATTATAAAATGTTTAGGGTTTTGCATGGTGTAGTTTATTTATTTTTATGAATAGTGTTCCTGGCTGACAGCGTCGCACATTTTATGGCTGGGAATGTGTTTCATTTTAACTGAGCATCTTGCTGTTTGGAGCTACGCTACGCTAACCTGAGGACGCCATAGCACGGCAGTACACTGCGGTGCTTTTGAAAACGTTTGGAGAAACCCGAGTGGATCTACAGATCAATGAACACGTTCGCAGGGAAACGGAGCTCCACAACCGTTCGGGGCCGGCGGTCGCTGTCGATTCATCCATGAATCGAGAAGGACTTCTTACTGGAACTGAAACGATGTACTTTAAGTGAACAGCATTCGGTAAGTGACAAACTGCGTTTGTTTGTTTACATCTGCAGTAACGTTACTACTGTTCATTTGTCTATCGTGTCGTTTTTATTAATAATATTTGAATGGCTCGTGCTCTTGTGTGGTGGAATGCGTGGATCCGCTGCAGGTCTGCTGGATTGATGTGTCATGCTTTGTTGTCATATAAATATATGTGACTGGTTCTTATGACTTCGTTGTTGTCATTGTTGATTTGACTATGCATTGTCCCGTTAATGATGCAGCGTCCCGTCATGCACGGATTCATGTCTCTGCACCATAGCTGTTCAACTATAGTAGGACAGCACAGAAGGCCCAGGTATAAAATGCACGGCCCGCCACTGCTGTTACCTAATATACTAAAAAAGGTACAGTGCTATCCAGGGAAATGAGGCAAGCCTCAACTCCTTTGAGGAACTCTTCCCAAAGATAAAGGCTGAGAGAGACCGACCCAGTATCAGCAGCAACACAACATCAGATCAGGGAAAGGAGGATAACACAGTGGACCTAGAAATCATGGAGCCAGACCTGAAGCCAACAACTAGTCCATCTGGCCCCGTCCCTCCAACACCCCTCAAGCTCCTCCAACAAATAAGATAGAGCCTGTCCCTCCTGGAGCTGGATTTCACTGAGTTCAAAGAGCTCACTTTGACAGAGAGCTATGATGTATCTCCTCCAAGCTTCACACATCCAGCTGTCCCAACATTTACCCTTTCTGCTGCTGCCAAAGACAACCTCACTCCGACAAAGGCAGCTCCCACCTTCCACAGCCCCTTACCTGCCTCTCTGACCCTGACACCCAGAACCACACCCCCCCAACAGACACAGACTTACTAAAGCCCAGCACAGAGCCCAACACTGACAGAGCAGCCAAGATGCCCAGGTGGGCCTACTAATGGACTCAAATGGAAAATACTTGGACACCAAATGTCTCTTTCCTGGCCTCAACACCACAGCCAAACGCTGCCGAAATACAGGCCATGCCATGGAGCTGTCTCAGCAGCTCAGGCACCAATGACCTCCACACACTACACTGTGGCACTGGCGAGGCCATGACCAAGGTCGCTGAGGGGGCCTCCAGGGAGTTCCCTGACAGCTGGGTGATTATTTCTACCATTGTCTCCAGGACAGACACCCCTCCACATGTCATCTACCAGATCAACATGGAAATCTCAAGGAGTTGTAAACATCCACCTAGCTTACCACACCTACATCTCTATGATGGGATACACCTGAACAAGGCTGGGATCAGAACATTTGCTAAAACATTGAAGGATGTTACTCTTGATCGCAATGCCAACAGCCTCGCCCACACAACTGCTACTCCCAGGACCTACAGAGCACCCAGATACCAACAAGAAAGTTTGAGGAACCCCGTGTTACAACGCAACCCATGCAACACTCAGTCCCCATCCTATATCTGCTAATTATGCTCTCCTGAAGGTTTCAAATGACATTCTCATGTCCTCTGATGCAGGTTACTGCTCTGTGTTAGTACTTCTGGACCTCAGTTCTGCATTCGACACTGTAGACCATAACATCTTGATTATGAGGCTACGTGATTGGGTTGGCATATCTGGCATAGCATTAGACTGGTTTACATCTTACTTCGCTGACAGAAGCTTTAATGTCTCTGTGGGTGATTTTGTGTCGGTCACCTCTCCACTGTCTTTTGGTGTACCACAGGGCTCAGTTCTGGGGCCTCTGTTATTTTCCCTATATTTGTTACCTTTGGGACCGATTATAAAAAGTTATAATGTTGCCTATCATTTATATGCAGATGATATCCAACTCCATCTGTCATTCAAACCCAGTGAGGCTTTCGCTCCTGGACTGTGGCTATTGGAGAGTGGACGGCAGAAAACTGCTTACAAGTTAACGACACCAAGACGGAGGTCCTGGTTATTGCACCAGATGAGTTTGTCCTTCTGATCAAGCAGAGTATTGGTCCACTCTCCTCTGCTGCCCACTTCAACCTGCGCAATCTAGGGATTATTTTTGATCGATCCATGTCGTTTGACCCCGATGTTAAGCAGCTGTCCAGATCCTGTTTCTTCCACCTAAGAAATATCGGTTTATAGATAGGGCTGTAGATAGGGCTGGCTCAGGTTTATAGTTAGGGTTGACTCAGGTTTATAGTTAGGGCTGGCTCAGGTTTATAGTTAGGGTTGACTCAGGTTTATAGTTAGGGCTGAATCAGGTTCATAGTTAGGGCTGGCTCAGGTTTATAGTTAGGGCTGGCTCATGTTTATAGTTAGGGCTGGTTCAGGTTTATAGTTAGGGCTGGCTCAGGTTTATAGTTAGGGCTGGCTCAGGTTTATAGTTAGGGCTGGCTCAGGTTTATAGTTAGGGCTGAATCAGGTTCATACTTGGGGCTGGCTCAGGTTTATAGTTAGGGCTGGCTCAGGTTTATAGTTAGGGCTGAATCAGGTTCATAGTTAGGGCTGGCTCAGGTTTATAGTTAGGGCTGGCTCAGGTTTATAGTTAGGGCTGGTTCAGGTTTATAGTTAGGGCTGGCTCAGGTTTATAGCTAGGGCTGGCTCAGGTTTATAGCTAGGGCTGGCTCAGGTTTGCCTTGGACCAGCCCCTAGATAAGCTGCTATAGGCCTAGACTGCCGGAGGACTTCCTAGGATACACTGAGCTCCTCTCTCCTCTTCTCTCTCTCCTTCTGTATGAATTAATGTACCATTAATGCTCATTACTAACTTTGCTTCTTCCCCAGAGTCTTTGTGCTTTCTCTCCTCGCAGGTTTCCATGGGTCGTGATTATATCTGGACCCTGGTCCTGCCTCCTGCCATGGCCCTGCTGACACCCACTGCTACTATCATCATTATTATTATTAGTCACACTACTATTTCTATTACCAATACCATTAACGCATTTTACTGATTTAGCTTCTTCCTCAGAGTCTATGTGTTTTCTCGCCTCGCAGGTTTCCATGGATCGTGGTTATATATGGACCCTGGTCCTGCCTCCTGCCGTGGTCCTGCTAGTATTATTATCATTATTAGTCACATTGCTATTATTATTCCTATAGCATTGCTGCTTTTATTATCATTATTATTCTATTATATCCACTGCTACTGTTATTATTAGTAGTCATAATCTTTCCATCATTCTTCTTCTTACTACTCTCATTATATGAATCATTTCTGTCATATGCATTGAATGTGTTGTTACTCTGTTATGTTGCTCATTCTGTACACATGACATCTATCACACTTCTGTCCATCCTGATAGAGGGATCCTCCTCTGTTGCTCTCCCCAACAAGGTTTCTTCCTTTGTTTTGTCTCTGTTAAAGATTTTTTGGGGAGGAGTTTTTCCTGTACCTTTGATTTGGGATTTTGGATGATACAGAATAAATTGAATTGAATTACCTCCAAACCAACCTGACACGCTGATCAAATCTGCAGCAGCACTAAAGGCTGTCTGATGTCTGTTCAGAGTTAGTCACGTTTTCTGTTTAGCTCCACTGTTTAATATTTAAAATGAATAAATGGGGAATCAAGCTGTGGTGTTGACATCTCCGGGTGGTCCTGTTACTCTCGACATAGTACACATCCATGAAACTCCTTCTAAGTCAACTAAAAATGACATTGGGGGGACAAATACTTTGTTCGATGCTGATTGGATCGTAAAAACAAAACAAAGGGATTCCCTCCCAACTAAAATCAAGTCAAGCTGAATGAATGAAGGGAATTAAATGGAACTTTAATGAGATTTTGAAGGTTGAAATGTGAAAAAAAGAAGCTTTTTCTTGAATCTGGGTCAATTCTACCAAATGAATAATAACAGTTAATTTAAATAATTAAAATGTTCTGTCAATAGTTATTGGTCCCCAGTACAGCTGTAATCTTCCCCTCCAAGCTCTCATTGAAGCTGCTTGCAGAGAAAATATGGGTACAAGCATATCATGGATCAGCAAGCAGGTCAACATTAAATGAACACCATCACAGGTCCTAAGGTCATGGGGGAAACTAATCCCTTCTTGGAAAAAGGATTAGAAAGCTGCGAAAGAGGAGAAGGCAGAAGAGAAGTTGAGAGGCTTTTCTTTCTGTTACTGAGGTTGTTTCCAGACTAACATCAGCTCACACCAACGCTGTGAAACCAAATGTGTATGTTCAGCAAAGTCCACTTCATTTAGTCCACAGAGCCCAACTGGGACACAAAGAGTCACATGTTCCCTTATACCTCTAGCAGCGGACTTCTCACTTTTCAGTCTGAAAAGGAAATGTGTTATTGAGTAATGTTAGAGATGGAGAATGCCTTCTTCTCCTGCTATGTTTTCTTGAGATAAGGAAAGAGAAGAATTAAGTTAAATTGTTTTGCATTGTATTGTGTTCTACTGTATTGTATTGCTCTGTATTGCATTGTATGATATATAGCTGTGACAAGTTAATCTTGTTAAAACTTGGCAGCAGATAGCCTCTGGCCCCTGTCACCATCCTGATTGAGAAAATAGAAGTTGTGGACTTTTGGAGTCCACATCAACAATAAACTGGACTGGTCAAACAACACCTGTGTCCTCTTGTTCCTCCAACTTGTGCAACCAGCTGATTTTCAGAGGTCTGTAGTTGCCAGCACTCCTTCTCTGGCTGTGGTGTGCTGGGGAGGAGGCATAAAGGCTGGTGACACCAGCAAAATCAACAAGCTAAGTCAAGAAGGCCAAATATGTGTTCAGACTGGGACTGGACAGTCTGGAGGCTGAGAGATCATGTCTGAGCCATCACTCTCACCCACTCTGTGAGGATATGTGGCAACTGGGCCCCTCATTCAGTCACAGACTATGAGCTAGAAGATTATACTTTGTACGTCGTGTTGTCCCACCACTACAGAACGGCCTCTGTAGCAGACAGTGAAAAGATAGCCGTCATAGAGGGGGACACATTTAAATATGGATTTGACAGTGCACATTTTCAGACCGTCTCTCAATAACGATTTATAGTGTTTCACCACAGAAATGGTGGTGTAAGGAATGAAAAAAGAGAGCTGAGAGAGAAGTTCAAACCCTGGTTCCTCTCTCACATTCACACAGCTGGCCAATCACCACGTGAAGTGGGTGTAAATGTCTGATCCTCAGTTTGGTAAAGTTACAGAAATGGTCCGACACAGTCCCCCAGTTCAATGTCAGAAAGGTGTGCGTGTTTGTGTGTTTGTCTGTGTTCTGTAAACCTTGTCCTTTTTCAGTTGGACGATTTGACACAATGACTGTGTGCCAAGTATTTCAAGTGTAGGTTTTGTCTGAGAGGGACACAATGAAGTCAGGGCAGGTCAAACAGTTGTATTGATGCACTCGTTCTACTGGGAACCGGCTGATAGAGCATGTTGTATTTGCATCTGCATGTTCTTTACCTATAAAGGACCTTGTGGTAGTGGGCATGGTCTGTGCTCAGCTGCAGGGGAGAGATGTGTGGGAGTGGTTCAGGGAAACAGGGCCAGGGTTAATTGGCACAGCTGTAACCGGTTGCTATTAGCCCTTATCCTTTGAAGCAGTAGCAGCTGAAGCTCTGGTGACACACACAGAGAGGACAGAGAGACAGGAGCACCGGCCCGTGAAAGTTGGACTTATTTGTGGACACTGGACTGCCTGCGCTCTGGCCGGGCAGCGTGAGAGGGCACACGGCAGTGTGAATTCTTTGTGCGTGATAAAATACGTTTGTGCAACATTAACTGCTGACGACTGTGTGTGTGTTGAAGAGTCTCTGTCGTACTGGAGAGCAATTCATGTTTTGTACCTTTATAGTTTATGTGTGTGGACTTCACAATAGTTGTGCAGAACAAAATAAACATTAATAAGAAAAGGAAAGTCCTCCGTTTTGTGTCCGTCCTCCTCAAAGCCGCTAACCGTGTCTTCAGACGTCCGCTCTGTAGGTCACGCTGGACACGCCGCTCACTAATCGCTCCATTAACAGCTGCTTCCTCCGCAGAAATGCAGACTTTAACTGAACAGCTGCTAGTAAAGACAACAAGGTCAGCAACACCTGTAATGTTGAATTAACCTGATAGTCGATCGGTAATCAATGTTGTTGTTGTTTGTGATCTTCCGGGAAAGGGTCACGTGATAGGTGCGTGACGAATCAGGGAAGGAACTTCGTGGCTGCTAAGAATAATAATATTAAAATTTTATATAGCGCTTTTCTAAGTACCCAAAGACGCTTTACATAGGGCAGAGACAAACAAAACAAACAAAAAAAAAGAGAAAGACAGAGGAGCAAACAAAACAAACAAACAGAACATTTTTGGTAAAAAAAGAACCAATCAAGTAGTGAACGTGGGCGTCAACGTCATCGTTTCTAAACGTATGTGTTTACGACCGTCCACACGAAGAGGCAACTCCGAAGTTTTCAAACTCCGAAGTTTTTGGTGCTCAAAAACTCCGGCGTAGTGTGGACAGTCAGTGTAAACGTAGCAAAACATATGCGTTTAAAATGGAAACGGAGTAGTGTGGACATAGCCTCAGGCTTTGAAAACAAATAATCTTTTAAAGGGAACACCTCTTATCTTAGAGTTTGAGGTGATACTGTGTCACTGAAAATAAAAAATGTAACGAAGGAAAATAGAGTTTAATTCTGCATATTAATTTGCTTTCACTGCCAACGATGCTGGCTTACCTGTATGCTTGAAATGTGGCAAGAAATTTGCAAACAAAAAATGTAACGTTGAAAGACACTTCCAGAACAAGCACACAGCATTTGCTGAAAAGTATCACGCTGGAGATCTCAACTGCTGCAGCAACTCTTCATAAGAGTTTGATATTGTTATAACACGTAAAATAGCAATAAAATGTCAAGAATTGTCTTTATTCTTGTTCTGTAATTTCATAAATACAACAAACTATAGTTTTTGTTTATATAATATAACTATATACAAAACTTTATAAGCTGTGGTATCAAATAGATTTTGCGGCTCCAGACAAATTGTATTTGGTGGAAAGTAGGGCAAAATGGCTCTTTGGAGAGTAAAGGTTGCCGACCCCTGGACTAGGTGATCCAAACACAGAGCTGTGGGACTGCAGCTGCAGACATGTGTAGACGAGTGTAATCAATATGTGTGGTTCATTAGCTTTACAGCAACAAGACTCACACAATGTTGCAACTACTTCCTGTAAACATGGTATCCCATAGCATTGTGGGAAGTGTAGTGCAAACTCAAAACATGTTATTCACGGCTGCCTTCAGTCATGTCATCTGCACAGTGTGTATGTGTCTGCAGCTTGCTAACAATAGCCATCATGAGCTACTGGTCAAAAGTAAAGGGGTTTATGAATTCTGCTTTTCAGGAGGCAACAGTCGTTTATTCTTTACATTCACATAGTCTGGCTTTAAGGTCGACAATGTGAAACTACTTATATTAACATGTGGTTAACAGAGAGCTGCTGACACGTCAAGTTGTTCTCAGGACAGTTCTTCACCTCACAGCAACTTTTTTTTATAGAGATAGACTTAAGCACAATAAAACGCTGTAGCTCCTAGTTTCCCTGACAAGACGTTAGGGCAGGAAACAGATGGGTTACAAGATGGAGGTGCTGGATGGGAGGCCAGGGTCAACAGAAACACAAGGTGATGCTCAATATGTTAGTTTTCAGTGAACCAAGTGAAATTTGGACTTGATGGTGGTCCTGTGACAGAGGTCATGGGTTTTAAAAGTAAACACTGCAGATTGAACTGTTTCATGCTTGACACAACCTCAGTCCTGTCAGTTGAGAGATTTATGTTGGGGAAAATCTAAATGACTAATGATAAGGTGTGCTTAAAAAGCTTGGTGTCCTTATGTGTCTTTGTTGTGTGAACTTTGTTGTGGAATATTTCTTTGTAGATGCGGGATAAGAGTTGATTAAATAAACAGAGTCTGATGAATGCTCAAAGTAGTAGAGTCAATTTAATGCTTGCAAGCAGGAGAGCGGACACACAGACACGTATCTCAGTGAACTGTGCAAACCACTGTCAAAGAAGTACAAGGCACATCATGTTTTATGCATACAAAAGGTCACGCCTTTAGTTACCTCGTAAAAAGAGGGGAGTATGACCTCTTGGACATGGGTTGATTTGTTTCTGCTCCTTATCTGTTATCTCCAGGTGCGATCAACTAGGGGTCAGTTCATGCAGAAACAGGAAACAATGGTTCCCTGTTTCGTCTTTTTAGTGTGCATGTGAACATCAACACTGGAAAACAGGACCTGGGTTTTATGACCTGATTCACCTCTGTAGGAATGCAGTGTTTATCTGCATCTCGTACCTTCCCCTCAGTAGAACACCCATCTTCCAAAACATCCCAATATACTAGAATATATTTTACCATTAGGATACTTAATACATATTTTACCATTACAACTTCCTCTGACATTAAGCGCCACAGTTGTTTAGTCTAGCCGAAAGAACACTCAGCACTGATTGTAATAGTAAATAAAGTTGCAGACAGTGTCAATACTTCATGGCATCTTCCGATGATCAAAGTGACCATTGATGGCATCCTGCTAGACTTAGCAGGCTTCCTTTTATCACTCAGGAAGACCACTGTCTATTCTTCTTAAGTGTCAAGGCCTGCTGAGAGAGACCTCTCGGCAGCATATTCTGAAGTAGAAAGATAACAAAGAACTGTGGACCTTCATTGAAGACCAAATGCTCTAGTGAAGGTACAAACCCTTTGTTCTTTTGATGCCATTTATACACATAATCTGTTTCTTTTGATCATAAGGAGGACGGTTCAAGCAGAGATTTTCTCTCGACTGATACCGTTTCAGAGGAGCTTAAGTGGGATTGTGTGTTTTCTGTGTCGCGGTGTGTTTTTCATTTTGAGGAGAGCTGTCAATTCCTTGGTGAATCTCCTTCTAAATCAACCTTTAGGTAGGTGTCACCTCCTGTGACAGAATGCTATATGTACCAGTGTCTCAGAGCCAGATCTCTGAGCAGTCTCGGCACGTTGATGTATGTGTTCGACCCCGTCTCCTTCTTTGCAAAGAATAAATGTAAACAGATTAATGATTTTCCATCGGTCTTGCGTGAATTTTTCTAACAATTTATTTACGTTGAATTGTGGGACTTCTTTTGGCATTTCAACAGCTGGGAAGATATGAGCAAAGCATGACAGGGGCAGCTGAAAACACTCCAACACAGCCTGGACTGGAAGTAACAGAGTATATGAACATTAATCAATTAAGACATGCACTTCACATAAGTAGGACATCGCCATAGCCAATAAGAGCCAGATATTGCAATAACCAATGAGTGAGCAGCAGCATGAGGACATTGTTGAAGACTATGGGGCTCATGTAAATCATAAAGACTGAACCAGTCCTCTAAACTTAAAAGGTTTGATACTTACAGTATAACTGTGAAGACGCCATAAATCAATCATATCCTGACTAACGTTGGATGATAACATGGCCATGTGTAATGTGCTCAACACTGCTGCTCACTGAGTCATTAGTTTGCTAATGAGGTGCAAAGCCATTCTGCAGCTGATCATGTGTAGAGGACCTTTGTGGTCTGAATGTATTGACATATGTAGACATGCATAAACATGCCTAGAAGGCAAATCAAAAAAGCTTCAAACTTTGTAAATATTTCATTTCTATTATCTGTTAATCTGTTTAATGCTGTAATTCATTCTGAGTCTGTGTTGACTGCACAACAGCTCTTCACTAAGTTAACAGCGTGTTCTATGTTAATAAGCTGCGTATGTTTTCCTTTTAGGGACAGTGGGAACTAATCCCACTGACATGGAAAGGGCATTTCTACCCTCTGTTTTATGAAACTTAACCCAGTGTTAAGTAGAAGAGTTCATTCTAGCTGAAATTATTATTAATCAAATTTATTTAAAAGGGACCATGTACAGTTTAAAAATAAATGTCTCCATTCGATGCACTGTACCAGATTGTAGCTTAAGCTAATTTGCATCTGCAGTCCCTTGGCAGGTCAAACAAGGACAAGACAATAACACAGTAAAAGGAAAAGACATAATACAAAGATATACCATAAAAAAAACATACAAGACACTCAATACAACACTACACACAAAATAGCATTAAAGAAATTAATGTTTGTCAATGAAATCAAGTCATGAAGACCACAAGAATTGAGGTCAGTGTGTGCAGTGTTGTGCAGTTTTTAAAATACCTTTTAAGTTGGATTTAAAAGTGCTAATAGAGCTGCAGCTCCTCACACCTTCAGGCAGGGTGTTCCACTGATGTGTTGCTTTTACAGAGAAGGCAGATTGCATTCAAAGTACTCAGAAAAAGAGAAGAAACCCTTGGAACTGGTAAAGAACACCAAGCTTATTCAAAATATCCTAGAAACTGATCAGATGTATGCTTATTAGTCATGATATTGATGTTTTCTGTGGTGGATTGTTCTCATGACGGTCAGTTAACTCTTTGACCTCAGCTCTGAACCACGAGGTCTCACATCAAACTCTGTTACCTTTAGCTGACAGTTGATATAAAATAAATACTATGTAGATGTACATCAATGACACACACTATGGATCACTGACTTACACAAGCAACATCAAATCCTAAAGATTTAGACAAAACAAAACTATCTTAAATTGCATGGGCAATGTTCTTCTGTTCTGTTCTGATTTTCTTGACCTTTAGAAGAACCCAAAACACTGATATATCATTGTCTCTACAAATGTTATTGCAAACAATCCAGAAGACACAGAGTAACATGATCACCCTGCTAAAGTTGTGACAAAACAGTAGATGAGAAATTACGCTGAAGAGATTGAACGATGCAAAATGTGCTGTCGAACCAAAACTATGAGCTAGAAGAGGCAAACAAGTTCTGTAGAGATGAAGGGAACTGCATAGGTATGTGATCTGATTTTGAAATAGAAACATGAATGAATGCAGTTTTAATGAGATTACAGGACTCATTTCTATGTTTACAGAGTTTTTCACAGTGGGAGCCTTTTGGTCTGTCGTGTCTCACAGGAGAACAATCATTTTTTATGTGAACTTTTGCAGCTGCTAAATTCCTGATGCTAATAAAACCCATATTCAGCTTTTGATTGAGTTTTTATGAAAAAAAAAGGTTTTGTTCCACAATGTAAACAGTGAAAAAAAACATGCTTTTAAAGTCAATACACAATCATTCTGTAGATATGTATTTAATGTACATGATAATGTACATAGTTGAGGGGTTGTTCCACCTGCTTCCACTTTGGACCTCACAGGAACAGAAACCTTCTGTCAGATTAGAATCCAACCAGTCCACTGACCACCCTTCAGTTTACCTCAATGGACTTGACTGTCTTCACTTTTCAAACCCCACTCGAGATGGAAGCCATGAAGAGTGAGAAAGTCAGTGTGTGGCTTTGGGAAAGCCCCACAGTGCTGCTGAGTGGTGAGGTGGTGGTGAAGATGGTGTCTGTTTGGTTCCAGGGCATCGGTAAGTTACAGATGTTTCCCTCACAGCAGGCTGTGCACACCTTGATGGGAAGATACACATCATGAACAATGTTTAGCCCCACAGCACAGGTAATATGCTGTTTGGAGCAGTTGCTCAAAAAGTTATTTATATCATCACACAGCAAAAAAAGAAAGCCCTGAGAGGGAGACTAGATTGTTGTCCTCTTCATATGGCAAAGCACCAGAAACCTTCAGACTACTGCCGTACATGAACCCTGTCTCCAATTACTCTTTGAACACTCCCTTGGTTTGACTGAATTCACATATACATACAGATGTCACATTTAATTTATGACCAGTGCTGTGAACACCACAACCTCTATTCCATTTGCCTCTATTTTATTTTGTTAGGGGCAGATATAAAAACATGGCAATAAGTAATGAGTAATTGAATTCCCAACACTACCCACCTTGTTTCCTTCATGACCCATTTCAGTGCATCCTGTGGAGAGACAGTCCTCCAGGGCCACACAGCGTTTGGTCACTGACACACTGTCTCCCTCTATGTCTATCGTGTGCCGCGTGTAGCAGTATTTGGCTTCTGGAAAACATATAAAAAAATTAAGCACAAACATTTATATGTTTGTGCTTAATTTTTTAAGGGCGGGAGTAGAGCTGGGCGGTACGGCCTGAAACTTATATCACGATATAATTTTGAAGCACAGACGGTATGGGTATATTTCACGGTATATTTGTTTTTCCTAAAATATCAACATGAATGCTTTTGAAGGGGTGGAGCACTGGTGTGGCAACTGCATGCCATAATTCCAACCATTATGAAGTCAGTGTAAACAGTCAAAAATTTCTAAATTTTAAAACGGCAGCTGCACACGTGTATTAATGTGACCGGCAAAAAATACAAAATATGAAAGTGATCCGCCGGCAGCAGATCGATTGGTGCATCTCAAGGCTCTATCGGTCAGCATAGTATGATCATAATTCATATTGTAGGGCAAATTCATATCGGTTTCCTAACTATACCTTGTATACCTTCCACCCCTGAGAGCTCAACTGAGAATGCAGAATATCATTTTAACCTCTTGTTCTCTGGTCTCCACGTGTGTAGAGTGATGAACCTCCTGACTTTGCAGCCGAAATGCTGTCAAAAATGTCATTGAAAATGACCAACGCAGCCTCCAAAGCTACCAATCTGGTTGATGCCTGTGGTCGAATTTTTACATGACAGATTAGCGACATAGCAGATTTGCACAGGATTAACATCACAGAAGCCCTCTGCAATTATTACATGTTAGAAGTCCCGCAGTCGGAGGCTGCGAATATACTACAACAGTTGCTGTTGTGTTCACATAAATCAAATATCTGAAAGCCAGTGTCATTTCAACACAGAGGGCTTGAGCTTGATATATTAATATGAAGTTAAATGCAGTCAAATATACACTTATATGTCTTTACAAAAATGTTTAGTTGCAGCTTGTAGTGATTTTACATTTCATTGATGTCAAGCTCAAACACAAAATACAACTCCCATCCCTTTTCATTTGTATTACAGTAATCAGATATTGGGTTCATTATTAAAAGCTTGCTTTATTTTTGTTTAAAATTATTATGTTTTGGTCAATAAAGTCTGTGTTTAAGGCATGTTTATTTTCCCACTGAAGCCTTCTTTCAGATTTTTGTTCTCCATCTGTGCTGTGTTTAATCCAGCTGAAGACAAACTTTCAGGTTTTAGGACAAATACGTGTCAATGCTTTGACATTTTAACATTAAATCCATTAAAGGTGTGACATTTGTGACCATCAGTTGAGCCATGTTTTCATGAGCAGGGAGAAATGAAGATACCAGCTAGCAATCTAACAATGCATTTCTAAAAATATGGAGAACAAAAAGGTTTTGCAAATGAAGGAAATGCATTCAACACATTTATTAGGCCCAAGGATACACACACTGAGAAACACTCAAACTGTCTTTAAACTCCACAATACACTTTCAAAGCCAGGCTATATATTTTAACAGTGTAGTTCAGGTACAGACCCTTAACTGACTCAGTAAAGTCAGTTACAGCAATAGCTTACTAACATTAAACATCTAAAAAGGTACTGGTCACCACTGGCAAAACTGTAACCACCTGGAACCACCAGGAACCATCTGTCAATACTGTTTGGAAAAGGAATTGGATGAACCATCCGTCAATCAAACTCATCCTGAAGTCAGTCAGGAGAAGAGAGAAACCATCTTTTCCAGTGTCGTCCTTGGCTCTTCTTTCAATGAAGAAATACTCTCCAGTTGTGATAGAACGGATGCTATTGCAGCAGCTACACTAACCTCTTTAGAAGCCACCATTGTTGTTTAGAACCAACAGTCTCCTCCCTGTGTGGTCACACACACCTAAGCCCCACCCCGAGCTGCCTGTGGCTCCTCACAGGACTCTGATTGGTCTGTGATTTGGCTCCATAATAGGACACTTATGACATCATTTGAAGCCTGACAATGGATTTTGAGTGAAATGTGGTCCCTGAGATTCTCCCATGGCCTTGAGACATGGTGAGAATCCAGCTGCAGTGCAAGGTAAGAGTTTGACTGTTTATGAATTCAACTTTGAATTTTACAGAAAAATAATGTGTTTTTTCTTCCCTTAAAAGTCACATAGTCTAACTTTAAGATACAAAATGTGGCGAAGACATTACTGCGTAAATGTTGCCAGGTGAATCTTACCACGAGGGCAGTACACATCTGGTGCCCAGCGATTGCACTCAAAGTTGTCTCGTGCATCTTCACAGGTGAAGCACTTGAATCCACCAGGAAATGGAGTGGCTGGGGAAGAACATAACCATCACATCCAATGAACAAAAGCTAATCAACATTCAGCACTAAACATACTTACTTTCTTTCTTAAGAAATGGAATTCATCAAACACATGGTTTGGAGCATTGCTAGGCTTATCAAGCTTTTACTGCCCCGTATCACAGATCTTGATGTATTGCGTCCACTTGCTTCTTTACATTAATATGCAGTTACGCCACCTCTAACTTCACTTCTCATTCCGACTGAACACCATTAAGACAAGTCAAAGTAGATTGGTACATTTGGAAAAGTATACTTCTGTCACAATTCAATGTTAGACAGCAGAAAGCTAACTAATAAGATCAGAAACCTAACCGTCTAATGACTGCAGGTTTTAAGAGCCAGAAACCTCCTCAACTGATCAGGTAATGATTGAAAGATGGTCTTCACTTTGTGCTGTTGATGCGGCTTTAGAGCTCAATGTCATGAATGTACCGAAACAAGGAGGAAAGGAGATGTGTCTTAAGTAGAAATAGTTTATTTATATATATATATCTATATCTATATCTATCTCTATCTATCTATCTATCTATCTATCTATCTATCTATCTATCGAGAGAGAGAGAGAGAGCTGCAGAGACGAAACACTTTTTTCATCATTTATCATTCAGTCACGTGAGGCTGATCATTCGGGTGTCGGGTTTGATGAGTTTTATCATTTAACTTTAACCTGAAACATGGAGCCTAATCAATTAATTCCAGTGTTCAAGAGAAACCATAATCATATTCTGGGTTAATTAATAATGACGTCACAATCTGAATTTCAAAACGTACAGATGCAAATAATTCATAAATATGACAAACGCATTCTGTCGGTAGAATTCGACCCTGCGCTTATAAACGGGACACAGATGACAGTTTGTTAAAAAGGTAACAGACTACAGAGAGACACACCTCTACAGTCATGATTACTGTGTGTCTTTAGCAGTTACTATTATTTTACTAACAAGGACCACGCCAATAACAGTATGAGTTTCGAGAGGTTTATTGCATAATAGAATGATAGTTAGATTTAAGAAGCGGAAAGGGTCGAGGGATGAATAGATATAGGGTAGGAGTAGAGGGATGTAGTGTAGAGGGATGAAGGGGAGTAAGGTAGAGGGATGATAGGATGTGGGGTAGGGATGAAGAGATGAAGGGATGTGGGGTAGGGGTCGAGTTAGAGGGATGTAGGGTAGAGGGATGAAGGGATGTAGGGTAGGGATGCAGAGATGAAGGGATGTAGGGTAGGGGTCGAGGGATGTAGGGTAGGGATGAAGAAATTAAGGGATGTAAGGAAGAAGAAATGAGGACGGTTTGTAGAACGGAGGTTAGACGATCGATGGGGGACCGTTGGTGTCCAGTGGCTGGCAAGAACAGGGGGAATGGAGACTTTAGGGTGGGGGCTATCTCTTCCAAAGCTCTGGCAGTGCAGAGTCCCCAAAAGATAGCTCCATAAAGACAGATGCCGATGGGCGTTTCTGGCGTCGTTCGGTTTGGAACAAACTTATGAGAGGTACGCGGGCCCAAGATCGCAACAGGGATCGCGGGGGTGTTCGGCTGGCTGAACTAGAGCTTAAGTAGTCGCAGATGAGTTCGTACGGACTTGAGTAAGAGTCTGGTCGGGAAAGTTAGATGGGTTGAGGTGGACCGTATTGGTTGGTCTTGCGGCATTTGAGGTGATAGACGACTGTGTCGGGAGGATGGACGTGGTGTCTGATGCGTTGGCGTGTTGGGACGGATGAAGTTCAAGGCGGTGAACTCTGAGCAGCGAAAGAAGCCAGCAAGAATGTGGATTTAATGCCTTGTCCATGAAGGGGGACAGATAACCTGAGCAGAGTGTGAGGTCCGAAGTGAGGGGCAGCCGTTTAGGCGTAATTTGGCTTTACATACCTTTGAGTAGCATGGTTACGTGCGAGTGGGTAGAGGCTGGGCACGGAGCCCCTGAGGACAGTTTTGTGTTGAAGTTAATTCCACTTATGTAAACCTGTACGGTGGGGGGCTTGACCTTAAGGAGGGAAATGGATAAGTGACTGAAGTTCGTGGGGGTAAGGATGTCGAGTGACGGGAATGGAAGCCTGAAGAAGGCGCGAAAGCTTCGAAGCAGTTCCGTCCGGTGAGGTACGATGAGTGCTTGGGGGTCGACGTCAAGGATGCCATCTGTGTTTTTTTCTGAGTAGATGGCAATGGTCTTTATTGGACCGTTCATGCCTCAAAATAATGGCTACTATGACTATGGGACACGTTTCGTAGATCGCGGAAGAAGGCGTGGGGGATGAGAATTCAAGCGGCCAAGGACCGATTGTCACTGTAGAGGCCATCAAAGCTGATGGAGGGTGCTGCGTCTGTTAAAAGCTGGATGTCTTCTGGCTTGGTGATGTGTTCGTCATGGAAGAAGGAGATGCCGTTCCGGGAGGAGAGGAACTGGTGTCAGTTTAGCTCGCCATGGTTCAGCGTCTGAGCCTGAAACAAAGTGACTGGCTACGTAATTAAATACTCTTTCGTGCCAGAGGGTGGCAGTAGGTAGCACAATAATGGCCGTGGTAATAAAATTAAGTGGTGCGCGGGAGAGGTTGCGGTGACAAGACGTTTGTCCAGATTCAGGTAGCACAATTTTGGGCTGCTCTTGGACAGACGCATGGCAGAGTAATACGCATCCTTCCGAAGGAAAACGAAAAGGTACCGGTAGTCGGGTTCGGTGGTGAGGACTGTGGAGGTGCTGGTGATGTCTGCTTTAGGCCACCGGCTTCTTCGCCTGCGAGGCCGATGGGGGACGTGGCATGATTGATTCTTATGTATTTCATGGAGTAGTCCAGGCTGGGAATTAGGTGGAGCGTCTGTGAGTAGTTTGAAGAGTTTTGCTTTTCTGTCGGACTGGTGGGAATGGATATTTGCGCTGGGTGAGTGCGTGCTTCAGTCGAGAGACTGTCCACTCAGAAATACGGGATGTATGGGGGCCATCGGAGCGTTGGCGTGGAGGAGAAGGGTCGCTGAGGTTTTGGCCGTTGTTCGAGCGGCTGGATCTCGAACGGGTGGAAGAGCGGCGTTGTGGAGGGGCAATGTTCCTCGGACTCTGGATCTCCCCCTAGCTGTGGCTAAGAGTGAAACTGGTAGAGGGGGGGAGGGAGAATAAGTTGGAGGATGCTGGAATTGTCTGCTGGCAGGGCTGTGGAAATGAGACGCGTTTTTAAAATGGGATGGCAACGCTAGTGGGGGTAGGGGTGGAGGAAGAGAGGGGGGGGGGGGCATAGGCAGGAAGAAACAACTGTTGCGTCCCTGGCAAGATAACCAACCTAGAGCTGCTCCCTTAGCTGTGCCATATACCTACCTGTTCTCTGTTGTTGGAGCGGTCTGTGCAGCTGGGGTAGCCGGTATAGGTGGGAGGAGTTAGCCGAAGTTGGCCGAGGTGGGTGGAACATGGAAGGTAGAAGTAACAGAACATGAAAGGATGCCAGGATGGAGGAATGGATGTGCCTGGGTTAAACGTGGAGTTAGGGGGAAAAACATAGCAAGGAGATGTCTCTGGCGCGGGGGAGCTTGGCAGCCAGAGTCAGTATGGCATGGGACAACTTAAGGCAGGACGCAGTCGACTGCCCTTCCATGAACACGTTTAAGTCGAGGCCAACAGCAGACTGGAAGCGGCAGCCCAACTATGCTACTACACCTTCTCCTACTGAAAGCTGTATCTCTGACTCCCGCATGCAGTTTCACAGATATTGATCGTGACTTGTCTCGAAGAGGATCGGTTCATAGCCTTAGTACCGGTCTCATTACCCTAAGCGGGTACTTATTGGCCGTATTAAACTCAGGTTAAAGATTCACGATCAGAGTATACAACCTGGCCCTCTAGAGCAGGGGTGTCCAAACTTTTTTCAAAGAGGGCCAGATTTGATAATGTGAAGATGCCAAGGGCCAACAGTCCCTGCTGACATTATTTTAAACAATACAAGTTGCCTATACATACACTATTATTTAATAATTATATTTTCAATGACACAGCAGGGATAATTTCATTTTAAATATGATCTTTAAAATGTAGCATTCTGGTGTACTCTGAGAAGAAAATTAAGTGATAAGACATTTACTTTAAGCAAAAAACTAATTTATTATTCAGTTATTAATCAGTATTTCAGCTCTGGTTGAACAGCTAGATAGTTTTTTTCAATCTATTATTATTATTATTATTAACCTTTTATGTAGACAAAATCCATTGAGAACGAGGTCTCATTTTCAAAAGTTTGTCATTTAAAAACAAAGATAGCAAGAGTAGCGAGAACCATCGCCTGTACAAATAAAGTGATTAGTTTTCATTGAACCCCGTTACTGTATTGACTTCCACTGTTACTGTAAAGCTGTTAGAATTGTGGCCTATCTTCTATTTGCAAATAATATGCATTCAATCCAGTTCAATTATTTAAATTAGAATGAAGAGTAAAGTAATAGCTGTGATCTATACACACCTCTGCATTAGCAACCTGCTGAAATGAAGATACAGGCACCTTAACCCTCTCTATCATTACTTCAGGGCCCTGTTGGGACCGGAAGTACCCTGGCTGTGGTCATCACAGTGAACAGTGTCTGGGAGTGTGATGACAGGGCACGTGAGCCCTTGTTACTGTAGTTCATCTCCTTGGAGCAGAGGCAGCATTTAGCATACCCTGCCTTATCAATATTTCTAAAACACTGCGACAGCAGGAAGCTGTACTCACGTCTGTTTAGAGTAGACCTGCACCTTTATCCAGGCCCAGCTCCTTCACATCTCAGCCCTGCATCAAGCTGCGCTACACAAACAGCGTCCTCTCCCTGAAGCTCTTTGACCTCATCATCTCATCAGTATCTGGGCCTCATCATCGTGGTCTTAAAAGTTATTGTCACCACGAAATCATCCTCATTCTACTTTAAGTTAAAAAAAACAACCTGCCAGCAGATCCGCCGGTGTTCCGGTTTAACGTTAACGAGTGACCGCGTGAACTGAACCGGGCATGTTTCATCGCGTTACGTTTTTTTTCCTCCTAAATCGCGATAATGACGAATGTTAAACAAAGTTCCGCATGCAGTGGACGTTATCCTTAACCGAGCAAGTCTGAACTGTAACGGAGGGAAAGACGGTGTAGACATCTTAACGCTGATTGGCCAAGACTCGACACATCAAAGATCTTTTATTGCGAAGATCACGTCATCACCTTTTTTCCTCGTCCCAATCCAATCTAAGAAACACTGGCTGGCCAGATGACCCCCCCCCCCCCTAAAGAGAAAACATCTACGGATCACGTGGATGATATATTTTCATTCAAAACGGCTAATTTCGCTGAAAAGCAACAAGTTTGCAGGTATGCATTTGACTCGTGGGCCCGCGAAAAAGACCGCTGCTGTGTGGCCAAGTTATCTTGGCGTTGCTTCACGGTCGCACGGTCGCTCTCTGATAGCTTGTTGAAGTATTAGCATGTTTTTTCTCGTAGTGTCTCTTTACATTATATCACTTAAACAAGGCAACAGTCTCATGACAAACTAGGCAGACACAGTTGTTTCGGTTTTCGGTGAAAAAATATGAAAGCCCTCGGTATCGACTTTCCTTATTTTACTTGCCGTAGCCATGACAGTTGAAGGGTCAGAGACAATTAAAAAAAGCCAGACAGTTACAGAGTGGTGCTGCCACCATGAGGTGAAAAGAGGAATTGCATGTTGAATTTGTATGATTTATTCATTCCGTTTTGACTGTGCTGGCGGGCCATAAATAATGCATTTTAAGACAGAAGGCGCGGGCCGTATAAAATCTGACCTCGGGCCGTGATCGGCCCGCGGGCCGGACTTTGGACATGCCTGCTCTAGAGGGACTGATGTAGATGGATGGGCTTCTTCCGCCGTGTGATTAGTCATGACGTCCTCTGTTTAATATATATATATATATATATATTCAGAGTTTATCCATGTGTTTTCCCATGTTCTTACCATGTCTTCCTGTGCCTACAGTTTGGATCATCTCTCCGGTTTCCCAAGTCTGCCTGCCCTCCCATGTCCTGCCCGGTTTTCACCCTCGCCCTCCCGTCCCCGGATTCCCCGCTGTTCCTTGACAATTTTCCCTTTGTGTCCACCTCGAGTGAAACCCTTTTGTTTTCACTCAGAATTCCCTGGTTATGTCTGCTTTTGGGTCCGCCACCACACCCCGTGACAATTATGGCTTTTCTCTTTCAGGTTATTAAGTACCCGAGCGAGCCCCATTTGGGGTTCGTTCGGTTCCGAATGTCATAGAATGGACTTTTCATAAAAAAATATTATTTGCTATATACCAAATTAACGAAGAAATTCTGAGCAACTTAATCATGTAAACCATTTTACACACTGCAAACACAATTATACACCATTATACTAGATTGTACACAATATCACGTATTTCTGGCTATGAGTCGACCATTATGTCTGTCAGCAAGAGAATTCGACCACGAATCCAGAGATATCTTCCTAATTTCTCTCCGTGAAAGCATTACAGAGATACAAGCCAACAAGCACCACAACAACAAGGCCACTCAGCAGCAGAACAACCGTGAAAGTTCCTTACTTTGAGATGAATCATGAAGAAAAACGTTCAATATTCCGTTCAAAGCTAACTTGCTATGTTGCTATGCATGTCCTCTGTCCCTCTCCTCCGTTTCCTGGAGAAGGGGGGGGTCAAGCTAACGTGTGGGACCCGGGGGAAGGGGGGCGAGCTTTGGGCAAATGGAATTTTACGCACAGGGTTGGAAGGCGTTTCTTCCATTTTTTATGGGCTAAAGCAGGGGTCCCCAAACTTTTTCCTGTGAGGGCCACATCACTGAACATATCGTTTGACCTAGGGCCCGATCATGGGGGGGGGGTGTGCTACTCGCAGGTGAGCGACTGTTGCATCGTGCGTGGGGGGGGGGGGGGGGGGGGGGGGGTGCTACTCGCAGGTGAGCGACCGTTGCATCGTGCGCGCGGATCGGGGCGGAACACCGCCGTGCGCGATACAGAGAGCAGGGGAATTCTCTCGGCTCTTCTACTTCTTCTACTCTTCTACTTCTACAGGGTGCGCGCATGACAGCTCTCATCTCGTTCGCCCCCTGGTGGTTGGCTGATTAAAATTCGATTAATTGTGCAGACTGAAAAAAAATCATAATGCGTCTCTGGTATTGTTCAGGGGGCCGGACCAAATGTGGAGGCGGGCCGCATCCGGCCCGCCTCCCGTAGTTTGGGGACCACTGGGCTAAAGACTCTGTCAATCAAAACCAAGGTTCTATCCCCGCACTACTGAGACTCTAACGTGTCTAAAATGATGTCATTCTTTAAAATGGACCAATCATAGGCTGTCTGAGCTCCCAACACACACATGAAGACTGGAGCTCAGATGAGAATCATCCATGGTTTACAGCCTTAGAGAGGATTCTGGCTCTCAAAATGATGCCAAACTGCTGGATTTGGATATTTGAACAATATTATTGATCAAACAAGTGAAATATATAGTTATATAGTATATAAAAGTACAATGGAACAGCTGGAACACCTGGTTCCAAAATGATGTTTCGCCTAAATTTTCTGTACTGAAACCTCTCTAAATATTTTATTCTTTACTCTATCCAAGCCAAACATTTTTTAGAGACTCTGACCTGTTTTGCTATGATTTGGGAGAGTTTTTAGGCTAGCCAGGGCCTCATAAAAAAAATGATTAACAATAAAATTGCTTTTCTTTCAGGCGAAGCTGACAATTTTCAATTTGAGCTGTGTGCCATCTTCATTTAATATTAACCAGTAACATATACACAATATTTACCCATCTGAACAGATCTCACAAGTGTTTCTGTTTTAAAAAAAAAATAATTATTCAAATAGACCTTGTAGTTAGAGATTTACACTCTCTTGAGTATGGGTATGCAATTTTCGAGCAGAGGCCTAAAAATAGGCCTAGGGTTCAAGAGGTTACAGGGCTGTTTGGAAATGAAGAAACCCTTCAAGTAACAGTTGTAATCAAATCAATTATGGATTGTAAACATAAAATGTAGGTTCACTTAGAACAATCCAAATATATTCTATTAGAATTGTGAAGGTGTTAAACAGAACAGTATTCCAGCTAATCTGTGAGGTTGTTGGTGTAACTGACATCAACTCTGGGATTTATTGCCTCTTAATCAACAAATCACAAAGTGCAACAACAACAAAAGCAAGCCAGTGGATTTTGGATTAAACTATACTTCACTATATTTCCAAGGAGAAGAATGACTATCATGCTAATGAACCGAGAAAGCCTTACTCAAAATGACCGAACTGAGCTGAACCATGTTACTAAACTGTCTGACCTGACGGGGGTTAAAGGTCAACACTTTGAATGTAAATTATTTACAGATGCAACAAACAAATAAATACACGGGCAACAATTAGTGATGGAACACCTTCACAGCCTCTGCACTCAGACAGTTTGCACTGTTATTGTTTTGGACAGTGTGTTTGGCTAACCGCTAAGAGCTAACGGAACTTCCAGTGTACGTGCTGCTGAACCTCGCCACGACTCAACCAGACAGCTTGGTGAGTTTACCTTTGTGTTTTGGCATGATTGAAGTGTATTATATGATGTCATGGAGCACGTTGCTTTTATAACGTTACATCGCCACTTGTTTTTGGAATTTAGTATGAAGTCTGTTTGACGACGCTTTATAGCTCTTTTATTTTGAAAGTTCTACACGTCATAGTTCCATTTCTCTCTCTCCATATTATGGGTCTTAAAAAAGAAGAAGCAACGTACCGCACCATGAGTAATTACTGAGGAAGTCACATTTGGTAAATTGAATTGCTAATTCTTTGCATCTCTCTGTGAGGAGGAGCTATGACACTGTGGCAGATGCTAGCACACAGTATCTCTCCTGAACTGGCCTCTTTCTTTTTTTTTCATAGTATTCCTAGTTCAACTTGTGCCAAAGGAACATTTGTATTGAAGCCAGGTGAAACATAAAACAGTTAATGTAAATATATAAATACTACATTAGCTCTAAACAAAGAGCTAATATTCTGTCTTCATCATGGTTTCAGTGGAGAGCAGGTCAAAAAAGGTGTTTTGTGTGCATGTCAAAGGTCTCGGGGCTGAAGTTAACATTTGCTTCACTAAAAACAGCAATATAACTGAATAAGAAGAACAAACAGCATGTAGCCCTCTACAGAAAAGGAATACATTACATCACTTCAGCTATATGGTTAAGTGATGACTTGTCATTCAGAGAGGTGTGTGTTCTTTAGGGCTTTATTTAGACATGACGGGACATTTATGGAAAGACAGAATGTTTTCAGTATTTTTCACCTGGTCCACAGAGGGAGCAGAAAAAATAACTGATCGTTTTTAACAGTGATGAAGTGAAGAAAGTAAAGTGTTCAGTCTTCTGCTTTCCTGTGTTTGCTCACTTTGACTCACATGATCTAATGATCTGTTTCCAATCCGAGGGGCTGGAACATTTCATCCTCATTTACCAGTGGGTGAATATGGCCACATCATGGAGATAAAGACATGTATCATAGTTAAGAGCTTTGGCATGAACAGCAAACGTATTCAATCAAAACTCTACTTCAATATTTTCCAGTCTTGTGCATTGGATTTGCAGATTTTTTAAGCTTAATTGGAAAATCTCAATCTTGTCATCTAGAGCAATTTAGCCTGGATCTAAAGTGAGTATTAACGAGTGTGAATGTGTAAGGCACACGCACTTCAACTCATTAACTTGCTGCTTACACTAGATAAGACTATGGGTGAAGAAGGTCTGAGCCAGGATCAGTGGAACAATGACTGGTTTACACTCATGTTTATTTAGTGCTTTTCAAGCAGTACTTTTATTACAGCTCACAAGAACTGAAGGCTGACTTCAGCATTGTATACAAGTCTCAGTTTCTATTGGAACCCTTGGTTCAATTTGCTGGCATTTCAATTGAAATCATTTAACTCAATTAACAAAGATGGGTCTTAAAACGAATTATCTATGATACAGTAACAGTGGAAAACTGGAAAACTGGGTGAAAAGCTGAATGTATTTTAAATGTCAGAAACTGTCTCTATTATCTCATGCAGTGTTGAGGACGCTATGTCTATTGGACATTGATGGCCACATTTAAACATACATGCTATAGCTCTATACCCAAACACCCAGACTTTCTGCCAGTCACTAGCTACTGAAGTGGCATTACCTGACTTCCTGAAGATCACCTGTTAGCCAGCAGTAACTTATTGACGCTGTCTCACAAAATCAACATGAACACAAACAGCTGCATCGTGTGGCTATATTAGACAGAGGACTAACAGCAGTGTAGTAGAACAACAAAAGAAAAGTGTTTGAAAGTAGACCCTTACTTGAGGGGTGGAGGTGTATGATATCTTGTTCAGTGAAGTCTCTGTTGTGGGCGGTGTTCACAAGGTCTGGGATGACAGTCAGCAGTAGGACCCAGGCCACTGCAGGCCAGAGCTCCATTGCTGGTTGCTATGGTTTTACACATGCAGCTTTCTGATCGTTGAAGGTCAACCAAATACCTGTGAAGTAAAACATAAAAACAAGGATCGTTAGGCCATGGTTGCGTAGTGCACGGCTGTAGAGTATACGCTCTTTGAATCAATCAATTATTGCATAATCACACAACATGCTGTGGTGTATCTGGTCACTGCTGTGGTGTTTTTGCTCTGGGACTCTTTTGTCTCTCGATTCAGCCATCAGGCTATTGTTGCTCATGGCACTGCCCAAAGTATAAATGACTAGTTTTGTGTCACATGTTATAACAGATAAAGCCTACACTGTCACGGGGCATGGTGGAGGACTCAAGCGCAGACCAGGCAGAGTAGTGTGAAAAGGGTATATTTAATGAACAAAACAATCCAATAGCAGACCATACAGGAATCGGCAGGGGATCCACAGAACAGACAAGAGACGAGGGAGGAAATTCCAGCAGGACAGGGAAGACAGACGGGAAAACCGGGAACAGGACAAGCCGAACGGGCGGGTAGACAATACAAGAATCTGGCAAGGAGTGACTGAGGGGCAGGAGTTTATGTAGGGGGAAGAACAGGTGAGAGGAGTTGTGCTGATGAGGGGGAAGTGCTTGATTAGTGATCAGAGGCAGGTGAAGGGAATAGGCTGAGGGAGTGACTGACAGGTAGAGTGAGGAGGGTAGACAAACACAGAACACAGAGGCAAAGCCTAATCGTGACATACACATTATTTTTAACCATAGGTAACGAGTTATTTAACAGTATAGAACAAATAATTCAAATGTTGAATGTGTTTTTGGAATCTCGAATCTCCAGTTACTTTAGTAGTCTACGTTTAGTAGTCTAGTAACTCGTAACTGAGCAGCAACAGTAATGTTTACAAGAGCAAAGTCACTATATAAAGGCATTCATATCTCTCTGGAAACAAATCTCTGTCAATAAAATAAATAATATTCCTGAGGGAAGTTTATAAAGAATGAAAAACACAGACATCAGTCAGTATCAGTCCTTCCTCCTGTCCTCTGTCCTCTTTCCTTCTGTCTTCTGGCATCTTTCCTTGTGTTCTCCTATTCTCTGTCCTTCTGTCCTCTTTCCTCCTGTCCTCCTATTCTCTGTCCTCTTTCCTCCTGTCCTCCTATTCTGTCCTCTGACCTCTTTCCTCCTGTCCTCTGATCCTTTGCCCTCTTTCATTCTGTCCCCTGTCCTCATATTCTCTGTCCTCCTGTCCTCTTTCCTCCTGTAGGTAAAGTCAAGCCAGACTGGGCCCACTGTGAACATTGGCTCATTCAACAGCCAGGATACACAGGAGAGCTTGTCCCATAGACAACACACTGCTCTAACACAGAAGAAAAAATTGAGTCATCTGAACATTTGCCACATGCACTTGACTCTGGTCCTTTGTGCCCCGTTCTCCACCACAGCCAGATGCATTGAAGGCCTTGCAGAAATCTGGATGGGCTCATTATCAATGAACAGCTCACAAAGAGGCCTACACACACAGTCAGACGTACATTTATCTCTGAAGCTGCCTGGGTCATATTTGGCTTAGAACAGTGTCAGCTGACTTGAAAAGGCCCTGCTAATCAACCATGGAGAACATCAGAGCACAAGGACATGCTCAGTAGTGCTGGGTATTTTAAAACCACAGAAACAGAATGTAAGGCATCCAAACCTGGCAGTGTAAATGCATATTACATCATTAGCACAGAGACAGAGGTTAGCTGAAACCCTTCTCGCTGGGCCTTATTCACTAATATGTGCGTAGAAGTGTTTTTTTGCACACAAAATAACCCACAATTACTGTCAGTTTCATGACATATGGGCACTTTTAGGAGCCTCCCAGCAAAAGCATTTCACATGATTGTACTTGTGTAACTGGAGTGAGAAACATTTTGAATCTTCATTCAAAACAGCGGTAACACTTTATAATAACTTCACACTATGAAGCATTAGTTAAGTATGAGTAAACACTTAATTCATCATTTATAAAGCATTGTTCCTACATTAATCATTCATTAGTATGCAGTTCATAACAACAGTAATAAATGTTGTATTCTTGATTAATAAGCTTGTCTATTATGTGTTTCATTATTGTGTTTTCATACTTTATAAATGATGTATTCCCCATTTGTAAATGAAGTATTATATATTTTACAAACCATTTATTAAGGAGTTGTAGATCATTAATAAGGTAATTTATAAAGTGTTAGTAAATGATTAATGACTTATTTAGATGTACATTCATGCATATATATATATATATATATATAATGATTTAGATATGCACTAATGGTTAGGGACTATGTTAATATATGCTTTATAAACGCGTATTAATACTGCAATTCATGATTATTTCATGATTTATTAAGGTAGTTACTAGTCCTTAGTAAAGTATTTTGTGTGACCGCATCTAAAGTGAGGACTATCTATGCCTTATAAAGTATTTATAAATGACATTGAAAGGACAGCAGTGCGCCCCACCTGCATGGGTTCAACACCCCCAGGTTGAGGCCTTGGGGTGACGCTGGTAGCTGCTGGAGGACCTTGAGGCCAGGTGGAAGAGCGGCGATCTGTCTCCCCCTTGCATCCCCCCCTGTCGCCTTGCCTGGATGCGTCTGTCCACTCGGGAAGTCAGTTCCACTAAGCCATCCAGGTTGGCAGGCAAATCAAAAGAAATCAGTTCGTCCTTAATGTACTCAGCTAGACCAGCCAAAACGGCGTCGCAATGTGCTGCCGAGTTCCAGTCGCTAAGGCGTGCTCTCGTGCGAAACTCAATGGCATAGTCAGCTACTGCCCGGTCTCCCTGACGCAGTTCCATAAGTCCCCCGGTAGGATCAGGACCCTTGGAGACCACCCCGAACACCTTGCGTAGCTCTGCAGAAAAAGGCGTGTGCCTCTCCCATTCAGCGGTGCCCCACAGTCGTGCCCTGCCTGTCAGGTGGTTGATGGTGAAGGCTACTTTAGCTTCCTCCGAGGCAAACGTGTAGCGCTGCAGGGAAAACAAGATGGAGCAGTTTGTGATGAATGGGTTGCAGCCCTCAGGTTCTCCAGCATAGCGCTCTGGGGTTCCCACACAGGGCATCGGAGAGACAGGAGGCGGAGCTGGGACGACATGCTGGGTCAGGACAGCTGTTAGTTGTTGGACCTGAGCGGCTAACGCAGCCATAGCCTGCTCCTAGGCTGCTGCCGACTGACGTGTCTCAGCGGCGAGGTTGGTCATCAGCGCCTCATGCTGCTGGAGGGCCCCCTCGATCCTCTCGAAATGGCTCACTGGTGCAGGGGTGTGTGCTGGGTCCATGACTGGCCAGATTGTAATGTCACCGGTTGTATATGGACCCAAATGCAACACACAAGATTCCAGGGAACTTGGGCTTTTTATTTCAAACTTCCAGAAACAGCAGGCAGAGTTAAACAGTGTCAGGATCAGAAGGCTGGTGGGTTTACCGGGAGTCAGGCAAGGCGGGTAGAACAGGGACAGACAGGGTCGGTAACAGGAGATCAGTCTGGGAGAGAGTGCTGGAGAGTCTGGCATGGAAAACCTAAGAACAATCTGGCAGTGTGTGTCTGGGAGGCAGGAGTCTAAATAGTGGCTTGATTAATGATCAGAGGCAGGTGAGTGAACAGGTGAAGGGAGTTTAGACTGATGAGGAGGGAGTGACTGACAAGTAGAGTGAGGAGGGTGTGGAGCTGAACTGTGACACAAACCTTTCCAAACCGATCTAGAGCTGGCGCCAGGGAGAGCTTTTACTAAGGGGATCCTCACACATTGAGCAGCCATCTCTGACCATTCCATTCCTTTCCATTATCCAAACCGCTTATCTTATTCAGGGTCGCGGGGCGCTGGAGCCGATCCCAGCTGACATCGGGCGAAGGCAGGGTACACCCTGGACAGGTCGCCAGTTTATCGCAGGGCACATGTAGAGACAGACAAATATTCACGCTCACATTCACACCTACAGGCAATTTCGAGTCTCCAAATAACCTAAGCTGCATGTCTTTGTACAATGGGAGGAAGCCGGAGAACCCGCAGGAAACCCACAGGGAACCCACGCTGCCACAGGGAGAATGTGCAAACTCTGAAGGACAGAAGGACCACACTCTAGTAAGCATCAATGATATTGCTGTGAGGTGACAGTGCTAGCCACTACACCACCGTGCAGCCCCATCCACAAGTCAGGCAAAATTGCCTTGTCATTGTTTACCTTCAGCGTTTTAATTATTTTCAATGGTAAAATATCTGTAAAGCCCAAAGACAGATGTACGGGTTTGGGTTAGGGTATTATTAACCTACAGCAGGTGATTAAAACTGCCAAGAACATCTTTAGTACCCATCTAGTAAGCATCAGTGATATTGGTGAGAACAGCAACCTGACCTCTTGAACCCGAAGCCTATTTTTAGGCCTCTGCTCGAAAATTGCATACCCATACTCAAGAGAGTGTAGATCTCTAACTACAAGGTCTATTTGAATATATATATATTTTTTAATAACAAAAACACTTCTGAGATTTGTTCAGATGGGTAAATATTGTGTATATGTTACTGGTTAATAGTAAATGAACATGGCACACAGCTCAAACTGAAAATGTATCAGGTTTGCCTGAAAGAAAAGCAATTTTATTGTACTTTTTTTTTTTTTATGAGACCCTGGCTAGCCTAAACACTCTCCCAAATCATAGCACAACAGGAGTCTCTATGCAAATTTTAACTTTGATAAAGTAAAGAATAAAACATTTATAGAGGTTTCAGTACAGAGAATTCAGGCGAAATCATGATTCTTTTATATACTATAGAACTATATATTTCACTTGTTTTATCACTAATAGTGTCAATACTTCCAAATCCAGCAGTTTGGCATCATTTTGAGAGCCAGAATCCTCTCTAAGGCTGTAAACCATGGATGATTCTCGTCTGAGCTCCAGTCTTCATGTGTGTGTTGGGAGCTCAGACAGCCTATGATTGGTCAATTTTAGAAAATGACACCATTTTAGATGCGTCAGAGTCTCAGTAATGCGGTGGTAGAAGCCTGGTTTTGATTGACAGTCTTTAGACGTAAAAATAGAAAAAAACGCCTTCCACCCCCGTGCGTAAAATTCCATTCGCCAAAAGCCTGCCCCCCCTTCCCCCGGGTCCCACAAGTTAGGTTGACCCCCCTTTCACCAGGAAACAGAGGAGAGAGACACAGGACATGCATAGCAACACTGTAGCTTAGCTGGGAACGGATTATTGGACCTTTTTCTTCATGATTCTTCTCAAAGTAAGGAACTTTCAGGTTTTTTTCTGCTGTTGAGTGGCTGGTGTTGTGGTGCTTGTTGGCTTGTATCTCTGTAATGGTTTCACGGAGAGAAATTCTGAAGATATCTCTGGATTCGTGATCGAATTATCTTGCTGTTAAACGTATTGCTCGGCCATGTTAGTTGTTACCTCTTTGTTTGTAGCCTTCTCCGGAGTGCGAAGCTCGCCGACTCATGGCGAAAAATACGTGATATTGTGGACAATCTTCTTAGTTAGTTAGTATAATGGTGTATAATTGTGTTTGCAGTGTGTAAAATGGTTTACATGATTAAGTTGCTCAGAATTTATATATATATAAGCATGTATATAGCATGTGTGTAGCATTAATAATATTTATTTATGAAAAGTCCATTCTACGACATTCGGAACCGAGCAAACACCAAATGGGGCTCGTTCGGGTCCAAGAGGTTTTAAAGACAGAACCCACAACCTGTTCAGCTGCTATAATAGATACATTACATTACATTACAGTCATTTAGCAGACGCTTTTATCCAAAGTGACTTACAATAAGTGTATTCAACATCGGTATTCAAGAGAACTACTAGTCACCAGAAGTCATAAGTGCATCTCCTTTGTTAAACAAGTATCTAAGAGCATTAACCAGGGCAAACGTACAGTGCAACATACAATAAGTGCAATGAGCTAACACGCAATACAATAAGTGCAACGAACTAATACGATTACAATAAGTGCAATAAGCTAATACGAATAAAATAAGTGCTAAGTGGAAGGCTCAGGGTAGTACTTCTTGAAGAGGTGAGTTTTCAGCCAGCGCCGAAAGATGGGCAGTGACTCCGCTGTCCTGACGTCAGTGGGAAGTTCATTCCACCATTGTGGGGCCAGGACAGAAAACAGCCGTGACCGGGTCGATCGGCCGCAGGGACCTCTGAACGACGGGGAAACCAGTCGCCCTGATGCAGCAGAGCGAAGTGGTCGGGCGGGGGTGTAGGACTTGACCATGGCCTGGAGATAGGAAGGAGCTGTTCCTTTCACTGCCCTGTAGGCTAGCACCAGAGTCTTAAACTGGATGCAAGCTCTTACAGGGAGCCAGTGTAGAGCACGGAGAAGGGAAGTTGTGTGGGAGAACTTGGGGCGATCGAACACCAGGCGAGCTGCAGCTTTCTGGACAAGCTCCAGCGGTCTGATGGCCGACGCCGTGGCTCCGGCAAGTATGCTGAGAACGACAGTTGGTCATCCAGGGTCACACCCGGGTTCCTCGCAGTCCGAGTTGGCCTCACCACGGTATCGTCCATGGAGATGGACAGGTCTCGGTGCGGGCAACCCTTTCCCGGGAGGAACAGTAGCTTTTGTCGAGGTTGAGCTTGAGGTGGTGTGTCGTCATCCACTTCGAGATGTCAGCCAAGCACGCAGCGATGCGTGCCTCCACTTGAGTGTCACCAGGAGGAAATGACAAGACCAGCTGGATGTCATCGGCATAACAATGGTAAGAGAAGTCATGTGAGCGAATAACAGAACCCAGAGATGTTGTGTAGAGCGAGAAGAGAAGGGGGCCCAGGACTGAACCTTGTGGAACCCCTGTAGTCAGCAAGCGTGGTTCCGACACGGGCCCCCTTCGGATAGAAAGTGTAGAAGAGAAACCGGTCTGAAGTTCTTGATGTCAGACGGATCAAGTGATGGTTTCTTCAGAAGGGGGGTGACTCTTGCAGTCTTGAAAGCCATGGGAAAGCATCCTGAAACGAGAGATGTGTTGATGAGGTGGGTGAGGAAAGGAAGGAGTTCAGTCGCAATAGACTGAAGAAGAGGGGAGGGGATCGGGTCAAGAGAGCACGTGGTGGGGCGGTTAGATGTAACAAGTTTGAGGACCTCGTTAGGAGAGAGGGGCGCAAGATAGGCTAAGCTGGGGCATGGAGAGTGGGGGGAGACAATTGGGGGAAGAGCTGAACAGGGTAGAGAGGGAGAGGGTGGACAGGGGAGTGGAGAGAAGGAGGATCTGATATCGTTTACCTTCTTGTCAAAGAAGTTGGCGAAATCGTCAGGGCGGAGGGAGGAAGTAGGAGGAGGGGGTGGGGTTGGAGGAGTGAAGAGAACGTTTCGAAGAGTTTTTTAGGATTGGAAGCAGAGGTTAGGATTTTAGAGCGGAAGAAAGCAGCTTTGGCAGTAGATAGAGAGGAAGAGAAAGTGGAAAGAAGAGATTGGAAGTTAAGAAGGTCCTCCGGCAGTTTGCCTTTTCTCCATTTACGCTCAACCTCTCTTAGGCTCCGTCTATCAGTACGCACTGAGTCCGACAGCCACGGGGCAGGTGGAGTTGGCCGTGCAGGCCTGGAGGTGAAGGGACAGAGGTTGTCCAACGAAGAGGAAAGGGTGCTGAGGAGAAGATTAGTAGCAGTATCAGGGGATAGGAGAGAGAAGGATTCAGGGTCAGGGAGAGCAGAGGTAACAGAAGAGGAAAGATCAGCTGGGGAGAGGGATCGAAGATGACTACGGGTAGAGACCATGTGGGTAGGTGGTGGATGTAAAGAGGGAGAGGAGAGGGAGAGGGAATAGGCCATGAAGTAGTGGTCAGAGAGCTGGAGAGAAGTGACGGACAGGTTGGCAGTAGAACAGTGTCTAGTGAAGATAAGATCCAGCTGGTTGCCGGCCTTGTGGGTAGGAGGAGAAGGGGAGTGGTAAAGGTCAAAGGAGGAGAGGAAGGAAAGAAGAGGTTCTAGCTTATCAGTCTGGATGTTGAAGTCGCCGAGCAAGATGAGTGCGGAGCCATCGTCATGGAAGTGCGAGACTAATGTGTCAAGCTCCTCCAAGAAGATACAAGTATCAGCTGCTGAACCACAGACTTCAGAGCAGCTTCTTTCCTCTGGCTGTGGGACTCTTAAATTCATCCTCCACCCTCCACACAATTGAGCATTTTTTTTTTTTTATGTAGCAAAATAGTAATGCAAACTGCATTTCGTTGTGCAACCCCCCCAACGAAAAAATATATTTAATTGAAAGTAGCCTTTTTATGGAGCCAAATCCAGGCAAATCATCAGAAAAAAAATTGAAACTAAAAGTTCAATTTCTTTGAATAAAATATTTATTTTAATTTTTCACTTTCATATATATTTTGATATTTGAGGTCTTGTCCTGTTCGTGACTTTCACGGACAGGATATCTATGCGCAGTGGAGAACGTCAGGTTCGGGAGTCTCGGGATCGCCTCTCTGCTGTTTGCAGATGATGTGGTCCTGTTGGCCTCCTCGGATCGTAGTGAGCAGTCACTGGGGCGGTTTGCAGCCGAGTGTGAAGCGGCGGGGATGACAATTAGCACCTCCAGAGGCCATGGTGCACTGCCGGAAACCGGTGGATTGCTCCCTCCAGGACGGAGTGCCTACCTCAAGTGAAGGAGTTCAAGTATCTCGGGGTCTTGTTCACGAGTGAGGGTAAGATGGAGCGGGAGATCGATAGGCGGATCGGTGCGGCTGCAGCCGTAAAGCAGGCGCTGAGCCGGAAGGTGAAGCTCTCAATTTACCGGTCGGTCTAAGTTCCGACCCTCACCTATGGTCACGAACTCTGGGTCGTGACCAATAGAACAAGGTCGCGGGTACAAGCGGAGTCGAAAGGAGTCAGCTGAGGCATCTAATCAGGATGCCTCCTGGGCGCCTCCCACTCAAGATTTTCCCGGGCACGCCCAACTGGTAGAAGACCCCGGGGAAGACCCAGAACACGCTGGAGGGTGTTACATCTCCCAGCTGGCTTTGGAACGCCTCCGGATCTCCCAGAATGAGTTGGAAAATGTTGCGGGGGAGAGGAAAGTCTGGGTCAGCCTGCTTGGCCTGCTGCCACTGCGACCCGATCCCAGATAAGCGGAAGACAATGGATAAATGGATGTCTTATATTTTTCTGTTTCAAATCTTTTTTTTCAGCTTCAGATCTTTTTTTTATTTTCACATTGTTTTTCTTAATTTTCAGACTTTTGGCCTTGATCTGGCGTGGAGGGCGTGGCATCAACTGAAAGGGTCGTGTAATCATGAGTGACAGCAAAACAAAGAAGGCTGAGGACTTCCTCAACCATGTTGCCTTCAGGAAACGTAGGTACAGTGAGAATTATAACTCAATACTTTCTATACACCAGATATTAACAAAAAAACGCCAGGACCGGGATCCCAACTCCGTCGAACGCTGGCCCTCGCTTTCATTGCGCCACAGGGTTTGCTTCACCCTCTGACTCGCGTGTGCGACGGGTCGGGTGGGTTGCCGACATCGCTGCTGACCCCTGATGCCTTGTAAGTGAACATGGTGTATAGAACGTATTGAGTCATAATTCTCGCGGTTTCTGTAAAATACAAATATTCCAGAGCTTGCTTCTAAGACTTTACTCAACTGATTTTAGATGGTGTTTTTCTTCATTCCTTCCTGACTCCATCATAGGCTTCGATAAAGATGTCCCCAGCAAGTTGCTTAGAATCAGAAAGCAGCCCCCAATGTGGCCACAAGTGGTAGATATGATGATTAATATTAAAATGTAGTGCAACACTAGCATTGAGTCCGACAAGGGTCCATATCAAAATTGTACTGTAGTTCATTTATCTACCATCCATCTCTGAATGGACGTGATGCTATAAAATATACCTTTAGTAGGCATGGAACCAGGATTTTAATTTTGGATAGGCTTTAAGTTCTTTTGGCTGGCCTTTAAATCACAGAAGTTACTGATTGCCTTCCTTTGGTGGTTGACTCTTGTCGTCTTCAGCTCCAAACGATGCTTTAATTGATCTGATTTCACACGGTTCCTTCTGGAGACACAAAAGGCTGTATACAACTTGTTTTCACGTATGCAGTAATGTACCCAACACTGGTGTGGAATATTGGTGAGATTCCTGTTCAAAACCTCAGAGTGTAACTGAGCAAGGGTTACTTTATTGCTCATGAATTCAAGTTATCATTTGTAAAAGCAAGAATGTGTTATTTCTCCTTTCAAAAGTTACACAGGTTTGGTTTTGGTTTACTATTAGTACCGTTTACTACTGACATATTTTTGCAGTATCTTTTCAGGAGGCAACAATGCCCTGATGCAGCTGTGTCTACAAACTACAAAGCAGGAAAGAAAGGTAGCGACACCCTGTGCACCGCTAACCTGTGCTTGATTTTCTTTACTCCCTTCGGGCATTATCTGCCCCATATTGATGCAACACACTGTGGGTCAGAGCTTACATAAGGTCATGAAAGTTAATGCCAAAATACGGTTGTGGTGAAAAGCGGTGAGTCACAATAACTGCAACAAACCCAGGCTGCAGAGTTACAGCTACTTGTAACATGCTACCTTTTGACCTCCGCACAAAGCAGCAGGGCACTCTGCAACCATGCTGGACTGTATTGAGTTTCCTCCCTGAGATCCTTATCAAATCTGAGGTCTAAAATATTTCCTCTCCAAGACCGGGGGGCACAGGAATACATATCAACTGCTCACTTTGATCTCCTCAACAAAGAGTCAGCCGTCACGTCTGCCCCCCCCTCCAGAGGACCGGACACTGTCAGGATCCACAGAGGATGTGAGGAAAACCTGATGAGAGTGAATATGAGTGAAGATGCTGAGCTTGATAACATCCTGGTAGTATACTAAGAACATGTACCAACCAGCTAACTGATATTCACTGATATTTTCAACATATCAATGTCACAGGAGAGAGTTCCACCTGCTTCAAGACAGACACCATCGTTCCTGTACCTAACAACTATCCCCCTGTATCACTCACCCCCATTCTGATGAAGTGCTTTGAGAAACTGGTTCTCCAGCACATCAAAACCAACATCCAAACCAGCTTGGACCTTTCACAGTTTGCATATTACAAGTTGGTGAAACAACTTCCTTTCTTCCTAAATGTACCGCTGTTTATCTCGACACACTCAAAAATTCCAAAGGCAAATCCACAATTCGTTCCTTAACATAATCCACATAACATGGGTGGAAAAATGTGCGGCTCCAGTTCCAGATACTACTAATTTAAAGTGATGAATTCTGCTCCATGTCTGAACAGTTGCCAGCTGGGGAAAGTGATCTGCAGACCCGGCAACTAGATATACTGAGTTAAGCAACAACCTGTGAAAAGAAATGCAAATAGACTGTCTGTGTGGCTCTGAGAACTGGTCTGAACAGATTTGGAGTGAGGCCTAAGATATCACAGCGAGCCTTTTCCAGTTGTGAACAATGACAGGCTTACTTCAGCGTGGTGTATCTGCCTGCAGTAGTGGAGTGTCGACAATGAATTGGGAGAGTGAATGAGAGATTAAACAAAGCAACCACTGTAATATACACAGCTCATTTAAGAATATTTGGCCAACATTTAGGCTGCAATGAAACACCACAGAAATCCCCACAGGAAGCACACCTTTTGTCCATCAACAAATCTATTTAGCATGCTCTCAGAAAGATTCAGTGCTGAGGATATAAATTAAGTCTGACAGTCTGACAACCGCAGCCAGAGGTCCCAGCCTCGTCATTGAACTAAAAGTGGCAGAACAGTACAGGACAATGTATGGAAGTACAGCACTCCATCCCCTCCTGTTGTTCGCAAGCAGTGCTGCAACACTGCACATTCAGTACCGATCAGCCTAATCCAGTCACTTTCTTTTGAAGTACTCCACGTACTCCACTCAGCTTGCTACATGGAAGTTGTCTCCATTGTGATACCACACCAAGCAATTCTGTAAGCAACCCGAAACAAAGCCTTTATTCATGCAACATGACGACACAGTCAAAAGTGTTGGTTACTTTGATGACATATAATTGCTGGTACACTCAAACAGCAGTAAACCGCTGTTGTTGATCCATATCTTGCCATGTGTACCATTTTCACAGGTGAGAGAGCTTTTAATGTGCAGCACAAAATGTCAAGTTTGTATTAACAGTAACTTGCAACTACATTTGGTAACACAGGCTTTTTCTAATCAGAGCCTGAACTGGGATAAACCTGATGACATTAAAATAACATCACCGAGGGCTACTTTATCAGACCAGAGACGGAGACATGTTTCTCCAGGCTGAGCGGGACTAACCATAGAAAGGTGACTGACTCTGCTGTGTAAAAGCAGCAAAGTGACCCGTTTAAGAGTGACTTGCAGGTTAGAGACCCCAGTAAATCAATGTGTAGGAAAATAATGTAGAAACTACATTTTCAAAAAATGTACATAAATATAGACTACAGTGACTCTCCTCTCTGCTGCCAGCGCCTTCAGATTCACTGGGATGACTGACATTTAGCAGCAACAAATTATTCTTGTTTTCCTTTTTTAAGACAAAGAAGAACAATGAATACAGGCCAGTACAACAAACAACACAAATATAGATTAAGTGAACTAGATTATTTCAGTTATCAAGTGTTGTATTGATATGATGAATCATTTCTTATTATAAAGCAATTGACTGCATCATCCTTAAGAGATTTCAACCTCTCTCTCAGCCTTCAGTTCCACCACGTCTTTTATGTTTTGTTTGTCCATCATAAAAACACTTTGTGAATTTTGGAAATGATAACATCTATCTATTTTTAAAACAAAAGACTTTTGTAATTTTCAACACTCTGGAGTTATTAAAAATGATTGGATCACACGAGTTGGAAACAATCCCATACAGCCACCACTGGAATCTAATAAAAAAATATATAATACCATTCACTACCAAGCCTATATGTTACTGGTACCGACTTTATCTTTAGCTCCTTTCACACAGAGGTTCCACAATACTGCCTTAAAGAAGAACAGCCAATATTTCAATCCTCGAAGTCAAATCTTTGTCCTCTCATTAGACGATAGCAGCAAAGTAAAGTACAATATAAGCAGGGTGTGGTCGGAGTGGATGGAGGAGCTTTACTTCGATATACTTTCAACATATTTGTATTTTATATGGGCTATTTATGAAGTAGCAATAATCACTATGAGGGGGATACATTTTGAGGGGGTATATTGTTGTTGGGAATGAAAAGGAGCGTGTTTGAGTTATCAGCATATAAGGAAACTAAATTATTGATATCAATAGAATTATTAATGTCAGTAAGATTATTAACGATTATTAATAATGACACGGGGCACCACCCTGCGAACAGGGACCAATAACCAAACGATAAACTAAGTCTCATAATTAGTATTCACTCACAATGTCAATAGTCGAAGTACTATTCCACATTCAGAGTGAAAGTGAAGGTTTAAGTTCGAGCAAGAGACCACATATCCAGCTATTATCACAATACACATGCACAAAGTACAAGTTCCTGGGTGTCTCCATCGACAGCAGACTGAACTGGAAGACCAACATCAACGCTGTGTACAATAAGGGGATGAGTCGACTCTTTTTCTTGAGGAAACTTCAATCCTTCAACGTGTGCAGCAAGATGTTGGAGATGTTCTACCAGTCTGTTGTAGCCAGTGCACTGTACTTCTCCGTAGTCTGCTGGGGGAGCAGCATTGGAGCCGGAGACACCAACAGACTTAACAAACTGATATAGAAAGCCGGCCCCATCATTGGCTGCAAACTGGACAATCTGGAACAGGTGGTGGAGAGGAGGACACTGAAGAAACTATTATCCATATTGGATAACAAGGATCACCCTCTCCACCACCTACTGCAGGGACAGTGGAGCACTTTCTCCAACAGAATGATCCAGCTCCGCTATCACAAGGACAGATACAGGAGAACATTCCTGCCCTCTGCTATAAGACTCTTCTGCACTACTGTTTAGTTTAGTTTTCCTAGTTAGTTAATTTAATACCATTCTATTTTAGTGTATATACTGTGCATTTTGTATTACTTTACTTTCTTTAAATGTAATAGGTTCTGCTCTGTTATTTATTGTATTGTATATATTGTACATTTTCCATACTTAATATTTTTATTTTACTGTGTAACTTCGTTTGCTGCTGCTACAGACAAATTTCCCCCTGGGGATGAATAAAGTATCTATCTATCTATCTATCTAAAATCAACAAACTATGGAAAGAGGGAGACTGTGTGTGTGTGTGTGTGTGTGTGTGCGCGCATGCATGTGTGGGGGGGAAGGAGAGAGCACCGCTGATGTAATCTAAACGTATAGCTACGTCATGTGAACTACATGTTGAAAATAGGCCGAACTACCAAAATGGAGTTTGCACGTGACCACCTCGCAAGACCACAAAATGGCACGAGACAATAGATATCGCTATCTGCACGTGTCTGAGCCGTTAGCTCACCCTGAGCTACATGTAGCTTAACGCTATGTATGTGTGGGTTAGTAAGAAGAGAGAAAGCAAATGAAACAAAATAAATCCTCCAAAAATAAAAGATCCTCCCCGCCACGGTGGAGTAAGGAAGATTGTTCTCTCATCTACAGCAACATAGCTGACAATCTTTGAGTCGCACAGCCGCGGTTCTGGCCTTTAAACTGATGAGAAACAACTTCCAGCCTCACCAGCCTCACCATCTCAACACGATTTCAGTTGTATGAAATACACAGTAACTTCTACACAACATGGTTTTTTTTTTATACTATATTCATCCCGGTAAGGGATAGGCAATGGGCTGCCCATGACAAATGTCTCCCGTAGCTGTCCCTACGGTGTATAGATAAATACTGAATTGTAAGTCGCTTTGGATAAAAGCGTCTGCTAAATAACTGTAATGTAATGTAACATGGTGGTCAGATGCCAACATTGTACTTGAGAGATGAGGACAATAATCTGACTTCAAGGATTGAGCTGCTGTGTCTTAGTTCTTCACAGAGTAGTTTGAAACTTTATTTATAACATTAACATTTGAATTTGACATCAACATTCAAATGCTGCAAAGCTTCTTTTATTTTTGCATGTCTATTCATGGTGTTACAGCCCTGTCTACAAGTGCACATATATATTTTAAAACCGATATTCCCCTCTATGTTTTAACCTCTCTTCCACACAGTTTTAGGTCACTAAAACGGATATTTTTGAAAACTCTGGTTACTTTGTATCTGTGTGTTTGAAAAAGATACAAATATAAAAATATGTGAAAAAGGTGATTCACATATATTGCCCCACATCCCCCATGTTGGAAAGCATATTCTAGGACAGTTGTTGTCCCTCAACAGACTATCTGTGGGTGTTCCCACTGCTCAAGCCATGGCTTTATCTATTAAATCACTATGGCAACAAGTAAATCTTCCAACACAAAGAACAGGGGGAGAAAATGCCCTATAGGACTGTCATCCTTTAGATGATATGGAGGATTATTTTTGTAATGTAATATTGTGTTTTGTGTTATGTCAAAAAAATAGACAGATGAAAAGCTAGTCTGCTCTTGCTCTTGTAACAGGGGAGCAGGTTAGTGTCAGTGGGTTTGTGAGAGTGACGAAGTAGCAGGAAATAAAACCAAGTCTGTCCTTTCGTCGCTGCTCCTCTCCTCACTATGTGATCTATGTGCAGTTTACACATTCCTCCAGAACACCTGTGGGCTGTTGTCGGCACATACCAGCTCTCACACTGGGGTCTGAGAGCCTGCATGAGAAGCAGAGGATGTTAACCAAATCCCTTTGAAGGTTGTGTGGGACATGTGTTTTTCCTGCTCTGGTTATGTTGAGTTACACAGAGATGCGTGAGGGGATAATACAGCTCTGTGACAGCTGCAGGGCTGGACATGGTCCTGCACAACTGGATGGCAATGAACACTGAGACAGTTAAATAGTCTGAGAGAGCCAACTGGTATGTAGGTGGTTGACTGGTGTTCTGTCCCATTTTTGTGTCTGGGATGAGGTGACAAAACAGATCAGTGACTGAACCATTCCAAATCCCGTGAACTTCACTGCTCTCACAGCGTCATTTCCAGCAGCAGCAGGTAGCTGTTTCCAGTGAAGAAGCTCTGATAAACCCTCTGAACATTACCTGGCCAGCAGCAGACATGCTTAGTTAGAGACTAGCTGGTGAACATAGTGGAGCATTAGCTTCTAAATAGACAGATATTTCCCTCAGGAGTTGGTGGAGACCAAAATCAGAGTTAGAAGAGAGAGAATATTAGACTTCAGATAGATTAATAGCCAACATGTAACCCACATAAATATAGTACTAATTTTGATTTTGTAGTATCTAAAGTTCATGTAAAATGTATTTTATTTTGGAGTTAGAGTCAATTTGTTTTGAAGGGCATAACAGGACGGGTTGTTTGAGGGCCCAGCCACTAGGGCCGCTAACACAGACTCGACTGAGTAGGGTTTACTGGTTTTACTGCAAGTGGGAGCAGCATGATTCAGACTTTATTGTTTTTATCTGTTCAGGGTTGATGTGCTACACAGATTGACAGTTGACCCAATGTTTGCATTACTGTGTGTGTGTGTGTCCAGAGAAATGTAAGTTATATGATGTTTATTACCGGATATATTCCTATTATTGTTGTCTTTATGATTCGGTAATTACCGTGTGTATAAATAGTGATAGAAATACGTCATGTACCGGCGCTTACGGCACCAAACGGCCCTGTTTAATTAATACTTATATGGCGGACGGTTTGTTATCATTTACCTTTATGTTTATAATGCTGACCATCATGCATACAATTTATTGAATGCTTATTTAAATGCCTAGCACTGTGACAGGGTACTTTCACTTTTGTTAGTTTGCCAGTTTGGGTGTTGTAGCTCAGTTGTAAACTATTGGATATATGCAGCTATTGATTATTATTATAACGTTTACATTGTATTGTTTACCTTTTCAGAACCACACGCACACACACACACACACACACACACACACACACACACACAGGCAAGTGTGTATTGCATTAATGTGCTGTAAACTGATCATCGGTCTCAGGCATCATTATTTACATGAAGTCTTGAGGGAACATTGGGAGAGCATTCTAGCAGATGTACACTTCGTGATTGTAACTGTGAGTAGCCAGCCTGTAATGATTGAGCCTCAACAACACCATTTTATCAATTTCTTGATGGATCGATGTTGGATCCTCTCCAAGCCAAGCTGAGACACTGCTCGCTTCTCATCATTGTTCCAGGAGCCTTTCCTGTTTAACAGCTTGTAAAGTTTACGTTTCATGTCTCAAACTTGTATAAAAGTATGAGTCCTAATGATGTTGAGTAATTATTTTAGAAGTGAAACATAACTTTGAGCTTATAAATAATATATGTTTCACAAAATTCTCAAATTAGTATACATTTAGTTTTTTGTAAAGGGCTAAATTATTCATACAAATACAAAAATGATCATGCACCTGACAATACTGCTTATGAAGTCCACTTCAATGTGCGGAAAAGCTAAACCACTGATTTAAGCTCAGAAAACATTTGTTAAAGCAAAACATTTTCAAGGGTCATGTATACCATATACTGAAATGATTTAAAACTAAAATGATTGGCTTTAGGTCGGAGGTTTTCTCCAGTCAACCCTGCAGACTAGAGACACCTCTGCGGTCAGCTGCAAATCATAACCCCAGAACTCATTCCTCTTTGGAAATAGGAGAGCGTTACGTCCACTTTCTCCAACTACCCGAGTAGAACAGAAAAAGCATCATTAGACACGCTGCATAAAACTGGAAGTTGTGTGCAATCCCAACTTCAAAGTCAACCAAGCAGTCGCTATGTGAGAAATACAACCAGCATCTAACCTGATGGATTCACATCCAGGAAAGTAAAATGGAATTTTTTAATTTAAACATCTGAAGAATTCAGAGGAAGATCAATGGGTCAGGAAGACACAACTGCATTATGACAGGCAGGCGGCTGAAACCCTCCGCTGAATGCTAACAGAACAGCTCACTAACATGTAAACCATGTCAGGATTTATGCACATCTTGTAGATATTCAGCGTAATTACCAACGACAAAGCATAAAGAAAATGTATGAATTGATGAATTACAATCAGATCTCATCTACACAGAAAAATGTATCTATTTGTTTTGTTCCCAGACCCTCTAAAAGATTCTTCTTCTATTTGTATCCATGTCTCTCAGTCAACACAATCTCAAACATTTGCACAATGAGCAAAATCCAACCTAGAGCAATAAAACTCACAATAAATGGGAATGTTTTGAAAGACCATTACTGAATGCATCAAGAGGCTGTCCAAAGGAAGCATTTAACCATGACATGTGAGGACAGGAAAGCAACAGAAGGTTGACAGCAGGATCCAGACTCGATGACGTAGGGGAGCAAATGTCCCGCAGTGTGGTGACATTACATACATTTAGTCCTAGAAACCTTTACAGAATAATGAGTGCTCCTCTCACACATGGCATGGACATACATACGCTGGGCAAACAACATCAAAGTCAGTGTACAATTAAGGGGACACGTTTGCCTTCAGAAGTGAGAAGGACACAGTGAAGTCAGAGGTTCTTTTTTTATATTAGCTATTAATATTGCAATTAGGGATGTCGGAAGTAACCGATTAGACTGTAACTGCGGTTATTTAAGTCACAGTTTCATAACCATACGAATTGAAAAAGCTAATGTATCGCAGTGGCGGGCCGTGCATTTTATAACTGGGCCTTCACTGCTGTCCTGCAACTGAAATATCACCTTATCACCACATGATGGCGCCACAGCTACGGTTATTATTCGTTTCTAGGGCTGTAATAATACACGTATTCGTATTAAACCGTTCGGTACGAGGCTTACAAATCGAACAATACGTTTGAATAATACTAGTGCATTTGGAAAATGCAGAAGCTTAAATTGTAGGAAATATAATGTTTTCTGCGCTCATGTAGGAGACAACGGTCTGTGTGACCTCCGGAAAAAAAAAAAAAAAAAAAAAACAGCTGGGGCTCGGCAAGTGTTCTGGGAGGCTAGGCTAACTAGCTTAACGGGAAAACAACAGCAGCAACACGCATTCTGCTACACACTCGAGGGCCATTCAGATATTAGATGTAAAAAAAACAACACAGTTGACTTACCAAATGCTGTTCACTGAAAGACAAACTCCATCCTCCTTTCTTTGTTGACAAAGAGTTTAATCCCACTGTTAAATCCCAACTCACAAATCCGTTTCTTCTCCTTCAGCCATTGAGTGTTAAAAAAACAAAGATAGGTAAAAGAAAAAAAAACTACACCAAGCAAAATGCAAAAAATTTCATAATGTCTTCAATATCTTTCAATTTGAACTCTTACTACTCCGACTAAGCCTCTGCTGTTAAGTTTCGTTTCACAATAGTCACGTGCTCGCCCACTGACCAATCACAGCACACGCTGCACCTTACTGCAGAGCTGCACCTGGGAACTGAGCTGCGCGTTAATGCTGACATACTTGTAGGCCAGCTAGAAGGCTCTGGTACGTCAAAGAATACACCCAACATGTCAAACTAAAGATCTGATTGGTTGAAGACTATGACAATCAACAATATCGTCCCCATTCACTTAAACTGCAAAGGCATTCACTTGTGAGGCCTGGGGCCTCTCTTCTTACCTAGAGACACAGAGGTGAAATCTGATTGGATAAAAGCTCTACTTAAAACAAGCTGCACTGAAGCAGAGCAACTGAGGAACACAGTAGCTGTGCAATGAGAAAATAAGATAATGGGGAAAATATTTTTATAAATTACAATACATGTAGTGTATTTAAGAAAAAATATTAAATTATAAAATAGCTATAACTTTGTGATTCTGTTTAGGCCAGCAGAGAAGGCCTTGAAGGCCCTCACGGCACACCACTGGTGTGTCGATGGGTAAGAAGTGGTGAATGGGTCATTAGCCTCGACTGAGACAGCCCTCCTTGCGGTGACGGAGTTGCTTCACGCCGTCAGAGCTAACTCTCTCTCCTCTGTCCTGATTCTCCTGGACCTGTCTGTGGCGTTTGACACCGTGAACCACCAGATCCTCCTCTCCACCCTCGAGGGGATGGGCGTCTCCGGCTCTGCACTCTCCATTTGCATCCTTCCTGATGACATGGAGGGGGGCCGTGTCGGAACCACGCTTGCTGACTACGGGGGTTCCACAAGGTTCAGTCCTGGGCCCCCTTCTCTTCTCGCTCTACACAACATCTCTGGGTTCTGTTATTCACTCGCATGACTTCTCCTACCATTGGTATGCCCGATGTCACCCAGCTGGTCTTGTCATTTCCCCCCGGTGATACTCAAGTGGAGGTACGCATAGCTGCGTGCTTGGCTTGGCGTGGATGACGACACACCACCTCAAGCTCAACCTGGACAAAACCGAGCTACTGTTCCTCCCGGGAAAGGGTTGCCCGCACAGTGACCTGTCCATCACCATTGACGATACCGTGGTGACGCCAACTCGGACTGCGAGGAACCTGGGTGTGACCCTGGATGACCAACTGTCGTTCTCAGCAAACATCTCATCGGTTACACGCTCCTGCAGATTCCTGCTCTACAACATCAGGAGGATTCGCCCCTTCCTCACTGAGGAGACGGCGCAGGTGCTAATCCAGGCTCTGGTCATCTCCTGCCTGGACTACTGCTCTTTCCTATCTCCAGGCCATGGTCAAGCCCTACACCCCCGCCCGACCACTTCGCTCTGCTGCCTCAGGGCGATTGGTTCCCCTGTCACTCAGAGGTCCCTGCGGCCGATCGACCCGGTCACGGATGTTTTCTGTCCTGGCCCCGCAATGGTGGAATGAACTTCCCACTGATGTCGGGACAGCGGAGTCACTGCCCATCTTTCGGCGCAGGCTGAAAACCCACCTCAACCCCAAGCGTATTGCTGCCTCCGGGGGCTTAGGCTCAGCCCATCCGTGCCCCCCCCCCCCCATGGGGGGAGAACGCTCCAACACAAGCAAAAGAAACGAGGGCTCATCTCCATGACTCGGGACGGACTCAGCCTCGGCCTTTGTGCTGTGCTGTGAAATGAGTATGGTCAACAATAATTGTCGTCATTGTGTGCATAGTGTTTCCTCGGCTCCATTGGCATGTCAGTAGATGCATCAGTGCACTGTACATAGCATTGTTTATGGTGTCCTTTGACCCACCAGATCAGCTGCCTCTCTGTCAATTGACGCACTGCCTTGTGAGTCGTCATGGCAAAATGTGATTCTGGAGACCCTCAGCGGGTAGTGTGAAGAATTGCAGTATTAAAAGCATTATTTAGTAGAATTAATAACACCCCTAGTGGTGAATAAAAGTTTCACAATGATAAGAATGTAAATTATGTTAAGAGTCACAATATATTTACTTATGGAATGTATTATAGGTTTACAGGATGTTTACTTATCGAAGATATTATGTTTGCAATAAGTTTACTTGTAGGAGTCAAAACATAATCATTGGAAGTATTGAACCAAAGTACAGTCAAATAGTTAGGGGGTTCTGAGCCATGAGACTGAGTGCAGGGAAGATAAGGATGAGTGAGGAATGCAGGGGACAGGCTCTTCACGACCATATAAGGGAATAGTTCGAGGGCCAGAGACATCAAAGCGGTCGCAGAGGAACTGGTCAAGATGACCATGAGGGCTTATCAGGAGTCCTGCCAGAAAGCGGAGCGATGACGGATCGATACAAGGAGAGAACAAAGCGACTACAGCCAATCACTGATTGGCCTGGACATCTGTTTCCAACGTTTTGGGACAGCTTTGACACTTTCTGACTTTCAGGAGTATAAAGAACAATGTTTTAGGGAGTTTCTGGAGATCACGGTAGACTTCGTTTTTCAGCCACCCGGCTAGGTCGGACCTGTGAGTGGAGTTGCACGTGGTCTCTGCTCTTGAGAAGCATACTATCGATAGTGTATTTTAGATTGTAATTGTCAGCATCAGTTTACAGTTGTTATCGTTTAATTAAATACTGTTTTGAATTTGGACCGGATCGAGTAACTTTTTGATGCGCCTGCGCATTAAGAAGTAAACACGGCAGCGGCCTTGCGATTCCTCCAGAAACGTCAGCTTCAACAGTAGTGTGGGCCTAGCCTGTCCAAGGCCAATCATAGGCTACTTGGAAGGTTCTGAAACACAAATGTTAACCAAAATATACCGTTGCAACCATTTGCCTGAATGATCATCAGAGGTAATGTTAGAGGAACCAACAAGACGTTATTAAGAGCATAGTCTGGCATGGCGGCCACATATTCTCACACACAGTAAGCGTATGTATAGAGGTACAGGAGAGCAGGTTTGTGTTCTAGAATAACTAGTATTTTAGTCAGTAAGGAAAGAAATAGGACTCCTTTGTCACTAGTAGCTTTAGAAGGTAAAATGCTTTATTTTATGCAAAGGTTGGTGCCTTTGCCAGGGATACTAATCATAGAATGCGACATTTAAAATAAAAAAGGGGGGGCAAGCCCCAACTTGTCACCTTTTTCACCCATGATGAATTGGTGATTGTTGAACCATGCCTGATTGTTTTTTAACTTTTTAGACCTGCTTTGTTTCAATTGGTGGCATTGTAATGGCCATGTAGTGTGATAGCATTCTATTATAATCTGAGTTATGGTTGATCATTATCATGTTAATGTCGGGCTGTTGACAGGTTTTGATCTGATCCTCTGCATGGTGAAGTACCCAAGTTAAAAGTGAACACGTTTCATTAAACTGACAGTCTTAACCCCAAAGATGGCGCCGCACCAGAGCTTAGTCAGAAAATGTTCCTTTTACAATGGCCTCCACCTATGGTGCTAAATTCCCATTTCGCTTTGCTTTTTCACCAAAGGACAAACATCAGCTTCATAGAACAGTGAGTGGTAGTAGCTAACAATGTTTTCACTACTGATGAACCTTAAGATTATTTTGTTTACTTTACAGCCCTGGCACCAGTTCCCAAAGGGATGAATTCAACCTACTTATTATCAGACTATCATCTCGAAAGGATTTACAATAGTAAGAAAGCAGCACATGCTCATATTGGAGAAACCAGAACCAGTAAATGTTTATTAGTTGGGAAAAATGAATGATATATTTATTGTAATTAAAATGAAAGATTACATTTGAGATGAATTGGTTTTCTAATTATTTCAGCATTGGAGGATTGCGGCTTTGGGAGCAGAGATTGTCGGACTCACTGTCGCTGACTGCTCAGACGCCATGGCAACTACAACTAGATATAACTATAGCACCTGATTCAGAAAATAAGGAAGTACTTTCGTATCATCACTAGGACTAGGGTCTGTTGTTGGCTTCCTGACTTGTTATAAAGGAAGAGAAACTAGAGATCTACCAAGACCAGTGACCGGCCCATCAGTCACTCATGAGGGTTTTACATCAGATAGACTGACATCAGTGTTCATACTTACTTTCTTACTCTTTAAACTGACATGCTTATTAGTTTGTCACTATTTAGTCATTTTTTATCCTTCATAGATTCAGTCACATTTTAGTCCACGTCAACGAAACGTCATTACATATTAATCAACTTTTAGTCATTACTTTAGTCCAAATGTTTTCTCTCTTAATTTTGTAAGCCAGTTTTAAATTTAGTTCTGTATCAAATGTCCTTTTTATTCAGCTTAGATTCAATATTTCAATCTAGTGAAAACAATCATTGAGTAATTTTAGTCAATCTCAGTAGATTTTATTTTATGATTATCTGCTCAAATTGAAGGATTAAGACTGCAGCTCTGGGCATTTCAAGGAAAAGAACCAATAATCTCTAGGAACCATTTCAATCATTCTTTTATGAAGAGCTTTCATACAAACAAACAACTGCCTCACATGAGACAATACTTGAGTTAGAAACACTCAAGCCAGTAAAATTATTGGAAAATGAAAGCTTTAAAATAATACAAAGTGTTACAGGTTTTACGGTTAATGAAGAACTAGTTTACTTCAGCAATATAAACATATTTTTATTTTAGAGCCAACCGAAACAAAAAAAGACCATCTAGTTATGTAACCAGAGTTCTTCCTCATCTTGAATTCAAACACTTCACTCTCCTCCTCCATGTCTGCCCAAGAGGTAACTGGTATCGTGAGATCATGCCAGATAATTATATCTATATTATAGATAGAATATATCTATAAACCTGAATATGATATATACATATATTATTTCATTCAGGTCCTGAAGTTCAGTGCACACATAGTAAACCCTAAAGATGACACAATATAGTGAGTCCTGATCGTCTGCACAGGTTTATCGAGATTGTTAAAGTAAGCACAATTGGCCCTGCAGCTGGATGGGTCCCTGCCGTGGGGGGCCAACTACACACAGGCATCCAGCGACAGTGGAGCAGCCCACAGAAATGCTTTTCTTCCTTAATAGTGTCTATTTAATCATTTTCATCTATTGTCATGCTGATTGAATAGAAACACAAAGGCCAACACATCATAGGCTGAGCAGCAGCCAGATGACTGCTCCTCTGGTCAAAGGCTCACAAGTTATGTCTCTGTGAGAGGACGGAGTGAGCTTTTCTTTGACCTCTAAATGATGGAACTATGTGAGTGTATTGTAGAGCTGTTGGTCTTTACTGTGTTGGTGTGTGCAGACAGGGGTTTGTTTGCAGTCGACTTCTGCTGGCCGGCGTGCTGTTCAGAGGAGTGCAGCCCTGGTTGCCGGTCACAGCAGCATTAAGTCTGCTGCTCATACAGTGCTGTGGTGATATTTGTTGAAAAGAATGGGAAGTTAATGATATGTTACTATCTGTTCTCACCACACATTGAAAAATTGTTGCAGCCATGCGAATTAGCTCGACATGAAAGGTTGAGTCCCCTCAGTTCAAACATACAGTGTCACACAGAAGGACACAACCTTCTGAACTGTATTAATGCTGCTGGTCTAGAATTATTGACATATCTATTAATTGATAATGATTTCATTAATATATGTATATATATTTTTGCAAGTCATTGTCATCGCAATGTTGAACTACGTTATTGTACATGTCAGATTTTCCTCATATGGTGCCGGCCTACTCTAGATCCAGTCTGGACCCGAGACACATTTTAATGCCAGGAGTGTTGGAGGACGCAGACAGTCCTGTGATGTGACGGCAGATGGACAAGAGTTTCATGCAGGGCAGCGGGACACAAATGTGTCCACACACACACACACACACACACACACACACACACAAACACACACACACACACACACACACACACACTTTTAGAAGCACTGAGCCTGTGTAACAAAGACTCGTGATGTGGGGGTGTTGCCCTGCTTTTCTGGCAGCACCGAATCCCAAAAACATCACGTCTTGAAGAAATGTGGTGCCGGATCCAGCCGGACCCAGCCCGCTCTCCCTCCCTGTGTGGGATTTGCATTGTGAAGATCAGCGCTGGAACTCTACATGAACATATGGATTCTCCTCTTAGATTTGAAAATCATGAACTAAATGCAGACAAACTGAGGCATGTGAAAATGTTATGAAAGATGTGATTCATCAGCAATATGTATTACAACAGAAGCCCTCTCTTTGTCCATGAGGCCTTGATAAAACGAAAATATATCTAATTATCTCATGGGGTTTAAATAAAAGCAGCCTTTAAATTCTCTCAGCTTCAATTGTTTTCATTTATTTTTTGGAATAAAATGTGAGGGGGAAAAAAAGAAGGGGCTGAATATTATATTTTATATTTGCCACAGAATCGTGCTTCATTATTTGGAGCTCGATCTGATGTGATGGCGCACATGAGGAGGTCAAAGTGACTCATGCAGAGTGGTAGGCTATTTTGGAGGAATGTCAGGAACCAAACGCAGCTGGAAATAACACCTCTGGGTATCTGAAAATACTTTTCGGATCAATGTTTGTCCGAAGTGGTAACGTTAGAGGATGGTCCCCTGAGAGGCTTCTTCATCTGTGACGGTGTTCAGGCTGCAGCTCAAATCAAAGTAGTCCTTACTTGAACAGACGTGTTCCAGCTGTCAAACTCGCTCAGGGTCCCGAGGCGGTGAAGAATAGTCCCCTTCAGTGTGGAAACACTCGCTTGTTGCCTCTCAGGATTATCGTCCCATTGGCGGATCGGCTCGGTCTCACTCATCGGCGTCTGGGGGAGGAAAAGCTGTTTTCATTGAAGGCAGCAGACGTTGGAGAAGTGCAGCTTTGCTCCTATTAGAGGTCGCCGCTCAGACCGCCTCTCATTGGTCGGGACGGGCCAGTGGGCGGTGGCTCCGGTGGCCGCACCTCCTGTTTTGATGAAGAAGCTGCTAAAAACAACTAGTGATTATTATTATCATCACACGTCAATAATAATAATATAATAAAAAAATATATTTATAAATGATTAATAAATTGTTTTAAATATTGAAAATACAGCCATCCATCCATTATGTAGCCCTCCTGCTTATCCTATAATAGTATTATTATTATTATTAATAATAATAATAATAATAATAAGAAGAAGAAGAAGAAGAAGAAGAAGAAGAAGAAGAAGAAGAAGAAGAAGAAGAAGAAGAAGAAGAAGAAGAAGAAGAATGACTATTATTTTCCCTGGGGAAAAACAATTCAAGCAATTTATTTTCTACATGGATACTCTCTACATTGTGTATTCCTGTTCATTCTCTATATATTCATTCTCTACACTCGGTGTTAGTTTGTTGCACTTCTGGGCCCTATTCCTCGTACGTGGTTGAACTAAGTCGATCAAGTGTCCTATTATCCAGCTTAAATTAACTCGATGATTGACATCAGGCTATCTCGGTTCCTCAAAGGCTGATCCGCTCAAACAGTCTCGTTAATTTGAACCAGACGTCAGACATCAGGATCGTTGCGCGTGTCCGTCCTACTTCAAAAGGGGGAAGCGTCGATCACCGAAACCATGATTTTCTAACAGTACAACGGCAAATAAACTCAAAGAAAGAGCCTCTTTTTACTCCGCTGACGAGCAGGAGATGATCATGAACGCATATGAGGAATTCAAGACCATAATCATGGCGAAATCTAACGCTGCGAGGGCTAGACGAGAAGCATGGCAAAATATCGCAGACGTCATTAAATGCGCAAGTGTTGGGAAAATGTATAGGTTAATTTTAAGAGCCTCATCACCTCAATCAATCAGATGATATTTCTTTAAATGTGCCTGCTGGCAGTAGGCTTAATGGAACGCATCATCCAATGAGATCTATAGCGAAATAATTATATCAACTCTTTCAGAATAAGTAGATAAAAACAAGCCCAAAGAGTATCTAATTGATACGAATTAATAGATACTTATGAGGATATATGTAGGTGTATGCACGTATGTATCATGTACTATATATATATATATGTGTGTATATACATGTATGTGTAGATTACCATATAGAATAGGAGTTTGAATATGTGTGTGTGAATCTGTGTATGGGCGGATCAGTATGTGTGTATTATTCATAATAAGCAGTAAAAATAAATTGTGTGTAATTCTCTCTATTCTTATCATGAGTCCACCTTAATCATGTTCTACAACAATGATATCTATGGTGTACTAATAATACTGTCATATCATTATGAGTGCTTTCAACCATCATGTAGTTCAACCAGCCATCAAGAGGACACGGGAGCAAGTAAACACTAAGCACACAAACATTATTCAGAATGGTGATCAATACAACATGTGCCATGGTAATGTAATGAACACATCCAGAAGTTTCTTAATCACCAAATAAACTTTATGAACAGCACGGCATGCAGCGGCTTTCCCGATGTTCTCCGCATCACCGACACTGTACAAACATGAACCACTCGCAAAAAAGCGCGAGGCTGTGATACAGTCCGTGAGACAGTAGATGGCGTGTGGTGTTCAATGTACGGCTCGAGAAGGTCTTTAAATAAATGATTCCTTGTCGGCAGAATCGATAGCGCTCGTACAGGAAGTCATCATGATGTGATAACGGATCTTGGCGATCTCGAAGAACTCACTCCCTATAAAACGCTAATCTGACTAATATCGCTTCCTCATCGATGGATCTCTGAGGAAGGGAGCTGACACTTTTCCCCGGGGGAGTGGCAGCTTATCCAGCGGATCTAGCTCAAGCCTGCTCTGGAGCAGGTTCAGGCTTGTGGATGGGTTGCTATGGTGATTTTTCCAAACTTGCTTCGAGGAACCGAAAAGCCTCACTTATGTAATCTCATCCTGGAAATTATCCGGCTAACTCAGTTAGCCACGTACGAGGAATAGGGCCCTGGTTAGATTCTGAACTGCATTTCATTGTCTCAGTGCCAATGATTGGTGACAATAAAGTTGAATCATTGACATTAAAATAAATAACTAAATTATATTTGTTAGACATGTCATTGAATGGTACACAGCCATGAGCTTACAAGACACTATTCTTACTTCTAATACTGTGGCAAGAGAAAGGATCCTTCTTCCCTATACCATTACAGTTATTTAGCAAACGCTTTTATCCAAAGCGACTTACAATTCAGATTCTATCCATACACCGTAGGCACAGCTACAGGATTAGTGTCATGCTCAAGGACACATCAACATGCAACTAGCGGAGCCGGGGATCGAACCGCCAACCCTCTGATTGAAGGACGGCCCTTCAATATATAGAGGTTCTATCATATTTCCTAAGAACATAAAATCTACTCTTTTGCTGAGAGTGCATTGTGTTTGCTTTCACTTATTTGTTAATTGCTATTACATTTAGCATTAAGATAAAAATGCATCAAGTTTGAAAAAGAATAACTCATAACTTATTCATAGATTTTCCTTTAAAATGGGGAAAGCTGTAAACACTATGAATTTGTTTTGTTTCATAGAGCCTTTTAAGCTAAACTTCAGTTAAGTGTCCTAACATCTAAAGGAATTTGCCTTTGAAAGTATCTGATTTCACTCAGTATAAATTGGAAATCATCACCTTATCACTGAGGGTGTTGGAAATGGATAAAACACACAGACTAGACAGTGATTAGACAGGATTCCTTATGTAAAGTCTACAAACTGTAAATACCTCAAATCAGTTAGAAAGCTAGAAGTTTACTCCCAAAGATAACCTCCTTTAACTAATCAGCAACTACGTTTAATACTTTAGCAACACGTTAACCCCAAACCTGGGTTGCTCTATATATGATCATACTACATATTAAAATCAACACCTAGTATTTTTTCTCTTAACAGACAATATTATTAATGGGGGCATTTTCCCCATCTGACTTTATAAGAGATTAACATAAGTGAATATAACACACTGCTTTTTAAAATGTGTATTTTAGCCAAGTCAAATGCTCTGTATGTAAACATATTTCAGTAAAGTATTCAAACAGGCGGACAGAATATTTGTGTGACAGTGTGGAAAATATTCTTCATTCTTCATTTAATGTGTCAGGCGGGTGAGTGCGAAAGGATCCAAATGCAGACAAATCCATGACAGCTTCTAGATGTCAGGGTTAAGGGTTCAAGTTGCAGGTTCAGCTTCAACTTCAGATAGCTGAGAAGCAAGGCACAAAGGAACATTGTCAGTCTTGCAAGGAATCAGAGGAAAAGGGCCGTAATATACTAATAATATTAATAATTATAATAGTCTGAGGGCCTCTGGTGGAGGGATGGAGAATGGCAGGCCAACAACAGGACAGCAGAGCTTAGCTGGAGGTGCTTCTACTTGTATGTAGCATAGGGCCCCATCTTACATCAGATCCAGGATCCAATCTGACCCGCTCGAGGTGACACATGTTTTCTTAAAGACCACCGGTCACCAACCTTTTTGGGAGTGAGAGCTACCTGAAGTGTAGGCAGTAGTGGTGGGCCGACAGGGCCTGCACAGCCTTCTCTGCTGGCCTAAACAGAATCACAAAGTTAGAGCTATTTTATAATTTAATCATTTTTCATAAATGCACTACATGTATTAGAATTTATAAAAATATTTTTCCCATTCTCTTATTTTCTCATTGCACAGCTACTGTGTTCCTCAGTTGATCTGCTTCAGTGCAGCTTGTTTTAAGTAGAGCTTAAGAATCCCATGTCGACGTCATTTTGACGGGTCGATGCCCAAACATGTCCTTTATCACGTCAAAATATGGAAAAGTATAACGGCAGGAGACGCTTATGCCATTTTGCTTCTTTGCGTCAAATACGTTTTTTACTAGTGGCAGACTTTTTGAACCTGTTGATATCCATGTGTGTGTTTCTCATCCGACCAGAAATGTGGATTATTTTTGGGCATGCATCTCTACTCCAGCTTGGCAAACTATTGGCAAGTTGGTTTGTTTACAACACACAGCTTGTCGTCACAGGAAAGAAGCCTTGTGTTGCAAAGTGCCGTAAAAAAACCCTGTTGAGACGCATATCTGAATGAGCTGTATACATGTCCAAAGAATGCTCCTAAAACCTGAATAATATTGGCATATCCCACATGTCTTATCACGAAATGCTCCATTCGGAATAAGACCTAATTCAGAATATCCAAACAGAATAGGATTTTACATGAACCATATCAAATATTGTCATATTGTCATATTCTGAATAATAGTGGAATGAGTGTGCATGTAAACGTAATCATTGAGAAGTGACATTCGTGACGTGTTCACATATTTGATTTAGTTTATGTACTTATTTTAAGCCCAGCCATGACGTTTGTCTTAAAACTAACTACGTAATTTTGTTGTCTAAATCTTAAATTCAATTTATGTTTGTGTTCTCGACACGTATTTTAATGCATCACGTGTCAATCACCACATAATACACTGTTGAGAGGTCGCGGTCATGTCACATAACTTCTGTGAGATCACATTGCTTTAACCGAAGAACTCTACCGGTGACTCACCTGGGGGCGACCAGGTGTTCGCGGGCCTCATGTTGGTGGCCACCGTGACAGACGCAACAGGAGAAATAGAGAGAGGATGGGCTTTTCTGACAGGCAGTGCTAATACGACCCACTGCAGAGATTATCACTAAGAAGTTGCGGCGAAGCCGCAGAAAGCTGATGTACCTAACGCCAATGAGATGTTGTGGTCATCATCATCTGCAGACAAAGCCGGTGTCCCAGAAGGAATGACCGGAGGCAGCAGTGGAAGGTTGGCAGCTTGGACGTCGTTGATCTCGAGCTCTGGCTCGCCGTGATCGCTGTAAAATATCAAATGGAAGCATCAGAAATTATCACTTCACTGCTGGTGTCTAACATGGGCAGTGCACTGCAGGCCAGGCAGGCTGGTGGCTGCTGAACACTGCTCTCTGTGTGGTCTATGCCGAGGCACTGAAAGCAGTTCAATCAGGAGAGACAAGTGAATGATTAGTAGTTTATTATGACAGATGCTGCGTTAATGAGTTACACAGAAATTCTTTGGCGCTTGAACTCGATGAGGAGATTTGTGATTGAGTTGTGATTGCCCTGAGCAGCAACAATATAAATCCCCCTGTGGAGTCCAGACACTGGTGGTGATGGTGCTGAGGCTGATAGAATGATGAGTTGATGAATCTGCGGAGATGACGAGGTGGAGGGTTGCATAACAGCAGCATGAACGTACTGAAGGCAGAGAGATAATTATATTTAAGAGAGACAGCAGCAAGATGATAGGGTAACAATATCCTTGTGTCATTGTGCTATTGGCTAGAGAGACCAGCTGATCTAGACAGCTGATATCATGATTGACAGCCCCAAACAATAACAGCAAGGAAATAATGAGTGTGCCTGCATGAGGAGTGATTGCAGATGTATGGTAAATAAGCTATGGCAGGGGTGGCCAACCAGTCAGAGACCAAGAGCCACATTTTTTACTGTGTTACCGCAAAGAGCCACATCATACACATGGGCACACATGAACATCACCCTATCCCTTCCTCACACACACACATATCTTTGCTCAGCCAGATTTATTGTAAATGTCACACACCAATATGATAATGACAGAAATTGACTCCTAAGACCACAGGCCAGTCATTTTCAACAATGAACATTGTGTGCACTGTCTCACACAGACAAACTCTCAGTTCAACCAAGTCCACAAACAAAAATATAATAATTTACAATAGTGTTTTTCTTTTACTATGCATGTTACTTAGTGGGACTTCTGGCATTCCTTGCCTTGAACAATCCTCTTCAAATCTGGCTTGTATTCCGTTGTTGCCACTCGAAGCAATTCTTTCACATGGGTGTCAGTCAGAACAGATCGATGCTTTGATTTCACGTGTTTCAGGGTAGAAAACACAGACTCGCAGACGTATGTTGACCCAAACATTGACAGTATCTTAAGCGCAGCCCGTTTGACATTGGGGTATTTTTTCATTGGCACACTTTTCCAGAACTCAATGGTCCCGTCCCTTAAAGCAGGTTTGAGTTGGTCCTCCTCACAAAGATCGATCATCTCCAACTCAGCCGCATCCTCATCTGTGACTAGCGGGGCTTTCAAACAGTCCGTCTCGGCGTTAAATGGGTCGACGAGGAACGTAATCTGTGGCCGCACATGCGCGTTTGACGAAAATACCGTATTTAACTCAAGCGAAGCGAACACGAACATTAAAAAAACACAAATACAAACTTCGATATGAACGTAAGAGCCGCATGAAACCGGGCAAAGAGCCGCATGCGGCTCGGGAGCCGCGGGTTGGTCACCCCTGAGCTATGGGCTTAGGCATGCAAGATGTGACACATGTTTTCTTAAAGACCACCGGTCACCAACCTTTTTGGGAGTGAGAGCTACCTGAAGTGTAGGCAGTAGTGGTGGGCCGTCAGGGCCAGCAAGGCCTTCTCTGCTGGCCTAGACAGAATCACAAAGTTAGAGCTATTTTATAATTTAATTATTTTTCATAATACACTCCATGCATTCTAAATATTTGTTCCTTTAGCTTATTATCTCATTGTACTGTCTTCCTCAGTTGCGCTGCTTCTAGCACAGCTTGTTTTAAGTAGAGCTTTTATCCAATCAGATTTCACCCCTATGCTGTCTCTAAGTAAAAAAATCTGCCCGAGGCCTTCAGAATTACAAGTGAATCCCTTTGCAGTTTAAGTAAATGGGGACAATATTGTTGATTATCATAGTCTTCAACTAATCAGATTTTTAGTTTGACATGTTGGGTGTATTCTTTGACGTGCCAGAGCCTTCTAGTTGGCCTACAAGTACGACATCATTAACATGCGGCTTGATTGATCAGTGGGCTAGCGTGACTGTTGTGAAACTAGCTAGCAGAACTTTGTAGTAGTAAGAGTTAAAGTTTAAAGAAATGTAAGACGTTTTACGTGACATTATATGTTTAGCGTTTTGGCATGTTTGGTGGTGAGAATCCCAATATCTACTAACTCTGTCGAGCAGACCTTTTCAGCCCTCACAAGCATTAAAACGCATTCAAAAAGTACAACTGGGGAGGCTCGACTATCATCACCATGAATCGAGAAGGACCTCTTACTGGAACTGAACTGAACCGATGTTCTGTATAACCGTGTCATTGAACTCTTTGTAATCAAAGAAAGGAGGATGGACTTTGTCTTCAAATAGTGAACAGCAGCTTTGGTAAGTGAATCACTTTTGTTTTTTTTAACATCTGCAGTAGCATTACTACTGAGTTAATTTTTCTATTGTGTCGTTTTTATGATATGGTTAATATTGTTCCCTCTGATGTGAAATCAGTTTTGCTGGAATGTGCAGAGGCCTGTTGAATCGTGGTATTTGGGTTTTATGTTATTCTACCTGCTTTGTTGTCATATAAATATATGTGACTGGTTCTTGTTCTTGTCATTGTGTTAATTAAATCCTTTAGGAATCAGTTTTGTGACATTCTACATAACAACAGTATATTTGAGGATTTTCAGTCAGGATTTAGAGAGCATCATAGCACAGAGACAGCTCTGGTAAAAATGACTAATGACCTTCTAATTGCATCAGACAAAGGCTCTTGTCTCTGTTCTTGTCTTGTTAGACCTTAGTGCTGCATTCAACACCATAGACCATTACATCCTATTACAGAGACTAGAACATTTGATAGGTTTTAAAGGAACCGCACTAAGATGGTTTAAGTCCTATTTATCAGATCGATCTCAGTTTGTAAACGATGAAACCTCGATGAAGACCAACGTTAGTCATGGAGTTCCACAAGGTTCTGTGCTTGGACCAATCTTATTCACCTTATATATTCTTCCTTTAGGCAATATTATCAGAAAACACTCCTTAAACTTTCATTGTTATGCAGATGATACTCAATTATATCTATCAATCAAGCCAGATGAAAGCAACCAGCTCACTAAACTTCAAGCATGTCTTAAGGACAGACCTCAGAGTCTTTGTGCTTTCTCGCCTCGCAGGTTTCCATGGATCGTGGTTATATCTGGACCCTGGTCCTGCCTCCTGCCGTGTTCCTGCCTCACACCCACTGCTACTATCATTATTATTGGTAGTTGCATTGCTTGTCATGCCGATACCATTACTGTTTTACATTGTTATTCTACTATATTCACTTCTGCTGTTATTACCAGTAATAGTAATTTTTCCATCATTATACTTACTTTCATTATATGAATCATTTATGTCATATGCATTGAATGTCACGGTTTAGGCTTTGCCCCCTGTGTTCCTGTGTCCCTCTGTCTCTGTGTCTATGTGTTCCTGTGTTTCCCCTGATTGCACTCATCCAACTCACCTGCCCAGTCCACCCAGCTGCCTTCAATCTTCTCATCACCCCACACATATAAGCCAAATCCCAATGTCCCCCCTAAACCCTCAAACCCTGAATCCTCAAGGACTTACTGACGTCACCTGGTGAGTGGTTGAGTGTGAGAGGCTGTGAGGGCTTGAGATGGTGTAAATAGGAATGGGACAGCACTTTGCTGCAACATATCACGTTACCATGAAAACGACAACAAATATGATGGATGTATGTATGTGTGTATTTATTTTATACGTTGTACTCCCTGATTTGAACGTCTTCCAGGATCTTTACTCACAAGATGAGAAGTAATTTCATATAATCTATTTACTCGTTTTTGTCAAAACAGCTTCAATGACAAAATCTAATATTTGATGAATAAATGAATACATATTCTCTGATTTCATGTTTATTTTTTGTTCCATCTTCAACCCTTAATGTTTCTGTGTGAATGTAATACTCCAGGCTGAACACACTGATCCGTCCTCTTTGTTTACCTTTTCTTTTACGTCTCCATGCGTCCACTGGTTACCCCGTGTTTAATGTCACATTGCAATGATTTATGGGTAATTCCCTTAGGCAAAGTCAGCATACTATGCTGACTTATGGAAAGGGTTCATTAAGGGCTCAAAATGTCTGCCCGAGATCCTCAAACACTCGATGATTTGACAACGGGACATCCCTAAACCCTCACGGACTTCGCGGGAGCGCGCCTCAAAGTCCGTGAGTCCGTAAGGGGGGACATTGGGATTTGGCCATATACTCCCCTGCTTTCCCTGTGCTGGTTGTCAGATTGTCTTCTTCATCCCCCTGTCTGCTACATGTTCCAGCATTGCACCTTCCTCGCATATGCTCCGTGCTCCAGCGTTTGGTCCTCGTGTTTGCTCCTGGTTTGTTACTTTGCCTTTTTGTTGGTTTTTGCTCACTCCCGGTTGGAGTTGTTTTGAGTTCCTGTTATTTGACTGCTTGGTGCCCAATAAATAACCTGGCATTCTACCTAACCTTGTCTCCCGTGTCTGTGTCTGCGCTTGAGTCTCTGATCTGCCCCTTGGACGTGACATTGAATGTGTTGTATCTCTGTTCTGTTATTCATTCTGTACACAAGAAATCTATCACACTTCTGTCCTTCCTGATAGAGGATCCTCCTCTGTTGCTCTCCCTAAGGTTTCTTCCTTTTTTGGCGGGAGTTTTTCCTGTTCCGATGTGAGGGTCCCGTGACAGAGGATGTCGTATGTGCATAGATTAAGCCCTCTGAGGCAAATTTGTGATTTGGGGCTATACAAAATAAATTATATTTCATTGAATAAAATTTGACCCTTTTCCCATATCTCACTTTATTTAAAAGATATGTGCAAGTTCTTTTACTTATTGCCATTGTGAGTCGTAGATTCAGAGCACATTGATGATGGCTTTTTCAGGCATGACGCACAAGCTTAGAGATCAGATTGATCTCTAAGCTAACTGAGTTGATTCAACAAACTTTGATCTGCTGTTCTGGAACCAAAAACGTACGCGTTTAGGGTTAGTCAACTCAAAGTTACTCATCTCAGAGTTCAGGGTTAGTCTACTCAGAGTTCAGGGTTAGTTTACTCAGAGTTCAGGGTTGGTGTTGGGGAAAAATCTAAATGAGTGCTTACAAAGCTTGGTAAGCGCCACATCTGTTTAGTCTATTTAGGTGTCAAGGCCTGCTGAGAGGGAGCTCTCAGCAGCATGTCCTGGATTGAAATGATAAGGACTGTGGGAGCATTAAGATGGGAGCAGAGCTATCTTATGAGAACCTAGCCTCCTGACTACGAGAATGTGACCTTTGTGCCAGAACAAATGCTCTAGTGAAGTTGCAGACACTCTCTACACAGCGTGGACGCCATTTGTATGTCACCTTCTGTGACGAATGCCTCATAGTAAACCAATCCTGTACCAATCATTGCCTATGACACTGTTGTTTACTTAGTATAAATATCCGAGGCTCAGAGTCAGACCTCTGAGCAGCCTTGATCCATGTATACTGTATGTGAATCAACTCTGTCTCCTTCTTGCAAGAATAAATGTCCTGTTTAATGATTGTTACCATGGCTCGAGTGAATTTTCTTTAACAGTTAGTTTACTCAGAGTTCAGGGTTAGTTTACTCAGAGTGGGCCTTGAAAGAAAGAATGAAAGTTTTTAGTCATAAGGTAGTGGAACACTTCATCCTCTTGTGCACAAAATGACTATTGCAACAAAACATGTTGGTAGATAAAAATATTAATTTGGAAAAATGATCTTAGTAAAAATAGTTTCATAGATTTTTGTTTGTTTTTATAAAATAAATTTAGAACCTTTTTTCACCCATTCTCATCATAAACTTGTCATAAATAGGAGATAAAACTATTTAGATCACCCTTAGAAAATGGATCTCCAGATGTGTTATTCTCACTTGCCTCTCAGGGCGTCTGTAACTAATCATGCAATAATAATTAAATTGAGATGAACTCTAAACCTATGTACAGGGTCCTTGTTGGGCTGGGGTGGATTATTCTGCAATACATTGCTATAACTTTACCTTCTCTTATATGAAGCTTTCTTAACACAATACCTGTAGTGATTCCACATATATTAATAAATCCTCTTAAACCCTAACAGAGGATGCTTTCAATCACGCTTCTGTAGAAGTTTACCAGAAGTTCAGGGGGCAGGCCAGCTTGTTTTAGCTTCCTCAGGAAGATCAGCCTCTGTTGAGAATGTGGGGTTCAAAGTAATTTTGGGATTCAGGGAAGGTAATGATATTAGGAGAGTTAGTCCAGTAGCGCTGACTCGCGGGTTAAAGGAGAAAGTTTGCGAAATTTTGATGGCGAAGGTGCTGGATGATGGCGGCTTGTTGATCAAGTGTAAGCACGAGGAGCAGAGAGAGAAAGCAATGAAGCTGAAAAAGGTGTACAACATGGTGGTTGAGAATGCTAAGAAGAAAAGTGATGGGCCCTTTGTGAGAGGCGTTATATGTGGTATCCCAGTGGAGGAAAGGGTGGAGGATTTGAGATCAAGTATAAGAGGTGGGTTTAAATGGAAGACAAAAAACAAGAGAAGCAAATAAAGAACTGTTGGAAACAGATGAAGAGAGGGAAGATGCAATTAATGCTCCCTTCACTTTGGAAGAAATAAAAAGGGCACTAAGTAAATCAGGTCTAACTGTCCAGGTAAAGATCAGATTTTTTACATCATGTGGGGCGACTGTGGCGCCATGAGTCAAGCTAATTCTTGGTTGTGAAAGCCAATCAGCGTTCAGTCTGTAACCACAAATCAACCAGGAAGTGCCTGCTGTGGCCAATCGGCGCTCGTATCGCAACCAAGAATCAACCAAGAATTGACCAATCGGCGTCTTCGAGCTCACGAACACTCATGATGTATGACGGAAACGGGCGAAGACGATTATTTTCGTCTCTCCGACTTTTGGAAAGTTCTTACGGAGGATGACGAGAGCGGCCGTCGGATTCTTTTCGTCTTATCAACATTTGTTGGAAGTAAGTCAATCCTTTATAGCTATTGTCAATACAAATGAATTGAGATATATTGATATTTGAATGAATGACCCGCTCGCTAACTTTTACTAGCGATGAAACGCGTCCTAACGTATAACGTCACCTGTCCCATCACTGTATTACATTATATTACAGATAGCGATACTTAGCTAGGTCTAACGTTACTGTTATTATGTTCGTGTCGAGTCACTTTAACGTTAACTAACAAAGTTAACAAACGGTAGCGAGCTAACGTTAAGTGGGACTGTCGGCCATTACGCTGTTATTTTACTTTTCTTTTCATGTATTCATTCATTTACAATAAAGTAATGTTACATACAGCATGACAAGACCTACAATAAAATGAACTAGTACTCTCGTCTGTAAGCTATACAATAACGTAACAACGTTACTGGACACCTGTTAGTAACGCTCATTTCATTACTACTCGATTACAATTCAGAGGGAAATATTGTGCTTTTTACTCCACTAGCTACATGTAATTAATAACTTCAGTTAGCTGTTACTTTGAAGATCGAGGATACAAAAAAAAGCTCAGTTTATGAAATGTATTGCATTGTAGATACATTGTTAAAGATTAAACTACCTTGATCAGTTGATTGGTGCAACAGTCACACAATGGTTAGTATATGAGCAGCAGGCTTCATGCACTCATATGTTATGCAGAGCAGGTTTTCTGCATTGCTTCCATTCACTTTTGCATTCCAGCTGTAATCTGTTTTCATAACATGATGGCTGGCTCAACAAATGAAATGAAAATCTCAATGAATCTATTTTACAAAAGCAAGCATACATAAGAGGGTGTGATCAATTGCTGTGTGATCCCAGCCGTGTCATGCTTCTGCATCACAGTCGTGATCACATAGCAATTGATCACTCTTGTGTATTACTGCTTAAAGGAACAATGTGTGTAGTGTTATGTGGGATATGTTAGTAGAAATGAAATATAACATGCATAACTATGTTTATTAGTGTATTATCACTTAGTTATTTTTGTATCTGTCACGGGGCATGGTGGAGGACTCAAGCGCAGACCAGGAAGAGTAGTGTGAAAAGGGTATATTTAATGAACAAAACAATCCAATAGCAGACCATACAGGAATCGGCAGGGGATCCACAGAACAGACAAGAGACGAGGGGGGGAAATCCAGCAGGAATGAGACAGGGAAGGCAGACTGGAAAACCGGGAACAGGACAAGCCGAACGGGCGGGTAGACATTACAAGGATCTGGCAAGGAGTGACTGAGGGGCAGGAGTTTATGTAGGGGGAAGAACAGGTGAGAGGAGTTGTGCTGATGAGGGGGAAGTGCTTGATTAGTGATCAGAGGCAGGTGAAGGGAATAGGCTGAGGGAGTGACTGACAGGTAGAGTGAGGAGGGTAGAGAAACACAGAACACAGAGGCAAAGCCTAATCGTGACAGTACACCCCCCCCAAGGGACGGATTCCAGACGTCCCAAAAAAACCAAAAAAAACAAACGCCTCCCAAGGGAGGGCGGTGGGGGCCCGGAGGAGGGTTAGCACTCCGCCGAGGCCAAGAGTCAGAGTCCAAAACCGGGTGGGTGTAGGGGGTCCGGAGGAGGGACAGGGCTCTAGAGGCCGGAAATCAGACGGGGAACAGGGCTCTGGAGGCCGGAAATCAGACGGGGAACAGGGCTCTAGAGGCCGGAAATCAGACGGGGAACAGGGCTCTAGAGGCCGGAAATCAGACGGGGAACAGGGCTCTGGAGGCCGGAAATCAGACGGGGAACAGGGCTCTAGAGGCCGGAAATCAGACGGGGAACAGGGCTCTAGAGGCCGGAAATCAGACGGGGAACAGGAGGCTGGATCTCGGGCGGTCGGCCGGACTGCAGGACTTTCTTCCGAAGCGGGGGCTCCGGCGGACGGCCGGACTGCAGGACTTGCTTCCGAAGCGGGGGCTCCGGCGGACGGCCGGACTGCAGGACTTGCTTCCGAAGCGGGAGCTCCGGCGGACGGCCGGGCTGGACAGGCTCGGACAAGCCGGACTGGACGGGCTGAGGCTCGGGGGAGCCGGACTGGACGGGCTGAGGCTCCGACTGGAGCTCGGAGGGGTCGAACTGGACGGGCTGGGGCTCCGACTGGAGCTCGGACCGGACTTGGGCTCCGACTGCGGCTCAGGGGAGCCGGACTGGGAATACTGGGGCTCAGGGGAGCCGGAATGGGAACACTGGGGCTCAGGGGAGCCGGACAGGGAACACTGGGGCTCAGGTAGTCCATCAGGTCACTCTTCTCCTTCTGGACACTCGGGGGCCCTCCATAGGTCAGGCGGGTTCCTGCTAACTGTTCATACCATTCCGAGAGAGTGGTATGAAAAAGGTCTGCTGAGTCCTCTTTTGGCCAGATCCTTCTGTCACGGGGCATGGTGGAGGACTCAATCGCAGACCAGGCAGAGTAGTGTGAAAAGGGTATATTTAATGAACAAAACAATCCAATAGCAGACCATACAGGAATCGGCAGGGGATCCACAGAACAGACAAGAGACGAGGGGGGGAAATCCAGCAGGAATGAGACAGGGAAGGCAGACTGGAAAACCGGGAACAGGACAAGCCGAACGGGCGGGTAGACATTACAAGGATCTGGCAAGGAGTGACTGAGGGGCAGGAGTTTATGTAGGGGGAAGAACAGGTGAGAGGTGTGCTGATGAGGGGGAAGTGCTTGATTAGTGATCAGAGGCAGGTGAAGGGAATATGCTGAGGGAGTGACTGACAGGTAGAGTGAGGAGGGTAGAGAAACACAGAACACAGAGGCAAAGCCTAATCGTGACAGTATCAGTGTTTTTGTTCACTTAGAATGAGCCCTTCATATCTACATTGATACGTAGATACGCCGTGTTGACAACACAAACACTGGTTATAGAGAGAGCCTTTTTCACTTTAATGTTGACACGAAGATATGCTTGTGAAAATGCAATGTGTTAAAAGTGTTATTATGGTACGGATGGCCCTGAGCGAGGTAAACTCTGTGGCTCACGTCACCACAGTCTTGGAAAAAGAGGAGTGAGCGGAGCGGTTTTCAGCTGCTTGCAATCTATTTATTAATATTGGTTGTTTTGTGTTTTCCCAGGTTCAGCAGGCGTGGCAGGGCACTTGAAAAAAACATTTTGCTGCAGGGTATCCCAGGCTCCTCCATCAAATCAGGGATTTTCTTTCATTGCCAGCACCACCCGTCTCCTTCCCCTTCTTTTTCCCATCCGTGGGGCCTCCTATAGTGCCTGGAGCCTCACAAGTGATGTTTTTCAACTCCCCCAACCCCAGTTTACCTTCAGCTATGCCACCTTCAACTCACACATCCAGTCAAGCAGTTCCTTACAGTACTCAACAGTTGTCAGGATCCCTGTCGGACCTGTTGTGTGTTATCTCAGTTTCCCCTGATCTCCTCTCCTCATGTGTTCTGTCATTCCCCTGTTTGTTGTTGTGTGCCATGTGCTCTGGGATTTTCCTCTGCCTCCAGTCACTCCCATGTCCACACCCCATAGTGCACAGCTGCAGACACTCCAGCCGATTACCTCTCGCAGGCTGACACACCAGACTCTGATCACACCAATCCTTCCCCTGCCACTATATCAACCCTGGTCCTGCTGTCTGGGGTTGTCAGTTCGTACTGTCTTTCACCCGTTTCGACCCCGTATCGTCTTCTGTCTCCCGTCTCCCTCTTTTCTCCCCGTTAAAGGTTTTTCTGGGGGAGTTTTTCCTGGGCCCTATTCCTCATACGTGGCTAACTGAGTTAGCCAGATAATTTCCACGATGAGATTATATAAGTGAGGCTTTTCGGTTCCTCGAAGCAAGTTTGGAAAAATCACCATAGCAACACATCCATAAGCCTGAACCTGCTCCAGAGCAGGCTTGAGCTAGATCCGCTGGATAAACTGCCACTCCCCCGGAAAAAAGTGTCAGCTCGCTTCCTCAGAGATCCATCGATGAGGAAGCGATATTAGTTAGATCAGCATTTTATAGGGAGAGAGTTCTTCGAGATCGCCAAGATCCGTTATCACGTCATGATGACTTCCTGTACGAGCGCTATCGATTCTGCCGACAAGGAATCATTTATTTAAAGACCTTCTCGAGCCGTACATTGAACACCACACGCCATCTACTGTCTCACGGACTGTATCACAGCCTCGCGCTTTTTTGCGAGTGGTTCATATTTGTACAGTGTCGGTGATGCGGAGAACATCGGGAAAGCCGCTGCATGCCGTGCTGTTCATAAAGTTTATTTGGCGCTTAAGAAACTTATGGATGTGTTCATTACATCACCATGGCACATGTTGTATTGATCACCATTCTGAATAATGTGTGTGTGCTTAGTGTTTACTTGCTCCCGTGTCCTCTTGATGGCTGGTTGAACTACATGATGGTTGAAAGCACTCATAATGATATGACAGTATTATTAGTACACCATAGCATATCATTGTTGTAGAACATGATTAAGGTGGACTCATGATAAGAATAGAGAGAATTACACACAATTTATTTGTACTGCTTATTATGAATAATACACACACTGATCCGCCCATACACAGATTCGCACACACATATTCAAACTCCTATTCTATATGGTAATCTACACATACATGTATATACACACACATATATATATATATAGTACATGATACATAAGTGCATACACCTACATATATCCTCATAAGTATCTATTAATTCGTATCAGTTAGATACTCTTTGGGCTTGTTTTTATCTACTTATTCTGAAAGAGTTGATATAATTATTTTCGCTATAGATCTCATTGGATGATGCATTCCATTAAGCCTACTGCCAGCAGGCACATTTAAAGAAATATCATCTGATTGATTGAGGTGATGAGGCACTTAAAATGAACCTATATTTAACCTATAATGAAACCTATAATTAACCTACGCATTTAATGACGTCTGCGATATTTTGCCATGCTTCTTGTCTAGCCCTCGCAGCGTTAGATTTCGCCATGATTATGGTCTTGAATTCCTCATATGCGTTCATGATCATCTCCTGCTCGTCAGCGGAGTAAAAAGAGGCTCTTTCTTTGCGTTTATTTGCCGTTGTACTGTTAGAAAATCATGGTTTCGGTGATCGATGCTTCCCCCTTTTGAAGTAGGACGGAAACGCGCAACGATCCTGATGACTGACGTCTGGTTCGAATTAACGAGACTGTTTGAGCGGATCAGCCTTTGAGGAACCGAGATAGCCTGATGTCAATCATCGAGTTAATTTAAGCTGGATAATAGGACATTTGATCGACTTAGTTCAACCACGTACGAAGAATAGGGCCCTGTTCTGATGTGAGGGTTCCGGGACAGAGGATGTCGTATGTGTACAGATTGTAAAGCCCTCTGAGGCTAATTTGTGATTTTGGGCTGTACAAAAATGAATTTAATTGAATTGATTACCTTAAATTCTTTATGTTACACTTTATTATTATCATCATTTTTTAGCTTTATCTTGAACAAAAGATATAGCGCATTGGTCTACGTAACAGACCATGAATAACCTGAAATGCGTCCTAATTGCGCGGTATCGAATCCCGCTCGTGCCTGCTTTGACTCGTTGTGATCATCTAGAAATATGTACGTCAGCAATTAAAATAACCATAGTAGTTGTTACTATGTTTATATGTTTCCACCAATGTTAAAGCATTGGTGGAAAGTTGATTATATTTTCTTTTATTTAGTAACAAAAGATTTCAAAAAATGTAGTGGAGTAAAAAGTACAATATTTGCCTTTGAGGTGCAGTGGACTAGAAGTATAAAGTAACATGAAATGTAAATACACAAGTAAAGAACAAGTACCTCAAAATTGTACTTATTTACTGTCCAAACTAAGGACTTTGTGTGATGATGAAGCAAACAAAGAATGTGACAAATAGGAGGATTATTATTATTTATCAACATAGTTAAGAGTTCAGATAATCCTCTCTTGGGTAGATATTCAAAGTTGTAATTTTCTGAGTGACGTTTTTGTAATAACTAAATAATAATAAATAGAAAGAAGATGAAGAAGTTATCAACTTATCAAGTTTTATATTTTTTATTATAGAAAAACAATAACAACAAAAATGATGTGACTCCCACTTGTACTCCGACACAATAAACAAGCGTAACATTCACAAAGTATACCCCATACCCAGTGTCCCCAACCCAAATCCCAGAGGCCAAACATAATATTATCAACAAGTGTAAGGAAGCGTGGTGAGAAGCCGCTGTTCCGTAATCTGTGAAGCCACGCTATCTCACCACGGTCCGTTTAGATGGTGGCTCTTTCTTGCAGTAGTCCAGTGAGGTTTCCGATTTATAATCCACAAAGTTGGATTGTGCTCTTTGCTGTACAGTCGCCTGGAAATCCTACTCTTTGAGCCCACTGAACGCAGAGTGCTTCACCTGTCTGCGCGCTCCATACTCCTCTCACGTCACTTCAACCCGTCACATTTTATACAAGCGAGCATTTTCTAAAGATGTCACGTATAGCTCTGTGAGTACAACACTACACTCGGGCTCTGTGAGTAAAACACGACACTCGGGCTTAAGGATATCCTACAATAACGAGTCAATGTCCTTCAGACTGAAGACTATAAAGGCGATCAAGTGACGTCACAAAGGCTCGAAAAAGAACGCCCACTGTTTCGAGCCTTTGTGACGTCACGTGAGACAACATCCGGTTATATAAGTGTCTTTATTCTTTGATCGCTGGGTAACCATCATCACCTCTGAGTTACAGCATTATATTGATGAACAGTACACAGTAAATTTGTCTGAGTAAATTTTACTCAAATTGCAAAAAATGTTACTCAACAAAATATAACATTTGGTCCCAGTCTATATAGAGTAAAATCTACTCTTACCTCAGAGTTAATAAGTCAGAGTACTTTTTACTCTATTCAGTGTTTATATTTAACTCTACATGATGATAATTTACTCTATGTAGCATAAAATGAAAACAACTCTACTGCCATTTTACTCAATTTAGTTATGTTTTACTCTATATGGAATTATGTTTTACTCCATATGGAATTATGTTTTACTCTATATGGAATTATGTTTTACTCTATATGGAGCTATGTTTTACTCTATATGGAACTGAATTTCACTCTACATAGAACTAAATTATGATTAAAACCTGTGAGAACTTACTCTGGAAGGTTATCATTAAACCCAACAAGTATGAGACAGATATCATTATTTACCAAAGCACACTTTATTATTTATATAATAAATGTGCAATATATCAAAAGATATTTTACAGAATACATTTTGGACCTCTGTAAAATGAAATGTTGGCCTTTTCACTATGACATCATAGGAAACAGTATGGCACAATAAACAAACTTGCGGCATCACACCTGCATGGTTATATCAAATGCTTTGTAACAGAAAATCTTTCACATCAACTAAATGAGGTCCCTCTTTTGTGCACACAACTTTATATGCATGAAAACATCTTTGTATCAACTCAATGCAGCATCCGAGCCCTCAACTCTGCGACCCTTGGATTCACCTTAGTGGTATCAACATCGATTTCATGAATCATGGTTTGCAAGAAGTTGTACACATTTACCAGATCCTGGTTGTACGAAATACCAAAGACAAAATGAGCTTTGAAAAGTTCAACAAAACAGGCAAGTGTGTCTGGTGACTTACAAGGTATTGCATGTTTGTCAATCACAATGAAGTATTTGTGAATCAGACTCTTCTGGGTCCCCATAGCTAGCAGGTATGGTTGAAGGCTTTCCATGATGCTGTCCAGATGCCCCTGGATGCTCGTCCCAGTCTGTGACAGAAAAAAGATTTAATTAGTCAGCTATAAAATGACTCAGTTTGCAAACAGTTTAAGGAAATGTCTTTCAATTACAGATATACATGATCTTACCATTATTTGACCATAATCTTAAAAAGGGGATTGAAAGGTTTAGAAAAGGGGACAGCACAGTGAAGTTATTCCAGTTTAATTGAACTGTAACCTCACCTTAATGAATTTCACAACACGGTCACTGGCTTGTCTGGCTGAGAGTTTCCCTGGTCTCTTGCGGCCATGTGGTGATGGTGGTAGAAGGTGGACAAGAACCAAAATGGATGACATGTCACTGTCCCATCCTGAAAGTAAAAAATCATAAATAAATATTCACTACAAGCTAACAGTCAATCCATTTTCCCCCCATTCAAAAACAATTCTCCCTTCCATAAATATGATCCTTTACTTTTAGCATACCATTTTCCACGTCTATTGTGCATTCAGCATTTTGAACCAGGTCTTGTAGATCGGGTGTCTGTGTGAGGCCACGGCTTTGTTTGAGGACTTTCTGTTTGTAGATAGTAGGCCACCTCTCCAGGAACTTTGTAGCAGCAGCATCACCAAACATTAGACCAAAATCCTGGTCAATCTGCAGACAAGATAGAATTGGTCAAAACAGAACAGTAAACATTATGATGAAGCACCAAGGTCATGTCATATCTTACAGCCCTAACCCAGGCTATTGTAGAACAGAAATAATAGTGTCATGACAGTGGCAGTAGAATGTTCACATACCAGTCCTGCTATGTCCAGGAATCTTGGAAACATTGTGAATATCAGAGGACTTCAAAATATACGATTATTTATTACGATTATCATTAATCAACATCTTTTTATTGCACTTTCACGTTTAAATGAACAAGAACACTGCTTCCACTTCCATTGTTGTGCTACATTCTGGCTAATGCAGAAATCTTTGCATCAGACTGGTCCTTATCACAGTGCATCTCGTAGAAGGAAAATATAAATAAAATAGTATCAACACTTTTTACCCAAAATTAGATCAACAGAGCACTGCTTTCACTTCCATGTTGTGCTACATTCCAGATATTTACGATTTACCTTTCACACGACACCCGTGACCGTCTGCTCTCTGTTCTGTTGTCTCTCTCCTCTTCTACTAACACCGGAGTCACTGCAGGCAGAACTTTTTTTGAGGCTGCCGCTGCAGGGTGCGCGCATGACTCCTCCCATCTCGTTCGCCCCCTGGTGGTTGGCTGACTGTTAGTTGAGGAAGCGCTTGATTTGATATGTAGCAGAGCATTTTAAACGTCAATATCGCGACGATCATGCTCATTTAATTGTGGCAGCCAAAATCGTGATCGCGATTAAAATTCGATTAATTGTGCAGCCCTACAATAGCATTGACTTCCCACATGTGTAAAATCATGGAGCGAATGATCACAGAAAGACTAACTTATTAATTGGAATCAAGGAAAAATATCAAAGTGGATTTAGAAAAGGAAGGGGAACAATGGATCCAATAGCATGTCTAGCAGCAGAGGTGAGGAAGGCACAAGTGAATAAGGAGGTTGTAGTAGCAGTATTTTTTTATGTGGAAAAAGTGTATGATTTACTGTGGAAAGAGTGACTATTAATCAAAATTAAGAAATTAGGAATATCGGGTAAAATGTTCAGATGGGTTAAACATGTTTTGTTTGGGCGCTCTATAGAAGTGAGAGTGGGAAGGTGTTGTCGGCCAGCCATTTGGTGGACAATGGAACACCGCAAGGAAGTGTGATTAGTCCGTTATTGTTTTCGATAATGATTGATGATGTATATGAAAATGTTGGACAAAATATAGGGAGATCTTTATTTGCAGATGATGGGGCACTGTGGAAAAGAGGTAGGAATGTGGAATATGTTGTGAAACAATCAAAAGAGTGGAACAGTGGTCATTGGAATGGGGATTTAGATTTTCAGTGGAAAAAAAAAATACCCTTTTCTTTGCAAGAAAGAAAATTGGAACAAAGGTCAAAATGTATTTATATGGTAAGGAGCTGAAAAGGATGGACTCGTACACATTTTTAGGAATGTGGTTTGATGCTAGGCTCACCTGGAATGTACATATTGATCAAATGGTTCATAAATGTAAAAAGGTTTTAAATGTAATGAGATGCTTGGTGGGAACAGAGTGGGGAGCTGACAGGTCTGCTTTGAAAGCTATATATATGGGGCTGATAAGATCAGTAATAGACTATGGCTGTGTGGCTTATAGGTCGGCATCTAAAACCTTGTTGGGAAAATTAGATGTAATACAAGCACAAGCATTAAGAATATGTAGGGCCTTTAAAACTACATCAGTGCCGGCATTGCAGGTAGAAATGGGGGAAATGCCATTGGAGTTGAGAAGAATACAGATAACGATGACATATTGGGTCAGTTTACAAGGACATAACCATCCAACAATAAGTGCAATTGAGCCGTGCTGGGAACATGATAAAACGCCAACAAAGAGCTTTGGGTGGGTTGCTACGGGGAAGGCTAGGGAACTAGGTATATTGAATAGGAGTTATTCTCCAGCAGTGGTTCTGCCAACTATTCCTCTTTTGATGCTGCCACAGCCTGAAATTGATCTTGGCCTCCTTGAACTGATGAGAGATGAATGTGGGGGAAACTGTAAGATCTTCAAGTCATATATCAGGAGGAATTACCAGTTATATACAAATGTATACAGATGGATCTAAAGACCCTAAAACTGGTAGAGCAGCAGCAGCAGTAATCCCAGAATTCCAGTATGAGTGTGGGAAAAGACTCAGTGATGACATATCAGTGTTTACATGTGAGATGACGGCCATAGGTATTATATTATAATAATACCTATATTATTAATATATATTATACAGTGGGTAGAGGACGTCAGGCCAGAGAGAGTGGTTATAGCATCAGGAGAAATACCATTAATGTAAATAAAAGTAAGTCAGAAGCTAAAGTGGTGATTAAGGGACAAATCAAAAAGATATGGCAGAATGAATGGAATAAAGGGAGCAAAGGAAGATATCTGTTAAAAATAAACCATTGGTCGGGAGTGCAGGATCTAGTGGACGAAATAGAAAAGAGGAGAGGGTTATGACAAGACTAAGGAATGGCCATACTGGTCTTAACAGTTCCCTCTATGTTATTAGAAAACATAATAATGGAAGGTGTGCATTTTGTGAAGAAGAAGAAACTGTGGACCATGTTTTATTGGCCTGTCAGAGGTACGAGGCAGCGAGAGAAGTTCTGAAAAGTGGTCTAAGAGAGATGGGAGAGGAAAATATAATTAATGTACTAAAGAAAAGCTTTAGTGGCAAATGTTGGAAACTTCTTCTGGCATATTTAGAGTCAACAAGACTAATGAATAGAATTTGAGAATTATTTTTATTTTTATGTTTGTTTGTTTGTTTGGTTTTTGTTTGGTTTTCGTAGTAGAGATTTACTTTCCTTAAATCCACACTCCAGATCAGTGGGTGGCGGTAATGCACCCGAAAGCTATTTGCCAACCGCCATAAAAATCAAAAGAAGAAGAAGAAGGAAGGACTTTCGTTTCCGCGGAATTCCCCCTGCTAGTGTCAGTGAACGCTACCAGGAAATAGGTTTTATTAAAGACAGCGACTCTCTCATGCTGCTCAGCGGGAACGCTTCATCCACCGACAAACATGTCAGCCGCCATTTGTGCCTTCATCCTGACGTTTTCAACCACACTCGGACCCACAGGTAATATCATATGATTGATCATTGAACTGAGAGCTAGACATTACTGTAACTAACTTACTTAGACGGACGGCCAGCCAAGTAGACTACTTCAAACATCACGGAGCTGTTCGTTTAACATGGAGTTAATAGGACTGGAGTATTATTGAAGCATGTTCTGTATTTATCACTTAACACAGACTGAAATAAGACGTTTGTGGCTGGAGAAGAGACGCTACATCCAGAGCATCAGAGACAAAACACCTGCAGTTAATATTTATGGCTTCAGTCAAAAAGTACAGTTGCTCTGATGACATTTACTTGAGTCAAGTGATTCTACTAACACTGTATCCTATTCTATTTGGGCTGTGTAGTGGTATCAGGAGTCCTCAGTGCACCCACAAATGCCCGCTTGACCTCCTATAATATGAATCTGGTGCTGATGTGGGATTCACCTGAAGGTCCAGCCAGCAGCATAGTCTACACAACTGAGTACAAGTGAGTCAAATACAAGTGTGCTTGTTTGCTTTGTCCAGTCTGAAACTCAATTTACTTTTTACATTTGAACTATTAAGAGCTGCATACAGCAGGAAGTAACAGTGAAAAGTCTACAGATTCTATCTGCTCCTTCATTCATGCCGTTTCGTTTCTCTGAAGTGCTGTGATCAGACCGCACACAATTTTCTTCTGACATGTTGATTCATTGCAAATTCCTTGGATGTCAGCAAATTCAACTTAATTATTAAAAATAATTGACAGAGAATGGTTGTATTTGTAAAGTGGCTAGTGTGGCTTAAGCGGTTGCTAGATTGTACATGTTTTGCTGTGTATTCTGATTGAGGCTTTGGCTTTAACAGACAGATTTTTAGATTTTTGGGGTGGCTGAGAGCGGTTCGTTTTACAGCAGATTGGTGGCTCAATCCCTGTGTCACCGAGTCCATGTCGAGTTGTTCTTGGGCAAAGCATTTAACCCAAAGTTGCTCCTGATGGGCAGGTAGCAGCTTGCATGGTAGCGTCTGCCATTGGTGTGTGAATGGGTGAATGATAATATGTAGTGGGCAGCGCTTGAAGTGGTTGGAAGACTAGAAATGTGCTTTTCAAATGCAAGATCATTTGCCATTTTACCAGGACCATCATTTTACTAACTGACAAACTCACAAGGCAAATAAGCAGCCCTTCCCCCTCTACCACTGAACACAGAAACTTCCCTCCTATCAACAATAATATGAGTGCTGTTGTACAGAAGTATCTTCTCTTCTGGGAAAGAGGACTGTGTCATGCCCAATGAGCAAACACAGATTACACTGTAAACAAAATCTGAGAACTATGAGCTCAGTGTTCTTCATTTATTGTTGGAATGCTTTTAAGCATTCCAAGTATTGTTATCCTGTTTTCTTTATTCAACTATTTCTTCCATACACTTCGTTGAAACGCTTCTGCTTCTTCATTTTTTAAGCTACAGAAACCATTCAAATATTAAAATGTTCAGCTCTTTTAGGAGAGGAGTGATATGACTTTTCATATTTTTAATCTTTAAACTTTGAATTATTAAGCTTTTTGCAATCTTTTTTGAATGGGATCTCTATGGAGAAAATCTTCAAATCCTCTTAAACTTCTTCAACTTCCTTCAACTTCCTCATACTTTCAGCTACTGACATTTTTTAAGCCACAGAAACCATTCAAATATTAAAATGTTCAGCTCTTTCAGGAGAGGAGTGATATGACTTATATTTGTAATCTTTAAACTTTTTCAATTATTAAGCTTTTTGCAATCTTTTTTAAAATTGGATTTCTATTTTCAGCAATGTTTCAGCAGTTCATTTCAGCTTTCCAACGCATTTTCACCAGGAAATGCATTTTCTAGTTTTATTTGTCCACCATTTACTGTTAAGGGATAACTTGTGCAGTGTAGCCTGGCTAACATCAGTGAGTCAGTGATACTGACATTGTACTTGTTCATTTTAACGTACAGTTGGTGTTAAATTACAAATCTGCCGTTTATATGAAATGTGATTGTTTTTGTCTCAGAATTGTATTTTCCAAATTTACAGTGATTGGCCTAGAACAGGCATGTCCAAAATCCGGCCCGCGGGCCAATCACGACCCGAGGTCAGATTTTATACGGCCCGCGCCTTCTGTCTTAAAATGCATTATTTATGGCCCGCCAGCACAGTCTAAACGGAATGAATAAATCATACAAATTCAACATGCAATTCCTCTTTTCACCTCATGGTGGCAGCACCACTCTGTAACTGTCTGGCTTTTTTTAATTGTCTCTGACCCTTCAACTGTCATGGCTACGGCAAGTAAAATAAGGAAAGTTGATACCGAGGGCTTTCATATTTTTTCACCGAAAACCGAAACAACTGTGTCTGCCTAGTTTGTCATGAGACTGTTGCCTTGTTTAAGTGATATAATGTAAAGAGACACTACGAGACAAAACATGCTAATGCTTCAACAAGTTATCAGAGAGCGACCGTGCTAGAAAAGTGAAGCAACTCCAAGATAACTTCGCCACACAGCAGCGGTCTTTTTCGCGGGCCCTCGAGTCATATGCATACCTGCAAACTTGTCGCTTTTCAGCGAAATTAGCCGTTTTTAATGAAAATATATCATCCACGTGATCCGTAGATGTTTTCTCTTTAGGGGGGGGGGGGGTCATCTGGCCAGCCAGCGTTTCTCAGATTGGATTGAGATGAGGAAAAAAGGTGATGACGTAATCTTCGCAATAAAACATCTTTGATGTGTCGAGTCTTGGCCAATCAGTGTTAAGATGTCTACACCGTCTTTCCCTCCGTTACAGTTCAGACTTTCTCGGTTAAGGATAACGTCCACTGCATGCGGAACTTTGTTTGTTAACATTCGTCATTATCGCGATTTAGGAGGAAAAAAAACGTAACGCGATGAAACATGCCCGGTTCAGTTCACGCGGTCACTCGTTAACGTTAAACCGGAACACCGGCGGATCTGCTGGCAGGTTTTTTTTTTTTAACTCAAAGTAGAATGAGGATGATTTCGTGGTGACAATAACTTTTAAGACCACGATGATGAGGCCCAGATACTGATGAGATGATGAGGTCAAAGAGCTTCAGGGAGAGGACGCTGTTTGTGTAGCGCAGCTTGATGCAGGGCTGAGATGTGAAGGAGCTGGGCCTGGATAAAGGTGCAGGTCTACTCTAAACAGACGTGAGTACAGCTTCCTGCTGTCGCAGTGTTTTAGAAATATTGATAAGGCAGGGTATGCTAAATGCTGCCTCTGCTCCAAGGAGATGAACTACAGTAACAAGGGCTCCTCAGCGGCGGCAAGGATTGTGGGTCGCGGCTCCTCGGCGGCGGCAGGAGCTGAAGGTCGCTGCTCCTTGGCGGCGGCAGGAGCTGAAGGTCGCTGCTCCACGGCGGCGGCTGGAGCTGAAGGTCGCTGCTCCACGGCGGCGGCTGGAGCTGAAGGTCGCTGCAGCACGGAGGCGGCGGCGGCAGGCACTGGAGGTCGCTGCCGCACGGAGGCGGCAGGCACTGGAGGGCGCTGCCACACGGAGGCGGCAGCGGTCGGGACCGGAGGTCGCTGCTGCTCAGGAACGGCGAGGCTCAGCCAAATGGCAAAGCCTGCTAAGAATAGGCTCAACTCATTGGCGGCGGCCGGGTCCGGGGCCTGCTGCTGCGCTGAGGCGGCAGCCGGGACTGGAGGTTGCTGCTGCTCCTCGGAGGCGGCGGCGGCGGCCAGGACTGGAGGTCACTACTGCTCGGAGGAGGCGGCGGCGGCCGGGACTGGAGGGGCGGCGCCGCCGAGGCGACAGCTGGAGTCGGTCGGACCGTCGACAGGACAAGGGGAGCTGGAGTCGACAGGACACCGGGAGCTGGAGTCGGTCGGACCGTCGACAGGACACGGGGAGCTGGAGTCGGTCGGACCGTCGACAGGACACGGGGAGCTGGAGTTAGCTGTGGCCTAGCGGGAGCAGGGGATCGCTGCAGCCCAGCGGAAACGGGGGATTGCTGCGGCTCAGCGGGAACGGGGGATCGCTGCGGCTCAGCGGGAACGGAAGACTGAGGCTTCCTCTGCCTCTTCTTTGGGGTAACAGAGCGGCTTAGTTCCCGGTTAGCCCTCTGGATGCTTAGAGGCCCTCCATAGGCCTGGCAGGTTCCCATAAACTGTTCCGGCCTCTTTCGAGAGTCGAGCAGGTAGTCCATCAGGTCACTCTTCTCCTTCTGGACACTCGGGGGCCCTCCATAGGTCAGGCGGGTTCCTGCTAACTGTTCATACCATTCCGAGAGAGTGGTATGAAAAAGGTCTGCTGAGTCCTCTTTTGGCCAGATCCTTCTGTCACAGGGCATGGTGGAGGACTCAAGCGCAGACCAGGCAGAGTAGTGTGAAGACAGTAATTTTAATGAACATGATCCACAGAACAGACAAGAGACGAGGGAGGAAATTCCAGCAGGACAGGGAAGACAGACGGGAATACCGGGAACAGGACAAGCCGAACGGGCGGGTAGACAATACAAGGATCTGGCAAGGAGTGATTGAGGGGCAGGAGTTTATGTAGGGGGAAGAGCAGGTGAGAGGAGTTGTGCTGATGAGGGGGAAGTGCTTGATTAGTGATCAGAGGCAGGTGAAGGGAATAGGCTGAGGGAGTGACTGACAGGTAGAGTGAGGAGGGTAGAGAAACACAGAACACAGAGGCAAAGCCTAATCGTGACAATGACAAACTTTTGAAAATGAGACCTCGTTCTCAATGGATTTTGTCTACATAAAAGGTTAATAATCATAATATTGATTGAAAAAAACTATCTAGCTGTTCAACCAGAGCTGAAATACTGATTAATAACTGAATAATAAATTAGTTTTTTGCTTAAAGTAAATGTCTTATCCCTTAATTTTCTTCTCAGAGTACACCAGAATGCTACATTTTAAAGATCATATTTAAAATGAAATTATCCCTGCTGTGTCATTGAACATATAATTATTAAATAATAGTGTATGTATAGGCAACTTGTATTGTTTAAAATAATGTCAGCAGGGACTGTTGGCCCTTGGGCATCTTCACATTATCAAATCTGGCCCTCTTTGAAAAAAGTTTGGACACCCCTGGCCTAGAAGGTCAAAGCTGCACTAACAACAAATGAATATGGCTAATGTGTAAGGTGTTGCTTATAGTGACAAACCCACAAAGAATTAGCACCTGACCTCGCTGCTCTACCCAGCTTTTTGGTTTTCCCTGGTGGTAGAGAGTAAAACAGATTTAAATAGAGAGAAACGAAAAAGCTCAAAAAAGTCACTGTACTGTTCCTGCTCAGCAGCAAACAGGAGACAGAGACAGTTAGAGACTAGCTGGTGAACATAGAGGAGCATTTAGCAGCTAAAGAGACACATATTTCCCTCAGGAGCTGGTGGAGACCATAAACAGAGCTAAAAGGAGACTGAGAGTTGGCTTTAGAGAGTTTTCATGTGAACACAAATACGACTCCAAATGAACGTTTCTAAGTGACAGCTGGATGTTCCAACAGGCAGTTGTTTGCTAATATCAAGTTAATAATGTAATCGTTTGTTGAACATATGTGATTTTCAGCTTGTCGTAGAGTGTGGACACAAACATGACTCCAAATGAATGCTAATATTGCTCCATGTCTGCTGCATGTTTAGATGGGCAACTGTTTGCTCACATGGTAGTCATAGCCGCAAGTAAGGTGATAATATGTATTGATGTAATGGTTCGGTCTTTATTTGATCATGGCAAAGAGCTAGCTTTGTGTCAAAAGTACAGTATTTACACTACATTTCCCAGCAGCATTGTACTAGAGTCGCTGTTTTCTGTATCATATAGTTGTTCAGTAGCATAGCTCTTTTATTTAAGTACTGAGATAGCCTCCAATTTAGTGGCCCTAAGGGGCCAAAACACAATATTTAACAAAACGAAACATTTCTGAGAAAAACACATTTATTCTACAATACAAAAAGTGTAATATACAAGTATTACATAGCTTATACATTATATTGCATTTAAGTGTGCAAATGGATGTGTTTTCATTGCATTATCCTATTTCTTCCCACTGGTTTTGTGGTAGGTCTCGCTTTACAGTGCAGGGAGCGTGAATGTAGATATCGCCGATATTATATATTCCCTAAAACTCCAGATTTAAGGTGTTCAGATATGCATGGTAGTCATCAGTGTATGAATGGGTGTGAATGATGACATAGTGTTAAAGAGCTTTGAGTGGTCAGAAGACTAGAAAAGAACTAGAGTACAGTCCATTTACCATTACATGAAATGTAGTTGTGTTTTTTGAAACGTTATTGTGTTTTGTGGTCTGAAATGATTAAACTTCAGTGGCCTACATAGTAGCCCTACACTGTACATTAGTACATTGCAGGTGGTTATTATAGTAATAAGGTGCATGACTGTCCAGAGATGTTAGAATTAAGTTTGCATTGATAGTTTAATATATATTAAGATTCATATTATATTATGTTATTATTAAATTATGTAATTTATATTAGGTCTATATATATATATATATATATATATATATATATATATATATATATATATATATATATATATATATATATTATTATTCATTCAAATATGAATAGCACTGATTTGGAATGAAATTGGTTCAATGTAAAAAAGAAAAGAAAAAGCTTTGATGTAGATAAACGACTTTTACCATGTTGCTGTAGCTTAACTTGCTACATTCTCTAGAGAGGAACTTCAGTAATAGATTTGTTTAAGTTGCATTCGCCATCTTTAGTGGTTGCATTTTGTGACAAGATAAAGCACTCCGCCATACTTCAGTTGCCAAACTGCGTGTGCACACTTAGGTGTATGATGAACACAGGACTACGGGGGTCGAGCGGAGGCAGAATCTGTTTACTTCACTGATGCTTGGTGCACCAACATAGTCAAAGTTGATGGACAGTATTTCGCTGATGTAGAATTTTTTTTCGGCTATATTGCTTAGTAAATTGTTTTGCTGCTGTTGTTTACATTCCTCCTGATGAAAATAGAAAAAACACAGGAATGCACTACTGTTTTGTTTGTCATGTTTTCTTGTTTTCCAATGATCAGAGTGTAGCATCATCAATGTGTTAAGGCTTTCCTTACAAAATGTGAGGTTGATCTGGTGGAGGAGTACGTCAAAGAATAAAACGTGTTATTTCCTTTTGCCAGTAGGTGGCATGCATAATACATTTGCAGTAGATTGTACAATGTAGCTTGGAGTTACAACAACTTCTTGTTTCATGGCGAATGGCATAAAAATGGGCACCACGCCACGTCAATTTCCTTCCATGAAAACTCACGATTTTGATAATAAAGATCTTTAGATCATCCTGACCAGATTTAAATTCTGTAGGAGTTTGTTAAAATACAAATCCTAAAAATGCAAAAAAATGGACGAATTACTGTAGCGCCCCCCAAGAGGCTAAATGGAATGAAAATATAAGGGTGTAGGGTACTAGAGGACCGAATTCACGGGTGCGCTTTAAGAGAAGGGGCGTAACCCTGGTGACAAGAGGGGTTAAAGGGTGGATGGAAATAAACGTCCACAAGTCAAACAGGCTGTTGCCTGGACCGAAGAGAGGGAACTTGCGTTTGTGGGCGCTAAAACAGCTCTGGTAAACGCAACAATGCTGGCACACCCGTCACCTAGGGCTCCGATTGCCATTACCACAGACGCTTCAGACTACGCGGTGGGCGTGGTGCACGAGCAGTGGGTGAAAGGGGCCTGGCAACCGCTGGCTTTCTTCAGTAAGCAGTTGCGGCCTAATGAGCGGAAGTACAGCACCTTCAATCGGGAGCTCCTCGGCCTCTTTCTGGCCGTTCGGCATTTCCAGTTCCTGCTGGAGGCTCGGCAGTTCACTGCGTTTGTGGATCACAAGCCACTGACGTTTGCCATAAGTAAGAGTGCCGAACCATGGTCCGCACGCCAGCAGCGCCAGCTCTCCTTCATCTCAGAGTTTACCACGGATCTACAGCATGTAGAGGGCAAGGAAAATCTGGTCGCAGACTGTCTCTCCAGGGCCGTCACCGGGGCTGTCCAGTTAGGATTGGACTATAACAAGATGGCTGGGGATCAAGTTTCAGACCCGTGCGTTCAGGAATTGAGGACGGCAGTTACGGGACTGCGGTTGGAGGAGGTCCCGTTTGACGAAACTGGTGCTACGCTCCTGTGTGACGTCTCCACAGGCCAGCCTCGGCCGGTTGTTCCCGACGAATGGAGACAACAGGTTTTCAACGCTATTCATGGACTGTCCTACCCTGGCAAGAGGGCGTCTCAGCAGCGAAGTTCGTCTGGCACGGGCTGAAAAAGAATATACGAAAGTGGGCCGGGACTTGTGTGGTCAGACTTGTGTGCCAGCGCTCCAAGGTGCACCGTCACATAAAGACCCCTTTTAGCACAGTTCTCGGTTCCAGAAAGAAGGTTCGATCACATGAATGTGGACTTGGTAGGACCTATGCCCCATCCCGTGGTTTCACACATCTCTTCACAATGGTAGACCGAACCACTCGTTGGCCAGAAACTGTCTCGTTGTCGTCAACAACAGCGGAGGAGGTGGCTCTGGCATTTATTCAGACTTGGGTCGCCAGGTTCGGAGCCCCAGCTGACGTTTCCTCGGGCCGAGGCCCACAGTTTACGTCAGAGCTCTGGAATGCAGTTGCAGGAAGCCTAGGGGTGAAGCTCCATCGCACTACTGCCTACCCACCCGCAGGCTAATGGTTTATGTGAGCAGTTCCACCGATCGATGAAAGCTGCTCTCCGGGCCAGCCTCAAAGACAGTGGTTAGGTGAACAGGCTTCCGTGGGTCATGTTGGGGCTTAGGACAGCCCCCAAGGACGATCTGAAAGCTTCATTGGCCGTACTGGTTTATGGACAGCCGCTGCGGGTCCGGGGGGAGTTTATCCCCAAAGTCACGACCCAGCAGCGGGAAACGCTCCTAGAAAAAGCTAGACTGTTCAAGCCAGTGCTCACGTCGCAGCACGGCCTCCCACAGTCGTACGTCCTGTCCCGTCCAGCCTCAAGTCAGCGGAGTATGTGTTCGTTTGCCAGGACGGCCACCGTGGGCCCTTTCAACCCCCCTACGACGGGCCGTTTCATGCTCTGGAGACCGTAGACAAAACCTGCAAGGTCGACATGGGCGGCAGGCTGGAACATGTGTCGGTTGACCGCCTTAAACCAGCACACCTGGACCTGGACCAACCGGTAAGGTTGGCCGAACCATCACGCCGGGGGCGACCTCGTACCCTCCCACCAGACCGTGACAAAACCTGAAGGTTTCCTTCGACGGTGGTCTGGCCTCCTCCAGAGACACGGAGTCAGGCTGGTCGGTTGATTCGGGCCCCGAGACATTAAGGGTTTTGACTAATCTCTAGTTTTAGTGAATTCTGGGGGGACGCATGTAGGGGACTAAAGGACCGAATTCACGGGTGCCCTTTAAGAGAAGGGGTGTAACCCTGGTGACAAGAGGGGTTAAAGGGCAGAAGGAAGTAAGTGTGGGTTATGTGTTTTGGATGGAGATAAACGGCCACAAGTGGTGCAGCCAAAAGGAATACCTGCTCCTACAAGGGTATGTTAGAGGATGCAATAAGGACATATGCTGCAAATATAGAGTATAGTAAAATTTTAAATGGAGGAAAATCTAAATAGGCGTATTTTAATGGGCCAATTGTTTTTTTTTGTCAGCTGTATAGGTTTGTAAAATTTCAAGTCAATTGGACATATGGGGTGAGGGGCGTGGCTTTTCAAACTTCTAGGGGGTGCTAGCGAGCCATTTTGTCATAGCCGAGCATGGGACCCATACAATCTTCAATTTTTCACTAGTCCTGATGAGCCTGCCAAATTTGGTAAATGTGTTAGTATGAGAAGGTCCTCAAAAATGTGATTACATGCGTGCCATAATAAGCGATTACAATAGGGTCTATGCGGCCCTACGTTGTCATTGCTCGGGCCCTGAAAATGCATTGCAACAATGTACTACTGTTTTTGTTTTGTTTGTCATGTGTATGTTGTGTTACAAATGGGTTACAACTGAATTTGACTGTGAACCCTGCATAATGACAGAACATGATCCTTGAATCCTCCCAACAAGGACTGATCCTTGTTTTGATTGCTCGGTCATTTTCATTGTGAACATAACCAACTGTAACGAGCGGTCCAGCTCACCTAGGCTTGTCGGGCCGGTCATGTTTTGTTTTTATTATTATTCATTTTCATCTTGCGTCTTTCGGGCGCTCACATAAAGGGCTTCTCAACCTCTTAAGTCCTGTGCTGAATGTCAGTTCCAGTATGTCCCTGGTCACTGCTGTCTTTTTCTATGTTGTCTTCACAAACGCACATTTTAGAATGAAAATCAACACCGGCAAGTCCATGATACCAGCACTGTATTTTGTCCACAGATCCTCAGTCTCCGGCTCCTTCAACAGAGTGGGCTGTGTGAACATCTCCAACCTTGAATGTGACTTGAGCCGCCTCAACAACTCCATATTTGAGTATGCAACGTACACAGGCAGAGTGCGGGCACAGTCGGGGACAGAGAGCTCCGCCTGGGTGAAAAGTAACCAAATTACTTTGGACAAAGATAGTGAGTAAAAACTCTCTTTGTTTTCAGGCTTGTCACTCTAAAACACTGCACAGTGATGTTTATTTAGCATTTACAGATAATCTGCTCTCAAAAACACATATTGTAAGAAATCATTTTAGGATGGCTTTTTAGCACTTAAATGATTCCTCCTTAAAAGGTCTTTACACACTGGTGACATTTGTTTTGTGCGATAAAACTGTGTACTTACACATAGTATGCCAATATTACACGTGAAAGAGGAAGATGAGCTTTTTCAGAACAATGGTGACTTTTCTGAGCTTTCACATCCCGATCACCCAATCATGTTGTGCGGAACGGACATCTTCAAAAAGTGGAGCAGAGGGTTTTGAGTAAATCAACGACATGGAGGCTCCATAGTCCGAACCAAGACGGCAAACTTTATTACTCCTTTCAAACTTGACAAAGGCAGCGCAGACCAAATCCACTCCCTCTGTCTTTACCTTTCACAATAAAAGCACTAGACATATACAGTGCACTGCGTAACTGTTTACCAGAGCAAACTTAAATTCACTCAGAGCATTTTGTTAAAAGGAAACTAAATACAAGAGCTTACAGTAGCTTTAGGCTACAACAATTGACCTCAGACAGACTACCAGATGCTGCTCTGGGGTCAATAGGATGGTAGTTTGTCCTCTGTCTGCGGAAATCTATTCAAACCTTTTATTGAACAAATACTCACCTTGCGAAATAATCGCAAGTGAGTATTCTTTATTTTAATGTTGTTTTTTCGTCATGCCCTTGTATGGAAAGCCTTTACTCGATTAGTCAATCACCAGAGATTGATTTTTATGTACTCTGGTAAATTGTGATGAGCTGTTCTCATTTTAGACTAGAAAAATGAACAAAAGAAAATCAATTAAAGCTGCAATAATCAATATTTTCATAAAAACAATGGGTTAATTCACTCTATGTAAATTCAAAGGTGTCACCCTTCACTTACAGAGAGACAGAGAGTTTGGTAGTTTCAGAAACAGCCAGAGCTGCCCCACAGGGAGTCCTGGGGTGTCTGTGGCCCTCATCCAATTAGATCCCAGTGTCTAAGGCCATGTGAAACGTTCCTTGGAGTTTGCTGTTATCTTCAACCCAGATCAGGCTTTTTGCTGAACAAGCAGGCCCTTTTTTCACCGGCACATGTTGACCACAAGCACATAGTCAGACCCCAACAGTAGCATGTGTATACAATCAGTCTACCTTCAGTGGCTAGCGTAGCATAGAAGTGGTGACGGTAGTTAATTATGTGATAATGTATTATGCTAATGTTAGCTGCACAGGTTTTATTTAGAAAGTAACCATTTGGAAATGTCTTTCTCCTGCCAAACTCACCGGGGATCTAGTATCACTATTATAAGTTGACTTGCTCCAAAACCAGCCTGAAAATTAAGAAAATCTGATACCATTGAATGAGAGTCAATGGAGCAGAGCCAGATAGTTGTCAGACCCTAACCAGAGCTAGCCGATGCTATGCTATGATTGGGCAGTCTGAGTCTCTGTTGTGGAACTAATGAAGGGTAAATTATAATGATGAACTCAAAGAATTGAAAGAAGCACATTTGTGATAAGGGATTACTAAAGAATGACTTTAATATCACTGTTGTATTGTCTAATTCAGTGTTTTTCAACCTTTTCTGAGCCGCAGCACTCTTTACATTAAAAAGATCCCGCGGCACACCAACAACCAAAAACGTTACAAAATGACACTTTTAGCATAATACAGCATATATGCCATGGTGTCAAACTCCATCTCAGAGAGGGACTAAACTAAAAATTGGGACTACGTTGAGGGCCAAATAGAGTCACCATTTAATAAACAGGATAGAAGGGATATTAGACAAAGTGCAAAAAGAATACATGTTTAGGTAGCTACATTATTTTATGCATATGTTCCAGAGCCAGATGTTTGGCATCTTTTCTTGGCTGCCAGTTCATTAATATCTGGGGTTAGGTTCTGTGGAGTGAAGGTGTGCATCAGTGAGACGACTCCTGTGTGAGTTTTTGTTCATCTTCATCACAGAGAAAAGCTGCTCACACAGGTATGTGCTTCCAAACATGCAGAGCGTTTGAGCAGCATGTACAGTAGGCGGAGTTAAGGCATCGTTTCGGGGATGAAGCTTGTAAACTGTGCAGCGCCCACAGAGTCACACTTTGCCTTGAGTGTGTCATTACACTGGAGGTCTATCAGCTCCATGTGGATGTGCACAGGTGCTCTTTCCACTTCAACTGCAAACGGATTGCTGAGCAGTCAAATTTAAATTTCTGAGCTGCAAAGTCGGCAAATCACAGAGTGACCTCAGTGCCAAGTGCGCCCAGTTATCAGCAACATGCGCAGTCGGGAACACAGCGGTGGAGACTTTTACTGCATCACACACGTCTGTGATCACACGTCCCTGAAGCTGGAGGTTTAGCGCAGTGAGATGCTTCATTATGTTGCACAAAAAGCCAGCTCACATCGCCACGTTTCGTCCCGGAGCTCTGTGGTGTGGCGGCCAGTTATGATAAACAATGATATTTTCTGGCGGGCCGGATATATGCTGACAATTTAATGACAAGTCTCTCAATGTGTTGATCCTTACGAGGCTTTTCATCTGGGTTATTTTGTTCAGAGTCTGCATTTTTCCTTTTCAAATATTTCTCCATCGCTGTTCGTCTTGTCATCACAACCTCTCCCGCCCCATCATTTAATTCTACTGTTTTAAATGAACAAAGTCATTATTGCGCTGCCTACTGCCACTTACTGGCATGGAAGAGTATTATTACTTAACCAGCCACAATATTGAAGCTCAGACGTTCAACAATGGCAAACTATTTGCAACAACTAAATAATATTTCTCTGGACTCATTAAGTGAAATTGGACATTTTCCCACGGCACACCTGGCGATCTCTCACGGCACACTGGTGTGCCGTGGCACAGTGGTTGAAAATCACTGGTCTAATTAAGTCATAAACATGTATGTCTTTACTGAGGACATGACAGAAGTGTTTTATTTCAAACCCACCAGCATTTGCTTCTGCCAGAAGCTTTGTCAACTCTGCTCTCTTTCTCCCTCAGCCATCATCAGTTCTCCCGATGTCTCTCTCTTCTCCAATGGGGCTGCTATTGAAGTCAGCATTAAAGATCCGGTGTTCATGATCTCTGCACTCAGGAAAGTTTACCACTCTGCCACCTACAACATCACCTACTGGCAGGATGGCCAGAGGGAGAAGGTGGGATTCATTTAAGTGCTGTTCATAGAGAATAAAAAGAGGGAGTTATTAATTCCAACCAAACTGTTTTTATTGGGTAGATAATGATCTGAGTGCCAGTATTAGAAAAACTCAAGTAAATGCAATAGTGTGCGTGAGACAGTGAGACGGTTGGGCTTTGCCGTGTGTGTGTGTCTCCTGATCATGCTCATTCTCTCCACCTGTGCCCTATCACCTGCCCCTGGCTTTTCCCTCTGCCAACCCCACTCATTTCTACTCACCTGCCGGCAATCCGCTCATCACCCCTCACCTACTTATACTCCCCTGCTTGCCCTGTTCCAGTGGCCGGATTATCCTTTGTTCCCTTTCCTCCCCGTGGACTCTTCGCATCTCCAGTGGTTTCTCCTCGTGTTGATCCTCTGCGTCCCACAGTTTGTGACCAAGCCCTTTTGTGACTTTGCCTTTTATTTTCAGTTTGGACTTTTTCCGCTCCCGGTTGGAGTTGATTTTGTTTTCTGTTTTTGTGTATGCTTCAGTGCCCAGTAAAGAGCCTTGCATTTCACCTCACCTTGTGTCCTGTGTCTAAGTCTGCACCCGAGTCTCTGCCCCACTCATAAACCCACACAGTAAACCGTGAACCGTCACAGTATAATCCGGGCATGAAATACTCAGCAGACGAGTTTTGGGGAACCCGCTTGGCCAGGGGAGGGCCTCGGAGCTTCCAGAAAGCTAACCCCGAGCTAAGCCGCCCTTCCACCCCTAAGAGGACCCAAATGGACTCAGCAGACCACCGTTTGGAGTGGTATGAACAGTTAATGGGATACCGCCTTGTCCAGAAGGCGAACCGGGACTTTTTGGACTCAGAGGACCAACGTATTGAGCGCTTTTCCGCTGATTTGTATGAACAGTTTGCGGGCCTGGCCATGGGAGGGCCTCGGAGTGTCCTTTCAACCCTCGTAGGAGGCAGAGGCAGAGGAAGGGTCAGACTCCCGTTCCCGCTGGGCCGCAGCGATCCCCCGTTCCCGCTGGGCCGCAGCGATCCCCCGTTCCCGCTGGACCGTAGCGATCCCCCGTTACCTGTGTCCCTAAAACAAATACCACTAAATTGTAAGGGAAATATCTTTAATCATTTTTGGGTTGCTGTAAAACAATTAAATATAAAATCCCAGTATTCATGAGGACATCTGTGACTACAGAATGTTTTTGTACATACCCTTTGTAAACACCTGATTTTGAAAACAGGACTTAGTGAGGTGGAATTCAATAGTACCGAGTGAGTCCTATAATACTGAAACAAGAAACATTGAGGAAAGACGTTTGTCCCGCAGAGAAGACTCAATCATCACACAGAGTGCCTGTGTTGTCTGTGGGATGGAGAGAGTGACCTGTGTGCAGTTTGAGCATATATTTTAAAGGGTCAGAGCATCAAGAGAGAAGGGGGGAAGGTGTGTTTGTTTCTAATCTACACATTTCACAATAGTACCTGTAACTAGAAAATTTCGCAAGAAACCTAAGCCTATTTTTAGGCCTCTGCTCGAAAGTTGCTTACCCATACTCAAGAGAGTGTAAATCTCTAACTACAAGGTCTATTTGAATAATTTCTTCTTTTTTTTTATAACAAACACTTGTGAGATCTGTTCAGATGGGTAAATATTGTGTAAATGTTACTGGTTAATAGTAAATGAAGATGGCACACAGCTCAAATTGAAAATTGTCTAGCCCTGGCTAGCCTAAAAACTCTCCCAAATCATAGCAAAACAGGTCAGGAGTCTCTAAAATTTGGCTTTGATAGAGTAAAGAATAAATATATTTAGAGAGTTTTCAGTACAGAGAATTTAGGTGAGATCATCATTTTGGAACCAGGTGTTCCAGCTGTTCCATTGTACTTGTATTACTATATAACTATTTATTTCACTTGTTTTATCAATAATATTGTTCAAACATCCAAATCCATCAGTTTGGCATCATTTTGAGAGCCAGAATCCTCTCTAAGGCTGTAAACCATGGATGATTCTCATCTGAGCTCCAGTCTTCATATGTGTATTGGGAGCTCAGACAGCCTATGATTGGTCTATTTTCAAGATTGAGACCATTTTGGACAAGTCAGAGTCTCAGCAGTGCGGGGATAGAAGCTTGGTTTTGATTGACAGAGTCTTTAGCCCCTAAAAATCGAAGAAACGCCTTCCAAGCCCGTGTGTAAAATCCCATTCGCCCAAAGCTTGCCCCCCTTCCCCCAGGTCCCAAACGTTAGTCTGACCCCCCTTTCTCTAGTCAACACATCAGAGGGTCAGAGGACAAGCATAGTAGCATAGTAAGTTAGCTTTGAACGGATTACCGGAACGTTTTCTTCATGATTCGTCTCAAAGTAAGGAACTTTCACGGTTGTTCTGCTGCTGAGTGGCTTGGTGTTGTGGTGCTTGTTGGCTTGTATCGCTGTAATGCTTTCACTGAGAGAAATTCTGAAGATATCTCTAGATTCCTGATCGAATCATCTTGCAGTTAGATGTATTGGTCGGCCATGCTAGTCATTAGCGCCGTGTTTGTAGCCTTCTCCGAAGTACGAAGCTCCCTGACTCGTGGCCAGAAATACGTGATATTGTGTACAATCTTCTTAGTTAGTTAGTGTAATAGTTTATAATGGTGTTTGCTGTGTGTAAAATGGTTTAGATGATTAAGTTAAGAGACTTTTTTAAGAGACTTTTTTCCGATAAAATAATTTAAAAAAAAGATTTCTTTTTTTAATTTCTTTATGAACTTTGATTTCTACGACGCTCTCTTCGATTAAATATCTCGCTCTGAACCCCAAATGGGGCTCGCTCGGGTCCAAGAGGGAGATGTACTTATGACTTCTGGTCATGTAGTTCTCTTGAATACCTATGTTGAATACACTTATTGTAAGTCGCTTTGGATAAAAGCATCTGCTAAATGACTGTAATGTAATGTAAATCAATAATGGTAAGTTATCTGGCTCCTGTTGAGTTTGTAATGTTGCTAACAAACTCAAGTTTGCCTATGAAACTGTAAGAAAAGTAAAGCACCGGTATGTAGCATCTGGCTAGTACAGTGAGAAGCAAACTCTGAAGCTCTCGTCCTTAACTCGTTTGCAGAGAGGCATTCAGAGGCACTGTCTGACCATGATCTGAACTGTGGTCATCATAAGACTGGTCCATTGGCTGGTCATGCCAATTTTTGGGCCAGCATTTCGACCTTGTACAACTTCTGTTGTGTGAATGTCTATCTCAATGCAGTTGGTGGACAGGGTGCTTATGTGCTTATCGCCGTGTCAGATTACGCAAAAACAAGGACTTAAGGTGGATTTTTCTTCTAAGCCTGGTGTATTCTTGCCCTGAAAGTATGCATGTATCAAATGTTTGTAATAATATCTGGGATGCTAACAACGGGAATGTTTAATTTGGAGGGCTACAACTATTGATGTGGCCTTGTCAGCTCCGTCGAGCACTACGAGAAGAATTTTCTTGACTACAGTCACACTTTGAGGTTGTGACTGTATTCACTTTTGGTCAGCTTTAGATCTGATCTTCCATAAAAGTTGAACTTTCTACCTTTTGGTTGCATGAGGCAAGTCAATTAGGTTGTGATTTAGTTCCCTAAAATAATTGTTCATGTGTTGATCACAGTTATCTGGATCAAAATGTTTAGTGTCGTTGGCTATGAACTCAAGCAGGGACACAGGAAGGTCCTTTCTGGTGAAGTGGAGACTAAGCTAGCATTGTGGAAAGGAGGCTGAACAGGCTAGCCCTTAGGAGGGATGAACATGGATGAATATGTGTTGCATCAGTGGCTAAGAAGAGCACAGGGCAGGATATCTTCTCAAAGGTAAACTACATATCTCCTTAATGTCAGTGTCAAAGAGATCAAAGTCAAGTAGCTGTTATAACTGTCTCAGTTGAGGTTGAGTAGCTGACTTCATTCTCAAGGGCTTAGGGTCAGTAATGAATTGTTCTCATCTTCTGAGTGAAGAGAGTTAACATTTCATCAAGGGAGGATGAAATGTTAACTCCCTTTTAGTGTGGTGTTGTGTGTGCTGGTCAGTAGTAGAGATATTTTTTTCAGCATCCTTAAGTGAAGTGCTTTTTGATGGGAGTCCGATGTCAGAAACCTGTCATGATGTTATATAAATGTAAAAATATATTTAACCACATTTCTGTTATTATAACTTAAATCCTTTTAATTTTAGTGTTAAGAAACCCACATTACTCTATCAAATGTTTAAAGAAAATAGCAAAGACAAATATCAAACACAAGTTATTACAATAACTTTGTTCAATGCTTAAAATCTTTGGTGCGTTTGCACAATCTCACGTGAAGTATTTCATGTGTTGTAAAGCCACGTTTAAAGTCTTCAATGTTCTCAATACATTTCCATGTCAAATGCAGAGTAACCAGCCAAAGAGCTGCTTCTATGACTGTTTAATTAAGTATCTCATAATTATGACTTTCTATCTCATCATTTTGACTTTCTAGCTCATAAACATGACTTTCTACCTCACAATTATGACTTTCTATCTCATAAACATGACTTTCCAACTCATAACTTCGACATTCTATCTCACAACTTTGACTTTCTGGTGGATTCGCGGGCCACATAAAATGACGTGGCGGGCCGGATTCGGCCTTGAGTTTGACACCCCTGCCTTAAGTCATAACAAACTCCTTTCTGTCGAGAATCATTTCTCCGGACGTTTTTTTTCCTCCGCCTCATCAGAAGGAGGCAAAAGAAGTGTCTAATCGCGTTACAGTGGGGGAAAAAAGTATTTAGTCAGCCACCAATTGTGCAAGTTCTCCCACTTAAAAAGATGAGAGAGGCCTGTAATTGTCATCATAGGTACACTTCAACTATGAGAGACAGAATGGGGGGAAAGAATCCAGGAAATCACATTGTAGGATTTTTAATGAATTAATTGGTAAATTCCTCTGTAAAATAAGTATTTGGTCACCCATATACAAACAAGATTTCTGGCTTTCACAGACCTGTAACTTCTTCTTTAAGAGGCTCCTCTGTCCTCCACTCGTTACCTGTATTAATGGCACCTGTTTGAACTCGTTATCAGTATAAAAGACACCTGTCCACAACCTCAAACAGTCACACTCCAAACTCCACTATGGCCAAGACCAAAGAGCTGTCAAAGGACACCAGAAACAAAATTGTAGACCTGCACCAGGCTGGGAAGACTGAATCTGCAATAGGTAAGCAGCTTGGTGTGAAGAAATCAACTGTGGGAGCAATTATTAGAAAATGGAAGACATACAAGACCACTGATAATGTCCCTCGATCTGGGGCTCCACGCAAGATCTCACCCCGTGGGGTCAAAATGATCACAAGAACGGTGAGCAAAAATCCCAGAACCACACGGGGGGACCTAGTGAATGACCTGCAGAGAGCTGGGACCAAAGTAACAAAGGCTACCATCAGTAACACACTACGCCGCCAGGGACTCAAATCCTGCAGTGCCAGACGTGCCCCCCTGCTCAAGCCAGTACATGTCCAGGCCCATCTGAAGTTTGCTAGAGAGCATTTGGATGATCCAGAAGAGGATTGGGAGAATGTCATATGGTCAGATGAAACCAAAATATAACTTTTTGGTAGAAACTCAACTAGTCGTGTTTGGAGGAGAAAGAATGCTGAGTTGCATCCAAAGAACACCATACCTACTGTGAAGCATGGGGGTGGAAACATCATGCTTTGGGGCTGTTTTTCTGCAAAGGGACCAGGACGACTGATCCGTGTAAAGGAAAGAATGAACGGGGCCATGTATCGTGAGATTTTGAGTGAAAACCTCCTTCCATCAGCAAGGGCATTGAAGATGAAACGTGGCTGGGTCTTTCAGCAGGACAATGATCCCAAACACACCGCCCGGGCAACGAAGGAGTGGCTTCGTAAGAAGCATTTCAAGGTCCTGGAGTGGCCTAGCCAGTCTCCAGATCTCAACCCCATAGAAAATCTTTGGAGGGAGTTGAAAGTCTGTGTTGCCCAGAGACAGCCCCAAAACATCACTGCTTTAGAGGAGATCTGCATGGAGGAATGGGCCAAAATACCAGCAACAGTGTGTGAAAACCTTGTGAAGACTTACAGAAAACGTTTGACCTCTGTCATTGCCAACAAAGGGTATATAACAAAGTATTGAGATGATCTTTTGTTATTGACCAAATACTTATTTTCCACCATAATTTGCAAATAAATTCTTTAAAAATGTGATTTTCTGGATTTTTTTTTTTCTTTCTCATTTTGTCTCTCATAGTTGAAGTGTACCTATGATGAAAATTACAGGCCTCTCATCTTTTTAAGTGGCAGAACTTGCACAATTGGTGGCTGACTAAAACTTTTCATGACTATTTAGCTCAAATCTCATCCATTTATAAAAGACATTATTTTTCCCTTGTATGGCACGTTGTTTGCTTTCCGCTACAAAAGTTTGGCTCAAGATTTCATTTTGGGATTGAGCCACCTTTCTCTTTGCCCTCTCTTTTCTTTCTTTTGGCCATATACCTATTATCTTCTCCACTCTATGAATAGATTACAACAATTAAGGGTCTAATGTTGATTTTCTATCCAGGCTAACAGTTCATTCAAGTCTTTAGTCTGTAGCGTTGGCCAGTAGGTGTACTACCTGTATTTCCACTATCTCAAATGTGTTGTGCTTTTTAAAAGCATCATTGGCAATGCCATATCCCGTGTGATTTCCTTTTACATCTCTGCAGCTGCCAATCCTTGATAACAAGGTGCCACGTCTTGTTCTACAGCATCTAGCTCAGTGCTTTAATTTGATAAGGGTTGGTTCCCTGTAGGGGTTTCTTGCATCAACACCGCACTTGCCAAAAAACTGCTTGTTTTGCCTCATACAAATTAAATGGTTTACTGTTGTCGGGGTTGCCTAATGATACAGGTCTCCTTTATTGGCCGGGAAAGCCCCCTCGTCTGCCTCAGTCCACTGTAAGTACACATAATCATCTTGTCCTGTTGCCTTAATCATTGCTCTGGTAAATGGACTTGTACTTGGCGCCTTCCTAGTCTTCCAAACACCCAAAGCACTTAACACTATATGTCAATCACCCATTCATACACTGATGACAGGGGCTACCATGCAAGGTGCTACCTGCCCATCAGGACTAATTAACTCATTCATTTCCCACACATACACCGAAGGCACAGCCTACAGGAGCAATTTGGGGTTAAGTGTCCTGCCCAAGGACATCGACATGGACTGGAGAATAGAACCACCAATCGTCTGATTGGAAGACGACCCGCTCTACTTCTCAATTCATTGTTTGAGCTTTCAGCTTGGTTGGGTCTAGTTTTTCTTCGAACTAGTTGCCATATGACTGTTTTGTGTTCTCCGATGCCGATTTCATTAGCTACATTTCCAGCCACCACTGTTGGGCAGTTTAGCACCAATCAATATCTCTTCTGTGATATGCTTACCGGCTAGGTGCATTAGCAGGGCTTTGATATCCGCCATAGACTGATTCCAGCTGTACTTTCTGCCAGTGCAGCGATCCATCTGTTGTCCCCTTATGTGAGTTCAGGTAGTCTATTGGCCAAGCCTACCTTGTCCAAAATCAACCATGGAACATAATGTGTATAATCTGGTTTTGTTAGTAATGGCATTTGCATGCAAGGTGCATTCAAGCCGTCGAGTCTGTCATTGTCCTCAAGTTCAATTAGATGTAGTTGCTCCTCATTACAGTTTGATTGTCTCTTTGTTGCCAGGCTGCAACATGGTTTGGGGTGTAGCTGGATCTGTGGCATTTTCCACTTCTGTGGTGCTTACACCCTTCCAATCAGCTCTCTGCCATGTCCTTTCTTGATCTTTGCACATTTGTTATTTAACAGATTCTCTTTTTCCCATCGTAATCACTTGTATTGCTTTTCTGTCTTTTCCATGGAGATGTGAAACTCCTTTGATTTGCTGTTATCTTTTTTTTTTTTTGGGCAGTCCTGCTTTTCTTTCTTTATTTATTTATTTTATTTTGCACAAGTCAAACAATGAAATTTAAAATAAACAAACATAACAGAGATAAATGAATATCACAGTGCAGGAAGAGGCAGAAAGCCAACTGGGCTTATTTGAAGCCTCCACCTATATAATATTAACATTTTACAAAATTACAAACAAAGTATGAATAAGACATTACATTACAACGAAAGAAAGGAAGAAAGAGAAAGATAAGAAAAAAATAATGTAGTTGTGTCGAGTGTGTGCGAGCATGTGTGTGGATGTGAGAGTGAGCCTTGTCCTGTGTTTGTTCAGTGATGTTGGATTATACACCTGCAGTAACTCATAAGCAATGGTAATACAAGTCCCTATGAGTGAAACGACTGTAAATGTAATTTAGCAGCTAAAACAAGAAAGACATGAACACTAATACATAAAAGACTGTTACAAGACCGCAATTAGATGTTCTTTTAGGCACCCTTTGAAACATTTTATAGAGGGACATTTCTTAGTTAGGTGGGAAAAGTCATTCCATAATTTGGTTCCCCTAAATCTTATTGAAAATTGACCTCTGCTAGTCAGTAATTTAGGAGGATGAAGATGTGAAGATTGACGAGTTGAGTATGAGTGAACCTGTGAATTAAATTTGTAGTAAGTCTTGAAATGATCAGGAATATTCCCTTCACCTGAAAGTATCTTATAAATGAAAACACAAGTTTGAGAAATATTGATGTCATAAATAGTAAGAATCTGCAATTTCTGAAATAGAAGAGCAGAAGATACAGGTAAGTGTGACTGTGATCGGGTTGCGATCCTAACAAAACGTTTCTGGAGGACCAACATTTTTTGCAGAGAAGTAGGGAAAGTACTTGCCCAAACTATATTACAATATGAAAGATATGGATAAATGATACTGTAATAAAGAATAAGTAGACAGTCTGCAGAGACAAGATGTCTAACCCTACTTAATATTCCAATAGATTTGTTTATTTTTCTACTAACACAGTCAATCTGTTTACTCCAACTTAAACTCTCATCAATAATAATTCCTAGGAATTTTGTAGATGACACTTGAGGCATCTCAACAGATTAAATTTTAATTTTAGATAAATCCTTAGAGTATGATTTTTTTGCCACTGAAAATAATAAAATTAGATTTTTGGATATTCAAAGATAGTTTATTTAATTTGAACCATGTAGCATAGGCAGTTGAACCAGCATTAACTTCCATAATCAGTGAATTGAAATTTGAATCAGAGTAACATCATCTTTTCTGCTACAGTCTTCCTCATCATATGAGCACCGGTCATCCTGTAACACTTTCTTTGCTTCTGCTGTTGGTGCACCATATCCATAATCATCATGGGATCTCTTTTGTGTATTTTCACTAGCTAATGATCTGTCATGGTCATGTCAAGTCTCATTGTCTGTTCCTGGCTTTACCATTGTTTCTCTAATCTTTCCTCTCAATGATTCTAACTCCATCTCTCCATGCAACTCTATTCCATGCTCTTTTTCTGACTCCCTGTCTCTGCCAGCCCCTTCAGCCTGTACTACTGGATACTGGCTTGCTCTGAATGGGTTGTTATCACCCAGATATGGTGGTGGATCAATGTGCCATAGTGATGAGTCAGGTTTGGGCCCCATTGTGGTGTCATCTAACTTTTCCTTCATTACATTGACTTTTTCCTGACATTCTGCATTCACTCTTTCTTTCAGCTGTATGTGTTTGCTTCATGTATGAACTATCCTAATACTTCATTCTCCTACTGTCTTTTTCCTACCATTTTGTCACTGTTGGAGGCCTTGTGATATCTAATGCTGGCCTCCACTGCCACCATTTTTGGCCTGTAGCGGTTCTTTTGTTCCACTTTTTCATGCACAAATGGTCTGGATATTGTTTTATGATTCACATTACTGGGGTGGTCTTTCCATCCTTCTTATATTTGTAGTCTGGGTTAGGGTTAGGCTAACCCTCTCAAATGTATTAATTTGATTTCATGTTTATTTTAGGGTTGAATACATATACATAGAGAATTGCACAATTATTCAGCGCAGTGTAGTGCTGGGAGGTATGACCAAAAATGAGTATCACAGTATTTTGTTAAGATTCTGGCCGTTTCACGGTATATCAAGGTATTTTTTTTTCCTTGACTGGGTTTTTATATAGGTTTATAGTGGCTTACTCTACTGTACAGTATAAAAAACATTTTAATGTCATGTATATAGGGTTTGCTTGGCCCCACAAAATGTTACAATATATGAATGAATCAGAATGCATGAAACAGTTGCAGAATGTAAACAATTTGTATTGTGCTAACTGCAACGTAGTAAAAACGGAACTTAAAAATAAATAGATATGCCAACAACTTGAACATGACAAAACAACATATTTTAAGATAGTTGTATAAACACTAAAACCTGACCTAAATACTCAAAGTATTTAAGTATTCAAAGAGATATTTCTGAAACGTTCTATTGCACAAGTAAGAAACAAGCCTAATATTCATTCACATTATCCTTCAAGCCAAGGTGTTCAAGAATTTAAATGGCTGTTGCTCAGTTATAATTTCCTTGGTTCTCCATTTATCAAATAAAACATTAAAAATTGTATTTGCATTAATATTAGAAAAGTGGGCGACTATACGTAGCTCCGCTTCCAGCTTGCTTCGGTGTTGTTCGTATAATGTTGGGATAGCAGTTTGGCTGAAGTATGCGACATACCTTGAATCCAGTGTTTTAATCATTGCTCTGAATCTTTCTCGACTGTCTGTAGCGGGACCATGTCCTTGCAGAGGTGGATCGTTATTGAGTTCGTATGTCGCTCCACCGCTTGCTTTTTCACATTCACTCACGCTAACGTTACTGTATGACAGCCACGAATCCGACGGCCGTCATCACACTCTTGGTATTCCAACACATGTTTTCTGCTGAGGTGATGGAGTAAGTTGCTCGTGTTACCACCAGCGGCAACAAGAGTGGCTCGACAAACTGGAAGTGTTTTGGTTTTAAAAAATCCGACATTTTGCCAAACAGCAGACACAGCTCCTCTCTTGGGCACAGACTCTATCGGTGCATCTCCGGTCTGTCTTTGTTCATCCTGCATCGCTCTGTTCTGTTCTTTAATGTAGCGTTACTGTAGCGACGGAGCCTCTCCCAGCTGTTAACAGACTGTTGTGCTAGCGGGCTAGCTAGCGAGCTGTACCCAGCATGCCGTTCGACGGTGTAATTTTATAAATATAAAATTATTAGTGTTACAAATTGTTTGTGTCTCAAACTGTGGTGTTGTGGTGTTGTGGTGTTTTGCCCTGTTAAAGAGTGTTAGTTGTGGGTTATTAAGTGTTGTGTTATAAAGTTCTAACCATGATTAGGGGTCCCTTTCAATACACTCTACACAACTAGCCGTCCGACCGTAGCGCCCTTCGCGGCACACAGTATATTCTGCTGCCTGTTGAAGAGTTACAGCTGTTGTTTCGGCTATGCGGTGTATGAAAAATCAATATCATACTTTAAATTAAAACCTAGTGCTGGGCGATCGCCCAGCACTAGCGCAGTGTATTACAGCATTTTTAGCTACTGCTAATTTCCAGTGCCCGTCTCTAGATGGGCCTTTTAAAATAACTATAAAACTGTGTCATATTTGTAGTGTTATTGGGAACAGCAGTACAACTTGCAGACATAGTCATATACTGTATACACCTTCAGACACATACAGACATATACACATCATACATATACCCCCACATACACAATTAAATAATCATTAAATGATTGTGTTGAGTTGTCCACTGTCCGAGATAATTATGGTTCTGATCTTGAGTTCACGTACCGTTTTTAAATGTACTCCTACTAACGAATTGTTTACTTTTGCATCAGATATCATAGTGATATAATGTATAGATTTTGCGACCCGTAGTTCTTTAGTTACTTGTTTTCAAAGTTGGCAAAGCATTTCTTTGTTAATTTCTTGGGTTGTATAAGACTAAAAATACTGAAGTGCATTTCTGGAGATAGATAGATTAACTTCTAAACATTCATTTGAGACGTCATAATCAAACTCAATTTATGTACACTTAAACCACCTTATATAAACAACCACTCCACGTCCTCTTCTGGTGTTTCTATCTTTTCTAAAACATCTATACCTGGGCACGTCAATAATGGTAGTTACAACCTTGCTATTAAGCCAACTTTTACTGAGGAATAAAAGTCCAGATTTGAATCCAACAATAGGGCTTTGATTTTGTCACATTTCGGGAGAAGACTTCTAATATATGGATGCCCTCACCATCAGTTAGTGGCTGTGTGGCCACTAAAATTCAACCAGTGCCAAGTCTAGTGCCGGGGGTTTAATCTCATCTACTAGAGCTGTCATATTTCCCTTAATGCATGCAAAAGCATACATTGCACCGCCAGTTTAATATTTTGCACCCTGAGTTAAAATTTGAAAAATGACAAAATATACAGTATCTATCATTCCTCTTTTCTATGGGCGACTCCGACTCAGTGGTAGAGCAGAGTCGTTTTTCAATCAGAGGATTGGTGGTTCGATCCCCGGCTCCGCTAGTCCATGTCGATGTGTCAATCGACATGGACTAGCGGACACAAGCTGTGCCTGCGGTGTGAATGGTTGGAGTCCTGATGGGCAGGTGGCACCTTGCATAGTAGCCCTGTCATCAGTGTATGAATGGGTGTGAATGGGTGAATGATGACATGTAGTGTTAAAGAGCTTTAAGTCACTTTAAATTAAATTTTTTTATAAGCACTCATGATCTTAAAAACAGGATTAAGAAGTATTAGGCCACTGACTGTGCCTGTCCTGTTACTGAACATGACTAAACATTGGTTGATTCAATTTGCTGCTTGTCTTTTTTATGTGACATTTCTTATGTTGTTTTTAACTGTTTATGCTGTTTGTTTAAAGTCTGTTGGTTGTGCTTGTATATGAAACTTGTATGCTGCTGTCTTGGCAAAGACTCCCTCAAAAACATCTCAGTACGAATATATCCTGGTAAAATAAAGGTTATATGAATACATTTTAAGAAGTTTTAGTAAAGTGGAGTAACCATTTTGATTTAATGCAATCGTGTACGTGTACTTGTCTTATTTGTGCTGTACATAAGCATTTAAAAGTTAATTATTTGATGTATTTTTTTGCTTTTTTTCTTGCTCTTTGTGTCATGTTTTTTGATGAAATCTGGACATAAATACGCTTTTGAAAACAGTTGCTGCAGAACAATAATTTTTGTGATACCATAGAATGATACTGTGACAATATTGTCCGTGCTTCAGTTCATATTTATGTTGGCCATGTCCTGCATGTCACCCTACTTTGATTTAATTTTGTTAAATTCATTTTTTATTCAAAACCAAAAGCCAGTCAGATGCTAATCATCCATTTTGTGGTGGAGGATAAGATTGCAGCTTGATTATCTGTGACCAGTTCTGTTTCTCTCTCTGTGGTGTCCTGTAGCTGCTGCAGGCCAGACTAGACCACACAATTGACCACTTCTCTGTTCTTCCTACAGGCCAAAAGCAACAGCAACATACAGCAGAACCGAGTGGTTCTTAGTGACCTGGACCCCTGGACCAAGTACTGCGTCCAAGTCCAAATCATCACAGAGTGGAACCCTAGCAAGCCCAGTGCAGCTGTTTGTGAGAGCACCACAAGCGGTAAGTGTCTCTTGCTAGATTTTTATCAATTGATTTATTTGTAAAAGCACATAGGGTGGCCTGCCATACATCTTTGAATCCACCTGTGACTTACACCACCACTTAAAATGATTTGATTACAATAAAAAACTGATGTGAACAGGTTTCAAGCCATGCTAAAGGCAGGACTGGAAAATAGATCTACTGGATGGTTGGTAGCCCACTTTGCACAAATATGAATGGTTCCCAGACAAAAACCTGACTTGCCTCTAGCCCCATCATCAGGTCAAATGTTGTATTTGTTTATGACTTAATACCTGCAAAGCTCATGACATTCCCATCAGCCTCACTTTGTCTTTGGCGCTAATTAATACATGTTAGCGTGCTAACATGCGAAACTAAGATGATACTAATGATAAACATTATACCTGCTGAACATCAGACTTTACACTAAAACAGTAAATAGGAAATAATACTGAACATGTTCTCTGTAGCGATGACCTAAGTAGCTAGCCGTAGTTGAAAATGAAAGAAAGAGTTAAAAAGCTAAGAGAAATAGTTTTAGTCAGAAAAAGTGTTGTTGTTGCTGCTGCTAACCTGACATATCGTGAGTTGAAAGGGACATTTTCAAAGTTCCATTAAGGTTCATCTTCATCTTCTGTGCTATTATGAACAGTTGTCGAACAGAAGAGAAGTGAACTAAGAGCTAAGGAATTATATTTTTACATGCAAGTACTGCAATAGTTCTGTGTCACAACAGCATTTCATTCAAACCACCACTGTGTTACAGCCTTACAGAGCCACGAGCATGACTGACTCTTAGACTATATCTAAAGTTATCTCAGTGCCAGATCCGTTTAGCTACCCTATTCATTCTGCACGTACCTACCCTGTAAGCAGCCCCTACTCTGCCTCTGATTGGCTACTGACTGCTAAACGCTAATGTTAGCCTATCTATGATGCTACCCGCCACTTCAACCTAGACAGGCCCGGTAGGAGTGATTCAAGTAGCTCAAGTCTTTGACCCGTACTATGCTACCCAGCTGGAACAACGGGTTTATAATTTTCGTATGCTATTTCATTGTGTAGATTTCAAATATTGGATGTTTTACAAAAATTGATGGAAAATCCTTAATTGGCCTAATTGGGGGCTGGAGCTCTCTCAACAGACCGGTTCAGTGCCTGAAGTGCTCGTGCCCTTATTCACTTGCTGGCATGTATATCGGCCGCTATCAGCAATACCTTGCTCCATAATTTTATTTATTTATTATTTTTTTAAGCATGTTATACTGCGTCAGTTTTTATTGTCAATCTTAATGTTGTATTATAGATAGATAGATAGATAGATAGACGGACAGACGGACGGACGGACGGACGGACGGACGGACGGACGTGTCCCAGTCAGGATGTTCGTACATGTTATGCAGCAGGATAAAGGGAGACATTCTGAATTTCTACAGTGAATAAAGATTACACACACATTGATACATGTCATACAAGGTGCCACCTGCCCATCAGGATTTAAACACATACTCATTCACGCACACTCGCACACCAATGGCACATTCTCGGGGAGCAATGTGGGATTCAGTATCTTGTTCTCTTGGACATGTGTACTGGAGGATCGAACCGCCGCGTGACCGTTTCTCTCTCAAGCCAATAAAGAGACAATAATATGCATTTATTACCTGCAGTATTAACTATTGCAGTGCCCTACTTTCTGGTCTTTCTAGAAAAGAATATATCTGAACTAGAAAATTTCGCAAGAAATTTTGACAGTGTGGCTTCTACTGCCCGAAGACGTCGCAATATACACACACGCCGATGTTACCGTTAGTGTCGTTCAGGTTCAATTGAGATAGAGCTACTCTCTTTTCTGCATTTTAGATTCATACTCTTGGATTGACAGTCCACAAATGGCTCCCGTCATTTCTGTACTGGACATATACATCTTTGTTTGAGAAGCCTTTGGAAATGATGGGAGCGTTAGCTCCCATCATTTCTGTACGAACCTCATTCTGAGATTCATGTTAAGATACAGTTAATCTATGGGGCTTTTATTTTGAAAGGGTGGGACTGGGTGGGTGAGAGAGGGGGAGAGGAGACATATTCATAATGTTTGACACAAACACAGAGATTATTAAATGACAGGCTTCATCACAAGTATTCCAGTTAGGATTCACTCTGTGGGGCTTTTATTTTGAAATGGGGGGGGGGGGGGGGGGGGGGGGGTTCGAATGACTGTATGACAGAGAGAGAGAGACAGAAAGATAGAGAGAGACTGAGTGAGTGAGTGAGTGAGACAGGCAGACAGACAGACAGACAGACAGTGTGTGTAGAGAGACAGACAGAGAGCCTGCGTGCGTGTGTGTAACTGGTTGCCATGGTGCCACCTGGTGTTAGAGGCAGACTGATTAAGAAACATTACAGTAAACAGTGATTTTTAACAAAACTCCTGCCTCCTTTTAACAAAAAGCAGGAGTCTGAGTGCCAAAATATGGATACCGTGAGAAAGATAAGACTCTGCCGAACACGCTGATGTGTTTATTATGTTTGTGGTTTTAAAAATGTGAGCTCCAGAGCAATATACAAAAGTGGTACCGTCTGCTTTCTTTGAGAAATGAGTGGTCAGATTGTGTTTTTCAGAAGATGTTTTTGCAGAAAGATTTAACATTGGTCTCTATGGAGCAGACCGTTGGTTTTCCTCTCAATTAAGTGATTTTCTGCGAAATGTGTAAATCTGTGGAATTCCATAGTCACCTTTATACGACAACGACAAGATTAGCTACTTTTACATCCAAAATTATGCATGAAGAGTGAAAATTGTTGAGTCGAAGGCAAAAGACAAATATTTTTTTCACAAGAATCTCAAGCTCCTCTTCACTCTAGCGGTGACATCACGCACTCTAAGCTGCGCAATACACACCCATTATAAAGTCGGAAACAGACCCAAATTGTCCTGAAACTTAATCTGTGACTTCATGAAAACTGTGCTAGCTATCAAAATGTCCTGTTTCTTTATTGTTGGAATGCTTTTAAGCATGCTTTTAATTATGCTTTTAAGCATTCCAAGTATTGTTACCCTGTTTCTCTTTATTGTTGGAATGCTGTTAAGCATTCCAACAATATCCTGTTTCTTTATTGTTGGAATGCTTAACAGCATTCCAACTATTGTTATCCTGTTTCTTTATTCTTCCTTATTTTATATTTCTTCCGTACGTTTTTTCAAACGCTTCTGCTCCTTCATATTTTAAGCTACAGAAACCGTTCAAGTATCAAAGTGTTCAGCTCTTTCAGGAGACGGGTGCTATATCTCTTCATATTTCTAATATTTAAACTTTTTGAATTATTAAGCATTTTGCAATTTGTTTTTTGAATGGGTTTCTATGGAGAATATTTTCAAATACTTCAAATAATTCTTCAACTTTCAAATCCTTCTACTTCCTCATACGTTCAGCTACAGACACAATTTCAACTTTAAAATACTGAGAAAATCTTAAGCTATTATTGTATGTTGTAATCTGTTAGATATCTTTTATACTTTTTGAACTGTCCCATTTGAACTTTTATGATTTTTTCAGTCCTTTTCTGCCTTTATAATGGGTGTGTATTGCGCAGCTTAGAGTGCGTGATGTCACCGCTAGAGTGAAGAGCAGCTTCAGATTCTTGTGAAAAAAATAGTTGTCTTTTGCCTTTGCCTCCACAATTTTCACTCTTCATATATATTTTTTAGTTCTTGAAGTAGCTAATCGTGTCGTTTTCGTACACAAGTGACTGTGGAATCCCACAGATTTACACATTTGCAGAAAATCACTTAATTGAGAGGAAAAACTTACTTTCTGCTCCATAGAGATCAATGTTAAATTTGCCCACTCATTTCTCAAAGAAAGCAGACGGTACCAGTTTTGTATATTGCGCTGGAGCTCACATTTTTAACACCACAAACATAAAAAACACATCAGCGTGTTCGGCAGAGTCTTATCTTTCTCACGGTATCCATATTTTATTGATTAGTCTCATGGTTTTGGTATAAAGGGCATCTGTTCGACAGGTAGTTTTGTTGAAAATCGCCGTTCACTCTAATCTCTCACACAGGTGCTCCAATCACCATGCACCCAAGCACACAGGTGTTTCTGTGAGCTCATTAGTGATGGTTATAAACATACAGAGGCACTGAGACACACACGCACACATGACTTGGAGATATGCGTGATGCTGCTCAGCCAATCAAATATGGGTATTCTGACAAGTTTCCTGATTCCAGTGAGATGTACACACACCATGACACAAGTGGGCGAGACGAGGAAAGACCTGGCAGAGCAGGACAATAGTTACTTTAGCTGTAAATGTTAAAACATAGGACAATCTCCAAATGAGAAGGATTGCCAGAGAGATCAGAGTGTCTGTCTGTCTCTCTCTGTCTGGTTATCTCTCTGTCTGGTTATCTCTCTCAGTCTGTCACTCTCTCCCTATGTCTGTCTGTGTCTCACTCTCTCTGTCTGTCTCTCTACGCACATGACATGGAGGGATTGTTAGACCTCCTGTCTGTCTCTCTCTCCCACTCACTCAATCCATCTAACTGTCTGTCTGCCTGCCTGTCTCTCTCTCACACTCACTCAGTCCATCTAACTGTCTGTCTGCCTGCCTGTCTCTCTCTCACACTCACTCAGTCATCTAACTGTCTGTCTGCCTCTCTCTCACTCAGTCCATCTAACTGTCTGTCTGCCTGCCTGTCTCTCTCTCACACTCACTCAGTCATCTAACTGTCTGTCTGCCTCTCTCTCACTCAGTCCATCTAACTGTCTGTCTGCCTGCCTGTCTCTCTCTCTCACTCAGTCCATCTAACTGTCTGTCTGCCTGTCTCTTTCTCACACTCATTCACTCAGTCTATCTCTCTCTTTCTCTCTCTTTTCTGTGTCTCTCTCTCATACAGTCATTCAGGTCTTAGAGATTTTGAGAGGACTTTTCCCTTTTTTAAGCTACAGAAACCGTTCGACTATCAAAATGTTCAGCTCTTTCAGGAGAGGGCTGATATGACTTTTCATATTTGTAATCTTTAAATCTTTTGAATTATTCAGCTTTTTGCAATTTTTTTTAATTGGATATCTATGGAGAAAATCTTCAAATCCTGTTAAACTTCTTCAACTTACAAAGCCTTCTTCTTCCTCATACTTTCAGCTACAGACACCATAGTTCAACATTTCAACTAGAAAGGTTTTCAGCAGTTTAAATGCTTTCGGACTTCAACATTTTTCAGACAGTCTCCCATTTCTGTATTTTCAGCAATTTGTAATCTTTAAACTTTTTGAATTATTAAGCTTTTTGCAACTTTTTTTGAATGGGTTTCTATGGACAATATTTTCAAATCCTCTTAAACTTCTTCAACTTTCAAATCCTTCAACTTCCTCATACTTTCAGCTACAGCCACCATTTCAACTTTAAACTGTTGAGAAAACCCTGATCTATTGCCGCATAATTCAGCTTTTTGATATCTTTTATACTTTTTGAACTGTCCCATTTTAACTTGTATGATTTTTTCAGTCCTTTTCTGCCTTTATAATGGGTGTGTATTGCGCAGCAGAACAGGCTGCTGGCACACAGGTGTTCGTGATTAAGGTAATCAGCAATGTTGATAAACACACAGGCTCACAGACGCACGGGCACACACACTTCTCTCCCTCTATCTCTCTCTGTCTCTCTCATTCAGTCATTCAGGTCTTGGATACTTTTAGAGGACCCCCCCCCCCCACACACACTTATTCTATAGCTACTAATACTTCTACTACTTATAATACTTCTACCACAACTTCTACTACTACTACAACAAATATCACTACTGCTGACATTCTTTAAGCCATAAAAAAACATTCAAATATTAAAATGTTCCGCTCTTTCAGGAGAGGAGTGATATGACTTTTCATATTTATAATCTTTAAATTTTGAATTATTAAGCTTTTTGCAATCTTTTTTGAATGGGATCTCTATGAAGAAAATCTTCAAATCCTCTTAAACTTCAACATTTAAAGCCTTCTTCTTCCTCATACTTTCAGCTACAGACACCATAGTTCAACATTTCACCTAGAAGGGTTTTCAGCAGTGCAGTTTAAATGCTTTCAGGCTTCAACATTTTTCAGACAGGTAGTCTCCCATTTCTGTATTTTCAGCAATTTGTAATCTTTAAACTTTTTGAATTATTAAGCTTTTTGCAATTTCTTTTTAATTGGATATCTATTTTCAGCAATGTTTTTGCAGTTCAATTCAGCTTTCAGCATTCCAACGCATTTTCAGCAGGAAATGCATTTTCTAGTTATTATTATTATTATTATTATTAAGCCCGCAGGATTACAGTCAGTGTGCTTTGGCACAGGCAGTTTTACTGCCTTTGTGCCACTGTTCTGCTCCGACACAATGTTGACTCTGTGTCGTGTATTGGGCTTTGCAGTCAGCTAAACTCTTCATCATACTCTTCCTCCAAGGAACAGACCAGCGTGTTGTATATGGACAGGTTTAATATGAAGAAGTGTGAAACTACAAAACAAACATACAATCACATATTAGTTTTGATCAAACTTAAATACTGTGTATAACAATACTGGAAACGTACATTGCTGTGCCATCTACATATCTTCATCAGTTACATGTTGCACACGTCATCAAACTATTTCTGATTAGAACCAACTAACAAAATAAACCCTCAGAAATACCTAAAGCTATAAAAGTAAATCATACTCACTGGCATTGCCACTCAGAGGGTCAGAAAATGCAGGATGAATGAGGATACTATTGCACAATCACTTGAATATAACGGAGTCATGTTGTCAACAAACCAGGAAAAGGAATCGGTTACTTCCTGTCACATGTGCCACGCATAGTAGGTGAACACTGCAGTATCTACTCCTAACACTAGGCGGCAGTATTTGAACAGTGTGAGCGAAAACACGTAATACCATAACGTAACACTAGGTGGTAGTAATTCCTTCAAATAAAATACAAGTCATTACACTCCCCGCCTGGCATCAGTGGTGATGCCAACCAATCATCTAGTCTTCTGGGGACAGAAGGAGTATACACTCTGTGATAGGTCTGAAGAAGGTTTTGATTACTTTGTTTCTGACTACTTTGATCTCTACTTTTCGGACAAGTCCATCTTCACTTGGTAGAGCCTTCACAATAACACCGATCGGCCATTCATTCCTTTTTGCTTGATTGTCCATCAGAACAACATCTCCCTCCTTAAGGTTTGGCCAGTTGTGAAACCATTTCTGGCGGCTTTGAAGTGTGCTCAGGTACTCTTTCCGCCATCGAGCCCAAAAGATGTCAGCCAAGACCTGAACTCTCTTCCACTGGTGTTGGAACATATCACTCTTGGTGAAATCTCCAGGAGGAACTTCAGGGACCCCTTTTTTCTGAGTGAGAAGAGTAGAAGGGGTCAAAATAAAAGGTGCTTCTGGGTCGCAAGAGACAGGCACGAGTGGTCTTGCATTTAGGATAGCTGAAACCTCTGCCATCAGAGTTGTAAGGACTTCGTGGGTCAACTTTGGATTTCCAGCTTGCAGGAGCATGGAATCTAGGATACGTCGAGCTATCCCAATCATTCGCTCCCACACCCACCCATGTGGGATGAATGGGGTGGGTTGAAAACCCACTGACATCGCTGGCTGAGCAGGTAGTCCTCAACACTAGCCTCTCCTGGGTGCGGATGGTCCAACTTCAGCTCCTTGGATGCACCGACAAAGTTTGTTCCACAGTCCGACTTCAGTTGTTTTGCAGGTCCTCTAATAGCAAAGAATCTGCGGAGAGCGTTGATGAAACTGGAGGAATTCATACTCTCTATCACCTCAATGTGAACTGCTCTCGTTGACAGGCAAGTGAACAGAACAGCCCATCTCTTACTGTAGGCTTGTCCACCTCTGGTGCGACGTGCAGCTACCTCCCAGGGACCAAAAACATCCAGCCCAACATATGAGAATGGGGGATCCATCTGCAAGCGCTGTGAGGGTAGGTCTGCCATCTTTTGCTGCTCCATCCGACCCCGTAATTTCCTGCACAATACACATTTGTGTATAACGCTACTGATACTTCACTTGCCTCCTACAATCCATAAACCACTTGATCTCACAGCTCCCTCAGTTATGTGCCTTCCTTGATGCTTCACTGATGCATGGTGGTGACGAATGAGCAACAAGGCCACATGATGTTTGCCCGGAATAAGCAGTGGATTTGCCTCGTGACTCTGCAGCTTAGCCTTTGAGAGGCGTCCTCCCACTCGAAGCAAGCCATCAGAATCTACGATTGGATTCAGTTTTTGAAGAGAACTATTGGATGGTAAGTCTTGTTTTGCATGCAGACACTTGATTTCCTTTGCATACTCCTCATGTTGCACACATCTGATGACAACATGCTCCGCTTTGACTAGACCCTCCTCTGTGAGCGCCTTCTTACATAAGTGCCATCCAGTGCAGCTGCTGTCATCCTTAGACTTTGCATAGCTGTGAGCAATGTGACGAAGGTGAGCTACCACTTTCACTAGAGAATCCCATTTGGAAAAGTGCTGAAAGCGTTGTGTTCCTAAAGTTCCTTTTGACACTGTGGTAGTGAGCGTGGTCACTTTAGGGCGTATTTCAACGTCCGACTCTGGGTTGATGAGCTTGAATTGGGCCCTTTCTTCATCTGTAAAGTTCTCATTTTTCAGCAGGAATGCTGGACCAGACAGTCAATTAGTTTTAAGCAGGTTACATGCAGCCACTGATCGTGAGCCATGGTCGGCTGGATTGTGCTCGGTGGGAACATGCTTCCACTGCTCTGGCTGAGAAGACTGTTTTATTCTTTGCACACGATTGTTGACGTATACGTAGAATTGTCTTTTTATTATGAATGTATCCGAGCACAACCTTGCTGTCAGTGTAGAAGGTAACTGTCGATATGCATGTCAAGATCTCGCACTATGATCTCAGACATCTCTACAGCAAGTACTGCAGCACAGAGTTCAAGTCGGGGAACAGTAGGCTCTAGTGCAGGAGCTAGCTTGGCCTTACCTAAAACAAACCCAACTTCACTTTGACCAGTCTCCTGGGTGACCTTCAGGTAAGCTACAGCAGCTATAGCTTTTACAGAAGCATCTGCGAACACACAGAGCTCGCTGTACTTGGCTTGTGAAATGGAGAATGATACATATGTGCGAGGCACAAACTGCTCTTTAAGATCTTGCAGAGAATCTTGCCATCTTCTCCATTCATCGTACATGTTCTGAGGCAAGGGGCTGTCCCATTCAAGGGCACTGCTGCTGAGTTCCCTGAGAAGAAGTCTTCCCTTGATTGTCACAGGGGCCAGGAAACCTAACGGGTCAAACAGGCTGTTGATTGCTGAAAGCACTCCACGGCGTGTAAAAGGCTTCTGATTCTGTGGAACTTGGAATGTGAAGGTGTCAGAACTGACATTCCAGCTGACTCCCAAGCTACGCTGAACTGGAATCTCATCTTCCGACAGATCCAAGTCTTTAATGTCCTTAGCCCGGTCTTCAACGGGGAAAGCATTCATCACCTCCAGTCTGTTGGATGCGATTTTGTGAAGGCGAATGTTGGATTGAGCAAGCATTTTTTGAGCTCTTTGCAAAACATCAACAGCTTCGGTTTCAGTTGGAAAAGACTTCAGAGCATCGTCGACATAGAAGTCCCTTTCAATGAACTGCACTGCATCACGACCATACTGCCCTTCTGTTTCCCTTGCTGCCTTTCTCAGTCCGAAGGTTGCTACAGCTGGAGAAGGTCGGTTACCGAAGACATGTACTCTCATGCGGTAGTCCACTACATCTTTGCTGAGGTCGTTGTCTTTGTACCAGAGGAATCGCAGCACGTCTCTGTCTTCCTCTTTGACGACAAAACAGTAAAACATTTGTTGTATGTCGGCTGTGATGGCCACTGGTTCCTTTCGGAAACGGAGGAGGACCCCTAAGAGGCTGTTATTAAGGTCCGGTCCTGCAAGTAACACATCGTTCAGCGACACTCCTTCGAACTGTGCACTTGAGTCAAATATCACACGTATCTGTCCAGGTTTCTGTGGGTGGTAGACTCCGAACATCGGAAGGTACCATCTTTCTTTTCCTTCTTTTATTGGTGGTGCCAGCTCTGCCTGGTTACTATGCAACATCTTCTGCATAAACTCAAGAAATTGAGCTCTCATGTCTCCTTTCTTATCCAGCATGCGCCGGAGAGACTGAAGCCGTTTGTGGGCGTAGTCTCTGTTGTTTGGAAGAAGACGCCTGGGTACACGAAACGGCAATGGGGCAACCCAGCTATTTGCGTGGTCTTTGATGAAGCCTTCCTCCATCTTCTGCAAGAACATCACGTCTTCAACTGATGGTGCTAACTGGTTGTCCTTGTCAGTCTGGCAAAAGACAGTTTCTCCTAGTTTTTCCAAAATTGACTCTGAAGCAAGAGCTGAGACATTCAGCTGTGAGGGAATAGCTCTTGGAATGTTCTTGAAGCCAAGTTTCTCCTTCACATTGATGTGTCTCAAACATGGGGGACAGAGGCTGGGGCGTCCGCTGTTTAAGATGTGTGTTTTCATGACACTAACTTCTGCTGGCTTGTGAGTGTTGTCAAGACACACGTCACCTACAATGACCCAGCCCAGGTCCAGTTTCTGTGCGTATGGGTCATTGTGTTTTCCATTTAACTGCTTTCTCACCTTGTGAACTCTCAGTAGGTCACGCCCGATGAGCAGGAGGATTTCTGCATCTGGATCCAAGGGTGGTATGTGTTCAACTATAGGCCTCAGATGTTGGTGATGCCAAGCCACTTCAGGAGTAGGTATTTCCTCTCGGTTGTTGGGAATAGCGCTGCACTCGGTGAGGGTGGGAAGAGAGAGACTAATTGTCTTATCAATGGCTTCCACAGTGAAGCCGTATGCTCTTCTGCCTGATGTTTCCACAACCCCAGCACAGGTCTTCAGAGTGTATGGTTCAGGTGTGTTATTGACATTGAACATGTCGAAAAACTCAGCTTTTGCGAGTGAAACATTGCTTTGTTCATCCAAGATTGCATACACCCCTTTGATGTTCTGTCGCTGGTCCTGAGAGAAAACTTGAACAAGGCAAATCTTAGAACAGGATTTTCCTGAGAAGCTACTTCCACAGACTTCTGTGCACATGGTTGTCGCATCTGGCTTGTCTTTGTCTTCCTCCTCCCCACCATACTGTCTAGGGGCGCCGAAGGTGTTGACTGACTGTGATGGTGGACCTGGATGAAGAGCGGATAAGTGCCTGTCACTTCCGCATTCAAGGCACTTGATGGCGATCTCACAGTTTTTCGCCTGGTGAGTAGAAGATGCAAGACAGCGGTAGCAGATGTAATTTTCCTTAATAAACTTCTTTCTGTCCTCCAGAAGCATGTTTCTGAAACCCTTACATTTTTTCAGTGGATGCGGCTTGTGATGCATGGGGCACATCTTGTTCAAATCTTCCACTGACTTTTCGGTCTTTGATTTTGCCTCTGCAGAGACATCGGTCTTGTGTACAGTGACTGATTGCTTTGTATTGGAAAAGCGTGAGAGACCTTCTTTCTTTGGGATGGAGTAGTGAGAAGCAGTAATGAAGCTTGGATCATTCCTTGCTTTGGCTTCCTTCCTTACAAACTCAGAAAAGAACCAGAATGGTGGAAATGTCACTTTATGTTCTTCTTTAAATTTTGACCCAACCATTGTCCACTTGTCTTGCAGGGGAAAGGGAAGCTTTTCCACAATTGGACCTATTCCTCTGGAAGTATCTAGGTAACTTAAACCTGGTAAGTACACATCAAACTTTGCAGTCTCCACTTCAAGCAGCAAATCTCCCTGTTCACGGAGCTTGAGGTAGTCTTTGGTGCTTTGTTTTGGGAAATTCTCTAGTTTCGTGAACAGCGACCTCTCTATCGCCTCGGGAGAACCAAAGCATTCTTCTAGTCTGGACCAGATCATTTTTAACCCAACAGATGGCTGACGACTGTTGACTCCCTTAATTCTTCGAGCATACTCCACCGACTCTGGGCCCAGCCACTTAATAAGCAGACTCACTTCTTCACTGGCTGTAAGACCCAGTTCTGCTATGACGTTCTGAAAGGTGGACTTCCAGCTGAGATAGTTTTCAGGTTTGTCATCAAACTTAGTAAGTACTTCTGTTACCAATTGTCTCTTTGTCAGAAATCTTGCAAGCTCGGTGGTTGCGATGTTATTGGCAGTAAGTTGTGGGTTGTTTATCTGTTGAGAATGTGGACCATAAGATGAACAACGGTGTTGCTGTTTACTTGTATCTTCACTCTTAAATCTTGTTTCAACATCCCCTGCTGGTGAGAAGCCAAAATGCCCCTCTAATGCACTAGGGTGAGTTGATGTGGACTGCCTTGTAGGCTTCCAATGCTGGTGTGAAGCTGTGACATCATCATGCAGCACATGCATATCTGTCCTTTTTTCAGCAGGCTCCATGTTGGAGTGCAGAGTTACATATTCACTAACCTTCTGCATTGAGTTTGTTTCCATAGGTAAAAGATCGAAACCTTCACTTTTTTCTCCCGTGTCAAACCTAGCAGCAGCAGATTCCATTACCTCTGCTTTTGCATTAGCAGCTTCAGCTTCCCTTTGTAGTTGAAGTGCATCAAGAGTTGCTTCTAGGCGAGCCTTTTCTAATTTAATTTCCATTTCTTTCTGCGCAAATGACGCTCTTGTTTTCGCAGCTTGTGCTTCTGCTCTTGCCTGGGCTGCTGCCATACTAGCCCTGGTTGATGACCTCACTGATGATCTAGTACTCAGCTTTCCTGAAGATCTTGAAGAATTTGTAGAGTGGGCAGCGAGTGACCTGGTCTCCTCTCTGTCTTTTTCTGTAATCTCTGTGCTCTCCATGTTTTCCGCAATGTCGGATAAACTGACGTGAGGGAAGATGGAGTGACTTACTTTACTTTAATTTGTTGCTATCCGTTGTTGACTTCTGCTCCCTCGCAGAGTGCTGCCATTTCACTGAGCCACACTGAACTACAATTACTACAAGATTTGCTTTGAGAGTATGAACCCTCAGGTCTTCTGTAGTAGCCTTTTATTTATTCCTAAAGTTAACAAAAACCCATGGTGAGGCATTCTTTTATTTCACAGTCCATGTCTCTGGAACAGCCTTTTTGAGGACCTAATGGCAGCAGAAAATGTTGGTATTTGTAGGAGGGAGACGTACCTTTTTGGTCTGGCTTTTAATTGAGTTGTTGAATGTCAGAGTTAAAGCAGGGGGTTCGATCCCCGACTCCTCCAGTCAACGTCAAAGTGTTCTTGGGCAAAACACTTAGCCCCAAGTTGCTCCTGATGGGCAGGTGGCATCTTGCATGGTAGCCCTGTCATCAGTGTATGAATGAATGGATGAATGATGACATGTAGTGTTAAAGAGCTTTGAGTGGTCGGAAGACTAGAAAAGAGAAATAAAAGTACAGTCCTTTTACCATTTATTTATCATTCTAATTAGTTATTGCATTTGTTGTGAACGACGATGATGACCTCATCGACCTGCTCCACCACCACACTCCATCCCGTCGGCTCCGCTCCTCTGATGCCTCCTGTCCCTTCCACTCAGGACCAAGCACCAGACATGGGGCGACAGAGCCTTCTCCATATCTGCCCCCTCCCTCTGGAACTCTCTCCACAAACACACCAGAGACTGCACCGATCTTTCCATGTTCAAATCCCAAATCAAAACCCACCTGTTCAGAACTGCTTTTACTGTGTGACCAATATTGTGTGTTTTATGTTTTTAGTGTATAGCTTTTTTATATGATGATTTTAATGTAAAGTGTCTGAGTATTCTGAAAAGCGCTCTATAAATAAAATGTATTATTATTAGAACTGAAATGTGATAATAACAATGTTGACAAAAAAATCTTTAACCTTAAAATTTTAGGTGAAACACTTCTTTTCAGAAACTGCTCTTAGTTACTTAACTACAATTTACCAAGTGCCTGGATAGACTCACAACTGGGGGTCAATCTTGAAACTCAAACCAATTTATGAAGTATGACCCCCGTAGGGACTGAGTCTCCAATGTTTTACTGACATATACAAAGATAGCACCATGCTATGTGGCCACTGAAAGTACTTAACTAAATCTCAGGGGTTATGCGTTTGACTCAATGTTGTTAGTAGAGTATGTGGAGGACTCAACAAGTTGATGATTCACACGTGTTGGAAATCTCAATTGACTGTCCACCTTAGTGTAAACTTCAGAATGTCTGGATAGGAGTAGTGAATGAGTAGTTGTGTGTGTGTGACTTTGATGTTCCAAAATGGCCAATCACATTTATAAGTGTAATATAAAAGCAGCATTAGACTAGAAGAAGAAGATGGCTGATAACCTGCATCTGACTACTGTAGATGATGGTAGCAGTTAAAAAGAACGTGTTCTATAGAATGTGTTTCACTTCAAAAGTCAGGTCAAGTCAGCTTTATAGCCTTTTTATCTCTGTCATTTTCAGAAAATCAGCACTGCTTAACTTGCAATATGTATGTGTGGTTGCTACAGAGTTAGCCACGGCATGAAGTAGTGCACTGGCATGTACAGTATGCTACAGTAGCTGGTGGTTACAGCAGGGAGATCAAATGTGCATTTGAACTTCTGGGGTAACTTACTTATTGACTGCTAGAATTAGGCTGACTAGATTTACTTTCCTCTGCTTGGCTGCGCTGTGTTCTGTGGCAGCTAGGTGCTGGTAGCATATGTCTAAATAAAAACAGCAAAGTAAGCAACTGCAATGTAGATTCTAAATGCAATACTTGAAACAGTGAAGCTTCTGATTTTTCTAAATTGTTTAGTCTTTTTAACTTTATGGCACTCTTTTTTAACTAAACTGTTTCTTTAGTTTTCTTGACAGTGGTAAATAAAGTTGCACCCGGGTGAGTATATGCACACAGCAGCTGGTTGGCTGTGAAGGTATGAGGAAGAGTTTATTATGGACGAATGGTTCAACCTCTGGGCTCTTGATTAGGAGAATGGGGTTCAAGTCCCATGAGAAGTCTGTCGTACACTTCATCCACTTATTATTTTAAGTTTTTTATTATTGTTTTCAATTTCCACCTGTAGTTTGGTTAGGTTTAGGCAAAGAAAATACTTAAATAAGGTTTTGGAAAAATATGCAAAGCCCACTGTAAACTACATATACACATCCATTATCTAATGTGTGCTCAGGTGGGGTGTCTCGGTCTTGCTCTATACACCAGGGTGAAATAATCTTCCCAGCTGCTAATAGTATTGTTGGCTTCTGACACCTGGGTGCTGGTAGCATATGCTGAAATATTAATTTTTTTAAAGTAAGCAACTTCAATGTAGATAATCTGAGTATAAGAGGACAAAACATTCAGCAGCTGTCACGTGTTGAATTGTGCAGTGACTGATTCAAAGTGCACAAGTACATGAAAACTGGAAAGATACAAATGACTTCTGCTGTTCTTGTCTGATTGTGTTGCAGAAGAAGAGGCTCCGTGGGTGGCAGCTGTAGTGACGTTTGGCATCATGGCAATGTCAGTGGCTCTGGTGGTGATTGCAGTGGTTTATCGGAAACATATTTCTCACTTTCTGTGTCCAAAAGATGCACTGCCTCAGCACTTCAAAGAGGTGTGTATGTGTGTCTGCATGGCATTGTGTGTGTACAAGGTTGTTTGTATTCACCTTCAAACACTGTCGAGTCTTGGTGCATGTGGCAAGCAAAAAAACATGATTACCTTGTATGTGATGTCCACAATTGCCATACTGATTTCCACTGTATGCATGTTAGTATTCATGCAGATATTCATGTTTCTTGTAGTGTTTTACCTTCTTTTGTCTTTCTTAAAAAGGTATTTAACAGTCGTTTCCTTTCTGCCCCTCAGTACCTGCTGGCACCCCCCAACTCGTCCATGTACCTAGCCATGCGTAACTCCCATCCACCTGACGAGATCTACAACCAGGTCAGCGTAATCGCAGATGGCAGGACTCTAGAGGAAGGGCAACCGCTGGAGGCAGCAGGGAGAAACTGCAGCAAACAGCCTGACACCACATAGAGATAGAGGGAAAGACTGAAAAGCACAGACGCAATGATCAAGAGCCAATCTACAGGCTGTAGTCAGTTGGGACTGTTAAGAGATTATCAGCAGGGGGGACTTTAAAGACCCTGAGAAACAGTGTAATAATCGGTTGTTGCTTTACTTCAGAGATTTAATGCAACACATTCTGCAGCAGGGCCATATAATTCCTGGAGCATGAGTTACTGTGATTAAGTGATTAAGTGATTAGATGTCAGCCACAGAGAGGTGTAGGTATAGGATTGATACCTTATCTAAGTGTGATGTTGTAATGTTGATTGTGGCATTGCCACACTGTACTTTACAGAAGGACCGTAACACATTGGAGCTGCCCTCACTAAAGTATTTACATGGTGCTGTATGGATGTGTACTTACAAAAACTGCATAATCTGCCATTCAATGGTCATCACATTTTTTTTAAAGCATACATAGTTTTAATTTAAATGTCCTTGTTGCAATATGAAGGTTTTCCTAATGAAAATAAATTCAGTGGTAATAGTTAAGTGAAGCTAGAACTGAAAGTGTGTTTGTTGTTGTCTCTGGGATGGAGCTGAGGCAAGATAGCAGCTTTAAGTTCTTGGGAATCAGGAATATATACAAAACTGCATATATATCTCATATATGTATGTCTATGTATGTATTGTTGGGAACGAAAAGGAGCATGTTTGAGTTACCAGCATATATAAAACTAAATTATTGACCAATAGAATTATTAATGTCAGTAAAATTATTAACGATTATTAATAACGGGGAACCACCCTACGAACAGGGACAAATAACCAAACGATAAACTAAGTCTCATAATTAATATTCCCTCACAATGTTAATAGTAAAAGTACTATTACACATTCAGAGTGAAAGTCAAGTTTTAAGTTCGAGCAACAGACCACATATCAGCTATTATCACAATACACATGCACAAAGTAATCACAGACAGCTGCTCTTTAAAAGTATATCAGAGTTTATGAAGTTCCAATAATAATGATCTAGTCAACTAATATCTAAAACTAACAACTATACATTTATGAGCACGCTATCTAAAATCAACAAACTGTAGTAAGAGGGAGATATTGTGTGTGTGTGTGTGGGGGTAATATAAACGTAGCTACGTCACGTCCTCTTCCAGGAAGCGAAACAAAAACAAAGCAAACAGTCCAGTAGATTCGTCTAGCGAATGTAAAACTGTTTAATTAGGATTCTCTTTTTAACCAGGAACGTTGCGTGCCTCCTTACATGCAAATTGAATCACATCGAATGGCATAGAGATGGGGGTGAAAGACAGTTTTGTGGAATCAAGGGCATAGTCACGTGGGTCCTGGGGTGTCTGTGGCCTTCCTTGGAGCTTGCTCTAATCTGAAAGACGTCAGATCAGGCTGCAGATATCTCTGCAAAATAGGAAGGCCAGATCCCTTTGTTTCAAAGCACATGGCCCCCAACAGTATGTATGTGTATATGTATATATATATATATATATATATATATATATATAGCTGTGTTTGTGTGGCGTCTCTCCCTTCTCTCCCCGGGTGACACGCCTGATCCGGAACCCCTCCTACACTCCGTCACCGTCGGTCCCTCCTGTCTCACACACACACGCACGCACGATCGTCTCGTTACAGGATCAAACGTGACAATATCAAAATACATATTGTCGTGTTTTTAAATAAACATATAAGCACGTGAGAATAAACTGCTCTTAACTGCAACTCTTCGTATATCTTCCCAGGTTCCCATGCTTCACCTACATTAACCTGGGTCCTAATCCATGTGCAGCTATCACCCTCTATGTACCAACATACATTTATAACAAATACCACACATATTATGGTAATCAGTGTTGCATATTATGTGCCTGACTAACATTTTTTTAGAGTTTTTAAAGTTGTTTTGTTTGGAATATGTATAATAATCATATTTAGTTCTCACTACTGAACATTTAACAAACATAAAAACATGACAGACAGGTTTGCAGTTTTCAAGGTATATATTTCAAATTGCATCTCTTACACACATGAAGATAAAGGGAATACTGCTGTTAAAAGGAACCTGATTTGTTTAAAGTGTTTGCAAACCAAATGTTTTTGCACTTTTGTTCATATAGCAGTACTTTAAAATAAAAGTGCGCAATTCACTACTTTTGAATTCATTATTGAACTTTGCGCAATCATGCGATTTATCGCGATAAAAAATTTTAATCGTTGCCCAGCACTAATACATATTATGCTACATCCACACTAATACGTTTTCATTTTAAAAATTTGTTTTAACACGAAAACGATCTCCGTCCACACGGCGTGTCAGCACCGTTTTCTAAATGATATCCGTCCAGACTAAAACGCCTGCAAATGAATATCACGTGACTCTTCACGTACACTGGGTATGCGGGTGCCGGTGTAAACAGGAAGTAGATTGGTTTCTGAGTTAAAAAAAATAAGAAGAGCTGGTTAGCGCCGCTCACTAATCGCTCCAATAACAAACTTATCCGTCCTCGGGAGCGTTTTCAAACTCCTCTGTTTTCGGTGCTCTAAACTCCGGACGCTCAGTGTAAACAGCAAAACATATGCGTTTAAAATGGAAACGTAGTAGTGTGGACAAGCAAGCAGTAGTGTGGACATCCACACTGCTGCTTGCTTTGAGAAAAACTAACATGTTATTTTAATTTTGTTTTTTGCACAGTGGACAATCTTTCAAAGGGAACACCTCTTATCTTGGAGTTTGAGCTGATACTGTGTCACTGAAAATAAAAAATGTTTTAATATTTGGTCAACTAAAATGTGCATCACTTCCTATTACATCACTGTCAAGAGCCTTTCCCTGCAGGTGGCTAATCATGATTTGCAGACCCCGCCCTCAGTAAACTATCAACGGATAAATCCCAAAAATGAAAAGTCACGGAGGAAAATAGAGTTTAATACTGCGTATTCATTTGCTTTCACTGCCAACAATGCCTGCTTACCTGTATGCTTGAAATGTGGCGAGAAATGTGCAAACAACAAGAAATGTAATGTTGAAACTTCCAGAACAAGCACACAGCATTTGCTGAAAAGTATCAGGCTGGAGATGAGAGAAAAAGAGAGATGGTGTAGTTTCTCAACTGCTGCAGCAAACTGAGTCTTTTTCTCCTCTTCATAAGAGTATGATATTGTTATAACAGGTAAAATAGTAATAAAATGTCAAGAATTGTCTTTATTCTTGTTCTATAATTTCATAAATAATACAAACTATAGTTTTTGTTTATATAATATAACTATATATAAAACTTTATAAGCTGTGATATCAAATAGCTTTAGCGGCTCCAGACAAATTTGAATTGGTGGAAAATAGGACAAAATGGCTCTTTGGATAGTAAAGGTTGCCGACCTTTGATATAGGCTGTCAGAGTTAGTCCATTTCAACATCAACCCACTTCAAAACAGGCGAGGACAGCCTTCATCGTTGGATGAATCTACCAATATCCCTCATCGGCAGAATTGCTCCAATCAAAAGGACCATACTACCCATGATAAATTACCTGTTCTCAATTATTCCAATCAAGCCCCCACTATCCCTAGCGTGAATGTTTGTCTGTGCCCTGCGATAAACTGTCCAGGGTGTGCTCTGCCTTCGCCCAATGTCAGCTGGGATCGGCTCCAGCGCCCCGCGACCCTGAATAGGATAAGCGGTTTGGATAATAGAAAAATGGAATGGAATATATATATATATATATACACTTGTACTTATAGGCCTTTGCATTCCTAGTTATTATGTTATTATTATTACTTTGTGGAACAGAGGCCATTGATGATTGATTAAGCCCACCCTTGTCTGTCTTGGGACATTGTTTATAACCGTTGTAACGTCAGTCCCTTCATCTTAAGCTCTTGCTTTGTGCTTCTTCTTCAAGTGTTTCTGGGTCTTCCTTTCCCCCCATTGACCTTGTGGATTCTATGTCAGTGCCTGCTTGGTTATTGCTCTTTGGCTTCCCCTTAAGGTATAATAGGTGTCTTAGACAGTGATTAGTAAATGACTGAAGCTTTTTGATGACGTTAATGGTGGTCTTCTTTTTGATACATATAGCAGTATGGTCTAAATGTTGGAGTTGTAGATTTTGAGTTTTGTTTTCCAATGAAAAGATGTACAGCCTAACTGCTAAACCCAGTGGTTCTCAAACCTTTTCTGTCACGCCCCACTTTGGAGGAAGAAAAATGTTCATGCCCCACCGCCCCAACTAAATTGTAACAAAATGGTCCATGTTGAACTTTTATTGAAATAACATTTTGTGACGCAATATGCTCACACATACCAGGAGAATTTTATTTTAAATATGAGCTTTAAAATGTAGCATTCTGGTGTACGCTGAGAAGAAAATTAAGTGATGAGACATTTATTTTAAGCAAAAAACTAATTTATTATTCAGTTATTAATCAGTATTTCAGCTCTATTATTATTAACCTTTAAAGGTTTTAGTCATATAAAAACAAAGATAGCAAGAGTAGCGAGAACCATCGCCTGTACAAATAAAGTGATTAGTTTTCATTACTGTATGTCTTCATATTAACTTCTACTGTTACTGTACAGCTGTTAGGATTGTGGCCAATATTCTATTTGCAATTAATATGCATTCAATCCAGTTCTATTATTTAAATGAAAATGATAATCTACTCTCGCTAAGGTAGCTTATCAAGAGTAAAATAATAGCTGTGATTTAACTGCACGTGGGACTGTTGGGACCGGAAGTCCACTGTCTGTGGTCATCACAGTGAACAGAGTCTGGCAGTGTGATCAGAGGACACGTGAGCCCTTGTTGCTGTACTTCATTTCCTTGGAGCAGAGGCTGTAGTTAGCATACCATTGGGGAAAATCTAAATGACTAATGATTATGTGTGCTTACAAAGCTTGGTGTCCTTTTGTGTCTTCGTTGTGTGAACTTCCTCTGACATTAAGCGCCACAGTTGTTTAGTCTATCCGAAAGAACACTCAGCACTGCTTGTAATGGTAAATAAAGTTGTAGACGGCGTCGATACTTCATGGCGTCTTCTGATGATAAAAGTGACCTTTGTACTAGAACGAGTTGTTAAAGTGTCCCGATACTTAGAATATGCTGTATGAAGGCAATTTGGGTGTGTTATGCTTTCGTGACGTAGATAGCCTGTGACACTATTGTTTACTTGGTATAAATATCCGAGGCTCAGAGTCAGACCTCTGAGCAGCCTTGATCCATGTATACTGTATGTGAATCAACTCTGTCTCCTTCTTGCAAGAATAAATGGCCTATTGTTTGATGATTCTCCATCGGTCTCGGGTGAATTTTTCTAACACATACCCTGCCTTATCAATGTATTTAAAACACTGTGACAGCAGGAAGCTATACTCACGTCTGTTTAGACCTCCACCTTTATCCAGCAGGCCCAGCTCCTTCACATCTCAGCCCTGCGTCAAGCTGCGCTACACAAACAGCCTCCTCTCCCTGAAGCTCTTTGACCTCATCATCTCATCAGTATCTGGGCCTTTCATTATACTTTGAGTTAAAACAAAACTGACTGCAATGAAAGTCCTGGATGAGGGTAGGGTTCATAACGTACCCCTTCCAGTCTTCCAGGTATTGGGAGTCCACAGCCACGTCTGCGTACCGCCTGGAGACGTTTAACCGTGCACACCTGTCCTTTGCCAATGATCCCGTGGGGGACAAAGGGGTTTGGAGGCAGGAACCAGAGGACTTCCTTTTGGCTGGTTTGACTCCACCTGCAGGGGAAGGTCACAGGTGGACAGCCAAACACTCTGCCCAGGCTGATAGGCGGGAGCTGGAACACGTCTACGGCCTGCCATCGTCTTGTATCTGCTGTGTCCGAGCCCATGTGCAGCGACACCAGCGTAAAAGATCAGAACCCAGTGGCAGCGGGTAACCATAGGCACACTTAAAAAGTGAAAGACCAGAGGCTGGGTGTTATAGGAGAATTCGACCCAGATGAGATGCTTTCTCCAGGAGGCAGGGTTCATGGAAATGAGGCACATAAGCAGGTCTCCAGCTCCTGGTTGAGGTGCTCGGTCTGAGGGCCCACCTGGCTTGGCCCAGCGGATGGTGTCCAGATTCTTGTTGTCGGTCCAAACTAGGAATGGTTGCTCCACTCCCTCCAGCCAGTGTCACCACTCCTCCAACGTGGCCTTGACCGCCAGCAGCTCCCTGTTGCCCACATCATAGTTGGTCTCGCCCTTAAGGATGAGAAGTAGGGTTCCTGGAAGGATATCGGCTGTATCATATCTGCATAGACAACTAAACATTGACAAATCATTGGATAAAGCTGTTTACGAAGTCACTTACACGTATTAACACTTATTTCAAAGGTTCCCGTCTGGCCTTCCTGGGTGGAATATCGGTCAGAATGTCTCTTTAACAGTTACCATTGTTGCAGTTATCTGCACTGACATGTTTTCATATTCATATTCTAACAATGGTAAGGCCAAAGTATGTAAAACCAAGATTATACTTATTTAATTATCTTAACCAATTGTGATTATAAAAGCATATAGGGTTACACACCGATTAATGAATGAAAATCACTTAAACATTATCATCATTAGGGCCGCCCTGTTGCCTCACAGCAAGAGGGGTATGTTCCTCCCATGACATGTCGAAAAAGCTATTTATCTGGTGTTTGTGTGTAAATTTGTGATGCAACAATACCATTTTTAGAAGGGTTTGTATAGCTTTGAATGAAATGTTTGCTTTTGCAAAAGATGTAAGATATTTTGTAAATTGTATATATGTTTTTGTTTTTTGTGATTTGTTTTTCAGATTTCACTTCTGTGTGTCGGTAAGAAGAGAGGCCCCAGGCCTGCAGACTCACAAGTGCATCCATGTGCAGTTACAGTGAATGGGGACAATGTTGTTGATTGTCATAGTCTTACATTACATTACATTACATTACAGTCATTTAGCAGACGCTTTTATCCAAAGCGACTTACAATAAGTGTATTCAACATCGGTATTCAAGAGAACTACTAGTCACCAGAAGTCATAAGTGCATCTCCTTTGTTAAACAAGTATCTAAGAGCATAAACCAGAGCAAACGTACAGTGCAGAAACAAACGCATACAATAAGTGCAACGAGCTAACACAAATAAAATAAGTGCAACAAACTAATACGAATACAATAAGTGCTGAGTGGAAGGCTCAGGGTAGCACTTCTTGAAGAGGTGGGTTTTCAGCCTGATGAAAGATGGGCAGCGACTCTGCTGTCCTGACGTCAGTGGGGAGTTCATTCCACCATTGTGGGGCCAGAACAGAGAAAAGCCGTCACCGGGTCGATCGGCCGCAGGGACCTCTGAGTGACAGGGGAACCAATCGCCCAGAGGCAGCAGAGCGAAGTGGTCGAGCGGGGGTGTAGGGCTAGACCATGGCCTGGTGTAGTTTATTTATTTTTTTACCTACCTTTGTTTTTTCAACACTCAACGGCTGAATAAGGAGGAGAAACGGATTTAGTGGCGGAGTGACTGACAATGCCTTCAAGAAAGACATTTCAGGAAAAGCTGGACATCGTAAGAAATGGTCAGTCAATGCCACAGCTGGCAGCCCTGACTCAGCAGGAAAAGGATTTGTATGAACGGTATTTCTTGCTGACAGCGTCGGAGAAGCGTTGCACATTTTATGGCTGGGGTTGGAGCTATGCTACGCTAACCTGAGGACACCATAGCATTTGAAAACTTTTGGAGCGACTCAAGTGGATCTACAACTCAACGAACACTTTCGCAGGGAAACATCTCCACAACCGCGACACGCGGTGGGATCCCGGCCCCGCTGCGAACCTGCCACAGCAGACCGGCGAAATACAACTGGGGAGGCTCGACTGTCATCACTGGCGTCCATGAATTGAGAAGGACTACTTACTGGAACTGAAACGATGTACTGGGATTAAACTCTTTAAGTTTTGGTAAGTGACAAACTGCGTTAGTTTACAGAGTAACATTACTACTGTTCATTTGTCTATCGTGTCGTTTTCATGAATAGTATTTGAATGGCTCGTGCTCTTATGTGGTGGAATGCGTGGATCCGCTGCAGGTTTGCTGGATTGATGAGTCATAATGAGGTTATTAGGAGGTAATTCAAGCTGTAGGACAGCACAGAAGGCCCAGGTATAAAATGCACGGCCCACCACTGCTACAGTCTATGGGCATATCTATGAGTTACACTCATTGTCTTTTTGATTCTTCACAGTTCATTTTGTTTGTACGCTCTCCAGCGTTTCGGAGAATAACGAAATAAACAGCATATAGTATAAACGCCTCCATTCATGCTCGGAGCTCTCGTGTCTTTTGCGAAGGCTTCTTACATATATTATTATATATTTATTATATAGAAAGCTTAAGCGCTGGTGTTCATGGCTGCCATTGGATTGTACAGAGTCTCTCAGGTCTCCAAACAGCTTCACTCAAAACTGAGCCCTGGCAATACATTAAAGGCTGCTGATTTTACACAAAAGGAGAAAGTTATAATAGTATAATATAATGAATACAAATCTGATTGTGTAAATGTAAACATGAAAAGATACTGCCCCTCATTAAGGCAAGTGGATATGACTTTTCGGTAACACCTTATAATACCGATCAGTTATAAGCCATTTATAACCCTCTAGTTAATAATGAACTAATCATCGACAAAACATATTATTATTTTTAAGTTATTAATAATTGCTATGTTAACATATCACATATTTCTTGCAAGTCATCTAGTCTATATAACCTTAGTAAATAATGAAGTAATCATAAACAATCATTAATAAATGATTCATGAGTAATAAATTGATATATTATGATTCACTGGGGAATAACATCTGCAAACGTTATGACCTTCACCATTTGTTGATCATTTCTAATGATGTGATCTCACACATTTTAGGTTTTTACAGTCGCTAATCTAAAGTATAAACTATTCAGCATTCTGTCCAATCAGTGCCGATCCTTATCATAGAGTGCGTCCAATCAGCGCCGATCCTTATCATAGAGTGCGTCCAATCGACGCCGATCCTTATCATACAGTGCGTCCAATCAGCGACGATCCTTGTGGAATGCGTCTAATTAGCGAAGATCCTTGTTATAGAGTGCATCCAATCAGCAGCAATCTGTATCAATAGAGTGCATCATTTCCAGTGTAGAGCACTTCAAAATTCTCTCCAACCCTATCAAATTTGTCTTGAGTTGTTCAAAAAGAAAATAAGAGAAATTAAGCAAATCCCCCCGAATAAGGATGCACTGGCTCAGATGCTCAAAAGAGCAGTGTACCAAGGAGGACACTGTTGCTTACAAACACTTGAGGTGGCACCAAATATGCCATCTCCAACAGACTGGGGTTGGATAGACCCAAGATATTGAAGACAATTGTGATCAAATCTTCCACAGGAAGTTCATCCTTGAACTCTAAAGCTGTGACTGCAAGAAACGCTGCAACAACAATCAAACAAATGTGTTTTTGAAGCTCTTCTTTGTGTTTGACTCATCCTTTTTAAGCTGTTACAGTCATATTGAATATTGTTAGACTCTTTACAGTCAGTATATTGTCAGGTTCAAGGAAAAAAAGGATCAAGCTTTTATACCTCTAAACAACATGCATGCACAATATTATATATAATATATATTATATATTATATATTATAAAGTCTAGCCTAGGTTCTCAGATACTGTCCCTCACAACGTCACTGAATTCACCAATAACTATTCACCTGGACAGTTTATGATGTTGTATGTGGTATCATTGTAATCATTGATCACCAAAACATCTTTCCTGTCATCATGTTTGGTTCAGGAGATATGATGCTAAATACATAATTTGGTTATGGTGGAAAGTAAAATGGCTGCCATGGCTACTACAATACGTTTCTGTGATGGCTTCATTTCATAAGATGTGTAGGGCATCAAATTGAATGAGTGCCATGCCATGCTTTTATGAAAAAGTGAACATCCTTTTCACACCAGGACTATTACCCATCGCTACAGAAAAGCGGCCTCCTTAGCTGTAACATGTTCATATTGACAATGGGGTAAGAGTGGGGAAATATAAAATAATGAATAAATCTGCTACAGAATTCATTTCTTAGGATTTCAGATGAAAATGCAAAAAAAGTTTAGTTTATTCTGATATGGAATTTTGTCATTGTTATTGTTCTATTAATTGGCAAATTAGATCAATATGAAATTAGTTATAAGGGCTTTTAAAGAGCCATTTAGAATTTGCCCTATGTCAACATTAGAGGTCAAACGTCAAATGATGTTACTCAGTGTCATGAAAATGTGGCGGGTACATAGACATAGTCTAAGCTTTAATATATATACATATGACTTTGTGATATTCTGTGTATTTTACCCTCTTTATTACTCTCTATGTCATGAATTGGATCACTTGGGTGTACCTTAGGGGTGGACTCCTTTTATTGCATCTGTTGGACACTGTAAATTAGACTCAAATAATTAGAAGAAAAATACTCAATCCAGGAGGTGGCAGTAGTGTAATGCAACGCAGTGGCGGGCCATGGATTTTATACGTGGGCCTTCAGTGCTGTTCGACACTTCTAATAACCTCATTATGACATCACAGCTACGGGTTATTATTTGTTTCGTGTAAAAGCCGCATATTCACATAACACTGCAACATTTGACAAATGAAATAAAATGTTACATGAAGTTCAACACCTAGCATACAAAACACGAAATGCAGAGTGCAGATACATGAATGACGGGACGCTGCGTCATTAACGGACAATACAGTCCAAATCAATGTAACACAATGACAAACTCACAAGAGCAGTCGCATATATTCGTATGACAACAAAGCAACAAATCAATCCAGCAGACCTGCAGCGGATCCACGCATTCCACCACACGAGCACGACCCATTCAAATATTATTCATAAAAACGCCACGATAGACAAATGAACAGTAGTAACTGTAGAGGTAAAAAAACGAAGTTCACTTACCAAATGCTGTCTATCCTCCTTTCTTTGTTGACAAAGAGTTTAATCCCAGTACATCAGTTCCAGTAAGAAGTCCTTCTCCATTCATCGACGCCAGTTGAGCCTCCCCAGTTGTATTTTGCTTGTCCGTCTTCCGCTGCCGTTCGGTGGTCGTCTTCGGCCGTGGACCGGCGAAGGGCGGGCCGCGGTTGTGGAGCTGTTTCCCTGCGAACGTGGTCGTTGAGTTGTAGATCCACTCGAGTCTCTCCAAAAGTACCGACGCTCAGTTAAAATGAAACACATTCCCAGCCATAACATGTGCAACGCTTCTCCGACGCTGCATACAAATCCTTTTCCTGGCTGGGTCAGGGCTGCTAGCTGTGGGGTCGTTTCTTACTATGTCCAGTTTGTTCAGAATGTCCTTCTTGAGAAAAGCGTTTCCAGTAACTCCGCCACTAAATCCGTTTCTCCTCCTTCCGCCATTTCATATTAAAAAAACAAAGCTAGGTAACATGTCTTTCAAATATTTCCACTTGAACTCTGTCTGCTACAACCAAAGCTCTGCTAGCAAGCATTATGTTTCGCGGGCACATAGTCACGTGCCCACCCACTGACCAATCACAGCACACTCTGCACCTTGCGGCAGAGAGGCATCTGGACTCTGAGCTGCAGTAATGCTGACGTCACTGTAGGCCTGCAAACCGCTCTGGAGCGTCCATGAATCTCAAACTAAAGATCTGATTGGTTGAAGACTATGTCAATCAACAATATCGTCCCCATTCACTTAAACTGCAAAGGCATTCACTTGTGAGGCCTGGGGCCTCTCTTCTTACCTAGAGACACAGAGGTGAAATCTGATTGGATAAAAGCTCTACTTAAAACAAGCTGCACTGGAAGCAGAGCAACTGAGGAGCACAGTAGCTGTGCAATGACAAAATAAGATAATGGGGAAAATATTTTTATAAATTATAATACATATAAGAACAAATTAAATGTATTAAAGAAAAAATATTAAATTATAAAATAGCTATAACTTTGTGATTCTGTTTAGGCCAGCAGAGAAGGCTTTGCAGGCCCTGACGGCCCGCCACTGATGCAACGTTAAGGTGTGTTCACACCAAACGCGGCGCGAATCGCGTTCATCGCGTCCATCGCGCCGCCGGCATCGCCGGTGACTATTTGTGTTCATTCGCGTGCATCGCGTCCATCGCGCTGGACGCGCCGGAAAGGGGGCGTGGCTTATCGGCCTGAAAGCTGTTCAACTGTCCGCCATCAACCGTAGAAAAATAACCTCTATTTCTGCTCAGTACGTGTTGTGGAAGTCCCAGATATCACGGAAAACTAAACGCCGTCATGTCTGGTTCATAACATAGTCCGGAGGAGCTCCGTGGATTTCATCGAGCTCACTGTGTCTAGCGAGCCACACGTCGGCTGTTTACTACAGCTGTATGAACACACAATAAACTGACTTGGCTGTGATTTAACGGCAATAAACCGACAAAAAGGGACTCCGAAATAACTACGTAATGATGCCGATTTGTACTTGTTTTATCAATGAAGCTCGGATCGATCGGTGCTAGGCTATGCTAACATTATAGCAGCTCCATCAACACTCACGATAACGTCATATAGACGTAAATACGGCAGCGTCTATTTCATTGTTTGTACCATATGGTTTACACACACACATGTATACACATAGTTTGGTCCGGTCTCTACTGATATGAGGGATCGTAGAGCTCTGGGTGAACATGGCGGCTACAGCATTTATTTCCTGATTCAACAACAGCAGGACTTCACTGATGACGGGGAGAGCAACTCAACGCTGATTGGCTATCGTGCTGGAGCGTCACGCGATTTTCACGTTTGGGGCGTTTCGGCGTTTTGACGCGTCGAACGCGCCGCGCCAAACGAGCGAAACGCGCCAAACGCGCCGCGCCATCGCGTTCATCGCGTCTGTACATAGACTTTGTATGTAATCGCGCCGCGTTCATCGCGTTCATCGCGTTTGGTGTGAACACACCTTTAGGACACCAACTGCCCTAAAACCTCAGAGAAGAAGAAAAGAAGCTATTACTTTGAAAGTCCAACCAGAGGAGGCTTGGTGTACTCTGAGCAGGTAGACGGCAGCACTGAAAGTGACTTTTTTGGACCTTTTGATTTGGCGGTTGGCATAAACTGGTTTGTGACTGGATTAGGGTGGCAAATCAGGAAATGGATGAGGATGATAATGTGGCTGGAAACCAGTCTCTGGTGGGAGAGGAGGACGAAAGAAGGGAGAGAACAGGGGGGTGAGGGAAGTTTGAATGGGAGTCAAAATAATAAGAGAAGCTTGGAGGGAAACAGCTCTGATGAAGGAAATAGAGTTGTTCGAAGGAAGATTGTGAGGGAGGAATTTAAAATGATCCTTAAATTCAGAAAGGAAGATGAGCATATCGGTCTTAGACCGATTGCCCTGTCTAGGGAATTGAGAAAGAAGATCGGAGAAGTAGAAATGGCTAAAGTCTTGAGGGACGGAAGCTTATTGATAATATGTAAAACGAAAGAACAAAAAAACAAAACTATGGATATAGAAAGTATCTGTAAGAAAATGATAAGTTAAAAAGGATCTGTGAGTGAGAATCGAGTGACACGAGGAGTGATGACAGGTATTCCTGTAGACGAGGACCTTGAAAAACTCAAACACTGTATCTGTGGGGGAAAAGTGAGCAGAATGAAGAGGTTGCTAAGAACAGTTAATGGAGAAAGGGTTGATAACCTATCTGTTCTTATTGAGTTTCAGGACTCCGTACTTCCTGAAAGAGTCCAAATCGGGTGTATGAGTTTCCCGGTGAGGCTGCTACAAATGCCAGAGATATGGACATAGAGCAGCAGTTTGCAAAGGGAAACAGAGATGTTCCAAGTGTGGAGCGGATCACAGAGTGGAGGAATGTAACGATAATGTGCAGGATAAATGCTGTAATGGTGGTGGCCAGCACAGGGTAATGGTGGATGTGAAGTCAGGAAGAGGGCGGTGGAAATCCAACAGGTAAAAGCAGGAAACAACATCAGCTATGCAGAGGCTGTGAAGAGGTACAAGGACAAAGAGTAATGAATGAAACACCTAAACAAGTTTTGAGAGTAGAGACAAGTCTGTCCGAGGAAACCAATACAATACTGACAGTGGATAAGTTGATCCTGTTTATTGCATATGTAATAAATTGTACTGACCAAGTCAAACAAAAAACAGAGAAAATCAAAATAATAGTGAGGGGAGCTGAGAGATTTTTTGGGATAAAAGTAGTGTCTTGGGAGCATATTAATAAAAGAAGAAATAAATTACGAATAAAGAATAAAGAAGATGGGAAGCCAGGAGGCCCAGGGGATAAGACAGTATGGTTGTATTACAATGGAACACAAGAAGCGTATTAGTAAATGGACAAGAGTTTAAAGGATTAATTAAAAACCTTAAAAAGAAACCAGAAATCATATGTGTTCAGGAAACATTCCTTAAACCAGCATTAGACTTTGTTATTAAAGGTTATGATAGTATTCGCAGAGATAGAGAGGGGAAAATGGAGGAGGGTGTATAATATTTGTAAAACAAGGAATACAGTTCAAAGTTTTGGAGAAAGGAACAGAGTTATAATATGTGATAATAGAAATTTGGTCAACAGAAGGAATGATTAGAATTGCAAACTATTACAACCCATGTAAGAAACTTTCAATCAAATTCCTTGATGAATTAGCTGTACAGTTAGAAGGGAAAGTGATATGTTGTGGAGATTTGAATGCTCATAGCACATTATGGAGTAATAGTAATGATGACAATGGAATGGAAATAGAAGAATTAATGGAGATAAAAAACCTAGTGTGCTTAAATAATGGAACTGGAACAAGATTTAACATCAGAACATGGACAGAGTCGGCAATAGACCTGACTTTAGTATCTGATTCATTGGCAGGTGTTAGCTCCTGGGAGGTAATAAGAGGAACAACAGTAGGAAGTGACCATTATCCAGTAATAATTGAAATAGGGCAGAGTTTAGAAGAATGTGCGACAGAAGGACTACAGAAATGGTCTTTCAGCAGTGCTGACTGGGATAATTTTAGAAGGGTTAGTGATCAAGAAATAGAGAACGTGTGTATTAGTGAAGATGTTGAACATTTAAATGATTCTGTTTGTCAAGCTATTCTAGAGGCCGCAAAGCAGTCCATGCAGAAGAAGGGAGGTAAGCATAAGAAGAAGATTGTACCTTGATGGACTAAGGAATGTGATGAAGCAATTACATCTCAAAATAAAGTATTAAAAAAGAATCATAGTTTTCAGAACCTTATTGAATATAAAAAGTTGCAAGCAAATGAAAGGAGGATCATAAAAAATACAAAGAAGGAATATTGGAGGAAATGTTGTAAATCAATTGGGAGGGAGACAAAAATTGATAAGGTATGGAAAATGATAAAAAGAATGAATGGGATTAAAAGAGAGTTTGGGTATCCAGTCCTAAAGGAAGGTGAAACAACAGCAGTGAGAGATGGAGAGAAAGCAGAGATGTTGGCAAAAACCTTTGTTAAAATACATAGTTCAGATAATATTAGTGAAGAGGGTAAAGAGGGAAGGGAAGCTACAATAGTGGAGAATGAACATTTATTACAGCAAGAGGAATATACTAATGATCTGCTAAACAAGCCTTTTACAAAAACAGAACTTAGCCGATGTCTCAAGAAAACCAAAACGTCGGCACCAGGCAAGGATCAGATTTGTTATATTATGTTAAGCAATCTAAGTGAATCTTCTAAGGATATATTAATTGAATTATATAATAAAGTTTGGGAGGGTGGAAATTGCCTCAAAGCTGGAAGGAGGCCATTGTAGTCCCGATACGCAAACCCGGTAAAGATTATACGAACCCAGGGAACTATAGACCAATAGCTTTAACATCAAATATCTGCAAAATAATGGAGAAAAGAATGAAAGATTAATATATTATGTAGAAAATAAAGGATATATATCCAAATACCAGAGTGGTTTCAGGAAAGGGAGAAGTACATTAGATCCAGTTTTAAGTTTAGAACATGAAATTAGGAAAGCACAGATATATGGGGTCAGATCAGTCTCAATAATTGCAAATGCACACAGAAAGACTCACAAATGCACGCAGAATGATTCACAAATACATTCCAATGCACACATAAATAAATTCCGATTTATATAAATGTAAAAAAAAATATCACAAATATATTTCTGCATTTGTATGTATTTGTGAATCATTCTGCGTGCATTTGTGAGTCAAATTTATTTGTAAATCCTTCTGTGTGCATTTGTAAATCGAATATATTTGTGGATTGTTCTGTGTGCATTTGTGAGTCTTTCTGTGTGCATTTGCAATTATTGAGACTGATCTGACCCCATACAGATAAACAAGGAAAGTGTTGTGGCTGTCTTCTTTGACATAGAGAAAGCATATGATATGATGTGGAGAGAAGGGTAACTAATTAGACTTTGCAAGTTGGGTATTAGGGTCGAATGTACAGATGGATAAACGATTTTTTATAGTAGAGTAGAGTAGAGTAGGGTAGGAAAGAGCTATTCTGGAAAGTTTGGTATTAAAAATGGAACACCTCAAGGTAGTATTGTCAGTCCATTACTATTCTCCATAATGATAAATGATGTGTTCAGTAAAATTGAAAATGGAATGGGACTGTCACTATTTGCAGATGATGGGGCAATTTGGAAGAGGGGGAGAAATGTGGAATTCATAGTAAAGAAACTGCAGAGAACCATTTTGAAGGTAGAAGAGTGGTCATATAAATGGGGTTTTAAATTCTCAGTAGATAAGACTAAGACAAGGAGACAAATGAAGTAAAACTAAAACTATATAATCATGAATTGGAGAGAGTAAAACACTTTGAATATTTAGGTTTGTGGTTTGATGAAAGGATCACATGGGCTGTACATATTAATAAAGTAGAATAAATGTAAAAAAGCATTAAATATAATGAGGTGTTTGATGGGAAGTGAATGGGGGGCAGATAGAACTGCTTTGAAAGCCATATACAGTGGATTAATAAGATCTATATTAGATTATGGTTGTGTGGTGTATGGATCAGCAGCAAGCATATCTCTCAAAAAACTGGATATTATTCAATATCAGGCAATGAGAATATGCACCGGTGCCTTTAAAACAACCCCAACGGCTGCATTACAGATGGAAATGGGTGAAATTCTGCTAGAACTATGAAGAACACAGTTAGCATTGAGTTATTGGGCAAATCTACAGGGACACAGTGAAGTACATCCAACACAAGAAACGTTAAAACCTTGCTGGGAAAAGGAGAAGGGGGAGACAAGAAGCTTTGGATGGACAGTAGCACAGAAAGCAACAGAACTTGGCATAGCTAAATTAAACTTCAGTCCAACAGTCCCATTACCAGCAATAGCACCGTGGATACTTCCTAATGCAACAGTAGACTTTACATTATTAAAAAAGAAGAACAAGGGTAGAGCGGATCGTTTCAGTTGGCATACAATACAGGCACATATCGACAGTTACCACAGTTATATCCAGGTTTTTACAGATGCATCAAAGAATTTAGGAAACAAGGTAGGAGTAGCATTTATTGTCCCAGAATTTAATATTAAAATAGGTAAAATGATCACTGTACACATCGGTGTACACAGGGGAAATGCTGGCAATAATGTTAGCATTACAGTGGATGGAGGACACAAGACCATTGAGGGCAATCATTTGTTCAGACTCAAGTTCATCATTAGCCAGCTTACAGGGCAGCCATTCAGACAGTAGACCAGACATCCTTATAGAAATACAACAAACATTATACAGAATTCAAATGATGGGTCTGACAGTCATATTGCTATGGGTACCAGCACATATCGGGGTGAAAGGAAATGAAATGGCAGATAAAGCTTCAGTAAATCAGAAACAAAAAGTATCATTAAACAGAGGATGAAGGAAAGGTGACAGAAGCAATGGGAGGAAGACAGGAAAGGATGATGGTTTTACTGAGTGCAGAGGAGAGTGGGAGAAATGGGATGTGCAGGAAGGAACAGGAGAGAGGAAACGGTGATATCAAGGCTTAGATTTGGACATACAGGCCTAAACGGTATGCTTAAAAAAATAGGTAAACACAAAACGGGGAAATGTGACTATTATGAGAAGGAGGAAACAATAGAGCATGTAATTGTACAATGTCAGACATATGAGCAGGAAAGAGGGCAGCTGACTGGAGACCTCTGCAAGATGAAGGTACGGTTGGATATAGTGGATATTCTGCAAAAGAACTCAAAAAATGAGTGTTATCAAGTATTATTTCAATATCTTAGATTAATTAATATTATTAAGAACATATGAGCCCGTTGTTTTGTTTTGTTTTTCTTCTCATTTTGAATTTTAATTTGTATATAAGTAGCCTATTAGACATCCTGATCCACACTCCATACCAGTTGGTGGCGGTAATGCACCAATTCATTGTTTGCCAACCGCCAATAAACCTCAAACATGAAGAAGAAAGTCCAACCGGAACACTGTTTCCGACTTCTACTCCAGCTGTGGACACTTAGACCGAGACGACGATGATGAGTGCATGTGAAGAACTGTCAGGACCTCGATGAATATAAGGCTAAACCATGTCTGCTGCTTTTTACGTCTGCCTTCTCTTTTGGTACTTCCAAGCCAACGCTGGTAAGTTGTTAATGCTATCAATGCGGATTTCAACGTTATTCCAAATGAGCGCGTTACATTAACTACTGTGTTCGTGATAGCGTTAGCCAATGCTTGATAGGAATTTCTCTTCAGAAGGTATGAACCGTAACTAGTTCCACCTAGCTAAGCTACACGCCTAACGTTAACTTCAAGCTTCTTTGCCTATGTACAGCATATTTACATGAACAAGGAAAGCCCCTTTTCATACAGTTAGCTTGGTGGCGTATTAGCCTGTTGTTATCTGTGTCTGTCGAAATCAAGCTACTCGCACAATAATGTGCAACCGCTCCACGTTAATATTAATTGGCATGCTCAAAAAGTGGTTAGGTTTGCTGACCTTTAAGCTAGACCCAACTACAATGGCTGCTAACAACAAACTTGACATGCACCAAACATGGCGGTGCTAGCGTGAAGTTTGTTATCGTTTGCTATGCTCAGAGAAACAGAAAGTACTTCTGTGAAATGATATTCTGTGTATCAGGTTCAAACTGAGTAAACCCTTGTGTTGTCCTGTGGTCATTTTTGACCCCATTAGACGTTTAACGTCTCTAAATAAATGAGACATAATTTTTTTTTTTTGCTTCATATTTAATGACTTTTCCTATTTTAATGGGGACAACTGGGTAAACATAAACTCAACATGGTGATATGTAAAGCCATTAAAACACCCAAAAAATATCTCTTTCCAATTTTAGGTCAATCAGTGAGATTTGATGGTGATCTGCATATTTCTCCATAGTCCCGTAACAGGGATTCTGGATGTATACAGGTGTGGGTGTCGAGGGGGTTGTTTTATTTAAAGGGCTATTTAGGCAGTCAACAAAAAACAAAGTACCTGACACATAAACTTAGGTAGCAATTTTAATTATAATAATTTTCTGGAGGTTCAAATTGCGGGGTCAAAAATGACCCCAGGATAACAGGTGTTAGTAAATGTGAAGGTAACAGAAGTTTAAGAAGGTTAAATGTTGCAGAAATGAATGTTGACATGTTTTATATGTCAGGTAATGAGTTGGAATAAAGTTGACTAAAAAGTGTAAACACAGAGGTGGGTGATAATTTATACTGTATGCTTTAAAAACAGTCAAACCAGGCGGGGTCATTTCTGACCCCAGAGGACAACAGGTGTGATTATGTGCTGCCATTAGAAAAATTCAAATGATTCAAAAACAGCATCCTCAACTAAACTTTGATATATACCTCTCTGTGATAAGTCAAATAGTCAAAAATAATATAAAGTCAAAATAATTCATTGTTTCATTGTATTTTCACTCAAAAACAGGGTATACTTTTATGTAAACAAGGTCTATTAGCCCTAAATTCCAAAATGAAGGGAAACATGTGTGCTAATGGGTTGGACTGAAGTAAGATTAAAGGTGTAAAACAGAATTGATTAACAATTTACACTATATGCTTTAAATAACAGTCAAACCAGGTTGGGTCAAGTTTGACCCCAGAGGACAAAAGGTGTATGGCAATCGGGAGGACAACACAGGGTTAAGACGTACCATTTAATAGTTTAGACAATTTGAGCAAAAGCATGTTCTCTAAGCAGTACAGTTAAACAAAATTAATTAACCATATATAGGTCATGTACCAGATGAATATGCCGTTGAAATTTCAAAACCTTTTGATAAAAGTAATTTGCACTATAGGTGATCATAACAATCTTAGTAGTGTGATTGTAGAACTAAATGTAAAAGGTGCATTGACTTAAATGTTTGAGCAACATTGAAAATGAAGCAACTAAACAGTTTCTATCCATTGGTCAGTTGTCTTGGTAGGTACCAGCTCCTGTAATACCCACAATACAGCATGACATGACATTGATCCCTAAGCTGCAATGGAATCATTCACATGTTCATTTGCACATTGACAAATAACTGGTGTTAACAACATTGTTGTGAGAACATTTTGTTTCCACACTCAATTTGGGTTGTCAGTTCACCACAGAAACTGAAAAGTAAAGCCAATGTGCATTCTCTCTGCTGGGGCTCTGAGTAGAGTGGGTCGTCCTTCATTCAGAGGATTGGCCCTCAGGCCATTTACCATCCATTTACCGGTCATTATGCTCTCAATTGCTTGTCAAGTCTTTCGTTCATTTTGTAAATTATTATCACATTTAGCGTGAAATAGACCACCAAGCGTGGCTATTTTGTGTAGGCATGGGACAACATGAACGTTTCATGTCACGATTATCCTGGCCCAAATACTTGCGATTCAGAATATTATCCCGATAATCATCAAAAATATGTTCCAAAATCCTAATATGGCACTAAGACATACAGCAATCAATTTACCTTACATTTATGTAATTCAGTGTTTGCCACAGGATTTTGTAAGACTATGGTGGGTGGACCTCGTGGAGGTCCTCATGCTCCCCCGGAAGAAAGTGTTGTACATTTTAAAGTTAAATGCATCAATATAGTGCACTTTGACAGTCAATTTAAGAGGCTAGATGAAGAACGTGGGGCTCCTGCAAACAATTGTGTGCTCTTGTTTTAGCAGAGGTGGAAGTTAACTAAGTACATTTCTTCAAGTACTGTACTAAAGTACAATTTTGAGGTACTTGTACTTTACTTGAGTATTTCCATTTTATGTAAATTTATCTGTGTAGTCCACTGCATCTCAGTGGGAAATATTGTACTTTTAACTTCACTACATTTATTTGACAATGTTAGTTACAAGTTTGGCTACTATTTAGATTTTTAATAAAAAATATAAATCAACAAAATAAATATGATGTATTATATAGCCTAATTATTAAGTTTATAAAGTAGATGAAATGTGCTCTACTGTTACCATCTACAACATAAAGTGATGACCACTTAAATGCATCAATATTTATGATCCAGTGATATAGACCTACCATAAATGCATGATTTGAAATGATCCATTCTGCATCATCATGACTATGTGTTTACTTTTGGTACTTAAAATATAATTTTTGAAGCCAATGCTTATGTACTTTTACTGAAGTTACATTTTGGAGGACTTTTATACTGTGCTCTAGTAAATAATTGAATCATAAACACATTGGTTGTATTTCTATGAATGGTGATGAAACAGGAAGAGAGTCTCTCTCACAACGCATGGTAAACAATGAGCGTGAGCTAAGAGCACACGCAAAGGAGTTAATGTGCTGTTTGTTATTATTCTCTAACCAACCTCCACAATGCAAAGAAAGAGAGAATTATAATTATCTGTAATCTCATATTCATGGGCTACTTTATGGCCTTTGTAGAAGCCCTGTCAAATATAAAATGCATTATAAAGAAACAAAAATATCCTGTAAACTATTTGATTTGGCTGCAAAATATTTAATCAAATGTAGATTTTAAAGACCTCCGGTTTCTAAAGCATCCGTTTCCATTTGAAAACGCATGTTTTGCTACGTTCACACTACGCCGAAGTTTTAGAACACCAAAAATGGATAAGTTTAAAAAAACGCTCCAGAGGACGGATACGTTTGAAAACTCCGCGGTTACCTCTTCGTGTGGATGTTCGTAAACACATACGTTTGGAAAACAATGACGCCCACACCCTCGTTCACTACTTGATTGGTTCTTAGCAGCCATGATGTGTCCTTCCCTGATTCGTCACGCCCCTATCACGTGACCCTTTCCCGGAAGATCACAAACTACATTGAGTACCGATCGACTACCAGGTTAATTCAACATGGACAACTGATTACAGGTGTTGCTGACCTTGTTGTCTTTACTAGCAGCTGTTGTTCAGTGAAAGTAGTGCTGGGCGGTATGACCAAAAATTTGTATCCCGGTATTTTTTTGACTTTTTATATAGGTTTATAGTGGCTTACTCTACTGTCAGGAGTACATAGAATATAAAAATATGTTAAAGGCTTTGATTACTATAGGGTTTGTTCGTATAATGTTGGGATAGCAGTTCGGCTGAAGTATAAGACATACCTTGAATCCAGTGTTTTAATCATTGCTCTGAGCCCGTGTTTCTCGACTGTCTGTAGCGGGACCATGTCATTGCAGAGGTGGATCGTTATTGCGTTCGTATGTCGCGCCACTGCTTGCTTTTGTTGTCATATGCAGCGCTTCGAGCGATGTCTGACCCTTTGGCTTTACTGTTTCACTTGCGTTAACGTTACTGTTTCCGACAGCCGTAATCACACTCTTGGTATTTCAACTCATGTTTTCTGCTGAGGTGATGGAGCAAGTTACTAGTGTTACCACCAGCGGCAACAACAGTGGCTTGACAGTAGGGCTGCAACTAACGATTATTTTAATAATCAATTAATCTGTCAATTATTTCTTCGATGAATCTGATAAAAAAACAAAGCATTCATTTCCAACCGAAAAAATCGCGTGACGCTGTGGCGCGATAGCCTATCAGTGTTGAGATGTTTCTCCTGTCATCACTGACGTCCTGCCGTTGTTGAATCAGGAAATTAATACTGTAGCCGTCTGTGTTCACCCAGAGCTCTACGATCCCTCATATCAATAGAGACCGGACCAAACTATGTGTATAAATGTGTGTGTAAACCATATAGTGCAAATAATGAATAGACGCTGCCATATTTACGTCTAGATTATGTTATTGTGAGTGTTGTTGGAGCTGCTACAATGTTAGCATTGAATAGCACCGATCGATCCGAGCTCCATTGAGAAAACAAGTACAAATCGGCATCATTACGTAGTTATTTCGGAGTCCCTTTTTGTCGGTTTATTGCCGTTAAATCACAGCCAAATCAGTTTATTTTGTGTTCATACAGCTGTAGTAAACAGCCGACGTGTGGCTTGCTAGACACAGTGAGCTCGATGAAATCCACGGAGCTCCTCTGGACTATGTTATGAACCAGACATGACGGTGTTTAGTTCCCCGTGATATCTGGGACTTCCACAACACGTACTAGGCAGAAATAGAGGTGATTTTTTTTTTTTTTTTTTTTCACGGTTGATGGCGGACAGTTGACTGGCTTTCAGGGCAATAAGCCGCGCCCCCTCTCCAGCGTGATTCACGCGAATGAACACAAATAGTGGACCGGCGGCGCGAATGACGTGATTAACGCGATTCGTGCCACGTTCATCATGTTAGATGTGAACACGGCATTATTGAGTGGCGTAATAATCGCGCGACACAACGAATCGATAATGGAATTCGTTGCCAACTCTTTTAATAATCAATTTTTATCGATTCGTTGTTGCAGCCCTAATTGACAGACTTTGCAATATAAAGTCTTTCGGACGTCGGACTTTTTAAAACCAAAACACTTCCAAACAGCAGACACAGCTCCTCTCTTGGGCACAGACTCTAATGGTGCATCTCTGGCAGGGTAGGAAATTTACATATTTTTTGGGGGGGGCAATTTTTCCCCCCACTGACTGAAATCCAGGGGCATTTAAAAAGAATTGTGGGCACTTTTTGAAACTTGTGAAATAACATTTAATCGTTGTTCAAAATAATAAATATACTTATTTAGGCTTACAGTATATGAGCAATTGTCATCAAAGGGCAATAATAAGACTATTAGGCAGTAGTCTACAGATTCAAAGTTTTTTCTTAGATTTTTTTGAAGAAAAAATTATTACATTTTTTTAAACAACTATTAACAATTATTAAGTCAACGATACCTTGATTACATATTCATCAGTCATTGTATGGAATTATTGAGAAATATTTTTGTAGCGCCTCAAATATTGTGATATTACCCATTTTTAGTTCAGACAGTGTTTACCCTTTTGGTTTCAGTTCTTGAGGAACGGTTTCTGAGTCATGTGTCAGACATGATTCATTCCACCCTAAATCAAACACTCATGGTTTCATCCTGGTATAAACTGCACTGTGGCTGAGACAAAAAAGTGAGAGGAACTGAGTCAATGAAGAAAATATTGTGTAACTTCATCAGCTCAAATCCCACACACACACAAACCCACACACACAACCATACAAACACACACAAGCAGCACTAAGAGGAGCCACCCTCATCTAGAAACTCCCTTTATTCCTCCGTCATATTTCCTGTTTTTGTCATTTAGGTGAACAAAACATCTTTCATCTATTTAGGGCCCGAGCAACCGACAACGTCGGGCCAGCGAGGGCCCTATTGAAATGGTAAGGGTTTTTATAAAAAACAATTCAGATTTTTATTTTTACACTTTGGGCACATTTATGGAGTATTTGCTATACTCCAAAACTCACCAAATGTTGCACTGTTGTCAGGTCTGGTGCAAATAGCCATCTGACATAGGTTGCATATTTGTGTGTAAAAAAATGGCTCTCTAGTGCCCCCTACAAGTTGGACCAGTGACGCTTGGCCAGTATGTCCGATCAGACCCCTAAACTCCGCCTGACGAAATTTGAATTTTGCGAACTCCTCCCACATGCTTGGTCCGATTGACACAAAATTGGCTGTGGGTCATTATTGGATGTAGGTCATCAAAAGTTATCAAAAGCTTTTTGATATCACTTTGCGAACGACTTTAAATTTGGTCAGGATGCTCTTCAGACCTTTGTGATGAAAAGTTATCAAATTTGATGATGCTACTTCAAGCTTAGGCACATTTCCATGCATAAATGTTTGCATCGTCATTGTGCCACCTACTGGCAAAAGGAAATGTCATATTTTATACTTACATTTATTACTCCAGTTGACCAGATCAATTTCAAATTTTGTAAGGACAGCTTTTCTACATTGATGATGCATCCTCATGAATATTGGGAGTTTTCGTTGAACGCTGTTGCCGTGGCAACGCATCATTTGCCATGAAAAAGTAGGCTGATGGTTTAGTGGCTTGGGATGCTCAAAGTCATGGAACATTGTACATGTGTCATAAGTGATGGGAAGACATATTTTATTTGGGTTTTTGGCTTGGCTGTTGTAAATTGCCTCCACAATATTTTAAAAGAGCAGCGCCAGTGCTACGTTTTAGGTACATGTATAAAACTTGGTAGGCACATGTATCCCATGGAGACTTTAAAAAAAAGTATCTTTGGACCATGCACCAAACCATACCGCAAGTCGGCCATTTAGATTTTTGTGTCATTTTTCCACAGATTTCGGCCTATTTCTAGTCGCTATACTTTAAGGGACTTTGTCACATCCACTTAAAATGTTGTCAGTACAATCTCAAGACCGTTGTGATGAAGTTATCAAAAGCTTTATGTTTGATCAAATGGCTTAGCCGTAGTGGGCGGCTACTTTATATGATTCCCCATCAAAAATGCTGATGTAACTCAGCTGGACTCATTCCAAACTGTCCCAAACTTCCCATGCTTGATAACACTCATGGCCTGAGGATGTCTACAAGTTAATGTTCACTAATACCCACAGCGCCACCTGCTGGTGAAAGGAAATCTGCGTTTTGTGACAAACGGCATCCGATTTACATGACTTTTACAAAATGTCGTTTACACTTGATATAGAGCAACATAATGCATGTATGCGCATCAGGCGCAAAAACGTTGGACTCGCGGCCGCACTGTCCGACTGTCACAGAAATTCTCGGCCGTGCAGGCCGGAGTCCTGCCGGCACCCCCGGCGTGCGGGAGGATGTGAGGGCCCGCTCATCGCTGCTCGCAGCTTTAATTTTATTATTATTTTTTTTACAGTTTTTCACCTTTTTGAATCTGCATGTGTTATTGCTTGAGTTTACGACCGTCCTTCATAACAGACTGTGAAACTGATTGCAGGTGTCTAGAAGAGCCAGAATTATTCCGAGTCTTTGGTTTGTTCCTCTTTGTTGAGGTCACAGTGTTATGTAACTGAGATTTCCAGTATGGTTCTTCTTTTCTCAAGTCTCAGGCAGAACTAGCACACTTCCCCTCTGTTCTCATTTCAGTTTTGTTATTTGTTATAGTTTCTTTATTCTTTAGTCTTCTTCTTTTGGCTTTTGAGTTCATTCTGAGCATCAAAGGATTCACATCACAGTTTGCAAAATGTGTATCTTTTTTTAAAGTTATTGTTTTACAAATGGTTCTCTTTTAAAACAAAGAAAAAGAACCAGCTGCCACCTTATTTAGGTTTTTGGAGTGAAATGAGGAGCATCGTATTGTTAAAACTCATCTGAACTTCACAGATCAGCCATCCCTCGTCTGTTGTGGCGCTTTCAACGCAAGTGACAGGAGTAAAGAGAAACAAAATTTCAGCTCAAAAAGCACACTGCACAGTGCTGTGTCGCTCATGGCCTGTTGGGTCATATATATGTATATATATATATATATATATATATATATATATATATATATATATATATATATATAGTGCAAGTTAGATATTATTGTAATGTTCCGGACCTTTGCACGAGGAGATTTTCTCAATATGGACCTTTTGGAAATTTAATTGAATACCCCTGTGATACACCCATTCATACTCTGATGACAGGGCTACCATGCAAGGGGCCACCTAATCATTCATACCCATTTCTACACTGCCTGCACAGCCTGCGGGAGCATTTTGGGGTTAAGTGTAACACGGGTCCTCTGATAGGACAGCCCTGCTCTACCACTGAGCCACAGTCGCCCTGTAGGAGCCTAGCTTTAGGTAAAAGACCCCAAATGATATTATCATATGTAGATAATGTTTATAATACATCTCAGCAACCTGAAGATGGTACACATTGTAGTTTTGTTCAAAATGTTCATTCACTTCATGCTAGTCTTGATTTGAACAAGCCTGTAAATGGATGTTATGTGTAGGGATGGGTGTTACGGTCGGTTTGTTTCTGGACCCAAACGCAGACAGCGAGACGGCAGAGTAGGTGAGAAAAAGGGTTTTATTTGGTTTGTCTTTGAATCCGGTGGAACATGCATGTGTAGCAGCGAGGTGGTGTGAGCGGCGGTGGCGACGTGGCACGGGAATCGCTGAGGCAGAGGGTAAACACAAGTTAGTTGCAAAATCGAAAAAGGGTTAACTTGCACTAAAAAGAGATTAAGCTCAAAGGGGCCGAGGTTGTAGCTACCACTGAGTTTGAAGAAATAATCTGGCGATGAGACTGCAGGAAGCCGGGGTATCTGACTGACTGACTGACTGACTGGAACCAGCTTTCGGGGGGCATCCTTAATTATGTGTCTACCATTGCAGGGATTATCTAACACCTTACTGGAGAAATAATCTCTTCCATTTTCCTGCACTGGCATAAATTACATTGCAGTCATTTAGCAGACGCTTTTATCCAAAGCGACTTACAATAAGTGTATTCAACATAGTATTCAAGAGAACTACTAGTCACCAGAAGTCATAAGTGCATCTCCTTTTTAAACAAGCATCTAAGCGCATAAACCAGAGCAACAGTACAGAAACAAACTAATACAATGAGTACAACAAACTAATATGAATACAATAAATGCTAATAAGTGCTATACAATAAGTGCTGAGTGGAAGGCTCAGGGTAGTACTTCTTGAAGAGGTGAGTCTTCAGCCTGATGAAAGATGGGCAGCGACTCTGCTGTCCTGACGTCAGTGGGGAGTTCATTCCACCATTGTGGGGCCAGGACAGAAAACAGCCGTGACCGGGTCGATCGGCTGCAGGGACCACTGAGTGACAGGGGAACCAATCGCCCAGAGGCAGCAGAGCGAAGTGGTCGGGCGGGGGTGTAGGGCTTGACCATGGCCTGGAGATAGGAAGGAGCTGTTCCTTTCACTGCCCTGTAGGCTAGCACCAGAGTCTTAAACTGGATGCGAGCTCTTACAGGGAGCCAGTGTAGAGAACGGAGGTTGTGTGGGAGAACTTGGGGCGATTGAACACCAGGTGAGCTGCAGCTTTTTGGACAAGCTGAGCTTTTTGGACAAGAGGTCTGATGGCTGAACCCGGGGCTCCGTGAGTTGAAGAACTAGTGAGTTGCAGTAGTCCAGGCGGGAGATGACCAGATAAATGGCACGTAAATACCAATGTGCTCCATGCACCAGCACGGACAGTGAGCAGCTGTTCAGCTCTGCTGTTTCTGTCTTAAGGTGCGTTCACACCAAAAGCGTTTCACGCGTCGCGAATCGCGCCAAACGCAACGCCGGCATCGCCGGGGACTATTTGTGTTCATTCGCGTCCAACGCGCTGGACGCGCCAAAAAGGGGGCGTGGCTTATCGGCCTGAAAGCTGTTCAACTGTCCGCCATCAACCGTAGAAAAATAGCCTCTATTTCTGCTCAGTACGTGTTGTGGAAGTCCCAGATATCACGGGGAACTAAACGCCGTCATGTCTGGTTCATAACATAGTCCGGAGGAGCTCCGTGGATTTCATCGAGCTCACTGTGTCTAGCGAGCCACACGTCGGCTGTTTACTACAGCTGTATGAACACACTATAAACTGACTTGGCTGTGATTTAACGGCAATAAACCGACAAAAAGGGACTCCGAAATAACTACGTAATGATGCCGATTTGTACTTGTTTTATCAATGAAGCTCGGATCGATCGGTGCTAGGCTATGCTAACATTACGATAACGTCATATAGACGTAAATACGGCAGCGTCTATTCATTGTTTGTACCATATGGTTTACACACAAACATGTCTACACATAGTTTGGTCCGGTCTCTACTGATATGAGGTATCGTAGAGCTCTGGGTGAACATAGCGGCTACAGCATTTATTTTCTGATTTAGCAACGGCAGGACTTCACTGATGACGGAGAGAGCAACTCAACGCTGATTGGCTATCGCGCTGGAGCGTCACGCGATTTTTTCGCAGAAGTTCAAATATTTCAACTTCAGCGTTTGGGGCGTTTCGGCGTTTCGACGCGTCAAACGCGCCGCGCCAAACGCGACGCCCCAAACGCCCCAAACGCGTCTGTACATAGACTTTGTATGTAATCGCGCCGCGTCAAACGCGTGAAACGCTTTTGGTGTGAACACGGCTTTAGATGAGAAGAGGGATGGACTAAGCTGCAACAAAAAACACATGCATTTGTAGGCCATGAGGTACCACTGATTTTCTCTCAAGTTTTTTCATATTGGCCAAGTTACCTACTGTGAGTTTATGGCAAACACAAGAACGTTGTATGCTGTTGAAAAAAATGCAAAAGTGAAAGACAGCCCTATTTATTAATTAGTTATTATTTATTTATATTTGACTTAGTATTTTATTGCTTTTGTAAAAATTATATTTATGTAATATGTAAAGTAGAAAGTTGTAAAGCAGGCTAAAAATGCTTTTGAAGTTGTTTTTTCATGTGAAAGAAGGTTGAATTAAAGCTTGTTCCATAAATGTGTATGATTTTATTATGTGTTCAAGATATGAATGAAATCTTCTTCTGTGCCACAAAGCTCCATTGTTGTCCAAAAAACAATCCAGACCACATGAATGAGCTCAGTAACATTACCATGGGCACTGTCCTGTTGCAGGGAATGCTCACTGGAGCACCAACCCCAACAAGTGCACTATTTTCACACACTACAGTGAGCAGCTGTTCAGGAAAAATACTGACAATTTGATGCTTTTCTTCATATATGATAATAAATTGAGTAAATTTGGGTCAAGAAATTGGTATTTACAGCCAATATAACTGTTAAAATATGATGAATTGTATTTAGTTCTAAAATATTATTGTAATAATATAGACTGTGTCCTCATGTGGGTTCTCTTCTTGTCTGTTTCAGTCGGTGCAGAGCTGAAACCACCAGAGAACTTGACCATGATCACCATGAACACCAATTACTCACTGAGCTGGGATTGGGACCAGAGTTCATCAGAGAGTCACGCTGTCAGCTTCACCACACAATATGTGGCGTAAGTGTCACTCAGTCACTCAGACATGCATACATTAGGGCTGTCCCCATTCTAAATAGCGATGCCATTGAAATAAGCCTTCTATTTTAACGTCTGAAGTCTTAGGCATGATCAGCGCTTTTCCATTTATCCCCCCCCCCCCCCCCCCCCCAACATACTGGCAGAGATGGGCAAAAATACATCAAAATGTATTTTGATACAAAATACCCCCAAATAAATGTATTACTACAAAATACTGGTGCCAGAACATGTAACAAAATACATGTATTTTGTATTTAAAATATAGAAAATACTTTTTTCTGTTTTCTCACAATTTGGTATAGCAGAGCATTCAGGTTTGGATTATATAATGTACACAAAGCTCTGGTGAACCCCACAAAAAGGAAGAACAGTCACAGAACGTCAGTGTAACTAAGCAAAGCTATTGAAAGACAACAACTTGATTGATTATGTATATATATATTTTTATTAATGGGACTTAACAGCCCATAAACTTTGGCTTTGTATCAACAAGAAAATATTCATCACATATGACATACAAGCTCCCAATCTCCCTCTTCCTATAGCTAGCTACTCGACTGATAAGCTAACTTGCTAAACACTGGCTATGCACTAGCCTAGACAGCATGCTAGCGTCATTAGCATGTTAGCATCGATCGCTAGCTTGATATTATAACCATCACCATGTATATACAATAGGCTATGTAGCCAGACCCAGCATAAGTTATACATCAAGCTAGTTGACATCTGTCACACTCAGATAAAATATTTAACTTGACAGATAATCCGTTGAACTTGAAGATCTGAAGACTGAACTCTGAACTGTTTTTTGATTCGTGGAGAAAGTATTTTGAGTATTTTAAATACAAAATTACTCCACTCTAAAGTATTTTGTTACAAATTACGTTAGATTTTTAATCGGCCCTATCAAATACAAATTACAAAATACTCAAAAGTAATTGAAATACATATTTCAAATACAAGTAATAGAAATACTGCCCATCTCTGTATACTGGCGAGTCCAAAAAAACCCAGAATAAACTTGAAAGAAGACACTGCGTAGCTTACCGGCAACCTGCACTTTTTGAGACGGAGATGACGGAGAAACGACAGAACTGGAATTTCATCGTATTTCCCTGAAGTCTATTTGGCCTTCCCCATGAGATACATGAACAGCTAATGCTTCATTGACAAACACCCTCCACTTAGTATGGCTTGCAGCACTACATGGCTTTGTACGGTCAGCAGGTGGGCTGACAGGAACTTCATGGTGCATTCAGTGTACCTAGTTATCTCAAACTCCAGCTGTTGTAAAGTATCCTCTTGGCATCGAGTGGATCTTCTTTTTGTTTGTAGTTTCACCCGTCTTTCCCAGTGGACCGGTGAAAAGGATGGTTGTTATTACGTATTAAATACATTATTTACATTTGACCATATGGACTTAAAGTGGTACATTCTAAGATGTCCTCATACTACCATGTAGCATCTCTTTTTAAAGAAGAACGTGGAGATGGCGACACCCCTAACATGCATCACTCACAAGGAAGAGAAACTGGCAATTCTGAAGCAGAGCAGCAAGTTTGTTAGCACAAGCTCTCAAGTGATTTACCTGCACAGCTCTAGTCTAACAATGATCCTGGATGCACATTTAGGTTAGTAGAACCAAGATGACAGCTTGCAAAACAAACATTTTGAAGTATTTATGTCCTGGAGAGGTGTTTGCAACATTATCTATGTGGCTCAAATGTTGGCCAGTACACCACTTTATATATTATTTCAACTGCTTACTATAAAAGTTGGGACAGACATTTATGTTTCCCACTAGAGAAATTATAATAATTAGCTAAAATAATAATAAGACTTAAATCTTTCCGCCTGCAAAAATAAGTATGTAAAAGTGTCCTACATATCTGTGATGCTCTCAGCACAATAAACCCATGTAAGTTACTCTGACAATGAGCATCCCAGCCTGTAAAAATCTTGGTTTTGATTGTTTTTGATCCAGCGCTGTCTGGTGAGAAGTAAAACCTCCTTTGAGCTTTGTTAGTGTGAGTTAATGCGTTGAGTGTCTCCGCTGTCCCCCAGGAGAGGTGGGATGAGGACTAGATGGAATCCAAACTATCTCCAGGAAACAACTTGAAGCCTTTACTGACCAAATGTGGATCATAGCCAGCAGCTTCTCATGCTGACCACAACAAAATGATGTATAAACTGCAGTGTGGATGATGGAGTATATTTTTTTATTGATTGGCATAGTTTATTTCAAACTTTGAAAGTGGTGAACAGATGAGATGTCTTGTACTAATTTCAGTTTAGCATCCCAGGCTAACTCAAACCGTTCCAGATTTATTAACTAACTTGTATATCCTTCTATTTTTTATTTAATTTTTATTTAAGGGAGTTCAAGACTATCAGTATTTTCAGATGCAATGATTATTACCTTACATTTGTTGTTTCTCGTTCCCTCAGGAGGTTCAAGTTGATGTCTAAAAAGAAAAGTCCAATGTGGAGCACTGCATGTGAGAAGACGTCGCGTAGGTCATGTGACCTTACAAAGTTCAGTCTGTACTACCTGGGCTTCTACGTACTTCGTGTACAAGCCAACGTGAACGGGCATGTCTCCGACTGGGGGCAGAAGGAATTCTGTCCTGATAAAGATGGTAAGATGAAGGAGAAGATGAGTGGAGGGGGGAAGAGAGTTAGTCCCTCTGGATGTCCAGGCAGGTATTTAAAACCTGTTTACTCCTGTAAAATTAGCCTAAAACGCCTATCCAAGGCATACCCAAAGTAAATTGAAAGCTGTTCTTGAACCATTTGGGGAACATGCATGGTTTTGGTCTCTTTTGAAAGGTAACACTCTGAAGTTTGTTTCCCAACAGAAATCAGAATCACTATAAGTGCTACTGGCATTGAGTAATAGAAGTTTCAACACACTGAAGGAGAAGGTTTTTATTTCTGCCTGGATATTTTTTTGCAAACAGATGCCTGCAGATGACTATAGCTGGGACTTATTACCTGGAAAACACAATGGGACCACAGCATGAAGCCTTACCTAGTCCAAGTTCAAATCTGATAACAATACCACAGAAAATGAATATTTTACACATGTTTTACTGAAGGTATGTCTAGGCGCTTTTCAATAAAGGACATTTGGGGACCCATGGTTACATACCTAGGATGTGTAATAATGTTTGTTCATATTCCGAACTAAAGCTTATTTATCTAAGTACAGTTATCTATAAGTTATTTCACCATTAATTCTTTCACAAATTCTGCAAAAATTTCTAACACCACAGTTCATCTTAGTGCAGGGACCCAAGGACCTGACTCATGGGGTACATGCCAAGTCTCTTAATTGTCATTTCCTCGCTCCTCGCTCGAACCGGAAGTTGTTCTGCGCCGCCATATTGACGGCCGTCCCAAAGCTCTTATTTAGCTCTGAGGATCGAGGAGGGAGGAGGGAGGAGGGATCTCCGAGGAGCCATGAGCGAGGAACCACGAGAACAGACTTCCAGGAAGTGTTTTAACGGCCGACACGCCCCCTCATTGTTAATCAGTTATGTGATTGGACACCGCAGCCGATCGGACTGACTGAGTTTAACACCAGAGTGAAGACAGATCAGATTAAACTCTAGTTTATATTTGATTAGTTTTCTGATTCACCGTCTGGTTTAAATAAATGTTCATTGTAGTCTGAACAACAGAAGGACCACAAACAACTTTCTTCATTTATTAGAAAGATTTGTGTTTTCATGGTCTGATATATCCCTCAATAACTTTTATTATGGAAACAATTAAAGTCAGAGAGCTTTTTACATCATTTATCATCATTTCAATCAGTCACGTGCGATCACACGGAGCTCCAGAGCAGAACTTCTCCAATCAGAGGCTGCAGATTTATCATGTGTCCGGCTGCCTTCAGACGGCTGAACTGAAGGAGAGGGTTTATTGGCCTACATTATAAAGCAGCTGTGGAGAACTGATACCCAAGAATAATTTGTAGAGTAATGCATACTGCTTTACTGATGTTCCTGCTGTAATCACATTCAACGTCTTCAGTAATATTCCATTATTGCAGCACTTTTGCTAAGTATTCAGTTTGTTTTTGTGGACAAAATCACTTGAGTGACGTGTCCGAAACGTGTGATATGAGACTTCTATTCTCAGTGTAACTTTTTATATTTTCAACCAAAATACCAACAACTGGCCTTGCACGGCCTCATATGAATGAACCTGCTTCCTGTGCACCAAAATATTACACAGACAAAACAAAGCTCACTTTAAGTTCAGGAAATGATGCAACTGTCAGAGTGGTTTATGTGATAATGTATAAGAGACGAGACGTTGCTCATATACAGCTAGCACAAACCCCGGCATCCGCTGATCCAGATTATCATGACCACGGGCCCACTGCACACGCAAATATTACACGCCCTCACACAGTTTGGTCGCACAATAGCAGAAGGCAACCCAAAACCACACGTCATTAGGACTATACCAAATAGCTCCAAGCTTCATTCATAACGTTTGCATTCAAGTTATTATTTCAACATACAAAAACACTATGTTAAAGCCTCGATCTTTCTCACATGTTTTCATCAGAAGAATGTCACAGCAGATCCACACATTGTATGAACAGCTGCCATGGGAGACGCATGTAGTATTTAAACCCAAACCTTTGCTTTGAGCCCTCTCCCACGCCTCTCAGACAAATGCTGGAGTATGGCTCCGATGACAAATAAAAACATTTATGAACATAAAACAATTCAAAATAGTGTCCACTGGCTGTAACAATACTGGGAGCTGTTTTGATTGGGGCTGCAACTAACTATTGTTTTGCTCTTCAATCAGTGGGTAAGTTGCTTTTTTGATAAATCATTTAGTCTATAAAATGTCAGAAAATAGCAAATGAATGTGCCGCACAACTTCTCAGTGCCCAGTTGAGGTTCAGATGTCTTGTTATTGATTATTAGTACATGAAAATATTGTTATATTACTATTAAACGGCCCCTAATCTATCCATTCCTCTCTCCGCTCCTGCTAGCTGCTTTGGGTCCGCCAACCAAAGTGGATCTTTCTCCTGCTGGAAGTGACCTGGACATTTTCATCTCTGATCCTCTGACCAGCACTAACGACTCCATGAAGGAAAATCATCCCGAGCTGTATTACCACATCCTTTACTGGGAACGCTCCGTAGACACACAGGTAGGAAACGCATCTCTCATCCTTCTGACAAACGATAGGCCCATGCATACTATATTGCTTTGAAGTAATATACTCCATAAATAAATATAAATCACAATTTTCCTCAGACTTCAACTTGTGGGTTTGAGCAGCCTTTTTTATTGCTGATCTCTTTATTGTCAATTGATACACTCATACAGCTAGACTGATCCACACAGACATGTTCCATTGGGACAAACTACCCAACTGTTTCTCACTTCCCATATTGTCTTCAGTCCCTAAAGACACCTGGTAAACCTCTGAGACTGCAGCAGCCACAAAATCAAGTGGTACACTCACAATCAGCCCGAGCAGAGCAGCTGTTTTCTGTTTCTGTTCTGCATGTTCAGCAGAGTGTTGTTTTCTGGGTTTTGACTTGTGGCCTGTACATCTAGCAGAGGCGTTTCCTGTCTGTCCTACAAGGCAGGTGAATCTCACATGAGAGAGCACGAGTTCTTTTATGGTGCCATGATTTCCTGCCAGGTGCTATTATCTAAAGCAGCCAGTAAGTATGTGTTAGAACTGGTTTGACGAGGAAGACGCAGGTTACTAGAGTACATCCATGATTTCCCAGAGCTGATGCAGAGCCAACGAGTATGTCAGAAGACTTTGATGAAGGCCACAGCATGCACAAAGGATTCAAAAAGCAGCCATTATGAACAGCCTAGAACTTAAATGTCGTCACATGTGCCTGTGCTTTAAAACTGCATGTGCTGCAGAGAGATTAATAGTTTATTATTATTTTCTTAAGTTTCTCAGTTGAAGACTTACACTGCTCCTGTTAATGAATGGGGTTAACACAGTATGCCTAACTAGTAACTAATATTGTCAAATAGATGTAGTGTGACTGTTGGTTAGTCCTGATGGGCAGGTGGTCCCTTGCACGTTAGCTCTGTAATCAGTGTATGAATGGGTGACTGGTGTAGTGTTAAAGAGCTTTGAGTGGATGGAAGACTAGAAAAGAACTATACAAGTACAGTCCATTTAATACAAAATATAAATCAACTAATAAACTGATGTATTAAGTATTATATAGCCAAGTAATTAGAAAGAGCTCCACGTTACCATGTTAAACAGCTTTTTAATACATTAATGCATCAATATTTATAATCTGGTGATATAGATACTTTCTCTTTGAGCCAAACTAGAGTCTGTCGTTGAACAAAGAGAGCCAGCCAGCCCACCCGCTGAGAAGTATACAATTATTTACCAGTCATTATGAAGCTGGCGTGACTTTTTCAGGCCGTCGCAGTCTAAGTAATTATCCTTATGACATGTAGCTTTTATTACATTTTTAAAATGTGTGTTTAACTACAGCAAAACTATATCAAAACATCTGGTTACACAAACTCCTATTTTTGCCCTATTGCAGCGTTAGAGGTCAAAGGTCAATTGAAAATGTGCCTGGTAGATAGATTACAATTTTCGGACGGCGTTTTAGGACCGGATTAGTTCTTAGTCTTAGTTTAAAACTACCATCAATGTAAAAAACGAAAAGATCCATCCGCCCGGACATTTGTGGTCACACTAATGCACCACAGCTCTAAAGTGACTGTAATGGACGTCTGAGTGGACATGAATCGCTTTGTGTTAGCCCAGGACAGTCATTCGCCATGTCAATATATTGTGTAGGGGTTCAAATACAGAATGTTAAAGTTGAATGCATACAAGTGAGTGTTGTAATGTAATGCACACGTTTTGTAATAATGGCGTAGAACTGATGATCATTCACCAGAATCAGCTTTATTGGCCATGTATGCTACACAACATCTCTGGGTTCTCTACACAACATCTCTGGGTTCTGTTATTCGCTCGCATAACTTCTCCTACCATTGTTATGCCGATGTCAACCAGCTGGTCTTGTCATTTCCCCCCGGTGACACTCAAGTGGAGGTACGCATCGTACGCATGCGTGCTTGGCTGACATCTCGAAGTGGATGACGACACACCACCTCAAGCTCAACCTGGACAAAACCGAGCTACTGTTCCTCCCGGGAAAGGGTTGCCCGCACAGAGAGCTGTCCATCACCATTGACGTGGTGACACCAACTCGGACTGCGAGGAACCTGGGTGTGACCCTGGATGACCAACTGTCGTTCTCAGCAAACATCTCATTGGTTACACACTCCTGCAGATTCCTGCTCTACAACATCAGGAGGATTCGCCCCTTCCTCACTGAGGAGACGGCGCAGGTGCTAATCCAGGCTCTGGTCATCTCCTGCCTGGACTACTGCAACTCTCTACTTGCCAGAGCCCTGGCGTCGGCCATCAGACCGCTGGCGCTTGTCCAGAAAGCTGCAGCTCGCCTGGTGTTCGATCGCCCCAAGTTCTCCCACACAACTTCCCTTCTCCGTGCTCTACACTGGCTCCCTGTAAGAGCTTGCATCCAGTTTAAGAATCTGGTGCTAGCCTACAGGGCAGTGAAAGGAACAACTCCGTCCTATCTCCAGGCCATGGTCAAGCCCTACACCCCCGCTCGACCACTTCGCTCTGCTGCCTCTGGGCGATTGGTTCCCCTGTCACTCAGTGGTCCCTGCAGCCGATCGACCCGGTCACGGCTTTTCTCTGTTCTGGCCCCACAATGGTGGAATGAACTCCCCACTGACGTCAGGACAGCAGAGTCGCTGCCCATCTTTCATCAGGCTGAAGACTCACCTCTTCAAGAAGTACTACCCTGAGCCTTCCTCTTACCACTTATTGTATTCGTATTAGTTTGTTGCACTTATTGTATTCCTTTTGTTTCTGCACTGTACGTTTGCTCTGGTTAATGCTCTTAGATACTTGTTTAACAAAGGAGATGCACTTATGACTTCTGGTGACTAGTAGTTCTCTTGAATACCTATGTTGAATACACTTATTGTAAGTCGCTTTGGATAAAAGCGTCTGCTAAATGACTGCAATGTATGCGTACGCAGTATATGAGTCAGTTAATTTGAATGAAACATTCATGAGTAATGTATGATAATAATGTGGTTGAATGACATCTGTGCTTTCATTTCCATCACATCCTCACAGACATCCCATCACCGATCCAAACGTTGGGTTGGACTGTAATGTGCTGGTTCACAAGTAAAGGAAATGAAGTAGCCTCCCTAAAGTCCTCACCTCTCCCATCTGTCCTTCAGGCCTTAAGAACTCAGACGTTGAGTAGCAGTGCCAACATAGTGACTTTGCCAAAACTGAAGGCCTGGACTTGGTACTGTGTGAGTGTCCAGACATGCTATGACTTCTACAACAAGAAGAGCAGCTTCACCTCACCCCACTGCATGCAGACCGAAGGTAACTGCCCGTTGCTTGGAATATTCTATAAAGCTATGTTTGGCTATGAATGACTCCAGCTCGTTTCTCCAAAATATGTTCAATTGTTTATTTTGTAAACCACCTGCTTTCTTAAAATGACATTATCTCATTATGTAAACAGCCAGAGGTATTAGGTAATGGCAATTCCGGGTTCTACTTTTCTGGCTCACTAGAAGGAAGCAGCTCAACTGGTCAAATCCTAGCCGCAGTCAGCAGCTTCACAAAGCTGAGTCACCTCTGTTGGTTTAATTCTGACTGAAGAAAGACTGAAATCAATCACAACAATGTATGCAGCCTGTCAGTAATTGCACACTCAAAGTCCTGCCAGTCATATGTCTTGGCATTTTGGTGACATGTTTCAACACCTTAATTCAAATATGCAGAAAGTTTGGTAATGTTTGGACAAACTGTGATTGATTCATGACCAAAATTGCTCCTGGGTCCTGTTTCAGAAAGCAAGAGTAGTGAAAACCTTGAGATGAGAGAACTTACCATGTGAACCTGACCTGCTCACTAACAAACCCTGAGTTTCTCTCTGGCTCCTCCCTCTTACAGAGATGGACACGCTGTTTTAGTTCCTCATCCATTCAGTCTGTATCAAATCGTATAACAAAGGGTCACTGAGTGTAAATCCTGTACTCAACTATATTTTTCATCTTCAGTTGTTTTGCCCCCCTCAGATTACAGCTGATCAAATCTGTTTCAGATGTAATGTAGGCTACCGTTTATTCCACCCCTTATCATAGTCTGCTAAATGATGAATAAAACGTAGTCGTGTTAACTTATTGACTCTCTTTAGGCTCTTGTTTGCTTGTCTGCATTTATTTCTCTACGTCCAGGCTCTTCCTTTTGTTTACCTGTTGCCATGGTGACTCATGATATCAGACTCCATTGAAGATGCTTTTTTTCATTCACCACACAAGAGCTAAACTCACGGTGAGTTGATTGATCAAACTCTGATCAGATGTTTTAGAACCAAATACTGAGTTTCAGTTAATCAAGTGAGAGTTCAGGGTTAGGCTCAGAGTTTGCTTCCCCTGCCTTCTGAAGCCGCCCCCGGGCCCTGCAAGTGTCGTGATGATTGGACAAATTGTTTCTGATTTATAGTCCGAAATGCAATTTTGCATTTGTAGCGCTTGTGGTTGTTTTTAATAAAACATTAGAAACGGTTTCAGTCACTCTTGTTGCTTGCTGCACAGCATTGGATGGTTTCCACTTCCTCCCTGTTGCTAGGGGCAGTGCAGCATCACTGGTAGTCCCTCAGCAGATGACGCTGATGTCTGACTTTAGATCACTTGTTTTCTTCCATCAAACTAGTGAGAGGTAGTTCCAGGACCATTATGCCATAAACTCTAGAGGCTGATGTTAGTTAGACATCGTGGGACACCGAGCCATTTTTTCACGTATGAGGTGATGGTTCGCTCCATCTTCTCCACAGCTGTTATCGGGACCTCATAGACAGTGAGTTGCCACATTGTCCGAGGGAGGCTGTAGGCACCAGAGCTTCAGTTTTCCAGGCAGTGAGGTCTTGTTGATGTTCTCCAGGCTGTTGATCATTTCTTGCCTTAGTTGTTGCACCTACTCGTTGTCCTTGAGGCTTGCATTGTACCATCTGCCCAGGTTTTTGACAGGCTGCTCAGATACTGTTGGTATTGGGTCATCGCCAATACAGAACCTTGTGTCTTTAAGCATTCCCTTAACAATAGAGATACTTTGAGACTTGGTTGGATTGATTTTCATGCGGGCCCACTTGATGTTCTCCTGTAGCTTTCCAAGTAGCCGCTTGGTGCACGTTGCAGTAGTGGTCAGTGTTGTCATATCGTCACTATATATGAGTGAATGGGTGGTAGACGGAGCCCAGCCGTAGTTCGTTCACCGCCCACCACCCATTTTGATGCTCTGATGATGACTTCCATGGCCATTGTAAAAGCCAAGGGTGAGATTGTGCAGCCTGCAATAATGCCTACCTCCAAGCGCTGCCATGTTGTAGTAAAGTCAGCTGTGGCGAAGCACAGTTGCAGGTCTTGGAAATAGGTTTTATTATTATTATGTTATTCCAACAATGATCTTTGGAAAATGTAGTAGCAAACAGAGGTATGGTTTAGGAGATGTCAAAAATGTGTTTTTCAAAAGAATTCAAAATGGCGTTAAATGTAGTGGGCGGACCTAGAAAGTCAGAGTGGCAATTTTGTAGAGGACATTTATCTTGACCTGTGTGTCAAATCTTAAGTCAATCGGACTTATTGTGTGAGGGGTGGCACGTGTTTTTCACTTTGGCGCCAGCTGTGTCGATGAGTGATGGATAAAGTGTCAGAGATCAACTTTAGTGTTCCACCAAGTAGCACGACCCACTGATGCTTCTGTATTAGGGCTGAACAATGTATCGCTTCAGCATGGACAACATCACAAGCACAATAGTCTAATTCACTCAAACACTTCATGCTCCAACTATTTTGCTGCTTGATACAAGGAAAACTTCCACAGTTCTCATTTTCCTTAATTAATCCAGGGTTTCCCATCAATTACAGTCGAGGTAGGGCTGCCACAGTCATATAATGAACCGTATATATTTTTACACTTGTCAACGGGTGGCCACAGCATGGAAGGTCAGAGAAGGTCGCTCAGTGTGGGAGTCCCTGGTGCTGTGGACCTCCTGAGTGTATTTAGTAGTGTGCTATAGTAGGTTGGTCTGAAAAGGCCCAGGATGAAGGTGGCCCGCGGCTCTAATTTTGAGCTGCAGCACCCCTCCCCCGGACCTCATCACTTCCTGGGGCAGTGGACTCCGCCCTCTTTCCCTGTGGTGCGGGACTGAGCCTCCTGCGTCCGATAGGCTGTCACCTGGGGCAGACTGTCCTCAGTGCGAGGGGTCTGCGGCCATATCGCCAACCAACCCGACCCATCTTCCAACACTGAGCCCGTCTCGTTAACCGTGCTTTGTGGGTGGGACTTTTTTGGAGTGTCATCGTTCACGGCTGCGACCGCAGACTGTAGAGGACTCATTGCATTACGAGGTCGAGCTCTCCTGTGACGGCGCTAAATAAACCCCAGAAAGCATCTTATCCAGGAGGGGTAGGGATAGGTATCATTAGGACTTAATTGATGGGGTTCTAGAATGAAATATTATAGCCCAGCTCAAAGGCTGCAACAAAAATGGGAGACCAGACGAGTTAAAAGTAATAAATAAACACATTTACTGAAAGAACACCTTAAACTAAACGAACATGGGAGAGTCAGTAATCGGTAATGTCATTATGTGTGGCTGTGTGAAAATGTCTAGAGCAGAGCAAACTGAACAGCAGCCGTGTCAGCCACAGAAAAGACGCTCCATGATCAGGGGGAGGGCTTTTATAGCTGGAACTGCACCAGGCTCAGGTGTGGCTCATCAGCTGATGACCAGGTCTGTCGGAGAGAACCACTTCCCCTTGACTGTTGGGCTAAACAGCTCAACATGTTGAGGCTCGTCACGGAGCGGGCTGCAGAATGCCGTTAGGGACTCCGTGAGGTTTGTGTGCTGATTCACCTAATCTGAACTATGTTTGGTCCTTCCAAAAATATCTGGTTTGGGATTGAAATAGCATGTGACGGGTAACGAAGAACACTGCAGAGGCAACTGTAACCTTGAATACATTCATTTCCCCATGTTTGTATTTACCAGTATGTAGGTGATGACAGATGCAACTATCAAATATGATATAGTCTATGTACCTGTGTCCCTTTAACAGGTGCCACTCCGTGGCGGCAGATCATTGGGTACTTCCTGGTCTCTCTGGTATTCTGCTTCCTGGTCATGCTGCTCCTGCTCTACGGCTCTTTTTGGTGCTACAAGACTCTGAAGGCAACGTGGTTCCCGTCCGTCCAGCTGCCTACACCCTTTCAGGTATGTGTGCAGATAGCAGGCCAATCTAGTTTGTTGGCCTTTCTGACATTTCAAGAGAACATGGGTTTTGGTATTATATAAATGAAGGTGATGGTGTAAGAATATATCTATAGATATAGATGCTGACTCTCCACTCTTAAAAGTGAGCCAATTGTTTGCATCTCAACATTAGAATGTTTTTCATTTATCTTGCTAAAGTTTTAATATTCCACCAGAGTGTCTCATGTCGATCTCTCTTCTCCCTCCAGTATCCTTGGGACTCATCTAGGTCTGACATTCCTCGCCTCCTCACCCCGGATTCAGACTCAGAGCTGTTGTGTGATAAGGTGACCGTCTGTCCGGAGCCCCCGGTCCTGGAAATCCACATCCCTCCGTCTGAGGTCCTGCCGGCGCCCCCATCAGGCCTGGAGCCTGACAGCAGGTCGGTTACTCCGTTTCACCTCAGTGTTCACATATTATAAATCCGTTTTTGACAGCAAGTGAATGACTAAATTCTACTTTCTCCAGTGGCAGACACAGTCGTAAGGACAGTAGTGGCAGTGGAGACTCAGGAGTGTACTCCACGGGGGGCAGCTCCAGCCTGATGCAGCCTAACAGCAGCCACTCCTCCACGAGGGCCCAAGTCTCTGGGCAGGGCCCCTTTGACTTGGAGCAGGTGAAGATGCAGGACATGGCTTCAGGTCTCAAGACTCGACTTGTGAACGCAGACGAGGGCATTGTAGACATGTGTGTCTGAAGGAAAGCATGCAAAAAGACGTTTGTAGAAGCAAGGGTGATATTAAGGAAGACAGAGTTTTGTGGTATAATGTGCAGCGTGCCTTTTCTCCAGCATTCACTGTGAAACAAGGAGCGGAAAGCATAAAAAAGGACCACTAAAACCACAAGATGTGTGACACAAGATGCACACAAAGAACAAAACGGATCTGCTGTGATGTCGCCACGTTTCCAATTTCTTCACTGTTGACATTTCTCTTTACAGATGATCCTCATGTGCCCTACTTTTTGGCACCAACCAGGAAGTACTGTTCCGTGGTACTGATTTTAATGTGTTGTAAATTTCCTTCCCCTCGTCTCCACCAGCCAATGTCTAAACCTTCATGCTGCGAGTGCTTGACAGGTGGCTCTAATGTGACTGAATATGGGTGAGAGGATTGGTATCTGTGTAGCAGTCTGCATTAATCATGGTTTTTTATCTCTTTACTGTCCTGTTGGTAGAATGAGTTGACATCAGTAGCTTAAAGGTGCTAATCCGGTAGCATTGAATAAACATAAGCAGATCAAGACGAATAGAGTAATTATCAGTTTGTGAATGAGGCTAATTTGACCTAAACAAGGATCACTGTTGATGTCAAACACTCATCCAAAACAGCTCGGCCTTCTTTTCAACCCTGTTAAGTACTTAAGTGTTGTGTTTGATTTTGTAAACAAAATGTATTTCTGTCCTTTGCTTTTCCTATTTCTCATCTAATCAGCAAAGAAATTTGAAACCCACATAGTGACTACTATGAAGCAAAGGTTTTGTTTTTATGTGCGTGGGTTGTGGGTCTTTCTGAGACAAGCTTGTATTCATTTTAACACAAGCATTTAAATACATTATTATTGTGCCATTTATGGTTCTTATAGAATCTTGGTACCATATTAGGTTTTTATGCCATTTAATTTGTGTCAAATAGATTTTCCTCATATTTGATATTAGAGTTATATTATTTCCACCTCCATGTTTGTTTCTTTGTTTTGGGGGAGAAACGTGGTTATAACCATATGTCATATGCATTGAATGTGTTGTAACTGTTGTTCATTCTGTACACATGACATCTATCACACACTGTCCATCCTGATAGAGGATCCTCCTCTGTTGCGCTCCCTAAGGTTTCTTCCTCTTTTCTCCCCGTTAAGGGTTTTTGGTGAGTTCTTCCTGTTCTGATGTGAGGGTCAAAGGTCAGAGGATGTGTACAGATTGTAACGCCCTCTGAGGCTGATTTGTGATTTTGGGCTACACAAAAATGAATTGAATTGAATAACAGAACTTGCTTCTACACATTGATAGTTCAGAGTTGTCCTTTGTGTTCACATCTAAGTTATTACTCTCACATGTATCCATCAGCAAAGATGGAGCGGGTCATCCTTTAACCACAATGTTGGCGGTTTGATCCCCGGCTCCTACTGTCTGTCTTTCATCCTTGAGAGAGACACTGAACCCAAAGCTGCTCCTGATGGTTTGGTTGGAATCAATGCAGACGTCACATTTCCTCTATATCAGTTTTCTTTAGTTTTTTAAGCCAGCCAGAAGCTAGAACATATTTTGTGAATAGATACAGCGCCGAGAAGGTTGTCTGTTCTGTGTACTTGTACACTTTGTTAGACAACTTTCATTACTTTTCTCTGCTGTTTTCAACAAATGGCCTTTTTCTTGAATCTGCAATGCGAGGAGGATGTGTAGAGGAAGAAATCAAACCAATGTGCAGGTGGAATGTCAACAAAACCAATACCAATTGCAGGCCGGTTATTTGACATTTTCTAACATCAATAAAAGGGAAACCTGCCAGGTCTATCTGAGCTTGTAGAAAACTGCGCTTAACTTTGATTTCATTTCCTGAAGCTCGATCCAGTTTTACTTTGACTCCATTTTCCTTTCTGCATTAGGCCTACCACTCCATATTGCCCATCGCTGTCTGTTGTAACTTGAAATTGTATATAATCAATGTACTGGTGACTTGAGTGGTGATGTCAGTGTACACGTCGCATCCACCAACTATTGCATCTACAGCACCCATGTTAATAGACTATCATGAAAATAAATAAATCATCCCTAATACCAAACTTTGGTGTGAAAATGAGCTGCATGTGAATTCTCTAAAACACACACATTGCAGAGCGAGAGTATGGAAGTCTGGTCTGAGCTACTGGTCTCACCTGTTAGTCTTTGGTCTAAACCAAGTCTAGTTTGATTTCTCAAATGGATGCAAACCTCCATAATATCACAAGCACTGCTCTGAACTCCTTTACACTAGCGAGTAATCTAGCTGGACTTTTCTTTTTAGGAAAAACCCTTGAGATGTCCCATGTCATTTCCAAGGACGTTCGCAACAACAATAAGCACAATTAGACATAACCCTGTGTTGTCCTCCCGATTGCCATACACCTTTTGTCCTCTGGGGTCAGAAATGTCCCCGCCTGGTAGCATATAGTGTAAATTGTCAATCAATTCTGTTTTACATCTTTAGTCTTACTTCAGTCCAACCCATTACCACACATGTTTCCCTTCATTTTGGAATTTAGGGCTAATAGACCTTGTTTACATAAAAGTTTTTTTGAGTGAAAATACAATGAAACAATGAATTATTTTGACTTTATATTATTTTTGACTATTTGACTTATCACAGAGAGGTATATATCAAAGTTTAGTTGAGGATGCTGTTTTTGAATCATTTGAATTTTTCTAATGGCAGCACATAATCACACCTGTTGTCCTCTGGGGTCAGAAATGACCCCACCTGGTTTGACTGTTTTTAAAGCATACAGTATAAATTATCACCCACCTCTGTGTTTACACTTTTTAGTCAACTTTATTCCAACTCATTGCCTGACATATAAAACATTCATTTCTGCAACATTTAACATTTAACTAAATATGATCATTCATAGAAAAGTATTTGTCAGTGCTAGTATTAGTTATAGAGCATAATTATAACAGTTATAGAGGTGGTATGGATATGTACAACTGATACTATAATAATATTTCAGCAAATAATGCAGCATTTAGGCAGATTTATGTAGTTTCCCGTTCCTACCACATTAAGTTGAATCTTTCTGTCAACAAGACAGCAGGATGATATTGTTTAGTCAATATAATCATGTGTATATTAACCAATGACTATATTGTAAATAATTACCATTAACGCTGCAGTTCCGCTAAATTCTACAGAGGTTCTTTTTATTTTTTTAGCTCGTTGTTTTGATTTTACACCCTGCAAAGAGTGATTTAGTTTCACTCTCAACGCTCCCATCAACCTGGCTGCTGTTATAAGTGAATAAGAACCCTCTGTACACTGTTCAGCAGACAGACACAGAGACCAGCTGGTGAACATAGAGGAGCATTCAGCAGCTAAAGAGACACATATTTCTGAGGAGACCAAAAAGAGCTGAAAGAAAGAGAACGCTCTATAATAGTAGTATTTCAGGTGGCCAGTAACACGCCTAAATGAATGCCAATTTTATACATCTTTACTTCCCTCTAGTGGTATCTAGCTATACAGAAGGTCATGAAGATACAATATATTTGTCCAGGTCATTGTGGAGATGAATGGATGAATTTTGCTTGTGGTGCTCACCGCATTGGAAACTTGCATTTGAAAAACACGACAGCTCTGTGTCTTTTTTCAGAAAACGTATGTCTATTACACAGAATCGGCAGTAACCTATTGCCTACTAGGTGCTGAAATTGTAAATGTCATACAACTGATTCCGTGTCTTCTTAGCAAACAACCATGTCCACAATGTTATTACCCATGTTCCCACAAATGACAGCACCATGCAGCAATCTGATATTTTACAACAGGATTTTAACCATCTCTTTAACTAACTCAAAAACTGTAGAAAGCCTGTCTTCATTTCAGGCCCTATAGCCACACTAGGCCGACTGCTCTCTCTAAACACATGGCTGAAGTCAGTCTGTCTATCACACAATCTGTTTTTTATCGACAATTTTTAACTTTTTTAGGGAAAAACCTCCTTTTTAGCAGAGCTGGTATCCACCACAGGTTCCACGGCACAAGGGCACTTGTTAGGCTATTTTAGACCTTACAACCAATTCTATAAAACTAGCTTTGCTAAAAGTTTGATATCCAACAAATACATGATCCTTTATTTTTATATATTATTAATATTACTAGATGCAAATAACAATGACACTGTTATTGAGGCCTGTCCACTAGACTACATTTCCCATCAGTTGGTGAGACAGGAAAAGAGAGGCGGCGGAATCGCCACAATCTACTCCAAATATTTGACCTGCACAAAGGTGGACCTGGGCAAGTTCTCATCTTTTAAATAGGTCGCCCTTGTTCTCACTTTGCAACCTTAAGCCTAATACTAGGCCCATTTTCCTTTTGAAGCAAGAGACTTGAGAAAGTCTTTTTCCACCAGATTTTTAAAATGAAAACAACATCCGAGAAACATTTCACTCTGGTTCCAGAGCTAACCATAGCACAGAGATCAGTGATCTGAGAGTACTGATGCAGGTTTCTCTTGACTGTGAAATTCTTCATGAAAAAACAGAGATTATGAAGAAATCCCTAGATACATATGAGAAACCTTTCCATTATCGTTCAAAACTTATTGTCCAAAGTGTGTGTCAAAATTAGTTTATCCAAGCCACTCTTTTGTTGCTCCTCAAAACTGTTTTTATAAAGATAAATAAAGATTGAAGGGTTGGAATTTCTGCTAAATTTGATTTTATATAGATATAAATATATATGCATGTACTGTATATGCACAGCGTAGCTGCTGCAATAGCGTCGGTTCTATCACAACTGGAGAGTATTTCTTCATTGAAAGAAGAGCAAAGAAGGACACTGTGGAAAAGATGGTTTCTCTCTTCTCCTGACTGACTTCAGGACGAGTTTGAGTGACGGATGGTTCATCCAATTCCTTTTCCAAACAGTTTATTGAAGCTTCTCAGATGGTTCTGTGTAAGAAACCGTGGCTACTTTATTACAATTGAATAGCTTTAAGGAAAAGCTTGATTACATTCAGCTGAATAAGTAAAGCAACACTTGATACAAAGCATGCTCTCTTACTCAAGGTACAGATAGTCATGCCAGATTTAGGAATTGGTCAAATGCTTATCAGTGATAGGAAGTGTAATAGCAATATTTCAGGAAAATTCTCAAATGTAATGTTTCATGATTATAGAAGCGACACAACTATTAGATTAAAGGATAGTAATGTAACAATCACAAATACATATTGAAAATATTGAAAATGGCCAATTTTTCCAAAAGCCATACAATTACAGTTTAAAATCACGAATAGATATTATCCAGCAGCAGAAATGCTAAAAGTAAGATGGATTTGAAGTTGACCCCCAGAAACTATTGAACGTCTCTTTTTTTCTTGATATATATCTTAAATGATATATGGTCAATATATAAAAAGCATAAGCTCTTCATTTGCCAGGTGCAGCATTGAAGTGATGAAATCAGTGATGCATTAGTAATTCATATATATTCTCTATCCTCCTCTGTTGCTCTCTCTAAGGTTTCTTCCTCTTTTCTTCCCGTTAAAGGGTTTTTGGGGAGTTCTTCCTGTTCTGATGTGAGGGTCGAAGGTCAGAGGATGTCGCATGTGTACAGACTGTAAAGCCCTCTGAGGGAAGATTTGTGATTTTGGGCTGTACTCAATTATTTGAATTAAATTGAATTAATTAGGTTTCAGTGATGTAACCACACAGCATATGGATGTAACATGTACAGTAACGTTCTTCTTCTTCTTATAATTCCGTAATATTGGTAACGTTCCCTTTAAGGGGCGTTCCAGAAAGTCAGCTGCTGCAGCTGGCTACAAAAACAAGTAGTGTTCGTAACTTCCCGGTCTATCGTCGATCCCAGGTTTTGCGGAAGTGTGGTTTGCGGAAGTCACGTTATGGCTGCTATGAAGACAAGTGTGTTTGGGGACTCGTCGCACTCTGTGAAATGACGCGGTCACGATGCTGTTCAATGTCCTGTGTATTCTTATCGCCGTCCAAGGTAACGGTAACATTAATACGTCAGCGTAAAGAGTTAAGGTTTCGTTTTTAACGAACTTAACATACTTCTCTGTTCTAGTTGTGAGGCAACATCATCTCTTGTGTGCACTTGTGCTAACCCAGTCTAACGGTCGCTGTCTGTAACTTCGATAATGGTTTCCAGCAGTAGTCTTCAACAGAGTAGGGCTGCGGTCGAATAGTCCTTTTTGCTTAGGAAGGTTCCTCACTGACTGAAAAGACCCGGAAGTATCTAAGTGGCCGCAATGATAAGAGCTGCTCGAATTCTCTAAATGCTAAGGAAAGGTGCTTAAATGCTTCCTTTATTAGCTCCTTTAGCATAGGAAACACTGGACCTTCCTTTACGAAAGGAAAGTAAATAATTCCTTGCGGCGGCAACAAGCCAAGCCTATGATAGAGTATTACACTGTTAAAAAGTACAGTACAACTGAACCGTTGAATCTACATTATTGCAGGGTATATTGATATTGAACAGTTTCATGGATGTTGCACATAAGTGAATTGTTTCTACTGAAGCAGTGTTGATTAAGTGTGACAGCAGCAGGAAGGAAGGAGCTCCGGTTTCTCTCCTCTTCATAAAGCCTGCAGGCATACAGAGGAATAGATTTCATGGAGTCATGTTTTAGTTGCTCTATTTGTAGTCCTTCGCCGTTGTAGTTTCTCCATGGCAGACCTCCGTCAGTGACATCCGCCGTCACATCATAATGACGTATCTTAGTGAAAGTGGAGTCGGATTCTCTAAACACTACGTTGTCTTTTCCTAACTCCTCACGAACTCTCCTTCACATCTTTCCTTGACCCCATGACGTTTTCCATAGAAGTCAAGGAAAACTGGTTAGGAATAGACGTTAGGTCATTTTTTAACTTTTCGACCGCAGACCAAGTCTGTTATTAAGGACAGAGCTGTTGAGGATTAATGGTTTCCACCAGTAGTATTCAGATAGGGCTACATTGTGGTGAAATTGAAATACAGTGACTCGCACTAGATTTCAGTAAAATGTGAACTATTTGAGTAATGCTGTACTATTGTGCACGCTATGCTTCCAGAGGAGGACGAAGTCATGACTACATGTGTGTTGTGTTAGAGATAACAGAAGCTTTACTGCTTTATATTGCATTCGATTTCTATATGTCCAATTGTCACCTGGTGCCTGGATTTAGTGTTTTCCTTTACAGAAATGATGCATGACAATTCACCAGCATGCAGGATAAGACGGGGCAGATTGACCCAATAAACCATGCAGGAAATATGCCTGTCTGTAGTCCTGCAGTGTCAAACATTATCTTCTGATTGGCTGCTCTGTCCACATCCAGTCCCATCTGTCCCAGTACTGTCTGAAGTGCCACCAGCACCGCCACAGAACGTCCATGTTGACAACTGGCTGCTGACATGGCCTCCTGCCCCCGAGGAGGGAGAGGTCACCTACACCGTTCAGTACAGCAGGTGAGGTGTGATGGTTGTGGTGTCTCTTGCAGTGTGTCGGTCTGCAATCTGCATGAGAAGAATCTGAAAAGTTCTTCAGTTCCTGTCTTGTCTGGACACATGTCAGGCAATTATTGAATATGTATATATTGGCATCACAAACAGTATTTTAAAATCACACTAAGTTTTAATTGTTTGGAATGTGTTGCAAGCTGTAAATAAAGGCTATTGACGTCATGACATCATGGTTCTGACTGATTGTAAATCTGTTCCTTGTCCTCAGCTTTGACAGCGATGTGTGGACAAATGTACCAGCATGTGTCCACATATCTTTGAATTCCTGTCATGTTATTTCCACCAAAGCGGAGGGCGAGCACGGCTGTGTTATGCTACGTGTGCAAGTGGAGAGACGTGGTCTGACCTCGAGACCAGTCGAAGCCTGTAGCAGACATGGTAAGAACCCACGACCCGCCATATCAACAGGGCAGTATGCAGCAGTGTAGCTGGTGTATTCTTCCTACCAAAAGCTCTAAATGCATGCTGGGATTGATGCTGTGGTATTGCCTTTCATAATATCCCAAATGTAGCACAAAGCTAAAACACACATTAGCACTGTCATATTGCTACCGTTGTGAAAGTCAAGTGTGTTTCATGGTTGTGAGTGGTCTGACTGGTCTAATATTCAGGAAATGAATGATTTCAGACATGATTTCCCTCAACCCTAACCTGACCCAGCAGACGGGTTGTTACACAGAACCATCTGAGAAGCTTCAATAAACTGTTTGGAAAAGGAATTGGATGAACCATCCGTCACTCAAACTCGTCCTGAAGTCAGTCAGGAGAAGAGAGAAACCATCTTTTCCACAGTGTCCTTCTTTGCTCTTCTTTCAATGAAGAAATACTCTCCAGTTGTGATAGAACCGACGCTATTGCAGCAGCTACGCTAACCTCTTTAGAAGCCTCCATTGTTGTTTAGAACAACAGTCTCCTCTCTGTGCCTGATGATGGATTTTGAGTGAAATGTGGTCCTGAGATTGTCCCCATGGTCCGGAGACATGCTGAGAATCCAGCTGCTGTTACAGGTAGCCACAACCCACTCTATCAGAGACCAGAGGAGAGGAGTACGTTGGATTTTAGAACAAGTCTTCCTGGGATTATGTTCCAATGCCATTCAAAAAAAGTATTTTCTTAAAAACAGAACTTTTGTAAGCTTGAATTATAAAATTCTTACTCTATTTTATCAGGAGCATCCTCTGTTATATTGTTTGTTGGTATAGAAATTCCGTTATATCAGTTATAGGAACAAACTAGGAGAAGTTGCTCAGACGTGTGGGTGCAGCAGTCTGAAGTGAAGCACCTGACCAGCTGACAGTCTGGATGCATCTCCTTCACCTTCAGGGAATCTCCAGACCCCCCTTCTGGTCGCACATACACGCATCCTAAGATCAGAACCAACCATGTCATTCATCAACTTAACAAGCTAGGTGTCAAAAGCTTAAACTCAGTGGCGGCTGGTGGAACATTTTCTAGGTAGGGCCATCCAATCAATTTCAGCAAACACCCCAGTATGATTTAATGTAAACAAATTAAGGTATCAAACACGCATTACTACTTTGCAGTTACATATTTAACATTTATTCCGACACAAAAAAAGCAGTAAATAACACTTTGATAAACACGTCAGGACATCTTATTTTAGTCACCCTCACAGGGAATTCAGTATTTTATATATATATATATATATATATATATCTCATATAACAATATTCAGTATACTATAAAACACACGCTTATAGATATAAGCTATGATGAGTTTTCACTGTTAATTTGCCATCTCAATTAAATGTTGATGCCTCCATGACCAAGTTGTCATGAAACTATGTAGAAGAAAAGATGTTCACTTTGTCTAATATGTAGCTTGACAGAGTTCTCATGTGTGCCCTGGTGTTCTCATGTTTCCTTACCTCCTCATCCCTCACTCACTAACTGTCCGTGCTGGATCTGTACCCGGTGTTTTAAAAAGCTAAATAAGTTATTAGCATGACTGCATCCAGCTAGCCAAACCTGTGTGGTACAGCTAGTAGAGAAGCTTCATGTACTGCTTCCCTTTCCCGCTAGTCTGCTGTCTGATTGTGAGGTCAGGCTGATCTGGGATCAGCTCTTTCACTGTACTTTCTCCTCAAACTTCTCCTCTCAGACGGGTCTTGGAGGAGTAGTGCTCGCGCTGGAGCTCACGCTCGCCTGTAGAGACTTCTCCTGACGAGAACGCGCAACTAGTGAATCTATTTGAGGACGCTGATTGGCTAAATTGTATGTCACTCATTTATATCTTTAATCAGCAATTGGCTAAACTGCTTCATAGACCCGCCTCGGTGGGGCCAGCCCCACTAGGTGCGCGTTCTCAGACGTGCACACAAGCGGAGATGACGAGCAGACCGGCTGCATACAAAATCCCCATCAAAATAAAAGCGCAGGATTTTTTTTTCTTTTTTTTTTTCGGGGCTCAAGGTGGGGCCAGGCCCCATGGCCCTCTATTGACCATCCGCCACTGCTTAAACTCATAGTAAGCTTTCATAACTTAATAAAAACCATTGTGCTAGATTGATTAGTTGTTTGTATTGGGTCTCACACTTTCAGTAGATCTGTCCTGGTTATGGCAACACTCATTATATCTGTTGTGCTCGTCCAGGTGACTCGTGTACTCCAGACTTCAGTCTGACTGCAGGGCCGGGCTCCCTGACTGTACATCTGAGCGGGAACCACAGTCTGGCTCAGGACCATGGAGACCACGCTCTACACCGGGTTTATTATGGCAAGGAGGGAGAGCCCCGGCAGGTGAGTGGAACCATGTCACTTTAGGTAGTAGTAATCTCTACTTAATAGTTGTGAAGTCATCTGACCACCAAAACATTCCACATTGTTAACAGCTGCATTGACTGATTGGCAGGAAGTTGTGTGTCAACAATGCCAGCTTTGTTTATCCAGAAGGCTAAAATGTGGAGAAAAATAGACTTGTCCCACTGAATCTGGCTTGGTGTGGAGCTACCACACTTCCTAAAGTTGGGATAATTTGTACCTCCTCGTATCCCAGCATGCACTGATTGTACGTAGTGCAAGTAGAAACCAGTTGTTCAGGACGTGTCTGCTTTCAACATTTCCCTTTGGCTGTTTGGCACAAGAACTGCCTGTTGCACATTCAGGATGCTTCCTGTCTTTTCTAATGGCCAACACTGGATGAAAATATGTTCATCATTTTACACAGTGTCATTAATACTGCAAGTAGACTCGCATTGTACACACTTAAAGCAAGAAAATTAATGGTAGAAGGTTTAGGTGTTTTACTGTCTGGCTCTTCCAGAGGTTTTTGTCACATTAACTTTAATTATTTATATTTGAACATGGGAATCTTTCACCATAGATATTGCACAAAAAAAAGAGCGACAAAAAACCTGAATAAAGAGCCAACTGTTAGATGTGATAAAATAAATCACAATATAGTCTCACTAACCTATTCTATGGAGTCAGCTAAACTCTGGCCGTATATGTTTATCGTCCTCTGTCCAAAATATGTATTTTGGCTTTGGCAACCTTTCCATGATATACATTTGATATATTAAATCTGTCCGTTCGTCAATGGTGGGTGGCTGATTTGTTTATCCTCATGACAGCCTTTTTGCTTGTTGCGTGACATATTTGCACCAGTTCTTTATCATTTATGTTCCACCCTTCAAATGAGGTGCCATCTAAACCACAGCAGAGCCACCATGCAGCCCTGGAGAACACTATTATATATTTCTGAGATGATCTTATTATATGTTGTGGATTTGGATATTGACAAGAGTATTTTCATTGTTCAAGTTCAACTTGATTTCAACCAGAAGCTGGGTGTAGCTTTAGAAACAGGAAGGTTTCTATAGAAATCATTTTGTTTCTACAAGAATTCAGAGCTCTGGAATATTCACTTGTAAACAAATTTATAATAATTAGTTAGGCCTTTTGTGATCCATTTTGAAATCTCTTAGATCTATTTGGAACACATTAGGTACTGTAAGCACTCCACCGTAACAGTTTAGATGAATCTAATCCACATGTTAGTCTGCTGCCACTTTTCAATTACATAATGATCCAAGAGTTTGACTTTCCTGTTTTCATGAGCTAATCGTCACAAGCCTCCCTTTGTTACTTGTCCCGAGTGTGAAACAATATTCATCAAGTGAAAGGGTTATAGTGTGCTTAGATCTGTAATATGTGTTATTGTTATTCCACTCTTCAACAGAAGTATGTAGATGCTGTGTCCTCGGTGACCATCCTTGAGCTGCAGGAGGGACAGCGTTACTGTGCAGAGGTGCAGTTCGTCTACTTCAGTGTGCCCGTCGGACTGGCCACCTGTGCTCGGTGTGAGCTCATCCCTAAGTCCGGTAAGACCGTGTTTGTAGCTGCTGCTACAAAAAAGAAAAAAATGTTGTCGACACATTAAAGAACCAAATTGGCTGTGTTGCTTGTGTGGTTTGTCCAGAATGTACAATGAGTTTCTACTGTGATTTGCTGTCCTAAAGGCTAATGGATTCATGGTTAAGACACCAGTCGCAGTAAACATTCATGACCTGGTTGCAAGCAGGGACCATTTCACAAAGTCTGCCATGATGCTGTACTTCATGAAGCACTGACTTCCAAACTAAAGTAGCTGCTTTGTTCGTATACATGAACATAATAAGGATGATTCAACATGACTTGGTGATTTCTTATGGGGTCAGATCAGTCTCAATAATTGCAAATGCAAACAAAGACTCACAAATGCGCACAGAACAATTCACAAATATATTCGATTTACAAATGCACGCAGAACAATTCACAAATACATTCCAATGCACAAATAAATAAATTACGATTTATATAAATGTAAAAATAAATCACAAATATATTTCTACATTTGTATGTATTTGTTTGTGGATCGCACTGCATTTATTTGTAAATCGCTTCACATTTATTTGTGGATTTATGAGACTGTCCTGCCTTTGTTGAAAAAAACGCATTTGTGAATCCAGCGACGGCAGGACAGTCTCATAAATCCACAAATAAATGTGAAGCGATTTACAAATAAATGCAGTGCGATCCACAAATAAATACATACAAATCCACAAATAAATACAGAAATATATTTGTGATTTTTTTTTTACATTTATATAAATCGTAATTTATTTATTTGTGCATTGGAATGTATTTGTGAATTGTTCTGCGTGCATTTGTAAATCGAATATATTTGTGAATTGTTCTGTGTGCATTCGTGAGTCTTTCTGTTTGCATTCGTGAGTCTTTCTGTGTGCATTCGTGAGTCTTTCTGTGTGCATTCGTGAGTCTTTCTGTGTGCATTCGTGAGTCTTTCTGTGTGCATTCGTGAGTCTTTCTGTTTGCATTCGTGAGTCTTTCTGTGTGCATTTGTGAGTCTTTCTGTTTGCATTCGTGAGTCTTTGTGTGCATTCGTGAGTCTTTCTGTGTGCATTCGTGAGTCTTTCTGTGTGCATTCGTGAGTCTTTCTGTGTGCATTCGTGAGTCTTTCTGTGTGCATTCGTGAGTCTTTCTGTGTGCATTCGTGAGTCTTTCTGTGTGCATTCGTGAGTCTTTCTGTGTGCATTCGTGAGTCTTTCTGTGTGCATTCGTGAGTCTTTCTGTTTGCATTCGTGAGTCTTTCTGTGTGCATTCGTGAGTCTTTCTGTGTGCATTCGTGAGTCTTTCTGTGTGCATTTGCAATTATTGAGACTGATCTGACCCCATAATTTCTTGCAATGTGGTGTTTGGCAGGTGTTGGGATGTGTTCTAACCACACAGCCTTAAATCAAAAGTGAAGCTGATTACACGTTCGTGCTCATTGTGTATTCATTCAAAGTGTCTCTTTGGAGTATCGTATACTCTGGGCTAAAATGCGGCTCTGACAAGTGAGTAGCAGCTTTTAGTACAATTAGTAAGGTGCATTAATGGGACATGCATTCATATAGGAGACAACAAATCTCAACATAGCTAAATGCATATTTGCAATTTATTTGTGAAGCAAAGATGATTTTGATTATTTATAGTGCTTTAATGTGCTACAACATGAACAACCAGCAGTAGGGTCCTTTTTTATAAGTCCAAACTTCTTAAAGTGTCTCGTCTTATTGTTTGTGGAATCTATTTTAAACGTTGCTAGCTTTAAGTCAAATCCTATGAAGTCAGAACATGATAAGAGTTGTAATGGTGTGTGTGTTCTGTACATTCCCCAGGAAAAGACTCCAAACAATCAGAGATCATAGCAGCTGTGGTGCCTGTCGTCGTCCTGCTCATTCTGATACCTGTGGTAGCATACTTTCTCATCTTCCAGCTTGGGAAAATCAAACGGTGGCTGCGTCCTCAATACCAGATCCCAGAAGTGAGAACCGACGCCGATAAACGCATTCGCCACATGGCCCCTTCCATCAAACCAGTTTACCAGATAAACGAGGCTTATCTCAGTTTTTCAGTTTATTCCCTTCCATAAAGCAAATTCAATGTAGTTGAAGCTCAGTTACTATGGCAACTTATGCTAGGAAAGTAACCTGGTCCGTCAGGCTAAACCTGAGTTGTTGCTCAACCAGAGTTCCTGTAACTCTGACTGGACAGGAAAGTGATAATTTTACCTCAGACTTTCTGGATGATGCCATATGATTTGACTTTATTGACCACTATTAGACTTGAATAAATAATAAACAAAATAAATTGTACAATGATAAATAAGATGTAGACCTACATTGTTTAAATATATGGCATGTGATATCAATAGATAATAATAGATACATAAATAGTTAAAAGTCCAGTTGCAAAAAATGATATTGACCAGAAATGTAGAATCCAAATCCTCAATTTTTCCAGAGAAACCATGTTTAATACATTTAAAACGATGTAAATGTTTAATGACTTTGTATTCTTTTTGAAAACCTTCCAATGGACATAACTTTTCTAGGGTGTCTAGACCTCTGATTACTGTTATCTGACTCCACCCTGATTTGATTGGATATCTGTAAGCCAATCACAGCGTTCCACATAATTTAAAGTGGAATAGTGTGCACACTCAAATATGTTAACTACTTGAGCCTGACTCAAATTAGTCTGATAGCGGGAACTTGAATTGATTGCCGCAATTGATTTCTTAGGTTCATTCACGTCAGGTTTTAGACTTTAAGCCCCACCTTTCTTAGCTGGCTTTATGGAACGGGCCCTAGGTCACATATTTACACTGTGTATCAGACGGCACTAATTTGGTCGATGCAAACACAGGATATCAACCTCCAAACTGCCAAAAACATTATGTGCAGATGTATTCATAACAAGTCACATGTAGTTATTCAGTGTGCACAATGCCTACAGTATCTTCAAGGTACCAGCTTTCTAAGAACAATGTTGCCTTCTTTTTCTTTTTTTGTCCTCCAGTTCTTACTTGATCCATTTCCAGAGGATCTTCCCATCTACAGCAGCCCCACAGAGGAGCACTGCCATGTCATTTCCCCAGAGGAGCTCAGCGAATGAGAGCAGCCGCCCTCCACCTGCTTCTGCACTACACCACCTCTCTGTGGCCTTCGTACTATGCTGTGTGGGATCGGACCTGACAATTGAACTGTTGGGAGACTCACTCTGCAGCCTACTGTCCTGAGCCCACATATTTATATCTGGTCTGCTTCTCCCTGGAGCCAGACTTTCTGCTGAGATAGATTTAGGTGACATAAACTTCATTGCTGGGATGAGGGAGAGAAACGGGTGAACCACTCTCCAGCCCACTGGAGATAAGCTCCACACGGTTTGTTATCCCCACTCTCATTGGGTGTAATATAGGAAATTACAAGCAAAATGTAACAAACACTGAGGTCCAAAGTTGAGGAAGATTTTCAGATTCATAGAAATGTGTATGCCAAATTGAGCAAACTACCTAGATTTGCATTTCTGCAGCATTACCATTTGCATCTATCTGTGAAATACTTCTAAAGTGAGCACTTAGCCTTGTCGACCTATGGACAGCCCATTATAAATAGTTAAACCCACATGCAGACAGCAATCAGTATTAGTGCCACATCTACGTCTACTTGACACTAGTTTTAGTTAAGGTCACCACAGGCCCGTTCTTTGAGCAAAGAACTTTACTGATTCCTTAAAAAGATCACATAGTGTACAGTCATAATGTTTTTATGTGGTACTTGAGCTTATTATGAAGCATATCACTGTTTAAAAAATGTTAGAGTTTTAGACATTAATGAACCAAATGATATTGCTCATAGCATTAACCAAGATGGATGGATGGATGGATGGATGGATGGATGTATTTTTGTATGTATGTATGCATGCATGCATGCATGCATGCATGCTCCCAGAATTAGCAATTTATTGAGTCTGTGATCTTGAGGAAGAAGAGTTTGTCTGTAACTCCAGAATATTTCTTTACATAATCAATCAATAAACTTCTGACCTGAATCCTGCAAGAAGAGCACAAGGTTCAGAGTGAAGACTTAGTCTTTCATCTGTGAGCTCACTACTGGGAATGGAAGATTCATCTTCAGTCAATCCTAAATAAGTTATGACCTCAACAAAAAGGACAGAAGAAGCAAAGGCATTGGCACGGACTTTATTTCTTTAAGTCAGAAAAAGCTGAACACTAACCAGTCAATCATACTGAACCCTATTCTGGCATTTTCTGTTCTATGTTCAACCAGTCTGGAATTTTGACACCACAGTTTTTCTCCATCTCAACATTGCCAAAAGAACATTATGTAAGGATCCTAATCTTTCTGAAGCGGTGAGTTCAAACCATGTGTATCAGTTAGGATGTTGCAGGTCTTTGCTCTTGGACTCTGCAGTCTGACACTGACTCAAAATAAATGACTTTTGAGACTGAAAGCTTTGTGGTTTGGGCTCATAAACAAGCATGTGTCATTCCTTTGCAGGCTGGCTCACTACTCGTGTCTTTTATGTAAATGGTCAGGTCACCTAAACCACAACATGTTTTCTCATTTAACCCCTTGAGATTTCTGCCCTAGCAGAGAGTTTGGGTTCTGAAAACCCTGTTCATATAACATCTCTTACTTTTAGTTTTCAGTTTGAGTTTCTCAAAGCATTAAAAACATGTCAACGAGTCATTTCCCCTCAACATCCACATAACACATTGTCAACTGTCTCCACCAGGGCTATTACGTTCCCAGAACAGTGTCCCACTCAGGACACTGTTTCTAAAATACAAAAGAGTACACTTACATTGTACTGATGCAGAGCTTACTGAGACAAATAACAGCAAAACTGTTATAGGTGTGAATGTTAGTCCTGATGAGCAGGTGGCACCGTGCATGGTAGCCCTGTCATCAGTGTATGAATGGGTGAATGACATGTAGTGTTAAAAAGCTTTGAGTGGTCAGAAGACTAGAAAAGAACTATGCAAGTACAATCCATTTACCATTTGTGAAGTCAATTTGCCATTGGTAAATAGATAAGATCTACACCAATGACAACTGCAACATGTAGAAATACTGGTTTTAACACAACTGGTTTATTGACAGTCAGTTGAATGATGGTCAACTGAAAGGAGTGCCTGAATCCCCCATTAAAATCAAAATGGTAAATGGACTGTACTTGGTTAGTAGGGTTTTCTAGTTATACTAGTGTTCTCTATTCATACTAGTGTTCTCTATTCATACTAGTGTTCTCTATTCATACTTGTGTTCTCTATTCATACTAGTGTTCTCTATTCATACTAGTGTTCTCTATTCATTCTAGTGTTCTCTATTCATACTAGTGTTCTCTATTCATACTAGTGTTCTCTATTCATTCTAGTGTTCTCTATTCATGCTAGTGTTCTCTATTCATGCTAGTGTTCTCTATTCATACTAGTGTTCTCTATTCATACTAGTGTTCTCTATTCATTCTAGTGTTCTCTATTCATACTAGTGTTCTCTATTCATTCTAGTGTTCTCTATTCATACTAGTGTTCTCTATTCATACTAGTGTTCTCTATTCATTCTAGTGTTCTCTATTCATACTAGTGTTCCCTATTCATACTAGTGTTCTCTATTCATTCTAGTGTTCTCTATTTATTCTAGTGTTCCCTATTCATTCTAGTGTTCTCTATTCATACTAGTGTTCTCTATTCATACTAGTGTTCTCTATTCATTCTAGTGTTCTCTATTCATACTAGTGTTCTCTATTCATACTAGTGTTCCCTATTCATTCTAGTGTTCTCTATTCATACTAGTGTTCCCTATTCATTCTAGTGTTCTCTATTCATACTAGTGTTCTCTATTCATACTAGTGTTCTCTATTCATTCTAGTGTTCTCTATTCATACTAGTGTTCTCTATTCATACTAGTGTTGTCTATTCATTCTAGTGTTCTCTATTCATACTAGTGTTCTCTATTCATTCTAGTGTTCTCTATTCATACTAGTGTTCTCTATTCATACTAGTGTTCTCTATTCATTCTAGTGTTCTCTATTCATACTAGTGTTCCCTATTCATACTAGTGTTCCCTATTCATACTAGTGTTCTCTATTCATTCTAGTGTTCTCTATTCATACTAGTGTTCTCTATTCATACTAGTGTTCTCTATTCATTCTAGTGTTCTCTATTCATACTAGTGTTCCCTATTCATACTAGTGTTCCCTATTCATACTAGTGTTCTCTATTCATTCTAGTGTTCTCTATTCATACTAGTGTTCCCTATTCATACTAGTGTTCTCTATTCATTCTAGTGTTCTCTATTCATACTAGTGTTCCCTATTCATACTAGTGTTCTCTATTCATACTAGTGTTCTCTATTCATTCTAGTGTTCTCTATTCATACTAGTGTTCTCTATTCATTCTAGTGTTCTCTATTCATTCTAGTGTTCTCTATTCATACTATTCTCGTGTTCTCTAGTCATACTAGTGTTCTCTATTCATACTAGTGTTTTCTATTCATACTAGTGTTCTCTATTCATTCTAGTGTTCTCTATTCATACTAGTGTTCTCTATTCATTCTAGTGTTCTCTATTCATACTAGTGTTCTCTATTCATTCTAGTGTTCTCTATTCATACTATTCTCGTGTTCTCTAGTCATATTCGTGTTCTCTAGTCATACTAGTGTTCTCTATTCATACTAGTGTTTTCTATTCATACTAGTGTTCTCTATTCATACTAGTGTTTTCTATTCATACTAGTGTTCTCTATTCATACTATACTCGTGTTCTCTATTCATACTACACTCGTGTTCTCTATTCATACTATACTCGTGTTCTCTATTCATACTATACTCGTGTTCTCTATTCATACTATACTCGTGTTCTCTATTCATACTATACTCGTGTTCTCTATTCATACTATTCTCGTGTTCTCTAGTCATACTAGTGTTCTCTATTCATACTATACTCGTGTTCTCTATTCATACTATTCTCGTGTTCTCTATTCATACTAGTGTTCTCTATTCATACTAGTGTTCTCTATTCATACTAGTGTTCTCTATTCATTCTAGTGTTCTCTATTCATACTAGTGTTCTCTATTCATTATAGTGTTCTCTATTCATACTAGTGTTCTCTATTCATTCTAGTGTTCTCTATTCATACTATTCTCGTGTTCTCTAGTCATATTCGTGTTCTCTAGTCATACTAGTGTTCTCTATTCATACTAGTGTTTTCTATTCATACTAGTGTTCTCTATTCATGCTAGTGTTTTCTATTCATACTAGTGTTCTCTATTCATACTATACTCGTGTTCTCTATTCATACTACACTCGTGTTCTCTATTCATACTATACTCGTGTTCTCTATTCATACTATACTTGTGTTCTCTATTCATACTATACTCGTGTTCTCTATTCATACTACACTCGTGTTCTCTATTCATACTACACTCGTGTTCTCTATTCATACTATACTCGTGTTCTCTATTCATACTATACTCGTGTTCTCTATTCATACTATACTCGTGTTCTCTATTCATACTAGTGTTTTCTATTCATACTCGTGTTCTCTATTCATACTATACTCGTGTTCTCTATTCATACTATACTCGTGTTCTCTATTCATACTAGTGTTTTCTATTCATACTAGTGTTCTCTATTCATACTCGTGTTCTCTATTTATACTCGTGTTCTCTATTCATACTAGTGTTTTCTATTCATACTAGAGCTTTCTTTTCATACTAGTGTCTTGTATCATACTGAGGCCTGTACTAAGAAGCAAGATTTAGGGTTAGTGAGGTAACTTCAGGGTTAACTCAGGGTTTTCAGTCTGTCACAGCCCGGCTCAGAGACTGAGACAAAAACAGGGAGACAACGAGCTGGATGCTAAAAGAAGGCAATTTATTTGTAGCAACCATAAGTAAACCAATATAACAGCACTCAAACATTAACCGAAGCAACAGTGTTACACCAGTTACCCGATCACGGCTGTTTTCTGTCCTGGCCCCACAATAGTGGAATGAACTCTTTCATCAGGCTGAAAACTCACCTCTTCAAGAAGTACTACCCTGAGCCTTCCACTTAGCACTTATTGTATTCATATTAGTTTGTTGCACTTATTGTATTCATATTATTTCGTTGCACTTATTGTATTCATATTAGTTTGTTTCTGTACTGTTGCTCTGGTTAATGCTCTTAGATGCTTGTTTAAAAAGGAGATGCACTTATGACTTCTGGCGACTAGTAGTTCTCTTGAATACTATGTTGAATACACTTATTGTAAGTCACTTTGGATAAAAGCGTCTGCTAAATGACTGTAATGTAATGACAACAAGGCTCTTCCTTCCAGCCCCAGGCTGCAGAATGAAGAGGGCTTTTAAGGCAGAACCACAATGGCTCAGGTGTGGCTCATCCAGCTGACGACACCTGTAACAGATCATCACACACACACACACCTAGTGTATGGGAGGAGGGTCGTCACAAGTCCTACTATGGAGGTTAACTTCATGTAGCCTAATTATAGTCAGATCTATCGTGTAGATACGTAGAGAGCTAAAGAAGGTGATTCGGCAGAATACGAAAATCACTTTCTTTGGGTAGCTCCGGCGTTGCGCAATGAGGTTTCCCGTGACAGGTTTGCCCATGTTGCTGAGCAGCAGGGAAACTCTCCCCCCCTGTGGTAATGAGTCCAGCTACAGGTGAGGTTCAGTCGGGCTCACACTTTGAAGTTCCAAAGGACGAATATGAATGTTTGGTCGGCAAATGTCCAACTGTGGAAATTTTTTTGGGTGATGTGAAGGTTAAATGCCTCCTAGACACTGGGTCTAACGTGTCAACTATTGCAGAGACTTTTTTTGAGCAGCATTTTAGGCCAATTCTTAAAACCTGTGAGTGGCTTTCCCTGTCGTTAGCAAATGGGTTGGGCATTCCTTACCTGGGGTATTTAGAGAGGGATGTCTGTGCCTTGGGCAAGATTGCAAACGGGAGGGGCATTCTGGTTGTTCGGGACTGTTACGTTCCCCCTTTTGGCGTCTAAGGGATGCGGGGAGTAACGATGTTAATTTCCCGGGGAAAGAGAGAATGAGCAACTGATGAGGGTTTAACAAAGGAATATTTATTAAGAAAATGGCGAGCTGCTCACACGGCAGCAAAAGAAAACTACTTTCTTATCAAAAGAAAGCGACACTACTTGACGATACACAAACAATCAGCACACACGGCTTAAACACACGCTGGAACACACGCTGATCCACACGTACACACACACAGCTTCACTACTGTGGTTTTGGCCCAAGGGGTTGTCCTTCAGGAGCCCCTCTCCTTTTATACACTGCTAATCGCGATTGAATGCAGCCGCGTCCAATCAGCCGCTGCAGCTGGCATCCGGGACAGAGGGTGGCACACGAAAGGACACTGAGGGTAAGCAGAGGGAGAGCACAAACACAAGACACGTAACAGGGACCCTACGGACACCGCGACATTACATCGGAAAATAGCTGTTCCTTGCATATTGGGCATGAACGTAATCAAGCGTTTTTATGAAATGGAGCAGTCGGCATCAGATGCTGAGCAGGATTCTGTGTCTGATTTGGATGAAGTTTGGGGTTTGCCAGCAGGAGCAGGCTGTTTAAACCTATAGGCTTTGCCTATTCCACCGTACCTTTCCGCGTTCTGGCTGGATCCATGTGTTTTGTACCCGTGTCAGTTTCATCTGGGCAGACTTTGTTAGGCTCTTTGCGTGTGTGGAGTCATTAGGGGAGGGGGAGGGGAGCCTCCCGGGGGAGTTACTCGTTACCAATGCAGTAGTTCCAGTGGAGAATGGACAAGTTGCAGTACCAGTGGTGAATGTAGGGCATGTGGATGCGAACATTGCATCCCAGACCTGCCTTGGTTCAATACATTCAGTGGAAGTGGTGTCAGGTGGTACTGCCCCTGTGGCATTTGAACGAGTAGGGCCGCAGGAAGAGTCTTGTTGTGCGAACGGGCTGGTGGGGTTGCGGAGCGGCAGCAGCTTCCCCCGGAGGTAGCCGCACAGGAATTTCCAGGGCTGACTGTTGAACAGGTACAGAAATTGAGGCAGCTACTGAGTAAATATTCTGGGGTCTTCGCAAGGTCAGACATGGATTTGGGATTTACAAACGTGATAGAGCATGAGATTCCAGTCCTGGATGAAGCTATTGCAGCAGGGCATTATCAGGGAAAGCAGTAGTCCCTACTCCTCCCCCTTGGTGATAGTGAGGAAGAAGGATGGGTCGCTAAGGCTTATGTGTGGATTACAGGCAGCTTAATGCGAGAACATGGTGAGAAGCTTTCCCTCTTCCACATATTGAAGGGTCCTTGGATGCTTTGACCGGGGCAAGGTGGTTTACCACCCTGGACCTGGCGAGCGGTTACCATCAGGTGGGAATGGCTGAGAAAGATCGCAGTAAGACTGCATTCTGCACTCCTTTTGGCTTGTATGAATTTACACGGATGCTGTTTGGGCTCTGTAATGCGCCAGGTACCTTTCAGCGGTTGATGGAACAAATTTTGGGGGATCAGAGGTTCCAGTCGCTCCTCCTGTATCTGGATGACATTGTGGTGTTTTCGTCTAACATTGAGCAGCACCTTGAGTGCCTAGATTTGGTGTCGTCCTGGCTGGGGCAGTTTAATCTCAAGGTCAAGTTGAGTAAGTGCTCATTCTTTCAGTCAGAAGTTGCTAACCTGGGACATGTCATTTCAGCTACTGGAGTAGCTACTGATCCGGAGAAGATTCGGGCGGTTGCAGAGTGGCGTCGACCGCAGAGTGTGGTGCAGTTGAAGTCGTTCCTGGGTTTCGCTAGTTTCTACAGGTTTGTGAGAAACTTTGCTAAATTGGCAGTCCCCCTCCACGCTCGGTCCACACAGCTGTCAGCTAAAGGGGGAGGAAACCCTCTTCGCTCCCCGTGTTTGGCCAGTTGTGGGATGCAACCTGTGAAGAGGCTTTTGAAACATGAAAACAAAAGTTAATTTCCGCTCCCGTGTTGGGGTATGCAGATTTTAGCATTTTCTTCCTGGAGATTGATGCTAGCCACCAAGGGTTGGGGGATGTTTTGTCACAAGAGGGGGAGGGACAGCGACACCCAAGTCGTGGCCTCCGGCTGTCGGAGCGGAATATGGAGAACTATAGCGCCATGAAACTGGAGCTGTTGGGGTTGAAGTGGGCTGTTACGGATACATTTAAGGATTATCTGATTGGGAACAAGTTCACAGTGTTTACTGATAACAGCCCGCTAAGCCATTGGAACACCGCAAAGCTTGGAGCTGTAGAACAGCGATGGGTGTCTGAACTTGCTCAGTTTTACTTTCAGCTGGTATTTCGGCCAGGTAGCCAGAATGCGGGGGCGGATGCTCACTCCAGGCAGTATGCGGAGCAGAAGGGGACAGAGGGGCACAAAGTTTTTAGGACACATGTAGTGTTCTGTCCAAACCCCATCGAACGGCTCTGTGTCAGGAGACCAGTGCCGGCCCCCAGCAAGCTTCTATGTCTAGCTTTCCCTCATTTGACATGTCTGCCTTGGCTAGTCTGCAGCATGTAGATTCCGTAATATCGTCTTTTCGAACATACTGGGTGAGGGGTGTGAAACCTTGTAGGGACGAGAGGTTGCAGGAATGTGACCTAACAATTGGACATTTGAGACAGTGGGGAAGGATTGTGGAGCTGGGGGGTGTGCTGTACCGGATGCTGTGTGATCAGAAGGAAGGACAGATTAAGCAGCTTTTGTTTCCAACGGTATTACACCGAAAGGTGCTTGCTCGCATGCACACTGACCATGGACACCAAGGCGTAGAAAGAACATTCAAGTTGATTCGAAGTCGGTGCTATTGGCCAGGAATGTTTTCAGACGTTGAGGCTTTTTGTAAGATTTGTGAACATTGTATTGTTTCTAAAGCACCACAGCCAAGGGTGGTTGCAGCGTTGGGGAGTTTGTTGGCTTTTAGGCCGCTTGAAGTAGTTGCAACGGACTTCACCGTGCTGGAACCATCATCAGACGGACGAGAGAATGTCTTGGCTTTTACCGATGTGTTCTCCAAGTTTACGGTTGCGGTGTCCACCAGAGACCAGCGTGCAGTAACAGTTGCAAAGACCCTGGTGAAATATTGGATTCAGCCCTATGAGATCCCTTCAAGGTTGCACTCTGACCAGGGGAAATGCTTTGAGGCTGAGGTTGTCCAGTGTCTCTGTAGGTTGATGTGGGATCTGGATGGGACATATGCCATCAGTGGGACACAGTGATTAAGGGGGATGTGACCAAGTGGAACAGTCGGTGGGTTGAGGTTGAGGTTTCTTTTGGGTTTGTTTTCTGTGTATTGGCAGTTATTTGTGATTAATTTTTGGTTTCATTTCTAGTTAGTGGGACACTGCCTTGGTCTTTTGTTTCATTTCTTTTGCTTTAAGTTGTTTGTGGTGCCTATCTTGGCACATGGTCTGTGAACTCCTGCCCGCTAAACCAGCTGTCACTGGTTAAACCACATAGTTATATTTGTGTTAATAAAGATTGATATTTTCATAACACTGCCTCTACGGTGTTTTGAACCGGGTCTTGTGGAGAATTACAGTATTAAGAAGTATTAGTAGTAGAATTAATAACACCCCTAGTGGTGAATAAAATTGTCACAATGATGAGAATGTAAATTATGTTAAGAGTCACAATATATTTACTTATGGAATGTAATATAGGTTTACAGGATGTTTACTTATAGAAGATATTATATGTTTGCAATAAGTTTACTTGTAGGAGTCTTTAACATAATCATTGGAAGTATTGAACCAAAGTACAGTCACATAGGTTAGGGGGTTCTGAGCCATAAGGCAGAGAGATCAGGGGAGATAGGGTCAGTGAGGAATGCAGAGGACAGGCTCTTCACGACCATATAAGGGAATAGGTCGAGGACCAGAGACATCAAAGGGGACATCAAAGGGGACACAGAGGAGCTGGACAGATGACCAACAGAGGAGGAGGAGAACCAGAGACAACTGATGAGAAGCAGACTGCCATAAAACAACAGAGAGGACTCCTGGGTAAGACCATGCGGCCCCAGGTCAGAGGTGATGTCAGAGGTGATGTCACAAGGAGCCCAGCCACAGAGATGAGCAGCGGATCGATGAAGGAGGGGTCAGAGCGATTGGAAGCCAATCACTGACCCCAGAAGACGGCCTTTGTGTTTTACGACAGATTTTGGACACTTTCGGACCATCAAAGGACATAAAAGGAATGATTGCGCGGGCGTGCAGGAGGCCATGGCACTTCGTTTTTCAGAACCCGACTAGGTCGGACCTGTGAGTGGAGTTGCACGTGGTCTCTGCTCTCGAGATGCATACTATCGATAGTGTATTTTAGATTGTAATTGTCATCATCAGTTTACAGTTTTCATCGTTTAATTAAATACTGTTTTGAATTTGGACCGGATCGAGTTACTTTTTGATGCGCCTGCGCAGAAAGAAGCAAACACAGCAGCGGCCTTGCGATTCCTCCAGAAGCTTCAGCCTTTACAGTCTCTGAGGCAACGGGGTGCTACACTATCTCTCTGTCTGTCTCTCTCTCTACACACTGACACACGTACACACAAATGACTTGGAGATATTTAGTCAAAGGCATTGTTAGACCTCCTGTCTGTCTATCTGTCCGTCTGTCTGTCTCTCTCTCAATGTGTGTGTCAAACATTATGATTCTGTCTCCTCTCCCCCTCTCTCCCCCACCCAGTCCCACCCTTTCAAAATAAAAGCCCCTTGGGGTAACTGTATCTTAACATGAAGCTCAGAATAAGATTCATGTTAAGAAGTGTTAAGTTCAAGCCTTTCCATCACAAATACAGAAATTTAATTTTCAAAGGTATATATCTCAAACAAAAATGACGGGAGCCATTTGTGGACTGTCCATCATGAATACAAGATTCAATCCAAGTATATGAATCTAAAATGCAGAAAAGAGAGAAGTGGTATCTCAATTGAAACTGAATGACACTACCGGTAACATTGGCATGTATATATATTGCGACGTCTTCGGGCAGTAAAAGCCACAGTCAAAATTTCTTGCGGAATTTTCCAGTTAGCAATATTATTCATTTTATATTGAGTATAAAATTAATACTTCACAACTGCTATCACATTTATTGACTAGAGTTGGAAAACAGTTAAACTGTACGCATTCTGTTGTGATGATTGAACCTTCTCTGCGCAGACAATAAATACTTAAAAGACAACCTGGTTTTTGGTATTATACATTTCAGCATTAAAAGACTTGCGCAAAGCGGGTACAGGAATATTTTCCACCACACTACCCAGCAGTATATTAAGTACTTAAAATGAGTTCCACTTTACCAGCTGCAACATTAAAGGAATAAACATTAATGCATCCATCATTTTAATACAATCATATCATTTACATTATTCTGCAGAACGAGTACTTTTACTTTAATAAGTTAGATGAGAATATGTTTTGTACTTTTATTTAAGAAAAAGTTTAAACAGAGAATGTTCCCAGGGGTAATCAAGGGTAATAAAGACATCTCTCTGTGGGACAAAGCTCAAAAGAGGAAGGGGATGACTGGAGGGGTCAATGAGGAGCTTGAAACTGCTGATCAATTGTGATAATGTAACCTGATGTTCCCCCACCCTGTGTGCTGAGATGCTAATAAGCAAGAGAGACACTGGATTCTTGGCTCATCCTCTGCAGACTGTAAGAATTCGTACGAATTTGAACGAACGGTATCCCTGGCTAACAGCGTCGGAGAAGCGTTGCTCATCTTATGGCTAAGAATGCGTTTCATTTGCGACTCAGCGTCTTGGTGTTAGGGTTAGGGGTTAGGGTAGAATCGGATTCCCGGAGATCTCCTCACTTTGTCATTGGACTTCGTGGTTGGGTAGAGATCTAAGGCAAGGCACGGGCCAGCGCATATCACTCAGTATCAGACCCACTGTATGTACTTTGATCCCATGCAGTATGAAAGTTTTAGATCTACCAGTCTAACAGGTAGGGGTTACAGTAAGGGACCTAGACCCGACCGTGTCCTTTTAGGGGGCAGATAGTAGCGGTGGTAGGAAGGGTTTGAAACCTGTACCCCGGGACTAAGCTGCGCTCCCATAGGAATCAGGTGGGAAGAGGTCTCAGGAGGGTTAGGTAAGAATCGGATTCCCAGAGATAGGGTTAGGGGTTAGGTTAGGGTGGGGTCGTGACCTCCTGGTGAAGGTCACGGGGGGCACGGGCACAAGGGGAGCATTAATCTAAAAGATCTTAAAGTGTTCTTCCATTTGGAGCATAGATCTTGCTAAAAGTCCCCCCATGATAAACAATCTACTAAAAGAATAAAACAATAAAAAAATGTTAAAATAAATAAATTATTAAAAACAGAGCATCAGAGCAGACGCAAGCCAGCTTTGCCATAGGCTGTGGCTTTGTCCAATGCCGTCTGATCCAGGGGGGGCAGGTCCTGAAGGATCGCCGCTATCACTAGGTCGTAATGTTGTTTTAGGATGTTCATATTGCCTCTCATCCATTCATCTGTTTGCTTTAACTTTGGCACTAGTTTCAGCATTAGGAGATGAGGGTTTAATAAAGTAGGTTAGTCTATTGACCTGTCTGAGCACCCCCCCTGGGAATCTCTGGGACTGTTGGGTCTTTTCTATCACCTCCGCATGATGGACTGCTTGAAGCAGTTTAAAGTACTTTTTTTCACTTTGTCATCTGACTCTCTTGTGCTTGGGGGCCGTCTGGTCCCCCCATCCCTCCTAAATTGTCCCTCAAATTGGTGGCGAAATGGTGGTCGTCTATTATTTCTATAGGCTATCTTCTTACCCCATGAGGGGCCCCGGTAACCGTTTAATGGAGGACTAGGTAAGTATTTGGAAGGTAAGTATTTGGAAAACCAAAAGGGGGAAAAAAACTGAAATTGTGTTTATTCTGGAACCGTGAAAGAACACAATGTATTGACAAACAACGTGAAACACAAAAGGAAGGGAGCGATCTGCTGATTTTTCGGATTGCTCTTTCCTATATACTGTGGAGGTATTTTTATCCTCCTTTCTGAAGATTGAGGGTCTTCTTTACAAGACACCCTGGATTCAAAGGTTATATTTAGCACATCTCTAAAAAAAACCTTGCCCAGAATATTTGATTTAAAAATATTTGTGCTCAAGAGGTTGCCAATGTATTTAAGACATGCTTTAAGGTGTTTAAAACACAAAAATCCCACTTATAAAACTGGCCAAACTGTAAAACCCTTTGCGCACACACACACGCACACACACACGCACACACACTAAGATGGCTGTGGTCTTGAGCAAGCGGGTCTAAGCTAAAAGATCCAAGGATCTAGTAAAGTGCTTTTTAGTGCCGTTTTAAAAGCAGAGATGTGCAGTCATTTGGAGGAAAGAATCAAATAAATGGTTTAAAAACGGATTTAAAAAAATCCAATGATTTAAAATTCAGCAGAAGTCGATCGTAAGTGCCACTAGAAACACCACAAGAAAAGGGTATAAGTGCAAATGTGGAAGCAGTAATAAGCTCCTAAGTGCAAATGTGGAAGCAATGCTAAGCTCCTAATTAGTGTTGTTACGAGATGTGCCGACGCTTCGAAGCGTGTGTCGAGTAATGGAGGGGGCGTTTCCTCGAAGCGCGTATCGAGGCTTGCTTCATGTAGGGGAGGAGCCAAAAATGATGACGTCCGAAGCCTCGCTACCCGGCTGTACCACGTGACTGCTTCGGCAAGCGGAAAACCCTCTGGTGTACTGGGAGAGGCAAACATTTCTTTATCGACATTTATATAGACTAGCTCTTGCGTTTTTGTGCACGCCAGCGTCTTCTGTACCCTGTGAAAGGGTGTTTTCAAAGGCCGGAGAGGTTGTGTCCAAAAAAAGGAATCGCTTAAAACCAAAAACTGTTGAGAAACTGTTATTTCTGAATACAAATGAATACAATGTCCCCTGTCCTGTACATCACTGTCCAAGTTCCACAAGCATATTCAGTCCTCTCTTCCTAGTTCCACAAGCACTTTCACTGTCCTGCCTGCTTAAGCCCATGCCATTTCCCTAAAGTGACATAATAACATTATTACACCACCTGCCTTACCATACGACACTACCATTTTAGGAAAATGTTCACACACAGGATACATTCAAAACATATTTTATTATGCACATATGTGATCATTTATTTACAGAAATTATTTGGGCATACATTTTTGTAATTCAGTCATTCCCAACAGCCATAACAGACACAACAATTCAATGCATCACATTGTGGTTCAGATACAGCTGCCTGTGATTATACTTTTGGCCACTAGGTGGTGTCGTGTGCACATGAAGCTTCGAGTAATGAACCCTTTCTCGAACCAATTGGCTGAAGTGGTTCGATGCCTCATGAGGCTTCATCTCGCCATCACTACTCCTAATGTTTCGCCATGCTGCTATGGCTTCTTCAGAGGAATGAAAGGAAGACTGACAAGGACATACAATATATAGTAGGACGGACAGGGGAGGAGCTCCAGAAGGAGGCTCCTGATTGGCCGGTGAGAACCAACACACCTGTCCTAATTTCTCCCACCTGCAGGTGATCTGCTCCAATCTAAAGGGGCAATCAGCCAGGGTGACTCCCCTGAGGGGCGGGCCCCCACCTACCGACAACCCACCCGCCACTGTTCCACATATCACAAAATAGTGCAGTGGAGCCTGAAAATTCAACAACCGGTGCTGGTGTTTGGCGATTCAAATCTATCGAGGATCCCAAAACATCAGTACCTCTTGGTCCAGATAGATAACTTCCCAGGGGCTCAAATACACCACCTGAAAGAGATCCTGGGTAAGCTAGATCCCTGTCACGCAACCCAGAAAGTCGTCCTCTCTGTAGGCTTGAACAACTGCCTTAGGGACAATCAGCTCGGGACAATGACAAAGCAGTTCCAACAGCTAATGTCACGGGCCAAAACGGTCTTCCCTAGAGCAGAGATTGTGGTCCCCCTGATCCAGTTCTCCCCACGGCTCCAGCTGAAGTACAGAACCCTTTTGAGGGGAATTAAACTTTTTCTGGAGGACAACTTCAGAACCTTAAAAGGAATTGAGGAGGATCAGTTCCGGGTTAGTCAAAAGGACCTCATCCATTGGACATTTGGATATTTGGGACCTTGAGAGGATCTGCGGTGACAGTGAGAGAGAGAAGAACTTATCAACGGGGGAAAGAGAAGCACTTGAGCAACTAAAATCCAATAAGGATATAGTGATTAAACCTGCTGACAAGGGGTCAAAAATTGTAAATAATACAACACACTACTTACCTTTAACCTGCTCCCTGCAACTGGAAACCCAGAAAAAGATCCGGGAGATGGTGGGACGCTTGTATGAGAAAAAGATAATCACAGCGAAACAAAGGTATTACCTGTCTGGTGAGGACCCTCCACGTCCCCGCAAATTTGATCTCTTGCCCAAGATCCATAAGGATCCAGAGACCTGGACGGTCCCACATCAGGTTCCTCCTGGCAGACCGATTGTGTCTGATTGTGGGAGTGAATCATATAGAATAGCAGAATTTATTGATTCCTACATTAACCCCTTGTCACAAAAACATGAGAGCTACATTAGGGACACTTACGAGTTCATTACAAAACTGAAGCAGATCGTGGTGCCACCTGGTGGGATGCTTTTCTCCGTTGATATTGACTCTCTCTACACTAATATAGAGACTCGACTGGGTCTTCAAGCGGTGCGGGACATCTTTATGAGGTACCCTGAACCCACTAGGCCGGATGAGGCCCTCCTCACATTTTTAGAATTAGGTCTCACTAAAAATGACTTTGAGTTCAACTCTGAATTTTATCTCCAGGTCCATGGAACTGCGATGGGAAAGAAGTTTGCTCCGGCCTATGCAAATATATATATGGCGGACTGGGAGCGGACTGTCTTCCCCAAATGCAGCAAATTACCCAGTTTTTATGTACGGTACCTGGATGATATTTTCGGGATTTGGAACCATTCCAAAACTGAATTTTGTGATTTTATTGCGGTCCTCAACGATCATCATACCCCCACGGTCTCAACCACAATTAATTAGAGCCAGTAGATCCTTGTGTGGGTGGGGAGTGGTCCTGATTTGGGGAGAGAAAGTATATATCCTCTTAGGTCATTTTTTGGCACTTATTTATTTATTTATATCAGCACTTTTGTAGCACCTAGAGGATTTTACTTTTTCACACAGTATATTTGCCCAGAAACCCTCCCCTTACCTGAAAAAAACACATTTAATTATCTTTTGACTCACCTGATGATGGCTGGAACACCTCCATTTGGAGATCCGAAATGACACCTGTAAAATATAAAAAATACAAACCCAGTTTTTGAGAACCAAAAGTGGTTTTTATCATAAAGTTTGTGAGCCCGTGCATCCTGGCTGCCCTATGGCAGCCCGAGTTCTTTTCCCCTTTACCTAACCCTAACCCTACCCCTAACCCTAAGGGGTTGTGCTCCAAATTATTATTATTATATCAATGTTCAAACATTGATCTAATTTTAATTATTTATTAAATTAATAATTTTATTGTATATATTTCATGTTATCAAATATTGTGTGCTTTTTGCATGTTCCTATTTTATATATATATATATATATATTTGCATGGTTTAATTAATTTATATTCCTTTATTTTATTTATTTATTCTTTGAGACACATACGGTGGTCGGGTTGCCACATATTTAACTATAATATTCCTAGTTCTCGCACGTAGACGGAAAATATTTTAAATAAAGGACCGTCCATTTTAACTATTCCTCTTAGCCCAGTGTTTCCTCATCTCGTTGTTGTTTTATTTACATGTTTTACCCCTTTAAAGCACTTACCTTTAAAGTTTTACATGTGGTGTGTGTGTATATATATACTATGTGTATTTATCTTTTTATACTTTGTTATTTTATTTATTCATTTATATCATTGTTTTATTAATATATTTATAAAGGAAACACTGTATTAATTTGTTGGACGGTGCCTTAATTTGTCTGACTTTTATAGGAACCTCCACTGAGGGGCGGACTTTGGAGATCCTGGGGTTTCTTTTAAGGGTCTACTCCCGTTGCTCGGCTTGCGCTTGCTACAATGCTCTTTTTAAACCCTTTTAATAATTTACTTATTATTTTATTGTTTTATAACATTTTAATCCTTTTAACACAATTTTTTTTAATTTTACCCTATTTTTAAACTTTTATTCTTTTAGAAGATCGTTTATCATGGGGGGACTTTTTAGCAAAAACTATGCTCCGAATTAAAGAACACTCTTATATCTTTGAGATTATTGTTCCCCTTGTGCCCGTGCCCCCCGTGACCTTCACCAGGAGGTCACGTCCCCACCTCAACCTAACCCATGAGCCCATTTGCTGTGCTCCTGGATCTAACTCCAACCATGTCTACCGGAAGGGAACTATCCGACTTTCAACTCTTGACCAGATCAATTTTCAATCTTCTTAGAACCCACCATCACCTGGGCTACATCCAAAGGGCGGCAAGGACCGACGACGTCCCCCGGGCTCTTAGGGACATAAGGAATTTCCTCTCCCAGGCAGTCCATGCGTCCATCCCCAATACACACACTTCTGTCTTGCTGAATGGAAATGCAACTAATTGGCTACAGGTCAACCTTCAAATTCTGGAAGAACATTACGAAGGCAATATCCGTGATCTCAGAAGACACATATCATCACTTTCCCCTCAGGATTACCAACAAGCCTGGCAGGTAGCCAGCAGATGGGTCCTTACAAAATTCCCCCACACACAAAACAACACTTTCACTGAAGCAATTGATGACCTAGACCGCATTGGATTACGCATCCACCGACAGGACCGAACCGGTACAGCACCCCATCATAACGGACCTTCAACCCATCAGAACACCTCACGTTCACAAATCCGACCCTCCACCAGCAACCAACGACAGCAACCAACGACAAACGCAAGGTCCAACCACCCCAACATACACCATAGACCAGACCCGCTCTCCCCGCCGTGATCAGACCCGAAGGGCACCCCAGCATAACCGGCCCACCCCTAACCAAAAATCTACACGGTCCCAGGGACTTCAATCCACCAGCAACCACCATAGAACACAGGGTCCACAACCAATCCCCCACATAGGACCCCTGCCAAATAGACATGGATCCTCCCCTAACCCCGACAGACAGCCAAGACCACTCACAGTAATGTGACACTGGTATCTCCCTACGTTTGGGGTCTACCACCCACAAAAACCAAATCAGATCAGGGTGGTCTTCGACTCCAGCTCCCAGTACTTTGGCGTCTCCCTCAATGACGTGCTGCTCACTGGTTCCGATCTCAACAACTCCCTCCTTGGTGTCCTGCTACGCTTCCGGAAAGAGAGAGTTGCAATTATTGCGGACATCCAGCAGATGTTTTATTGTTTCTTGGTGCATGAAGACCACCGCAACTTCCTTCGTTTTTTATGGTACAAGGACAATGACATCAATAAGGAAGTTGTTGACTACAGGATGACGGTCCAAGTCTTTGGCAACGCACCATCTCCCGCTGTGGCTATCTATGGGCTACGAAGGGCCATCAGAGAAGGTGCAAAGGAGCATGGTGCTGATACTGTCAAGTTTGTGGAAAGGCACTTTTATGTGGACGATGGCTTGGTTTTCCTACCATCTGAAGCGGAGGCAATCGACTTGCTTCAACGAACGCAAGCATCACTCGCTGAATCAAACCTCCACTTACACAAGTTTGCATCAAACTGTCAGGCAGTTATAGAGGCCTTCCCGCCTGAAGATTGTGCCTCAGTAATCAAGGACCTAGATCTGAGCGGAGAAACAACTCCCACGCAACGGAGCCTGGGTCTGCTCTGGGAGATCAGGACTGACACGTTCACCTACTCTGCATTGACTGCGATTAAACCATTTACTCGACGAGGAGTTCTCTCCACCGTCAACAGTATTTTTGATCCTCTGGGTCTACTGGCACCTGTCACGATCCAGGGAAGAGCCCTCTTAAGGGAACATACTTCAGAACTGTCGGACTGGGATGCGCCTCTCCCAGAAGACAAACAAAGCAAATGGGAATCCTGGAGAGACTCGCTCCAGGACCTAAAACAGCTTAATGTTCCTCATACATACATAACGAGCTCACCCACAAAAGCAGGGCGCAAAGAATTGTGTGTGTTTTCGGATGCATCTACCAAGGCCATCGGCGCGGTGGCGTACCTGAAAGCAGTTCAAGAAAATGGGCATACTGAAGTAGGATTTGTTATGGGTAAGGCAAAGCTAGCACCCCAGTCTGAGCCTACAATCCCAGGGCTTGAGCTTTGTGCTGCCGTCTTAGCAGTAGAGATGGCCGATCTCATCAAAGACGAACTAGACCTAAAGTTGGATGCCACCAAGTTCTATACGGACAGCAAAGTAGTGCTCGGCTATATCTGTAACGAGTCGAAACGATTCTATGCATACGTCCACAATAGAGTTCAACGCATCCGTCAATCGTCAAAGCCCGAGCAATGGCGTTATGTATGTACAGAGGAAAACCCTGCCGACCATGCATCAAGATCTTTACCAGCATCCCGCCTCGTACAAACCTCTTGGTTCTCTGGACCCTCCTTCCTGCATCAGCCATGTACAGAGGAAACACAAACGAGTGAAACATTTAAGCTCCTTGCACCTGAAAGAGACTCTGAAATCCGACCACAAATATAAACCTGTGCTACTTGCCTATGTAACCTCTGTGAGATGTCTCCTGGCTGATTGAATATCTTGGAGCTGGTGGCTTGTGGTAACAGGTATCAAGTTTATTCCACATCTGCAATCATCACAAAGGACAGTAGAATTTCAGCACCTGTGGACTACTGCGCATGCTCTATCTAGCAGTAAATCCTCCATTGCGCTGAGGATTCCCCATAGAAACACAGTGGTCTAATAATACAGTGATCGTATAGTGTTTTTTTGTATTCATGTAAATAAAATAGCCGAAATAGAACAAAAACTGTCTTTCTTAAATGTATGAGGAGAAATAAAAAGATATATATAACCAAAAATATAATTATACAGATTTCTCTCACTGGACTGTTACCTTTTTCATTTTATAATAACAATTGTGATACTATTGTAAACATGCAGACTATATAAAACACTCCATCTGCATGTTTAAAATAGTACCACACTCTATAGAACAACATACTGTAACATACCTGCAATCATCACAAAGGACAGTAGAATTTCAGCACCTGTGGACTACTGCGCATGCTCTATCTAGAAAGACGGCATAACAGTAATGTTAGCTAGCTACAACGGACACATTTTTACTGGCAATAAAACACATAGAAAACGTATAGTTAACTTAATAAAAACATGGCGAATATAATCTAAGACAATTATTATTCAACAAAATAAAGCCAGCTCAACTCTTATGTACTTTTAAAACTAGTTAACATTATATTGTCCACGGACATTCACAGAAACATTACCTAGCAGTAAATCCTCCTTTGCGCTGAGGATTACCCATAGTCCTTTGCGTCTACTATTCAGTGCAGGTACATATTTACAACAGCAGGTGGCGTAGTTTTCCCATTTAGCAGGATTTAATCTGAACGTGTTCAACTATGTTACACCTGGAAGAACCAATACTAACCTCTGCCCGCTTCCAGCGCTTCTCCACCTTTGCATCTCTAGTAAGAGGAGTAGCATTTCTGGTTCACATGGCAAGATCCTTCAAACACTTGAATCAAACCAGCAAATGCAAAGGTTGGCACACATGCAACTTACCTCGTACTCCAGAGGAATTGGACCAAGCGAGGAATGTTATCCTTAAAGCCACACAAGAGGACGTTTTTGCGAAAGACCTGACCGCTCTCCGAGTCAACAAAACAGTATCCAAAAACAGTGCCTTGTTGAAAGTCGGTCCAACCTTGGAGGACAATCTCATCTGCGTTGGAGGCCGGCTAAAGCACTCCAACCTAGCAACTGCAGAAAAGAACCCAATAATTCTACCCAAAGATAACCACATCTCCCTACTCCTCACCCAACATCACCATGAGCAGGTCGTCACCTGACAGAAGGAGCGATCAGGGCAGCAGGACTGTGGATCTTGGGAGGCAAGAGGTTAATCAATTCAGTACTCCACAAATGCATAATCTGCCGCAAGCTGCGTTGAAAACTGGAAGAACAACGCATGGCAGACCTGCCACCAGAGCGTCTCAAAGCTTGTCCTCCTTTTACATATGTGGGGCTCGATTTATTTGGACCTTGGTCTGTCACAACCAGACGCACCAGAGGAGGACATGCAGAGAATAAGCGATGGGCCATTATGTTTTGCTGTATTAGTTCAAGGGCTGTACACGGCGAGATAATCGAGTCTTTAGACACGTCCAGCTGCATAAACGCTCTTAGGAGGTTCTTCGCACTGAGAGGTCCTGCGAAACAGCTCCAATCGGATTGCGGTACCAACTTTATTGGAGCGTGCAAGGAGCTTGGGATGGACAAAACGGTGCAGAAGTACGAAGTAGCGAGCAGGGGTGTAGCTGGGTATTTAACCCGCCACATGCCTCTCACATGGGAGGCTCTTGGGAGCGCATGATTGGCATCGCCAGAAGAATCCTCAATTCAATGTTTCTTCAGCAAAACATTCGCATAACCCATGAAGTGATTTGCACATTAATGGCAGAGGTCACAGCCATAATGAATGCACGACCACTCCTACCTGTGTCAACGGACCCAGACAAACCGTTTATATTCTCGCCAGCAATGCTCCTTACACAAAACACAGGCACTCAACCTCCACCAGGAGATTTCTCAGACATGGACCTGTACACAAAGCAATGGAGACAGGTCCAGGCTCTAGCCAACCAATTCTGGAATCGCTGGAGCCGTGAATACTTGCCTACCTTACAACACAGACAGAAGTGGACGGTGCCATGTAGAAACCTTCAAGTCGGAGATCTAGTTCTCCTCAGGGACAAGCAGACCGCAACTGCTGGCCTATGGCGAGTATTGCTGCAACGTTCCCTGGTAAGGATGGGCATGTAAGAAAGGTCCCCAGGCGAAAAAAAAGTGTATTTTTTTGTACTTAAAATATACTAACAATTTCAATAGTACACTTCAAATATACTTTCAAAGAATTGTACTTTCTGAAAATATATAAAAAGTATACAAAAGTCACGCTTTCACCCATTTTCAAAAATCTACTTTTAACACACTTTAAAATAATTGTACTGTAGTATACTTTCAAAAAATATATTATAAGTAAAATATACTTTAAGTAAAAGCTCTGTGCAATTACTTAAACATATTTCTTTGAACTTTGTTTTCAAACATATTTTTTTGTATATTTCAAAATGTATGATCTAAATTACCATTCAAACAATGTATTTAAAGCACATTTTATAAATACAGATTTTAAATATACCGATTTTTTGGTATATTTTAAGTAATATTTTAGTGTAATTGGTAAGTAAACTTATTCATGCTATTATTTCAATATATTAATTGTACTATTATTTTGGAACGTGTTAAAATGTATTACTGTGAAAATGCACCGAAAGCACATTTACAAATATATATATTTTGATATCTTGCCATTTTATAAAATATTATATAATTTTTATTATATCATAATATAATAAATATTATATTTTATACATGCGCTTTCTGCGCATGGGCAGAGTGCTAGAAATTCAAATTGTGAAGGCGGGAATTTTTTTCACTCTGGGGGATTTCAGTTGGAAGCTCCGGCATTGCCATCTGTCCACAGGTCTCAGTTTTCGGTAAGTAAGCAATTTATAACCATATGTGTGTTATATTTGTTCTAAACAGAGTTGTCTTTACACTTTAAAACAGTGTTTGATAGAAACAAGCATTTAGCTGACACTATCAATTGTGTGTTTGCTACTTTAGCTAACGTTACAATAGCTAACGTTAGCTTAGTTGCTACTTTAGCTAACGTTACAACAGCTAGCTTAGTTGTGTAGTAGCATATCGTGAAGGTGATATGTATGTTAACGTTAAGCTAACATGATATTGCGCTCAAGTGGAATGCTAGGTGAATTCAATTGTAGTAGCTTTTAGACTGTTTTAGTAGCTTGTGGCCTTCACTAACATGCATGCAAATATTAATGGGCTATTTAATGAGTTGTGACCAGGTTGTGCTTTATGAGAATAACTATAAGTAAAAGTAGTAGATTCATGTACGCAGAATTAAGATAATTAATTTTTCCATTAAGAAAATGTATAATGAAGTCAGTGTATTTTTTAAGGTCACCATAGGTCTGTAGAAATATGCTAAAATATATAGAGGCATTGAACTTATAAGAATTATGTATGTTCTCAATTGCAATCGTGTTGCGTGGTCATTGAGCAAAGGTCTCAAGCGCTCTGGGCGAGGCACTCTTGCGCTCACCGTACAAAGAAGAAGCTCTGACTCACTGGTGGTTTAGCTTAAATTGTGTTATGAAACGGATAAGTCCATTGAATATTGTGTAGCAACATATGGGTGCAGGACCAACACCTTGAGAATTCTCTCAGCTGGCAGAACTCCCACAGGAGGAAGACTCCCACACACACAGGGGCCTCTACCCTGGCGTGTGTGTGTGCGAAGATGATGCGTCCCTGTGCAGGACAAGGTCAAATCCTCATCGGAAAATATAAGAAACAGGGAAATGTTAGAACAGGGCTCACAACCACCGAGACGAGAGATACGTATTCTGAGCCCTGACTTTGTGTCTGATGCCAGGGATACTTAATCTTTGATGGTGTTCTGTGAAACCATAGATCGATGCATTATATGTTCTGATGCTTGACTTAATAAATTGTTAATACTTTTAGACCGTCTGTCATCTGTTGTTTATCAGAGTAATTCCAATTCAAACGATCTGCGCGGGGTCCTTCTGAAGGTGTAGTCTTTTGGAGTCAGATTATACAGTGGGCTGTTTGCCCGAGGTGGAATCCCCAACAGGTCTTATATATATATATTCTAGACATTTTGTGTAATTATTGATGTTTTGAGGGATATTTCAACAACTGTAATCCTTTTCTACAGGCGACAAGTGCTTTCAACCCTTAAAAGGCGGCCATCCTCTGGGCATCCAATTTGAGGAAGCTGATGGGCATCTCATTCTGAAGTATATGGTAAGTCAATGTAACTGCATATGCCAGACACATGTACTGTTTTGTATTACAGAAAATGTTTTAAGATCCTAATATCACTAATAGTTACAACAAATCATTGCGACAGCACAAATAACTCAGTTCACACCTGCTAAATAGGTATAGAAAATGTCAGATTTGAGTAACGAAAACAATGCCGAACTTTTTTGCTTTAACTTGTCAATGTGAAGTAAATGTTGATTGCACAGTGTAAGAGCTATAGAAAAATGACACCACGTTCCTTTTATCTTCGCCAGCATCGTCTGCTATTCAAGTTAAGATGTGTCAGAAATAAAGTGATGAGATTTACTAGGTTACATGTGTCACACATCAGTCAAGTGAATTAGTAGAGTGTGGGAACCTCCACACCACTGGTGGTACCGCTCCATAGAGGGATGTACAGACTACTAGCAGTGTTTTAAATAATGAAGCACATTGTATTCATATTTGAATAACGTCTATTAATTCGTAATAGGTAGGTAGAGATCTTCCAACTGTATATTAATGTGTTCCATTGATTCTCTCATATACAGCACGCCTTGGCTGACAGCACAGTCATGGTTTCAAAGAGGGCCTTCCTGCGGCTTAATCGCTCACGGATGACCCTTTTTTGCCAGGAGCTGGCTGCCCTGGTATTCACCAAGGAGGTCCTTGCTGCATCCACCATGACTGGAAAGTCTGGCAAAATGGGACCTCCTAAAAGGCAACTGGACGTTGCCAAAGTGCAAGCAGTAACAGGTAGGTCATTGTCTTGAGTCGTATGTAGACAATTTAAAGCTTCTGTGATTTATAAAGCAGCAGGATCACATGTTCGTGATAAACACACCACCAGTGATGAAATATATGTTTGACCTGCACTGGTAGGAATATTGGCATATCCTATTGATATAGTTCCTCAATGTTAATCCTGATTTACTGTTCAAAAAAATTATATTGGTTCAACAGGATTTCCTGTGTAGTCAAAATAGAAGAAAATGTTGTATGAATATGCTGTGTGACATCATCTCTCGTCTCTTCTCTTAACAGATGCTGTTATTGCGGAATTTCCCGAAACCAGAGCCTCGGACGTGCGAGCGGCCATCCGGAGGAAGTGCAACAATGAGCATTGTAACCCAAAAAAATGAACATGTTCATATTTAGAGAGCAAGAGTTTGGGGATGTTTCAGTGTTCTGTGTTTTAATGTTTTAATGTTTTGCTCTCTGTTCACTATATTTCTCTTTTTTTGTTCATAAATGTGTGTTAGTCAATGTTATATAATACTATTTTGGTTTGTGTATTATAAATATATTATATATATATATATATATATATATTATAATAAAATATATTTGAAATTCAATAAAGTGTTTTGGATTAATATCTGGGAAGTTCATTCCGTATTTGGTAATACATTTGTAATATTGTAATGTATAATACTATGTAGTGTACAAAGTAATACGAAAGTGTACTTTCTTAGTAATTGGAATAAGCCAAAAGTATAACTTTTGGTATATTATTAGTGTTATATAAATATATTTATATTGTGCTAATAGTATAACTATTGGTATACTATTAGCATATGTTAAATATACTTCTATTGTACTAATAGTATATCAAAAGTATACTTTTGGTATACTATTAGTACAATATAAATATATTTATATTATAATGTTTATATATTTATAAAACACTTATAGTATATTTCAAATATAATTCAAACATAAAAAAGTATATTTTAAGTTGGCTATAAGCATGTTTATTAGTACATCCACAGTCATATACTTAAATTGTAATAAGTATACAATAAGTTGTTCCAATTTAGTACGCAAAAAGTACAAAAAAATATACTTAATACACTTAGAATTGTCCACAACTACTACTTAATTACTACTTAAGTATATTAAGTACAAAATAAGTTGTTCCAAAATAATACTCTTTAAGTATACTGATGATAAGTAGGGCTTCAAGTATACTTGAGTATACTTAAGTATACTAAGATTAAATATACTTTTCATACTTATTTTTCGCCTGGGTCGAGGTGAAAACGACTGACCAAGGCAGTGTCAAGACTTTTCTTAGACCAATTACAGAACTTGTTCTACTGTTAACCAAAGACTGATTTTGAATGTTGAATGTTCTTGAATCCTGCAAACTTGTAGTGACCTCACATTGGTCAGACGGGGAGTGTGTTGCCTTTAAAGGTATTTTTCTACTTTGTTGAGATAATTTGTTTATGCTCATTACCAGATGAAAAGATGGTTATTGTAATGTTGTTTTTCGTTCACGTCATGATGTCACTTCCGGGTGTGTCACTTCCGGGTTGTCACTTCCGGTTTTGGGTAGCTTCATTGGTTCTAGTCAAACAAAAGAGAGCCGCATGCTCAGAGGAGTGATCGGCTCGCATCCACCTGGAAGCATCCTAGGAGCAATGCTGTAAGTTACTTTACTTGACATTGGACAAAGTGGGCATTTTATATCAGTAAAGATTTGGTTGATGGGTCATTTAAATAGGTTTGTCTTATATGCAAGTTTGGAACAATGCCAGTGGTTTCTATAAATGTTTGCTGATGTACAAATGATCTATGTATGTTTGTATTTACAATCAGACTGAATATTTTGTATTGTTTGTATTTTCAGTTTTCACCACACAACATGTTAAAGGAACAGAGTGACAGTAAAAGGGTGAAAATGACTACGACTCTGTCTTCATTGACTGTGGTTTAGCTCGGTGTTTAAATCAGAGTTTCGACACACTGAACGAGAACACTACAGGCTTACTTACAGGCTTACTTACTTACAGGCTTACTTACCTACTTACTTACAGGCTTACTTACCTACTTACTTACAGGCTTACTTACTTACAGGCTTACTTACCTACTTACTTACAGGCTTACTTACCTACTTACTTACAGGCTTACTTACTTACAGGCTTACTTACAGGCTTACTTACTTACAGGCTTACTTACTTACAGGCTTACTTACTTACAGGCTTACTTACTTACAGGCTTACTTACCTACTTACTTGCAGGCTTACTTACTTACAGGCTTACTTACTTACAGGCTTACTTACCTACTTACTTACAGGCTTACTTACTTACAGGCTTACTTACCTACTTACAGGCTTACTTACTTACAGGCTTACTTACCTACTTACTTACAGGCTTACTTACTTACTTACAGGCTTACTTACAGGCTTACTTACTTACAGGCTTACTTACCTACTTACTTACAGGATTACTTACTTACTTACAGGCTTACTTACTTACTTAGTTACTTGCTTGCTTACTTACTTACAGGCTTACTCAATTACAGGCTTACTTACCTACTTACTTACAGGCTTACTTACTTACAGGTTTACTTACAGGCTTACTTACTTACAGGCTTACTTACCTACTTACTTACAGGCTTACTTACTTACAGGCTTACTTACTTACTTACTTACAGGCTTACTTACTTGCTTACAGGCTTACTTACTTACAGGCTTACAAACTTACTTACTTACAAGCTAACTTACTTACAGGCTTACTTACTTACTTACTTACAGGCTTACTTACTTACAAGCTAACTTACTTACAGGCTTACTTACTTACTTACAGGCTTACTTACCTACTTACTTACAGGCTTACTTACTTACTTACTTACAGGCTTACTTACTTACAAGCTAACTTACTTACAGGCTTACTTACTTACTTACTTACAAGCTAACTTACTTACAGGCTTACTTACTTACTTACTTACAGGCTTACTTACTTACAAGCTAACTTACTTACAGGCTTACTTACTTACTTACTTACAGGCTTACTTACCTACTTACTTACAGGCTTACTTACTTACTTAAAACAAAGCTTGAGACCCAAGATAAAGGCAGAGGAGGCTCCCTCAAAAGCTAAAATAATTTGTTCCACCGCCAAGGCCTTTGGGCCGCTTGTTGTGGTTGCTAACTGTTTGTTTTTCATTGTTCCTATCAGTCTGAGACCAAAAGTCTGAGACCGAAATGTGTGTAACATTGGCCATCGGCCCCCACCTTTGCGCATTCTGTATAAAGAAAGCTCGTTCACTTTTTTCTTGGTTCTTCCTCACTGAGATTGTACGCATTCTGTTGTGATGATTGAACCTTCTCTGCGCAGAGAATAAATACTTAAAAGACAACTTGGTTTTTGGTATTATGTATTTCAGCATTGAAAGACTCACGCAAAGCGGGTATAGACATTTTTTCCATTACAATTTGCGTCATGAACAGGATCCCCTGTAAGATCGTCAGAGGCCAACAGGGATCGGTGAACTGGCCCTTCTGCTTCAACTTACCTCCAGACAAAATTTAAGAGAGAGAGAGGCCCGATCGCTGTTCTGATTGTGTTCACTGGGATCCAATCTTGATGGACCTGTTGAGTCCAAATAACTCAAAATTCTCATTTGGTGAGTCGCTGACATTTTGTTTTTTAATTAATCGTATGAGTGAAATTGATCCAGGAAGACCATATCGTGAGACTGAAAAGCAAATATGTCTGTTATTGTTCATATTTTTATTTTGTTTATTTAGTTTTTCGGGTTTATTGTGGATGTTGGTTTGACTTGTATCTTAACGTTTTTCTGAGCAGTGACGATTGGGTTACCTTGAAAACAAGGGTGAGTGTTTAACATTTGAAGTTGAACACTGAAGTCCTTTGACCTAAGAGATGTTAGAGTCCGTAAGGATAAATGTTATCTAGAGAAAAGGGAGGACTGGAAAACAAGGATGAGTGTTTAGTGTTGCATGTTGCAAACCTTAGAGGGTGGTACGCTAAGCATTGTAGTCCTTTGACCTATGCTGGAAAACAGGGGTGAGTGTTTGGCACACTGGTGAGTGTTTGGTAAGGGTTGAAGATCTTGGGGTTAGACGTTAAGCGCTGGAGTCCGTTGACCAAAGAGACTAAGAGTCCATGAGGATAAAGGTTGTCGAGTGGTAGGTGTAGGAGCCAGGTATGGCCTGTGTCATTTATACCTTTTTTGGTCACTTCCGGTACACTTCCGGTAATTGAGTCACGTGGTGTTGGGGAAAGCAATATCAGCTGTTCAGTGGTTTAGTTGCAGGATTGGAAGGAGAGGGGGTGAGAGAGGGAGCCTTATTTTTTGTTGACCGCTACGTCACGATATTACGCACTATTGTCATTGTTTGACCTATGAATGCATTCCAGAATCAACGTTTGTTGTTTACAAATAAACACGCAAAGCTCAACCACTGGATCAGGAAATCATTGATAGCCAGTGCGTCCGCAAGTCTACCTACAAGTCCCCTACTTAGCCTCTCGGTGACTATCTGAAAGTGGCTGTTAGTCACCTACATTTGTCAACAAAAATACTAAGTACAACGAAGCCTACGGAGCCATACTACTTTTGGCATTGATGAGCCAGACGCGGAGGATTGCAAGTGTTGGGGGGGCTCCTCCTGAAGTCCACTGTCATCTCCACAGTTTTGAGCTTGTTTAGCTCCAGGTTGTTCTGACCACACAAGGGGACCAGCTGTTCAACCTCCCGTCTGTACGCAGACTCATCACCGTCCCTGATGAGGCTGATGACTGTTGTGTCGTCTGCGAACTTCAGGAGTTTAACAGACGGGTCCTCTGAGGTGCAGTCGTTGATGTAGAGGGAGAAGAGCAGTGGGGAGAGCACAGATCCCTGGGGGGCGCCACTGCTGATAGTCTGGGTACTGGATGTGATTTTTCCCAGCCTCACCTGCTGAGTCCTGTCTGTCAGGAAGTTTGTGATCCACTGACAGGTGGAGGCTGGCACAGTGAGCTGGGAGAGTTTGGGTTGGAGTATTGCTGGGATGATGGTGTTGAACGCTGAGCTGAAGTCCACAAACAGAACCCTTGCATATGTCCCTAGGGAGTCGAGGTGTTGCAGCATGTAGTGAAGTCCCATATTGACTGCATCATCCACCGACCTGTTTGCACGGTAGGCAAACTGCAGGGGGTCCAGCAGGAGCCCTGTGATGTTCTTCAGGCGGGTCAACACCAGTCTCTCAAAGGATTTCATGACCACAGACGTTATTGCTCATATAACATAAATATTTAATCTTGAAAAAAGTAACTATTAAAAAACTTAAAATATGTTTAGTTGCATGTTTCTATAAAAGTATTTTACATTATACATGGTAGTATAAGTTCTGGGAATTTGTCAATCCTGTGAGCTGTATGAGTGATAGACCTCTTTCTGCTGGTTAGCCTGCTGCCAAGAGACCCGACCCCAGATAAGCGATAAAAAATGGATGGATGGATAGACTGTTATGTGTAACAGGAGGACAATAGGACATTTGAAAAATAAAAAGCATTTCGTCAATGTACTGAACTAAAAATTTGAGAAATTGTGTAGTCATATTAGTTTACAAAATAATACATACATTTGTACAGTGTACATAAATCCCATGTAGGAGTGTGAGGTGTTGGGGCCGTAACTTTTGAACTCAGAGAAGCCGCCCTCCCCCTCACTGCAGCCATGTGCTTGGTGTCCGTTTCCAAAACAAAACAGCTGGTTCGAGGTAAAATCAAATGGATTTATTATCCCACAAACGCAAGAACAGTTACAAACCGAATCACACTATTAATAACAATATGTTCCATGAAACAGGCCAAATCCAGATCACCCGGCCGACTAGTGTCGGTCCGATGGCCCGCAGCGAATCTCAAGATGTCCTCCCATTCACTGTCCAATAGTCTCCTAAGTCTCTCTGAGATGTCCTGTATCAGCTCAGTGATGGCCTGAAATCCAATAAGCTCCTCCTTGGCTTCATGACTCATCTTCTGGTCCGGCCCCCTCTCCTTCCTTAAAGCAACACACTCGTCTCTGAAAAGCCTCACTCAAAATCCCTATCTTTCCTTCATCGTTCAATACATCTAATGACTATGCTTTTTAGTTTAATACATTCAATGATTATGCTTTTATGGTTGAACACTTCTATAAGGAAATATACTGTAACATATAATATCCACCACTAGGGGTGCTATTAATGCACTATAATTAGTGCTTAGAATGCTTTTAATACTTAAATTCCTCACAGAGGCCACTAGCCACTTCACGTTTAGTTTTTCCATTCGTATTCTTACAATTATATCTTAACTAAAAATGTTTTAAATATTTAACGTATTAACGTTTCCATGCACATATGTCAACAATTTGCTCCATCTTGCAAACTGTATTGCACTAGACACATCGAGGCAGCCATCCATATGTAACCTCTGTCTGAGCTGGGCATGTATCTCTATTCTAAATGAAAACTAATTGTGTTGCCATTCACATCCAGAATACTAGAACATTTTCTTAAAGACCAAACTAAAGCTAAAAGGAGAGGGAATATTGGATTTACTGCAGATTTAAATCGTACTTAGTCTATAGAACATTTAAAATAAACTGTGAATATGTTTAATTTTCTGATCTTTGTTCATTAATTTTCCATTTTTCCAACTGAAGTTGGATTTCACAGACATACATTTCAGAAAATGTCTTTCAACTATACATGTAAATCAACTTTTATTGTCACACATTGTATTGTGAACAGCACAGCACGCAGTGAAATGTAACCTATCCTAACATTAGGAGCAGCGGCTGGTGCCTTGCTCAAGAATACCACGGCAGTGCCCAGGAGGCAAACTGGCACCTCTCTACCAGTCTAAACCAAGTTCCCAAACCAAGTCCCCTTGGACTGAGCTACTGCCCTCAAAATGATGGATCCAGTATATGTATTAATGCCTGATTTCTACTCCGGGTGCCTCGTGGTCACCTAGACCAGCTGTGAGCAAGCTTTTTTGCAGAAGTATAAATTAGACATCACACATCATTACATTTTGCCCATTCTCTGTCCTACTCTCCTATTGTATATATTATGAGCAACATACATGACTATATTTTACATGTAAATATAATAAGCAATGAGCAAAATTATGCATATTTTTTCAATAGTAAGTAAACAATAATGCAATTGCAATCGTGTTGAGTAAATGGCAGCAGTTCGGCACTAATCCTCATTCTCCAGTGAAGGTTGGGTTGGCCACAGTGGTGGTGGCATTCTGGAACAGTGGGTTGTCAGCCTGGCAACACAAAAATCACAAGGATTAGTTTATTTTCATCTATGATGTTATTTTGATATTGTCTTCACGTGAGATGGAACAAGCAAAACATCACAAAAACATATTATCATTGAGGCTCGACAGATGTGTTAGTCTCCCCAATGTAGAAGTACTATAAATTCACTCACTCATAAATACACAGGTATATAATACAATATAATATAATAGGTATATAATACCGGTATTCAAGTGATGGCAGAGTCTCAAATACAAGCGGCTGGTATCGGGCACAAGCAAAGGCTGGTCTCTCATAAAGGCAGTTTCAAATAAAAGCCTGGTTTTAGTTTGCAGCAAGTTAGATTGCCCTTCAAAAGAACCAGCATCAGCTGTTAAATCTTCTTTCCTTAAATAATAACTATTTAACAGAGATAAGTGTCATTCAGACAACAGAAATTGTATTTATATTCAAAATAGCTTTGTCCCGAAAAGAAGAAGAATGAAATGATTCAATCTTCCCCACAGTGTCACATGACAGGGATAATCCTGTTGAACTTGAATTATTGTATTATTGTTGAATTATTTTCATTGTTAAACTGTAAATATTGATTGAAGAGGTTTAAACTTTGATTAGTTCAGCTGATATTCCAACAGTTGTAACACCAGACTAATAGGGGTAACAATACACGTATTTTTTATTGAACCGTTCGGTACGAGGCTCACGGTTCGGTACGCACTATGAACCCATCAATACGTTTGAATAATACCATTGCATTTGGAAAATGCAGAAGCTTAAATTGTGAGAAATATATATCGGTGGAGCCACTGCGCTCAACATGGCAACCCACCCGACGTAACAGTTGTGCTGTCTGACACTCCCACCACGTAACAGACAAAGTGCTGTCTGACACTCCCACCACGGAAGAACAACATTCTACATGCTACGCTAAACTAGCTTACCAGGAAAACCAACAGCAGTACACACGCTACAAACTCTCCCCGCATCCTACATTAAAACCATACAAACCATAATTCCTGCATTGTAAAAGAAAACAAAAGCCCAAACAGAGAATCAAATGTCCGAAACTACCGCTGTTCCTCTGATAACAGACGGCCAGACATCACGGACTACACAAAGCTACCTGACTAACTGAATGGAGATGAAGAGCCATGTTCTTCAGACCTTGAGAGTCTCACCAGTGAGGATTTGGCATTTCAGCTTTTTTGCTGTATTGAAAACGTACCGAACCGTGGTACTACTGTATCGTATTGAACCGAAACGAGAATTTTGTGAACCATTACACCCCTACAGACTAACCTATTTCTATTGTGAAGTCTGAAGAAGAGCTTTGCTAAAGTCAATTCCAGTTTGTTCAAGGCTGCTTTTATTGTGAAACGGGAAGCTGTTCCTATTCAAATCTAAGCTTCCAGTTTCTTTGACCAATGACTGCTGATTTCTTCTCTTCTTATTCAACTGTTGCTCAGAGGATCTTTGTCTCTTTCAGCTGTCAATCTGGTTGAACCATTGAACAGCGTTTTGTTCTCCATTTTCTCCACCTTTTGTTTTATTTGTTATATTGTCATCACGGTCTGATATATCTCCTATATCTGTATTTATTAAAGTGGATTTATCATTTTCATGTTATTTGTCATTAAGGTCTGCTATATGTCTTATATGTGTATCTATAAATGTGTATTTATAATTGTTATATTGTTTTATGTGCATTTTATACATACCCAGGGACAACAGATACAAATCTGAATTGTGCTCTGTCTGGTGCAACACATTGTTATTATTGTACACTGTCCCTGTCTTAAAGCAACCAATAGATGAATGAAAGAAAAGAGTAATACTCAACCAATTTGCTCTTAGAATTTCTCTTCCTGATGCTCACACTCTAAGCAGAAACATCTTTATTTACCTTTGGATTTCTTGTGAAATTCGGCCCAGTTTCATAGGGATCTCTGGCCAATCGGTCAATCAGTTTTTTTTTTTTTGTCTGATTGTGGATATATCCCAGTACAAACGTGCTATCTGTCCAAAAAGTAGAGTCCTTCAGTTCCACTCCAACTCCCTTTACAACATCCTGTCCACTATTACTGTGAGTGTTGCTGTGGCAAGCTCCAACCTGGGGATTGCAATCTGTCACACATTGTATTGTGAACAGCACAGCACGCAGTGAAATGTAACCTATCCTAACATTAGGAGCAGCGGCTGGTGCCTTGCTCAAGAATACCACGGCAGTGCCCAGGAGGCAAACTGGCACCTCTCTACCAGTCTAAACCAAGTTCCCAAACCAAGTCCCCTTGGACTGAGCTACTGCCCTCAAAATGATGGATCCAGTATATGTATTAATGCCTGATTTCTACTCCGGGTGCCTCGTGGTCACCTAGACCAGCTGTGAGCAAGCTTTTTTGCAGAAGTATACCAATTTGCTCTTAGAATTTCTCTTCCTGATGCTCACACTCTAAGCAGAAACATCTTTATTTACCTTTGGATTTCTTGTGAAATTCGGCCCAGTTTCATAGGGATCTCTGGCCAATCAGTTTTTTTTTTTTTTTTGTCTGATTGTGGATATATCCCAGTACAAACGTGCTATCTGTCCAAAAAGTAGAGTCCTTCAGTTCCACTCCAACTCCCTTTACAACATCCTGTCCACTATTACTGTGAGTGTTGCTGTGGCAAGCTCCAACCTGGGGATTGCAATCTGTTTGTGTGGAGTCACTCTGGATTTCCCCAAAACAAATCCAACATGGACGTTTCTCATACTCATACTGTTTGTGAATCAGAGATAGCTAACAGTGCCATAACCTTGCTTGCGTCATAGAAGTGATGGAGCTCTGCATTTCTGATGGGGCCAACATTTTCAGGTTTCATTCAACTGTCCACTTTAAAACTGCTTAGCTGTTCCAACTCTGTGATCCTTTGAAAATTCTTCTGCAATGATTTCATCCCTTCAGCACTTCAATCTACAGAGTTCTTGGAAGATTTGCTTTGGTTTTAGTATGAATTGGGAAAGGAATCCTAATGGATCTTAGATAGAGAGGATACCTCTTCTGGTAAGGGCTCTGTACTTGATTGTGACCTTAAAGGTAAAATAATCCCATCCAAATTGCCATTTCAATGGGCATTTTTTTCCTGTCCAAGCCCAGATCTTTGAGTAGTTTGGCTGTGTGACGTACAGGGATATTTGCTGTTACTGACCCATTTAGTTAATAAGAAGCCTCCCTGGGCGCATTCATCTCTGAATTCCCTGAACGGCGTAATAGCTTGTACTACTGTGACCACTGACTTCAGGCAATCATCAACATAGGAATTGTGATTGTCTCAGCTACCTCTTTCTTTAGCTTTAACCATGACCTTAGCTCATAGTTCATTATGGCTCCAACAGATGCATTCATGTGTTCATCACTTTAAAGGTGGAGTTTAATTCAATTACTTTTCATACTGCTAGTAATATACTCTATAGTAAAACATCTTAATTTATGTGAAGGATTGAAAGATATGTACTTTGAATACTTTTTATATAAGGTACCAGAGTGCATAAATCTCAGGGCAGGATCCCCCCACCACATAACAAATCCCAATTTAACCTCTGGTAATATGTAACATTTCAACACACATTTACAGGATTGCAACAGCATAGCGGATAGTGCAAACAAGAGACATAGTAAAAAAACAAGATCAAAACAAGTATTATAAATAAGTAATAAACAGTAAAGAATATTAACAAAGTAAAAAAGTAAAAAAATCCACAATAACTAAAATATAACTAAAAATATTATATATACAAACAGAATAATTTTTATTGCACGGTGTATTTCTATTGCACAGATTTTTTTGTGTTGGTTGGGTGGTCTACTCTACTGGGAGCACAGCTGGTTGTCCAGCCTGACAGCGGCAGGAAGGAAGGACCTGCTGTACCTCTCCTTCACACACCGGGGGTGTAAATAAGCAAAAGATTAGGTAATAATTACTGCCTCAAGGCACGTATCGTTTCACTTAATATCTAACTATAAAGCAAGGAATCTCTTCTCTGTCTGTCTGCGTGTGTGTGTCCTTCACATATCTCGAAAAGCGTTCATTACCAAATGGTAAATGGTAATGGACTTGCATTTGTATAGCAGATTTTTAGACTTATCCTTGACCCATTCTGCACACTCACACAGTGATAGTAGAGGATAACTTGCAAACGAACTGAATATTTTTCTAGAGAATGATTCATGTAGCTTGCCAATCAAATATGACAGCACAAAACTTGAGAAAGTGGCAAAATATCAACACCATGAAAGGTCTGGTGATTATTTCAAGATTTTATTTTTCTAGGCAGTGATTGTAAAAAATGACATTAAAGTAAATCATTTTACCTCCGCCCACTTGGATTTCTTCTTTTCATTTTCAAATTTCCTGAACTCTTTCAGATCCTTCATGTAGAGAAGTAGCTTGATCAGCATCAGCAACAAGATGCCAATGAGAGCCACAGACGCAATAGAGCCTCCAATGATAGCTATGATGCTGGGTGGTTCTGGACAGTCTGGAGGAAGAGGAATGAAAACAGAAAGTTTTACTCCTTTCCAAACAGCTTGACTATAAAAAAGAATGAAAAGGACAAAGTTGTATGTTTGATGTGTATGTAGGCTAGTGGTGGGGCTTTCGCAATGGTAATTTTGGTCTGCCTGTTGGTCCGTTGGTCTACCTGTCCTCAGCAACAACGAGATGCCGTGCAATTTCGTTCAAACATTGATTTTCGATTCTCCGACCTGTCATCTAGCGCCATCATCAGGTCAACATTCTACTGTGTCCAATACTTCCCAATAGCCTCAGCTGTACTTTGTGTTTAGTGCTAATTAGTCAATCAATGAATATAAAGAGTGGACGTCAACACTGATGTCTCCCATTGGTTTGTGGACTGCCGCTTTGAAGCCTCGAGTTCGACTTTTTGGCCGTTACCATCTTGCATTTTTGCAACCATTGAAAGTTAGAGACCAAATTTGGACTGTGGAGGAGTGACAAAGAGACACTGTATATGGCTCTGCTAGCAACCTGTCAATCACAAGGTAGCCCCTCCCTAAAGCACACCCTGCTTTATAGTCTATTTTTACTCTAAATGGACCATAATTTACTTAATGAACATCATGCTGTATTGAAGAAGACTTGAAACTAGAGATTGAGACCATAAACTCATGTTTACAATGTTTATTGAGGTAATAAATCAAGAGAGAAGTAGAGTCATTTTCTCATAGACTTCTATACAACGAGAGGAGTCGCCTCCTGATGGACATTAAAGAGAATGCAGGTGTAAGACACTTCAGCATTGGCTTTACTCTTCAGAACCACAGGCTGCCGCCTGTAATTAGTAAATGTTAGCATGTGTGAACATGATCAACATCATACCTGCTTAAGTAGCCTACAGCTCTAACTAGTCTTGGTCCTGTTTAATGTTTCCAAATACCAGAACCACTGAAAACTGCATTGAAACAAATACATTGTTCATAAATGTAAAAGTTTGACAGCTCTGAAGAGCTTTCTGTATTTCATCAGCAGCTTACCTCTCTGTTTCAGAATTTCAGCCTTGTAGTTATCCTCTCCGACCAACTGGTCCAGATTAAATTTGATCCAGCAGCCGTCTGAGTCCTTTTGCTGGCACTTCTTGCTTTGTATGGTGGACTGATCTACCATAACATGATAAATGCTCTTGCTGCAAGCCACACTGCAGTTTTTTTTAAAGGGACCTGAGTCAAAGCCGAGGCATTCAATGCAGTTTCTGAAAAAAAGGTTAACAGCAGGTCAGCAGTGGAGCTACTTTGTTGATTTATGAGTCCTTTTTGTAATTTGGTGAGTAATTTGGCTTCAATAATAATGAGACCGTAAAAGTTATGTAGTAGTTTGGACTCCTTACAGTTTGGTCTGGCAAGGGTCAGAGCAGCCGAGGCATGTCTGGCATCGTGGATGCTGGTATCCCTCCTTACACTCACAGCGGTTACACTTGCAGGTCCCTCTGCCGTAGCACACGGTGTTGTTCAGGGTACGACAGCCATCTTCAGACACCTGACACTGACAGGCTGAGCCCTCATAGCCTCCATAGCATTCACATTTGCCACAGTTACACTTACCGGTCCCTACAGGTTGTGAGGAACAGAGAGGAGAGTAAGAGTGCTATACTTGCTTTAAACCACACATTTGTGTGTACCACATATCCTACATTCCCTCTGGGCGATGGTTGTAAACAACCTCAGGAATTAATGCCAAGTATCGGAAAAAAACACAACAAAGGCAGAAAGCTTGGAAGAGGAACTAATGAGTTGTTTATCTGTTCAATTAAATTTTATATGTATAACTCAATAGCACAAATTGGCCTCTGAGGGCTTTACATTCTGTACAGCATACAACATCCTCTGTCCCAGGACCCTCGCATCGAAACAGGAAAAACACCCAAAAAAAAAACCTTTAGAGGGGTAAAAAGAAGGAAGAAACCTTAGAGAGCGCAACAGAGGAGGATTCCTCTCCAGGAAGGACAGAAGAGCAATAGATGTCATGTGTGCAGAATGAACAACATAATAGAATTACAAGATAAGTCAATACCTATCTAGCTAATGTGTTGACCCTCAAAAATATACCGTGTGTGTGTGTGTGTGTGTGTGTGAGTGAGTGAGTGAGAGAGAGAGAGATCCTCGTCAAGCATTCTTAAATAAACGTCACAACATAACTAAAGCACAATACAGACTTATCACAAATGATACAACAGTCTAGTGAAATCCAACATTGAACTACAAACCCAAACCTACGCCATAGTTTCTACAAGCCTCTTGCATCAAGCATAAATCCAGCTTACACAGCAAGGTTCCCTGGAAGCTATGGGCAGATCAGTCTGCTGTAAAGCCAAATGCAGTTTACTACTGCTTCCACTGTTTACTGTCCATACATGTAAAAATAACGGGCTTCAAATAAATATACAACTGTGACTGATTCCTTTTTCCACCTCTTCCAAGTGGCAGTTCATTTATCAAAACTGTGCCTGCCTATCTCTCACAGCCTTCACTCATTTTCTATCAGAAGCGGCAAATCCCTCAGGAGAAGCACAATGGAGTGAGGGAACATTGAGCAGTTACATTTCTGCTTAACAAATATTATAATGATTAATAATGTAAATAATTAGCAGCTTTACACTGTTTGTCTTTAAACTGTAAAATGTCCCCCTCACAGCATATCTTAAAAGAACAGTTTGTGTATGTTATGTGTTTATGTTATAAGAAATATTAGGGGCATCTTCGTCGTGGCCCTTGGATGCAAGACATGGATCATGTATTTCCCTTTCTCATTTTTTTTGCTAGTGACCCATCTTCTCTCTTCCCTTATCATCTATCTTTAACAATCCACCCCTCCCTCCCTACCCCCCTTGCTAATTAACAATCAACTGCATTTAACCCGTATGTTAGGTCTTAAGGATACAGAATGTGTTTTTTAGCTGCACTTGTTGAACTACAATGGAAAAAGTTAGTTTTTTACACTTTAAAATGCAGATAATTTGAAAATGACTGAAACTCTACCTCCACATAGTTTATTCATGAACCTCTCACAGTGTTCATCGTCGCATTCGCAGAAGTCACCATGGTAACTGCTTCCTCTTTCTGTGGTGTGGCACTTGCACCTGCCACAGACACAGTCTCCTTGACCCTCACACTCGGTGCCATTCTGCCTCTGACAGGATTCTCGCAGGGTACGCTCGTCTTTATTGCCAATGGAGCACTCGCAGAACTGACCGATGGAGCCTTCACTGCAGCTGCATAAGGACATGTTAGAAAGAGCGATAAAACCTAAAATTGTCATAAAAAAATGTATATCGTAACAAAACACATTAAAGAGAGAGCGTTTTTTCCACCAGCAGTTCTCCCTCTATGATGCATTTTATTATAGACATTTCATTCATCAGTTTTATGAGCAAACGTTTTTTTTTCTTATCTATTGTTCATAATTGATTTTTCCATTCCATTGTTTTAGTGAATCACAAGTTATTGTTTTGATATTTGTATTTGTGTAGGGATAAAACAAGCTTTAGAGGTGTTCATTTTTAAAATAATTGTATTAAACTTGGGTTTTTAACCACCTTTTTGTAAACCTTTAATTCATTAAGTCTGTGTGGTCCTGTTTGCTAGCTGGAACTTCTAGACACCACATGTAACTGGGTGGTTTCAGTCAGTCTAAAATGCATTATTCATTTTATTATTTCTTATTTTGATTTACATTTTTCAATTATATCCCATTACTTTATACGCCATGCTGAAAATTCCAACCTCTTGAACCCTAGCCCTATTTTTAGGCCTCTGCTCGAAAATTGCACACCCATACAGAAAGGAGTGCATCTCTCTAACTACAAGGTCTATTTCAATAATTGTAATGGCATAATAACACTAACACTTGTGAGATTTGTTAAGATGTGTACATATCAGTGTATATGTTACTGGTAAATGCTGAATAAAGATAGCACACAGCTCAAATTGACAATGTTCAGCTTCGCCTGAAAAAAAAGCACTTTTATTGATGCTGCTATTGATTTGAAATGATGCAGATCTCCCCAAATCAACCCTCACAAGTCATAGCACAACATGTCAGTAGTCTCTAAAAAACTGTTTTGATAAAATGAAGCAGGCCAGAGATATTGAGGGTTTTGTACAGAGAGGTCAGCCGACGTCAGGCCGAATTCTGATTTTGGAACCAGCTCTTTCAGCTGTTTTATTGTAATTTTATATAACTACATATTTCACTTGTTTTATCACTAATAGTGTTAAATCTATCGTAAACAGCAGTTTGGCATCATTTCGAGAGCCTGGGCCCTATATAAACCTATAAAACCTGGCTCACCCTCGTCTGAATTCCAGTTTTACAGACTTCAATTGAACCTCACAGCCTATGATTGGCGGAATTTCGCCTATGACACCTCTTTGAATGCGGAAGAGTGTCAAAAAGCTAGTGGGACGATCTTTGAGTTGATTGACAGAATTTTTAGCCACTAAAAATCCAAAACCATGGCATGCGCCCCCAAGCGTAATACTCATTCGCCGAAAATGAAAATGATTACCCCTTCATCATACGTGCACGTAGAAACTCAGTTTTTTTACAGAAGGGCAGACAAAGACCGGCAGCACATGGCTGAAATGAATAATCTGGGATTTTTGGCGATATTCTTCCAGAAAACCATCTCAAGGTGCGAAGCGTTTACAATTTTTTGCTGTTTGGCTGTGTGTTCTTCTGTGGCTTATGGAGTGTAACTTTTGAATGGTTTCAAGGAGAGAAATTTGGAAAAATGGTTGGATTCAGTGTGGAATGCTCATGCTCTGTGATGTGCGGATTGTCCGTGAAAGTGCCGTAGCTTTTGGTTGGTATCGGTAACAGAGTACATAGCTCGCCGTGTCCTGGCGAAAAATACGTGTAATTGTAGGAAAACTTATAGTTTATTGTATTACTTTGTGTATAACTGTGTTTTGAGTGAGTAAAATAGCTTCCATGGTCCATTTGCCCAGAATTTCTTCGTTATGTAGGTATATGATATATCGTAAAATATAATTTTATTCGTTCTCAGAAGTGATTTGTACTACATGTGTGTACTCTGTCTGTTCCCCCATTCGTTGAAGGGTAGTTGAGTATAGTTGAGTTGGAGTAGAAAACTGCTGTGACCAAGAGCTGAGAATCAAAACAAGTGTGATTGGTTGTCTCTGGACTGTCCCACTTGTGCATCAGAGGACGGTTTGCACAAAGCTACATCACATCACTGACACAGTCATTGTGTAAAGCTTACCTGCATATACCACAGCTGACTCGTCCCTTGCCTTTGCAGTGTGGATGGTTATTGTCTTGTGGGTCTAAACATTGACACTCGCAATTTGTAGATACGGTCACTGTCAATGTGTCTTTAATGCCCAGTGGTCGAATAGTGAAAGTCTGGTCCTCCATGCATGAGTATGCTGTCACTGTGACATCAAAAGAGATCTGGAAAGGGCAGTAAATGTTAAGATGACAGGCCAACAATGTCAAGAGACTTTAAAGTCTCCACTCCTGATGCCTCTACATCTTTGGACTTCCTCAGAGACCTCTACCAATTGTCGAACATCAGATTTGGGAGAAGCAATACACATCCCTTCCTGTTTGTGGAACAGTTTAACAAACTGCCAGTGTGCAATTGTAAGGACACTGAGTGGGGGAGTATGGTGTGCCAGTGCCATTACTATTACAAAATTCACCATGTATTGTAAAAAGGTGGCAGTCGTAAATTATTATTGTGGTTATGGACACAAAGGAGGAAGGCTGGAGACGAGTAGAGAAGAGGGACAGTGTTATGCCAAACGAACAAGTTGACCGGAACTCGGTGCAGTAGGCGGATTCAAAGGTCTTGAACCAATGGAACAATAACTACATGCGCTTGATATATGAACAAACTATGAAAAGTACATGTAAAACTACAAAAAGAACTGACCTCCTGTCCCACTCGTACATTGTGACAAACCCCTTCACTGTCACCTGGTGGTCCTGCATGATCGCACTTAGGGGTGTATTCAACTCGTACATTATCAGGCAAATTATCATGGGTCAGAGTTACTTTGGAGGACAACCTCTGTCAGGGATTACACATTTGAGAGTGTTATGAGATACAGACAAAAATACAGTAGCAGCAATACAACAATATAAGATTAAAAAAAAGGCAACATGTGCAAAATGTGTCAGTGGCAAATTAACAACTTACATTGTAGGCGCTCTCAATCAATTCAACAACATTTTTAGAATCTGTTGACAGAACTCCCACTTCTGACTTTGGAATCATTTTAGAAAGTTGCTGGGATAAAACAGAAGGTCAAATTAAAAATCCTTTAGAGTAGGAATATAATGTGTGCTCTATGAATAAATAAAACCATGTACAGAAATAAAAGCTTCATTTACCTTGTAGACAACTTCCACATTTTTTGTCACTGCAAATATTGGCTGAATATTGTTTTTCTCCAACTGCATAGCTAGTTGTCCAACAGATGGGTAGTCCTAAACACATCAGAGAAATAGTGAAAAGTTGTACACCTAATGTCCATGGTGAACTTCTTACATGCTAACCTCAAAATAAAATAGTCTTTTGGAATCAGTGTGGCAATAATAAATGATAATGGATAGTTGCAATTTAATATCTCCGCCAGAAGAATCATGCAATCACTAGCATGTTTGTGTGTGTGTGTCCGTGCATGCGTATATCCGTGAGTGAATGTGCACCTCTGTGTCTGTCCACGCCTGTAGACAATACACAGTAACTGTAAATGTACACAGAAAGACTCACAAATGCAAACAGAAAGATTCACAAATGCACACAGAACAATTCACAAATACATTCCAATGCACACATAAATAAATTACGATTTATATAAATGTAAAAAAAAAAAATCACAAATATATTTCTGCATTTGTATGTATTTGTGTGTGGATTTTTCTATTTGTTTGTGGATTTGTATGTATTTCTTTGTGGATCGCACTGCATTTATTTGTGGATTGCTCCACATTTGTTTGTGGGTTTTTTGAGACTCCCCTGACGTGGCTGGATTCGCAAATGCGTTTTTTTCAACATGGGCCTATCTGTAGCCAATCAGATGTCAGCCTCATTTTCAACCAATCACATGAGCGCAGCTCCCCCCCCCTCCCCACGCGTTAATCGCGTCATTTGCGCCAATCACGCCGCCGGTCTCGCCGGGGACTATTTGTGTTCGTGAATCGCGCTGGACGCCCCATTTAACTATCCGCCATCAACTGTGGAAAAAATAACCTCTATTTCTGCTCAGCACGTGTTGTGGAAGTCCCAGATATCACGGGAAACTAAACGCCGTCATGTCTGGTTCATAACATAGTCCGGAGGAGCTCCGTAGATTTCATCGAGCTCACTGTGTCTAGCAAGCCACACGTCAGCTGTTTACTAACTGTATGAACACAAAATAAACTGATTTGGCTGTAATTTAACGGCAATAAACCGACGAAAAGGGACTCCGAAATAACGTAATGATGCCCATTTGTACTTGTTTTCTCAATGGAGCTCGGATCGATCGGTGCTAGGCTATGCTAACATTGTAGCAGCTCTACCAACACTCAACATAACGTCATCTAGACGTAAATACGGCAGCGTCTTTTTCATTGTTTGTACCATATGGTTTACACATATACATTTATACACATAGTTTGGTCTTGTCTCTACTGATAGGTATCGTAGAGCTCTGGGTGAACACAGACGGCTACAGTATTTATTTCCTGATTAAACAACGCTGGCAGCCTCGTCATGGGGAGGGGAGGGGGAGCTGCGCTCATGTGATTGGTTGAAAATGAGTCTGACATCTGATTGGCTACAGATAGGCCCATGTTGAAAAAAACCCATTTGTGAATCCAGCCACGTCAGGGGAATCTCAAAAAACCCACACACATAAATGCAGTGCGATCCACAAAGAAATACATACAAATCTACAAACAAATAGAAAAATCCGCACACAAATACATACAAATGCAGAAATAAATTTGTGATTTTTTTTTAAATATTTATATAAATCGTCATTTATTTATGTGTGCATTGGAATGTATTTGTGAATCCTTCTGTGTGCATTTGTAAATCGAATATATTTGTGAATTGTTCTGTGCGCATTTGTGAGTCTTTCTGTGTGCATTTGCAATTATTGAGACTGATCTGACCCCATACAAAGACCTCTCGTGATTGCGGTGACTCGCACTTTCTCAAATCACCTTTTATTGCCTGTTTTATAGTGCCACTGACTGCCTGCTGAACCCTCACTCACTACTCTTAAGAGGCCATCGCTGCCCCCCAGCTGTCACCACAGGCACAGTTTGGCAAAATCATAGACAGTTGGTCTATGGGGAAAACAGTTTGCTCACTTTTATTGTTTTGGATGGTGTGTTTGGATAACAGGTAATGGAACTACACACACAGCTGACTGCATCGCCCCTCCTCAGCGGCCAGAGACACAGTTATTTTGTGCCTCTTTATTGGGCATCAACCTCCAGTTTACATGCATATTGTCAAAAAACTAGACTTGAAGCCTAAATAAGAGCTTCAAGCAGAGCTGAGATGCAGGCCTGTACAAAGCCTTGGCAGACATCTTCATAGATTACAATGATTATTCTGTGTTAGATGTGCGAGTGAAAAACGCGTCTGATACACTTTCAGTCATAGACGGGGGGGTTAGACAATTTTGATTTATATACATTCAATCAAATATTACAGTGGTCGTTGCAGACACAGGGCTGGCTGTGATCTGTACATTTCTAGTTAAAACAATTACAATAACATGCAACCCTTTGATTCCTTTATTTTATTCGATACATACCATCTCAATGCTGTTGCTGTAAAGGTTGTTTTCCATGTGACACTGTTCATCATTAGGTTCCAGTATGCCAGCTAATTTTCCATCTCCGGCCATGTGGAATCCAGCATCAGTGGTCAGCACAATCAGCCGAGTGCTGCTGTTCCTCCAACCTATTTTGTCCTAAACAACGATATGTCTTAGGGACCATTTAGGCAAGGAAACTTCAAAGGCGCACAAACAATAACTTGACAAAATGTTACACATTTTCATTTCATTATGTAATAACTCCCACTTTCTAATAATCTGCTGCATTTTGTAATAAACAGCTTGAGCACAACATGTCATATATATACCCAAATTTTGCAATAAATTATTACATATTGCAGTGGTCATTACAAAATGTGGGAGTTGCACTTTTATATACAAAGGTGCTCAACACGAAATTCAGAGCATATCTATTGTCACAACATGGCAACGGCTAAGCTAAGGGAGCACGAACAGTGCAAACAATGGAAACAGTGCTGACAGAGCTAACAGTCTTTTTCCAAAGAAAAGTGTTTGAACTGGAGGCTACGCTTCTGAATCGACGATGTCGGTTGGGACGGCGTCACCAGCTGTAATGAGAACAGTGCAGAGCAGCGACCGTGAACTCACATGCTTCTTAAGAGCAGTATTTGTTTTTGTATATGCTGCCTTTTTAAGTTGACCTGTCTTGTTCAGTATTTTTCATCTGTGGTACATGCGCTAAAAGGAACGCGGACGACCAGCTACGTGAACAAAGCAAGGAGAAGCGCTGATAACAACACAAAGAGGGAGAGAGTCCTCATTATCTGCTCAGGTAGACATTACTTATCTATATCTTTACATGGATAATAGTTGTTTCATGATATATTAGCTCTGAATGTAGGATAGGGAACCTTTAAGCTAAATTAAACCTCCCAAATATTAAATTAGACCTCTAAGACCTGTGGTGCCCCCCTTGACGTTATAGTTTACTCTGATCTCAGTTTAAATAGCCACATAAAAGCAGCGACAATATTAGCTTTTTATTACCATACATATATAATCAAACTCACAGACTTCATTTAAAAAACTCATTCCTTCTATTGCTTTGATGACTGCAAACATCTTTTGATAGGGCTCTCCAAAACGACCATCAAAAAGCTTATTCAAAATGCAGCTGCTTGCAGGGACCAGAAGGTTAGACCACCATCACTCCCGATTCTTAAGTCACGACACTGGCTTCCTGTCAGCCAAGTCTAGATCAAGACTAGAGTTAAGTCTAGTCTTGATCTAGACTTAACTCTTGGTCTAAAGGTTCCTGACATTGGATGTGTAGATGCCTGTTTCTCAGACCACCAATGTCGTATATTTAAGTTTTTTTGCCTTTTGTTTCCTGTAACCCAGTCCCCAAAACAAGATCTGGAACTTTTAACTCATTCTCTGCTCAGTTCACAAGGTCACCCATTAAACCGTTATAACCGACACACCAAAGATAATTTGAACGGAACCAACCACTTCATTCTGACATCAGACAAAATGGAAACTTCCTTTTAACCAAAAGGTGTCAGACCACAGAAAAAATATTGTTACGTCTTGACAATGAAATTTGCTGGCCCAGTTTTCTGTCCAACAGAAGTCAGTTGCAACTGTGGCTTTATGGCCTTCAAGCGTATACAGCCCGTTAAAAGGCATAGTCTGTGTGACAATTGAATGAATGTCACTGTGGTACTGCTACTTGAATGGGCCCAAACAGAAGGTTTAATCTGTTTTTTAATAATAAACAGTACAAACTGTAGTTATCTATTTAGTTGAGTCCTTACCCCACATACGGCAGCCTGCATCATGGCATCAAGACTGCCTTCTGGAGAGTCCAAGTTCCCAGAAATGAACTGCTCTGTCACTTTGTTTTTGAACTCATCTTCCCGTGGTGTCATTTTAAGCACATGTCTGTAGCCAAAGGCAGCCTGGCACTGCTGGTCATTCTCATCACATGGCTTCAGCAGTTTCTCCTTATTGGTGTTAGTGTAAGGAAGGACGGTCTTATCAACAAAGGCACCAAACCCTGTAGTTAAAGAAATGGTTATTATTTTTTTTCTTTATAAGGTAGCACAGGTTCATCAAACCATTGATCATTGGTTTTAAGAAATTGACACACTTAAATAAAGTCCTCCTATAATGAAGACCTCCTATTTCTAAAGCATCTAAAAGCAAATTGACCTTCTTTATACAACCCCCTGTCTTTGTGACAGTCACGTGATTACGATCGGCAAGTTACAAAAATTCAGAGGTTCACGGCCAAGCATCTCGCCGGCTGTGACAATGTCATTTTCTGGCACGCATGCCTCGCATAAACTAAGCTTTACTCTGCAGAGTTGAGGGTCTAGATCCAGCCATGCACCCTATAATTCTGGATCCTCAACATTGAATGACATCTTAATAAAAGAGTATGATGACAAGCTCCATTCGACATTTCCTGATCATGTGTTTGTGGAGATAAGGAGGAAGTATTGGTAATCATGGCTCCATCTGATCAAGGAAGCATTTTTGTCTACTATAAGTACACTGTAAGTTGTGGCTTTATTATAAAGTGTTTTCAAATAATAGGTATTCGTTTTTAGATTATTCAAGTTGTCAGAATTAGATTATAATCAAATTACCTATTTGAGCATATTCTGTGATTTTATTCAGAGCTGCAAAAAGATCTTGTCCCAGTTCTTTGACATTTTCCAAGTCATCTTTCATAGAGTAAGACAGGTCCATCAGATAGTAGAGATCGACTGGATAACCCTTAGCTCTTTTAAAAGAAACACTGAATGTGGTAGGAAGCCCTGTAACACAGAGAAGAGAAACAAAAACAACAAATACTAACATGCTCATGTACAGTATGTATATTTAAAGTTCAGTGACAGTACCTTTATACAATTCTCAAATCAAATATGATGGTAGATGACATTATAACACAATAAACAAAGCAAGTTTTTAGAATTCCTAACTTTTCTGTGTTTGTTTTTATTTGCCCAGCCCAGTCCTGCACAGATCCAAATAATGGCCCTGGAGCTCACAGGTAACTGCTCTGGTTTTACTCCAAACACTGCACTGCTCCAGTCAAAGTTGAGCATTAACTGATTTCACTAACCAGATCGCAGTCTCAGACTAATCTTCTGTGGACTCAGCTGGACAGGCTCCTGTTGGTTGAATGACGTGGACAGAGGATCTTCCTTGACAATTTGACGAGTGTTCTGTGGGGAGATGATTTCTTCCCTCTTGCAGCCTCTCCCTATCAGCTGAGCTTGGGTGTCACAACGTACTGCATCCTGCTCACCTGCTTTGGTGAAATTCTGTACAAAGGGAATGCAATATAACACAAAAAAGACAAGAATGATCTCCTCTATTTAAGATTTACTTAGTTCACTCATCTGTGTGCATATAATATTATTATTTGTATGATTTTAGAAATAAGTTATAAACTTAAACTTTTTAAAGATTAATTTGAAAGCTGCTGTACAGTATAAATTCTCAAGTAAAAGCCATATTCAAACTAGAAAATGCATTTCCTGCTGAAAATGCGTTGGAATGCTGAAAGCTGAAATGAATTGTGAAAACATTGCTGAAAATAGATATCCAATTAAAAAAAAAATTGCAAAAAGCTTAATAATTCAAAAAGTTCAAAGATTACAAATTGCTGAAAATACAGAAATGGGAGACTACCTGTCTGAAAAATGTTGAAGCCCAAAAGAATTTAAACTGCACTGCTGAAAACCCTTCTAGTTGAAATGTTGAACTATGGTGTCTGTAGCTGAAAGTATGAGGAAGAAGAAGGCTTTGAAAGTTGAAGAAGTTTAAGAGGATTTGAACATGTTCTCCATTGATATCCCATTCAAAAAAGATTGCAAAAAGCTGAATAATTCAAAAAGTTTAAAGATTAGAAACATGAAGAGATATAGCACCCCTCTGCTGAAAGAGCTGAACATTTTAATATTCTAACGGTTTCTGTGGCTTAAAAAATGTCAGCAGTAGTGATATTTGTTGTAGTAGAAGTTGTAGTAGAAGTTGTAGTAGAAATATTATAAGTAGAGTAGCATTAGAATAAGTGTGTGTGAGGGGGGGGGTCCTCTAAAAGTATCCAAGACCTGAATGACTGAATGAGAGAGACAGAGAGATAGAGGGAGAGAAGTGTATGTGCGCGCGTGTCTGTGAGTCTGTGTTTATCAACATTGCTGATTACCTTAATCGCGAACACCTGTGTGCCAGCAGCCTGTTCTGCTGCGCAATACACACCCATTATAAAGGCAGAAAAGGACTGAAAAAATCATAAAAGTTAAAATGGGACAGTTCAAAAAGTTAAAGATATCAAAAAGCTGAATTATGCGGCAATAGATCAGGGTTTTTTCAACATTTTAAAGTTGAAATGGTGTCTGTAGCTGAAAGTATGAGGAAGTTGAAGGATTTGAAAATATTCTCCATAGAAACCCATTCAAAAAAAAAGTTGCAAAAAGCTTAATAATTCAAAAAGTTTAAAGATTAGAAATATGAAGAGACATAGCAGACATGAGCTGAAAGAGCTGAACATTTTGATATGGTTTCTGTAGCTTAAAAAATGTGGAAGGAGATAAGTGCCAAAATACATACGGAAGAAATATAATAAAACGACGGAATAAAGATTTGAAGAACAATAGTTGGAACGCTTAACAGCGTTCCAACAATAAAGAGAAACAGGATAACAATAGTTGGAATGCTTAACAGCATTCCAACAATTTAAAGCTGCAAGCAGCATTGATCGGGCCCTCGCATCTTCATGCACGTCGAGGGTACAGGCAAGACTGTGGTTGATGCGGCCATATATTTCTGTGACCATCATTCACTGAGTGCATGAGTTAAACGATATTTCCTGTATCGACTAATGGCGTATTGAGGTCATTTTGCGAGGTCTTATGCCTCGAATGTTTTAAGTGTACCTCCGAATACAATCATAACTGTAATTCTGTAAAAATTTACAGAACAAAGTAAATGCAGGTCATTTGTTTGTGCAGGTAGCTCTGACAATCACTGCTGAGAGACTCAAAGCTGGAAGCGTCAAGGAGAAATAGGAGAATGTATAGTTCCATGTGGAAAAATAAACCTATTTTGTAAATAATTAAGTTTAAGCCCAAAAATGAGCCAATGTAGAATAATCTATCATTCAAATTCGTCTGTGTGCAGTTTGATTTTATGAAACAAACTTCACGTTCTATGAAATTACTTAACATTACAACTTGTTCCAAAATGAACAAAAACAATTACATTTACTATTAATGAAAACTCCACTTACAAGCGGGAATTGGAAACCCTTTTTATCCAATTTCTGCTCTCCAAACATCCTAGGCTGCACACATTTAGATCAGAGAGGTCTTTTTATGGTAGTGTGCCCACGAACCCTTTCAATAAGTTCAGTGTTTGGGCCGCTGTAATTATAGGATCCTGCTTACGTCCGTGGTTGCCAGTAGGTGGCGCTATGACTATGAGTTAAAATTGGCATGCAGAAGTCCTAAAGTCATGACAAGCATATCAAGTTTGGGACAGTTTTGACAAAGTACAGTTGAGTTACAACAGCTTGACGGATGATGGCGAACCATGTTAAATGGCCGCCACACCACATCCACGTCGTTCGATGAAACCTCAAGCTTTTAGTAACTTTTAATCATAGAGGTCTTTAGATTGTTCTGACTAAATTTGAAGTTGATTCGATTATTTCCCTAGGACAAGTTCCTTAAAGTACAGCACCTGGAAATCATAAAAACGACACTAGAAATTCACAACAAATTCAAAATGGCTTTTCATTAAAAAAAACTATTATTCATCTCGGTGAAACGTACTGCGAGGGTAGCATCGTTGAAATATTGTAAGGGGCACTATCGAGTCGACTTGCCACTCTAGAGCATTAAAATCACATTAGATAACTACATTCAGGATTTTAAATGTGTTTGACAAGTTTGTATATGTTTTGAGCATTTTTAGCCCCTCAAAAACACTTTAATTTTTCATGGCGAAGAATGAGTTGCCACGGCAACGGCTTTTCACAAAACAACAAACTTTGAGTAACTTTTCATCACAAAGGTCTTTAGATTGTACTGACCAAATTTGAAAATGAATCGATTATTTCCCTAGGAGGAGTTCGTTAAGGTATAGCGCCTGGAAATGACAAAAACGACACTAGAAATTCATAAAAAATTAAAGCTGCAAGCAGCGATGTACGGGCCCTCGCATCCTCCCGCACGTCGGGGGTACTGGCGGGATGCCGGCAGAAGCGGCCATAAATATCTGCGACCATCAGACAGCGAGCCCACAAGGTAGACGTATTTTTAATGCTTGGACTGTGTGACACTGGAAATTATGTAACGCAAATATTTCACCAGTTACTGTATCCACTATCTGGCGCTAGAGAACACGAGCAAACATGCATTATTTTGCTCGATATCAAGTATAGACCACATTGTGTAAATCCAATTCAGTGTGTCACATAACGCTGTCTTCCTGTTGCCAGTAGGTGGCACTATGACTTTAAGTGGAAATTGGCTCATAGACATCCTCAGGCCATGACTATTATCAAGTATGGCAAGTTTGGGACAGATTTGAGCAAGTCCAGTGGAGTTACATCAGCTTGTTGTTTAACGGCGAATCACTTAAAATGGCCGCCATGCCACGGCTACGCTATTCCAGCAAACGTAAAACTTTTAGTAACTTTTAATTGCAACAGTCTTTAGATTGTACTGACCAAATTAGAAGTGGATCTGACAAAGTCCCTAGGAGGAGTTTGTTAAAGTATAGCGTGTATATAGTAGATGGCGCTATGACTATGAGTGAAAATTGGCTTGTAGACATCCTCTGGCCATGACTGTTATCAAGTATGGCAAGTTTGGGACAGATTTGAGCAAGTCCAGTGGAGTTATATCAGCTTGTTGTTTCATGGCGAATCACGTACAATGGCCGCAACGCCACGGCTACGCCATTCCATCAAACATAAAGCTTTGAGTATCTTTTCATTGCAAAGGTCTTTAGATTATACTGACCAAATTTGATAAGGATCTGACAAAGTCCCTAGGAGGAGTTGGTTAAAGTATAGTGACTAGAAATCAAGGGGAAATTCACACAAAAATCAAAATGGCCAACTTCCCGTTAATTATAGAGCATGGTCCCAAGAAACTTTTTTTTAAGTCTTCATGTGATACATGTGCCTACCAAATTTCATACATGTAGGTCAAACGTAGCGCTGGGGCTCCATTTTTGAATATTTGTAGGAGGCGCTATCGAGGCAATTTGAAAGGGTCAAGCCAAAAAGCCATATGAAATTTTTATTTCCATCACCTATGACACCTGTGGAAAGTTCCAAGGCTTGTTGAGCATCCTAAGCCACAGAAAAATAAGCTTCATTTTTCATGGCGAATGACGCGTTGCCACGGCAACAGCGTTTAACGACAACTCACAATATTCATGATGAAGCATCATCAATGTCTTATGGCTTACCTTACCACATTTGAGACTGATCTGGGAAACTTTGTAGTCGGAGTACATCAAAGTATAAAACTTGTAATTTCCTTTTGACAGTAGGTGGCGCTATGACTTTTTGAAAATGTTGGCGTGGAAATGTGCTCAGGCCTGGACCAGCATCATGCACAACCAGTGTGGGGCAGATTGAATAAAGCATTGTGTAGTTACAACAACTTCCTCTTTCATGGCGAACGGCACAAAATGTGTGTGACATGGGCGCCACATAAAACGAAGGTCGTTCAATGTCAGTAGACCATTTTAGCAGCTTTTCATCATTATTGTCTTTAGATCATCTTGACCAAATTTGAAGTCGATCGTATAAATTCTGTGGGAGTTCGTTAAAGTACAACGCCTGAAAACGATGAAAAATGCCTAAAAATGCATAAAATGGGAGTATTACTGTATTGCCCCCTAGTGGTTGTATGGAATTAAAATGTGAGGGTATGTTACAGGACACAATGTGAACATATGCTACAGATTTCGTGATGATAGGCCTCATGGTTTTGAAGTTATATATATTGATGTAGATACCATGCCCCTATGAAATTCATTGGTCCATATCCTAATGCAATAAGATTTCAACAAGATTTTCATAACTTTGATTATATAGATCCAATAATGATTTGCAGCAAATTTGTTGGGGAAATTTTTTCCCTCTTTATTGAGATAAATAATGGCTCCGACCATCAATTGGAGAATTCATAGTATGCTGCGAAGTGTGTATAGAGGGAAGAGTCATCACAGTCTCACGGCAGTTTGTGAAATATTCTCTTTGTGAAAAGGTTTTCATCCTGAGCATTAGGGTTGCTCTGCACAACTTCCTTTTCTGTCAGCAGGACGACATTACGCAAAAAACATCATGGTTGTGCTTAAAATAACTATGGGTTAGATTAAGGAAACATAACAAACGTTAGGTTTAGGAAAACCGTCACAAATGCGTCACTTCAAAACATGACTTTGGGAAACGGTCTCAAAGCCCTGTGACCTGTTTTTGTTTGACCCCCCCACCATAAGTAGTCTTTCTTATTGATTATTACATCACAAGCGCTGACCGCCGCATAGTCACATGGATGAGTTAAATTTGAGTTTCCACCACGAAAAAGTATCCTAATTAACTTTCTATTGCTATTGTTTTTGTGCTGAGCAACGCACACAAAAGGACAACTCGTGGTGCTGTACACAAAACCAATAGATTGTATTTTGTGACTATTTTAGAAACAGCCATGATAATGGGCTGGAAGGGTACAGTGTATACCGTTGATTTAGCTCAACAAAAGAAATAACGTAGAAAGAAATAAGAGCAACTGCCAAAATATAGTTCTTAAAATGTAAAACCAAGCAAAGGTCAAGTATGTTTAAAGGTGTCGTGGTTGAGTTAAAATATAGTTATAAGTGTGAGAATCTATCAACTCATCAATAACTGCCATGTAGTTTGAAATTGGAGATTTCATTCAAGGAAAAGTCTCTGCCATCTCTGTAAACATGTCGTCATGTCATATAGCCAAACAACCCAATGGGCAGTGCACCGGCAGGAAAATAACAGGCATGATATGACTGGTGTCCCTGTGGAGACCTCACAGTTAATGTCACAGCAGCCTCCAACATTAGCAGGAAGAAAATATGCTGTTCCCAGTCTGGCATTAATACTGGCTGCTGGGGGGTCTCCCTGGAGATGATTGGCAATCTGTCCGGTCAGAGGCGGGACCTTAGTTTAAACCAAATGATTATAGGTGCAGTTTTGTCTTAAACCTGACATGTAGCAAAGCAGTGTACTGCCTAGCCAGCGAAAAAATCTGAATAAGAATAAGATTTCGGTTTGCAGATGAGTGGAAGAAGTATGGAAGCTTTGATTTGTATAGTGCCACTCTGTATTGTTATTGGTAGATCTATTTATATTTTCAATTAAATCACAGGGATGTAAGAAATAGTAAGATACTATAATGTTAAAGTAGACAAAAATGGTAGATTAATGTTAGTCCGACATGTGTGTGTGCCCACGCACATACTTCAGTCCCAGTTGGGCCACCTAAGTCTGGACAGACCACTGATGTAAACTCCTATGGTTACATAGACACTGTGTCTCACCAGCTGTTGGCACCACACACAGTATGGCCCGGATCTAATACAGTCACCACAGGAGTTGATCACAGACTTCGAGCAAGCTTCCTCTTGTTGACATAATCCTGCAAAGAAAAACACAAACTCTATGTCTCAAGAAACTGCAAAATCAGCACAAACTCACACACTCTTTTTGGTTTGTTTAGTTATTTAGTTAGATTAATAGTGTGTTTCACCTTTATCATCATGTAAATACATATTTGTGGTATAGTCTTGCTGGTCCGTTTAATGTTGTACTGGAGGGAATACTGACTGACTACCTCTGCTGTCAAGAACTCCAAAATCCTTCAATCTTAACTATATATTATTGGTTGTAGTTATTTATTGAATTATTTATCAGAGTTTGAAATTGACAGTTTAGTATACTTCATGAAACTATTTTATGAGACTACATTCAATGACTATCATTTTCCTTTTGTGAAGAAAGGTGGTGCCCAGAGGTGAATTTAATTGATAATATTATTCCATATAATTATGAATTATATTTGATAACAATTTATTTTTATCACCAATTCAATGCCTTTTTTTGCTACATAGTTTATGTATCCTGTTATCTTCAACAGCTATTGATCATTTTATTAATAGAAATGTAATTGATATTATTATTAACCAGACCTACGTCCCCAACATTATTCAATATTCAGAGCACTGATACTAGTGAATCAGTCAAAATAAACTGCATGCATGCAGCAATCACCATATTAGTTTAGAAAATTCAATCTAAAATATTTGTTATTTATCATTAGCTTCAGTGCCTTACACAATAACCAAGGACAGAACGAGATAAGATGGCCTACAATGTTCTATGAGATGCTGTTTTGTTCCAGGACAAGATAATGCAACTCGACAGTCTTCATTGTATAAAACACTGGCTTTCCTCTGTCCTTTGCTGATTTGCACATCTCATTCATTCAACTGTGCTGGGAATCCGGCTGCAGACATTTCAATTAAACTTACAGAAAAACAAATGTTGACTTTGTTCTTTATTCAATGTAAATTGCCACCACAGTTATTTTTTAACCCCTTGCTCCCCAATTACCAAAAAGAGTTACATATATTTGGTGAATATATTATGATTACAGGATAAAACGCTTTAAAGAAATACAGAGCCTGTATGTTTGCTAGTACGAGTGACCCCTCTGGACTCACACATAACTGTATGTTCATGTATGTTTGTTAACATAGAACATATTCATTAGTAGGGCCTTAACGATTTTAAAATAAATAACGTCAGGTTAACTTTTCCAAACTTACCATTTCTTCCCGTCAGCAGGAGTAGAAGAAACAGTAACCAATCCATTTCCTGATGACAAAAAACAAAGACACACATCATTTTCTCTTAGAGCAACATTTAAGAGATCAGAGTGAGAATTGTTTGGTATTTCAAAATGTGTACCCTTATATCACTTTAAATAAATTAAGGTGCCTTGGTGTTGATACTAATTTATAGGTGCAATGTGTAAGATCTGGCCACAAGCTCCAAACCAATAGGTGTCAGCATTTCACCTCTACAACTGGGTCCATACAGTCTAAATTTACAGTCATCACTTATTAAGAAAACAAACAACGACCACTAGCTAACAGCAGGGCAAGAATACACAAAACTCAACCCAACTGCTCTGACCAAATGTCGACCATAATTACACGTACACCTTATAATCCTCATGTATAGTTTACATGAGCCATCTGTGTGTTTACTGTGACACTAAATGAAGCTCTAGCGCAAGTTCAGACAGGAAGACAATCCCTGCACGCTTATACTCGTAGGCTTTTCTCTCTTGCTGCTCCCTCACTAGCAGCACGTTCTCTATTCCGGCTGTCACTCTCAGAGGCATCATAGACTCTATCAGCTGTTCAACAGCTGGGCGTTCCCGGCTAATAGCGCAGAGTAACCCCCTCTTAGTTAGCCTATCAACTCGCCGCTGTCTCCTCTTAAATATGCTGTATCCCCGCCTCCAGCTTCCTGCTGCTGTTTCATGCGACCCTCCTCCTCCCCAGCACCTTCCGTCAGATGCAGCACTCCATCAGCAGCTCCAGCCATCTACAGCAGAACTCCAGCAGCTCCTCCAGCCACCACGACCAGTGTCTGGACTCCACGGGGGGATTTATATATTGTTACCGCTCAGGGCAATCACTAAACTCCTTGCCGAGTTCAAGCGCCAAACAAATTCTGTGTAACTCATGAACGATTCATCTGTCATAATAAATGTTAACTACTAATAATTTACTTGTCTCTCCTGATTGAACTGGGACTGTAGGGAGTTCACTTTCATTAATAGTCTATTAAATGAGAAAACAACCTAGACCTTCATCTCGTCCTCCCTCCATCAGGAGAGTTTGCACTGGCTGCAGAGAAACAACTAAATATCATTTTCTCGTTTTTGCCACTTTGGATTTAATCCAATAAACAAAATCTCAACGTACATGGACGCTGGACCTTCAACATGACACACAAGCCTTCTGGCAGCTCTACTTCTTGGTCCACTCAGTTGGACTGAGGACAGACGCTACAGTCACTCACTATTGCCTCTCCAGGTACAAGTAGTATTACAAGAGTAGTTACCTCAGTAGCTATCTCTGCAACACAATACATAGACGTCTTTGATATAACGTCAACACTGTAACTTCTTCACATTCTGTTGACAATGCAAATTCATTTTTTGAATGTTTTAAACTAGAAGCCTGTCCAGATCTAACACATCCCTTAAAATGTACTCAAAAAGCATTGACAAAAATCCCATCCTTGACATTTCACCTTAATCTCCCTTTTCCCACAAAATAAAGCTAATGATATGGTGTTTATAGGTTTGCATACTCGCAACCAAATTCTAAATTGCAAGAGGACCACAAATCAAACCAACAGCAAAATGCAGCTGTGAAGATCACAAGCTATTGCATTTAATGTATGTATAACAGAAGTGAAGTAGAGTATTGGCAGTTTGCCAACAAAGGGTGCTGTCCTGCCAGTCACTTTGGTTATACTGTGAAATGGTTATGAAACACTCTTTATTTGTTCCTGTTTCTGACACTTGTCAGAAGCCAGCCAACTGATCAGCATAATAGTTTGAGCTAGAAACACAAATCTTAATGGAATGGTATTTTTACTTCTCATTGTTTGTCCAAAAAGCTTTTATACAGAGTCAATGGACATTTGTATGAAAGCCATTAGAAAATTGTGCACCCTGCTTATCAACCAGCCACCCTTAACATATGTTTTGAATAGAGGAAAACCCAGGTCAACAGTGCACAGAAAGATCCATCTCAACATATCTTGTAATTACTGCTACTGTAAGTAGCCTACTGCCTACGTGTAAAAACATGTCTGAACAAGGTCACTAACTGTGGCCATATGTACGTAAAATCAGAGGTACTAAAACTCTAACCTGCAGAAATAGAAATTGGGAATTTGCTGCGTTGGTTATGATTTGAACATTTTGAGAAGTTGGTGCACATTGACAATTGACAACACAATGGCTTAATCAAAAAATAAAAACCCTATGTTGTGTTGTGTTACGTTAAAATATCAAACGTCCACGAAGAGTGATATGTGTCCACCCACTGTCAGAGCTCACGCTAACAACTCCTTTCTTGTACACAAAAGGCTTGGGTTGCACTCTGTTTCAACACCATTTAAGGTAAAAGAGAACCAAGTGTTGTGTTATCAGTACATTTCCGCTTTGTGGCTCATAAGAAGGCAGACTATACCGATCTTGTATGTTTGGACATTTGTGTCTTTGTTAATTCAAATTGACACTAAATACAGTGCACAACACTAGATCAAAGGACACATTTTTACAATTACAGTACATGATGTAGTCCAAAACAAGAAATGAGCATATATTTGAATCAACACATTTGTGACACAGTTCCGTTACTGTGTTCAGCCATGAATACAATGTACACTTTTCTTACAACTCATAAGAAATTATCTGGAGACACCTGTAATAAAGGTGTATCTTAATGGAATAATTAAAGATTTACACATATGGATTCTCTTTAAGACCTGAGGATTAGGTCATAAAAAATGCTTCAGTGGTGCTTTTTCCAAAACAATTGTTGATGAATGAAATGATGCGAACCAGCTCAACCACAGCAAACCTGGAGCATGGGCCGTTAACAGAATAATGCAGCCTTGCTTAAGACAGAACCAGACATGCTGAAGCTGCACACAGATGAAACCGACGTCATGGTGATCGTAGATTCACCCTGACTTTAGACACTTTTTTAATCTAAATGAAAAGTTCTGATGTGCTAGTTCTGAGAAAAGAGTCTACACAAAGACAAGCTTTGGGATTCAGAAATCAGGTTGAAAATACTTTTCTAGTCCAATGTGTCTGCCAGTAGTTGATTCACGTCCTCTCAGAAAACAAGAAGCTTGTCCTTGTCCTTCTTGTGTAAATATATATTAGCAAACCAGTGGTGTTGGTATATAGACATAGTTTATATTTTATAGTAGACTTCTCTGACATGATATGATATCAAATATAGTTCTTCACAACATGTCTGATGATAATGTAAAATACAGATTACTTTGTCTTTTATCAGACTTTGTTTGAAACACATCACCAGTTTTTCATAAAAGAATATCAAAAAGAAAATATGAGGAGGGTTATAAGAGTCAAAAAACAAATTTGTCATAAAAGCAAACTTACCAGTTTACCAGAAACAGGAAGACGTGTGTGGTTGACAGTTGTGTTGAACACTGTCTACTGTTGGAGAGACTACACCCACATGACAGGAAGTATGAAGCAACCGACGACTGAGTTCAAGAGAACAAGGAAGGGTGTGTCACAGTAGGCCACACATGCTGATGTAAAAATAAATCGCACATTACATTGTCAGCCAGAAGGTCCCAGTAACATTTAAACCACTAAAATAAGAAATGTAGACTTGACCTGGAGGCTTCACTTTCTTATGACCTAATCCTGAAGACTTAACCAGATATTTGAAAGCAAAAATTATAATGTATATAATTGGGATCCTAGGAGAGGGATCCCTCCTCTGTTGCTCTGGCGAAGGTTTCTTCCGTTTTTTCCCATTTAAATTGTTTTTTCTTTTCCAATGTGAGGGTCTAAAGACCTGGGATGTCGTATGATGTACAGATTGTAAAAGTGTCTCGGGGCATGGTGGAGGACTCAGACGCAGACCAGGCAGAGTAGCTTGCAACATATATTTAATTATACAAACTCAAATACAGGACACTCACAGGACGCAGCAGGGGATCCACGGACGAGACAAGGGGAAAAATCCAGCAGACCTGAAACAGGGCAGGCAGACAGGGCGGGGCGGGGCGGGGCGGGGCGGGGCGGGGCGGGGCGGGAGACCGGGAACAGGACAAGCCGAACGGGCGGGTAGACATGACAAGGATCTGGCAGTAAGGGAGTGACAGGGGTCTAAATAGTGACAAGAACAGGTGAGGGGAGTTGTGCTAATGAGGAGGGAGTGCTTGATTAGCTGATCAGGGGCAGGTGAAGAGTGGCTGACAGGTAGAGTGAGGGTGTGGCTTATTTTGTACTTAATATGCTTAAGTAGTAATTAAGTAGTAGTTGTGGACAATTCGAAGTGTATTTAGTATATTTTTGTGTGCTAAATTGGAACAACTTATTATATACTTATTATAATTTAAGTATATGACTGTGTATGTACTAATATACATGCTTATAGCCAACTTAAATTATATATATATTTTTTGTATATAAGTATATAAGTGTTTTATGAATATATAAACATTATAATATAAATATATTTATATTGTACAAATAGGATACCAAAAGTTATACTTTTGGCTTATTCCAATTACTAAGAAAGTACACTTTCTTATTACTTTGTACACTACATACTATTATACATTACAATATTACAAATGTATTACCAGTATCCTAAATGCTGAATGAACTTCCCAGATAGTAATCAAAAACACTTTTTCAAATTTCAAATATATTTTATATTATATATATAATATATTTATAATACATTGAAAATACACTAACCAGAACAGTATTTACGAATATATAAAATGTACTAACATTGTAGTTCTAACAATTTAAAACTTTAAACACACATTTATGAGAAAAAAAAGAAAAATATACTGAACAGAGAGCAAAACATTAAAACACAGAACACTGAACCATCCCCAACATTCCCAGGCGAAAAAAAAGTGTACTTTTTTGTACTTAAAATATACTAACATTTTCAATAGTACACTTCAAATATACTTTGAAAGAATTGTAAAGTATACAAAAGTCACGCTTTCACCCATTTTCAAAAATCTACTTTTAACACACTTTAAAATAATTGTACTGTAGTATACTTTCAAAAAATATATTATAAGAAAAATATACTTTAAGTAAAAGCTCTGTGCAATTACTTAAACATATTTCTTTGAACTTTGTTTTCAAACATTTTTTTGTATATTTCAAAATGTATGATCTAAATTACCATTCAAACAATGTATTTAAAGCACATTTTATAAATACAGATTTTAAATATACCGATTTTTAAGTATTTAAGTAAACTTATTCATGCTATTATTATTTCCGCTTTCCTGTCTGCGCATGGGCAGAGTGCTAGAAATTCTAATTCTGAAGGCGGGAATTTCTTTCACTCTGGGGGATTTCAGTTGGAAGCTCCGGCATTGCCATCTGTCCACAGGTCTCAGTTTTCGGTAAGTAAGCAATTTATAACCATATGTGTGTTATATTTGTTCTAAACAGAGTTGTCTTTACACTTTAAAACAGTGTTTGATAGAAACAAGCATTTAGCTGACACTATCAATTGTGTGTTTGCTACTTTAGCTAACGTTACAATAGCTAACGTTAGCTTAGTTGCTACTTTAGCTAACATTACAACAGCTAGCTTAGTTGTGTAGTAGCATAACGTGAAGGTGATATGTATGTTAACGTTAAGCTAACATGATATTGCGCTCAAGTGGAATGCTAGGTGAATTCAATTGTAGTAGCTTTTAGACTGTTTTAGTAGCTTGTGGCCTTCACTAACATGCATGCAAATATTAATGGGCTATTTAATGAGTTGTGACCAGGTTGTGCTTTATGAGAATAACAAATAATAAGTAAAAGTAGTAGATTCATGTACGCAGAATTAAGATAATTAATTTTTCCATTAAGAAAATGTATAATGAAGTCAGTGTATTTTTTAAGGTCACCATAGGTCTGTAGAAATATGCTAAAATATATAGAGGCATTGAACTTATAAGAATTATATATGTGCTCAATTGCAATCGTGTTGCGTGGTCATTGAGCAAAGGTCTCAAGCGCTCTGGGCGAGGCACTCTTGCGCTCACCCTACAAAGAAGAAGCTCTGACTCACTGGTGGTTTAGCTTAAATTGTGTTATGAAACGGATATGTCCATTGAATATTGTGTAGCAACATATGGGTGCAGGACCAACACCTTGAGAATTCTCTCAGCTGGCAGAACTCCCACAGGAGGAAGACTCCCACACACACAGGGGCCTCTACCCTGGCGTGTGTGTGTGCGAAGATGATGCGTCCCTGTGCAGGACAAGGTCAAATCCTCATCGGAAAATATAAGAAACAGGGAAATGTTAGAACAGGGCTCACAACCACCGAGACGAGAGATACGTATTCTGAGCCCTGACTTTGTGTCTGATGCCAGGGATACTTAATCTTTGATGGTGTTCTGTGAAACCATAGATCGATGCATTATATGTTCTGATGCTTGACTTAATAAATTGTTAATACTTTTAGACCGTCTGTCATCTGTTGTTTATCAGAGTAATTCCAATTCAAACGATCTGCGCGGGGTCCTTCTGAAGGTGTAGTCTTTTGGAGTCAGATTATACAGTGGGCTGTTTGCCCGAGGTGGAATCCCCAACAGGTCCTATATGTATATATATATATATATTCTAGACATTTTGTGTAATTATTGATATTTTGAGGGATATTTCAACAACTGTAATCCTTTTCTACAGGCGACAAGTGCTTTCAACCCTTAAAAGGCGGCCATCCTCTGGGCATCCAACTTGAGGAAGCTGATGGGCATCTCATTCTGAAGTATATGGTAAGTCAATGTAACTGCATATGCCAGACACATGTACTGTTTTGTATTACAGAAAATGTTTTAAGATCCTAATATCACTAATAGTTACAACAAATCATTGCGACAGCACAAATAACTCAGTTCACACCTGCTAAATAGGTATAGAAAATGTCAGATTTTGAGTTGCCAAAGTGCAAGCAGTAACAGGTAGGTCATTGTCTTGAGTCGTGTGTAGACAATTTAAAGCTTCTGTGATTTATAAAGCAGCAGGATCACATGTTCGTGGTAAACACACCACCAGTGATGAAATATGTTTGACCTGCACTGGTAGGAATATTGGCATATCCTATTGATATAGTTCCTCAATGTTAATCCTGATTTACTGTTCAAAAAAATTATATTGGTTCAACAGGATTTCCTTTGTAGTCAAAATAGAAGAAAATGTTGTATGAATATGCTGTGTGACATCATCTCTCGTCTCTTCTCTTAATAGATGCTGTTATTGCGGAATTTCCCGAAACCAGAGCCTCGGACGTGCGAGCGGCCATCCGGAGGAAGTGCAACAATGAGCATTGTAACCCAAAAAAATGAACATGTTCATATTTAGAGAGCAAGAGTTTGGGGATGTTTCAGTGTTCTGTGTTTTGCTCTCTGTTCACTATATTTCTCTTTTTTTGTTCATAAATGTGTGTTAGTCAATGTTATATAATACTATTTTGGTTTGTGTATTATAAATATATTATATATATATATATATTATAATAAAATATATTTGAAATTCAATAAAGTGTTTTGGATTACTATCTGGGAAGTTCATTCCGTATTTGGTAATACATTTGTAATATTGTAATGTATAATAGTATGTAGTGGAGAAAGTAATAAGAAAGTGTACTTTCTTAGTAATTGGAATAAGCCAAAAGTATAACTATTGGTATACTATTAGCATATGTTAAATATACTTCTATTGTACTAATAGTATATCAAAAGTATACTTTTGGTATACTATTAGTACAATATATTTATATTATAATGTTTATATATTTTTAAAACACTTATAGTATATTTCAAATATACTTCAAACACCAAAAAGTATATTTTAAGTTGGCTATAAGCATGTTATTAGTACATCCACAGTCATATACTTAAATTGTAATAAGTATACAATAAGTTGTTCCAATTTAGTACACAAAAAGTACAAAAAAATATACTTAATACACTTAGAATTGTCCACAACTACTACTTAATTACTACTTAAGTATATTAAGTACAAAATAAGTTGTTCCAAAATAATACTCTTTAAGTATACTGATGATAAGTAGGGCTTCAAGTATACTTGAGTATACTTAAGTATACTAAGATTAAATATACTTTTCATACTTATTTTTCGCCTGGGATAAGCGCGCTGTCGACAGAACAGTTAACATTTACGCAGACTCTAGCTATGCCTTTGGTGTAGTGCACAACTTTGGTACCATGTGGAAGCGCAGAGTTTTTTTGGAAATGCATTCCTCACCACCGTGTCGTGGCCGACTTGCTAGAAGCCACACTGCTCCCTAAGACTGTCTGCGTTATGTTATGAAATATGATGCTCACACTGACGCTTCTGATTTTTCAGGTTCTTTTGATGTATGATGTTCAAGAATTGCAGACATTGGCTATCCCTAAGGAGCAAAAGTGTTTTGCAAAAGTGTTTAGCCTCATCTAATCCAGTTTACAAAATTATGGATGGCCCTAGACAATTGCCAAGTGATCTCTTTTATTGTTACGCTACATTAGCTTACAGCAGAGATAACTTGGCAAAAGGGGGAATAATGTAATTTTATTATTATTTATCTAGATTAAATCTACATACTTTTAATAATAAATATTCATGTTATTTATTACAATACGATGCGATTTCACTGAAACAGTTGGCCTAATACAGTAGAGCAGGGGTCAACAATAGGCAGACCCTGGACCTAGAACCGATAGATAATTGAGAATTATTTAATTTTGATGGAGCACTTTTATTTCATCCGGCGCAGCTTTTCTAGCCTTTACAGCTCACACCGACCGCAGTAAACACACCGACTAATTGAATGCGTTGGAAATCACATCACGTGATGCTGCTCAGCCAATCACATATGTATATTCCGACAAGGTTCCCAACGAAAGAGACGAGTAAAGAGAACGAAGAGTAGAAGAATAACGTGAGTCAGACGTTATTTCACATGACGTTCTCCAAAAGACAAGAGTGTCCAGAGAGACCAGAGAGACCAAGAATGAACAAACTCTTTTAGGTTAATTCTTCACACGAGCAGTTTAAAACAAGTAGGTTTCATATGTTCAGAGGCCGTGACTATAATTAAAAGCAGTAATGTGAAGGGCCACTACGACACAAAGCACAACTCTTTTGTGGGCCTAGTTGAACTTTGCTATAGTATACTGCAGAGGTATTTAATTACAGTAGTGATCTGAGAATAACTAAGTAGTATCATGTATCTGTAGACCTCAGGATTAAAACTAGACCTAAAGAAACAGTTACTGGAAACAAAGTAAAGAAATTATAACATATCACATTTTATAATTTAGCATGGTACAAAACACTGTTTTTTTAGTATTTGTAGAAAATGTATTGTTTGCTAGCAACACATCAAACGTGTAACCGATCACCTCACTGATTTTGTGTGGCTGGGGAGAGAGAGGAGGGGAGCAACCAAATGCAAACAATTATAGTGAGAATAACTCAAATCAGCAACCACTAGATTAAAGAAACGATTTGTAAAACCATTAAGTCACCATCGAATAACATGTGATATGAATATGCTAAGTTCACAGTCCGGCAGCACACGAACTGTGACCTGTTAAAACATGACCACAGCATATGCTCGTACAGATAGAACAACACATCAGAAGAACCCTCTGGGACTTACTGATGTCACCTGGTAAATGGTTGAATCTGAGGGACTGTAAGGGCTTGAAGCCCTTTATGAATCCTTTCTGTAAGTCCGCATTTCTGCAGAATTTGCCCAAGGTAATTACCCACAATTCATAGCAATGTAACATTAAACATGGAGTCATAAAAAAAAAAAGGTAAAGAGGACGGCACATGGGAGTTCAGGCTGGCAAAATACATTTCCACAGAAACATTAAGGATTAAAGATGGAACGTGAAAACACATGAAATCAGAGGAATGGAAACTGAGATTATAATATCACACATATTTATTCTTCAAACATTTCATTTTGTCATTGAAGCTGTTTTGACAAAAGCGAGTATATAGATTATATGAAATGACCTCATCTTGTGAGGAAAGAGCCTGGAAGACGTTTAAATCAGCGAGTACAAAGTATAAAATAAATACCCACAATTGTACGTAATATTTTTTGACGTCATGGTAACGTGATATATTGGAGCAAAGTGCTGTCCCATTCCTATTTACACCATTTCAAGCCCTCACAGTCTCTCACATTCAACAATCTACCAGGTGTCGCCAGTAAGTCCCTGAGGGTTCAGGTTTGAGGCTTTAGGGGGGACGTTGGGACTGGGCCGAAATCTGCAAGAGAGCCCTCAAACACTATGATTTAACAGTGGGACAGCCCTGAATCCTCCCGGACTTTGCGGGAGCGTTACCTTAAAGTCTGTGAGTGTAGGGATTGGGATTGGATCGTTGTTGCAGATTGGCGGCTTGTTAGGCTCACCCGAAGCTTGCCACGGTGCCACAAAGTGGTATCAAGTGTGGTTGTATCAGAGTAGTTTTAAGATTTGGAAATATTTGTTGAAACTCCGTCTACCACCAAAGCCTTGTTCGAAAAATATTTTCTTATGTTGAGATGAATAGTTTACGGAAATGTGAGTGCTTCATCATTTAGTCCAGCAGAGGATGTGTTGACAACTTCTTGGAAGACGATGAGCAGTAAAAGATTGAGTTGCTCCTTCATTAACAGTGTGTTAGTCAACCAACCATAGAAACTGGGTGTAAATGTTCATGATGTATTGATGGTTCTTTGGTAACTCTTATCACAGACTGGAGATGAACCTCTTGGATCTGAACGACCCCATGACGCTCCGCTCAGACTTTATCTTTTGTTTTTCCACTTTCACATTTAGATTTGTGGTGCTGGAAAGGAGATCAGTAAGCCTTAGTGTAATGGAGGTTTGTTTTATTCTATAACTATGGAACCCATTTCTACCAGCAAGAGAAAGTAGTGAGAACTAGAAAAGGCTATACTGGGTTATAAATATGAAACAAAATCATGAGATAACATGTCAAATGTTTTCCTTTTTAAGTCAAACTTATGACAGTAAGTCAAAGGTTTGACTATTCAAATGTGTCATTCCTAACACTGACTTTTAATGTATCTTAATAATGTATATTAATCATCTGTTCTGCATTGAATGGCTCCTTATTGAAGCAAAGTCACAGAGAATTCAAATGAATGAACTGACCAGCTCTGAACCCATTAGCTACATCAAGTGATGTTGTGGAGTTGAGTTTGAGTTTTTCCCCTCCGATATCCGACCAGTTGTGGGGTCAAAAGGGCCGAGTTTATTTGAAAGTCCTGCGGGTTTTCTGTGAGCAACCTCCAACCATATATTGAGTGATGTTTGGATGGATCCAGTCTCAGTGAAGAAAACACTACTCCTGTGGTTGATTCAGCATTCAGATCTTTTAATGAGCACAGAAGAAGAGAAAGTAGGACACGTTTAAAACATGTCCAGTATTGGCCTAAAACAGGAGGACAGGAAGTGTGCCAGTGTCACTAATAATACCCAGACAATCACTGAGGCAACTGCTTTATCTTCAGCTTGTGTTTGTGCACCTGTGACCACTGAAGGGAAGAGCATCAACAGCTTTCTAAGGAACGGTGTAACATGAAACCCAACAGTGAAACAAGTGATCCATTGTGAGGCTGTTGGCGTCTACATACTGGTGTCCTCTACATATACGTGTTAGAAAACAGTGCCTTGCCCATGAAATCACTAAATATTCTCGTCTAATTCTCAGCAGGACAGAAAATAAATGAAATTTTCATATCATATTAATATATTATAGATATGATTTTCTAATTCAATCAATCATAGGAGATGGATGAGGAGCAGCTCATGTTGCAGCTGTAGGAGCTGAGTCCTCACAGAAAAAGGCCTGCAGAGCCTTCCCCCTGGAGGCGTACTGGATGCTCTCTATCTCACCGCCGAAGTTGCTGGGCTTCTGAAAGTGGATCTCCAGGTGGTCCTGCAGGTCCTCCTCGTCCCCCTTGTCCTCGATGTCATCCAGGAGGATGGTACGCTTTGGAGAGCCACAGAAGGTCTGAAATGAATCGCCAGCAGATGGTTATTGATGATACCACTGATATGAACTTGAGCTGTTGATCAGGATTTGATACTAAAAGGATCCAGTATTTGATGCCAACTTCTGATACTACAGGTGGGATAAGTACACTTCAGTGTCTGTCACTGGTTCCCAAACAGTTTTTCTGGGGAGCCACTTAAAAAAAAGAAAAGAAACCGCAGCGATCCCCCAACAGGCCTCATCTCTGAATCATGAGGAGCATTTGTGCAGAAATGAGTGTTCCTGACCACTTTTACTGCCATCTCCACATGACCTTATGTCATTTTGAATAGGTAAACCCAGTGTGCGAAATATGGGGGTTCTTGGGGGTCTAAGACCCCTTGATTGACCCTTCAGACCCCCTGAATGCCTCAAAAAAAGTCTTCAAATCTTACTAAGAACCTGGATTAAAACAGGACATCGTCGCTGCTCTTCTTGGAGTTGTTTTGTGAACATGCTCTCTATCTGTGGGGGGCTCAGGCGTGTGCATGTGTGTGGGGTTATGTTAAATACTTTTTGTAATTACATTTAGGAGGAGTTAACAGACACATTCTCTTCATTCCTCTCATCAGTCTCCTTTCATAATGGACTCACGGTTATAACAAGACTACAGCTAGCAGAACCACATGTGGCTCTAAGGTGAACTGCAGATATTAATGTTGAATAAAAGATTATGGAAGAAATCCTGCTTATTTATATGGCGACCCTGTTAATATCTCTCCCGACCCAGTCTTTGGGAATCACTTGTGTATTTTATCACATTAATGTACAACAAGTTGACATTAAACACATGATGGTAAACATACTTCATCAACATTTGACTTTGTCAGTAAGATGATCAAATGTTTTGTAGAAACTCGAGCTGTGTGATGTAAAGCACGACTCCAACATCAAACAGGTGCCTGACAATCAGAACAGCTGGATCTCACCTGGAACTTGCACAGCTGGTATTTGTAAATGGGTCCAACCTGCACGTTCACTTCAGAGTCCAGATCCACACGGTACCTCCCCCTCAGGCCCTCAGCAACTACACACACACACACACACACACACACACACACACACACACACACACACACACACACACACACACACACACACACACACACACAGTTCATCCAGGGTTGCATCTTGAGTGCAGCATGTTGACAGTTGTCATTGTAAGATGTGTTAAGCAGCAAACAACAGAGGAGAGAGGTTCCAGCCTGTGTTGACACATGAACAATCAATCCCTGAATCCCAACAAATGCACACAAATCCATTACTGACTGCTTTTCAATGAATAAGGCACACATGAACACACTAGGATCCCAAAGAAGACACGTGAGATTTGACAGAGCACCACCTGTTTCATCTTCTCCTCCCGGGATTCACAGCCTCTGTCTCTTTTGGCTGCAGCAGCTAACACTCACAGTGGTTTGTGTATCAAACAGGTTGGGCTGCCACTGTCCATATAAGGAGGATAACTAACAGGTGGAGACCAGGCGTAACCATAGTGCTGAATCATGATGCATCAATGAATACACAGTAGCCTGGCTGCCGTGGTTAGAGACATGTGCCCTCAGTGTTAGTGTGGCATGTGACGGATTTCTATTCTAACTATTCTTGACTCTTGTTGCATTCATGATATAATTAGCCCTGAACATTTGAATGTTGTCATTACTCTGAATGAAAGCTTGTGTCTTATGAGCTCTCCCTCCCTTGCAGACTGTGTCTGGAGTTTCAGTCCAGAATCTGTGTCTAATGAGCTTCTCTCAGTAAATCAGATGCTAATGACACAAATCCACTGAGACACGTTTGCTCTGCAGCTCTGGCTCAGAGAGTTTTACCTCCAGGGTGGAGGAAGGTGATCTGTCCTGTCCCAGTGTTCCTGTCGTACTCCACACCGTCCACCTCTCCTCCTCCTCTGCTGGGCCTGGAGAAACTCATCTCCAGTCGCTCCTTTGTTCTCTCCTCTGGTATGGAAGGGGGGATGTTGGAAACCTTGAGCTCCTTTCTGGACACATCGAGGTGGACCTACATTGGTGACAATAATGCTCAGTGCAAAGAATACAGACCACGTGTACAGTATGTAACACATTGAGCACCATTGTTCTGCGAGTCACTTTGATGTTGGGAAATGAGTTGAGCTACACTTGTAGTTTATTTTGTCAGTGTCTGTGGGAAAAAGGAAGCTGAGCTCGCTCTCGCTCTCGCTCTCTCTCTCTCTCTCTCTCTCTCTCTCCCCTGAAAGTGGACAACAAAACGTACCTCAAACTTAACAGCAGGATCCATGGTTATAGTTTTTGGTTTCACATCCAAACTGATGTTCTCACAGGACACAGAGCACTTGGCAATCTTCAGGATCTGAGAGGCCACTGGAGGACAGAAACATAGAGCCGTCACAGTAAGGCTACATGGGTTTCTCTTTTCCATCTCCATACACACCAGCCTTTCATCATCTCCGTCCATACTAACACGCCTGAAGTCCCTGTCTTACTGGAGAGCATTTATGCTTTGGTTCCTTTACACTTTCTGTGACCTTTACAATAGTTGTGCAGAACAAAATACGCATTGATAAGAAAAGGAAAGTCCTCTGTTTTGTATCCATTGCCCTCCCCGAAGCCACAAACCGGGACTGATAGGAGCCAATCAAGAAGCGAACATTGGTGTCTGCGTCTCTGTTTCTGCCTATCCAGACTAAAACACAACCCAGGAGTTCTCAAACTAAAACCGTTTAGGTGTTAAAGTAGCAAAAGATATGCTTTCTAAAAAGAAACCCATCCGTGTGGCGGTAGCATGAGGATAATACTGTGTCTTAATGAACCACAGGACACCGTTATTGTTCCACTCCCTTCATCTTTTGATACATGTCCAAAACAGCAGCCCCCCCCCTGCTGGCTGTTTAACTACATTGACTTGAGGTAATGTTAAAACGTTTGCTATGTGCATGTCTACTAATGCATGTATTTGACATAGCCAGTCAGCCCTCAGCACAGATTGTTGAGACTTTATTCATCTAAATCTAAAGAAAAAAAGAAAAGACAGATTAAGAAACCAGCTACTTGTCATATTCCAGCCTATGACACAGAAGTGTACCCTTCTCTTCTTCAAAGGTGATGAGTGCCTGTCCTCCCTGCAGGAGCACAGTGGGTCTCTGGCTGATGGCAAACACTCCTCTGATTTGCTGACTGTTGTCTTCCCCCTCCTCTTTACTCTGAGCCCTGAACTCCACCTCTGTGTCTGGAATCTGGGCGTAGATCTGCAATACAATAGACAACAATAATGACATAAAGTACAGTTGTTAGTTGTTATTGTTGGATGACTTGTTGGATGACTTGTTATATTGTTAAGATGTTGTATTCTGTTGCTGCCATGCAGTGGCAGGTTGGTGTAGTTAGATGGACTGACTTCATTCCCACCTTGAATTTCTGCTTCAGTTTTGTGGACTCGGCCCTCTTAGCCTCCAGCGCAGCTTGACATCTCTTCAGTTTGTCCAGCAAATCCTGTCTGCGTCCACCAAGCTGCAGGATTTCATCCTATGAGAGAGGATCAAGTGAAAACATGCAGTGAGTCCTTTGTAATTCTCCCTGTAGATTTACAGAGTAAACATAACTGTACCTGCACTGTGTTCATGTTTTGCGTGAACTCCTTCTGACACTCCTCCTGTTTTTTAAGTTGAGCCATCATCTCCTGCTTGGCCTTCGCCTTGGCCTCATCTTCTTCCAGTTTTTCCAAGATCAGCCTGGCTTTCACATCATCGGCTTTCTCTGCTTTAGTCTGAAAGACACAGATGGAAAAGTTCAGAGAGACTATGAGAGACCTGTGGACAGTTTGCACCGAGGCTGTTTCTAACAGGAAAAGTAGTTCCAGATAATGATTAGGACATTTCAAGAAATACATATTGCTGCTGAATCTTTTTATTCTGTCAACACCACAAACTAAATCCCATTCACCTGAATTGTATAATGGAGGCTGAAATCTGAGAGGCAGATATGTCAACCTGGACACTACAGTATCTGTATGGATCGATTCCACCAGAGGGACGAGAGATAAATAATCCCTAAATTTGAAAGGCAGATGAATACCCAGATACTCATGTCCATGTATACTCAGGTCCAAGTGCTGACTTGCACATGGGAAGACTTCACATGGGAAACACATTTCCGAAGATGTGATCAATTCATAGGCAGCCATGCTTTTCAGATATTTCATGTGAAAAAATATAAATGTACTTGAATAAATGCACTATACTTGTATAGTTTGTTTCTAGTCTTCCGACTACTCAAAGCTCTTTAACACTACATGACATCATTCACACATTCACACCCATTCATACACCACAAGAACAGCCTACAGGAGCAATTTTGGGGTTAAGTGTCTTGCCCAAGGACACATCGACATGGACTAGAGTACTACTACTAAGTAACATTAGACCTACTTTAGGCTAAGTTACTAAGTGACGTTAGGACTACTTTAGGTTAAGGTACTAAGTAACATTAGGCCTACACTAGGCTAAATTACTCAGTAACATTAGGCCTACACTAGGCTAAATTAATAAGTAACGTTAGGCCAAGTTACTAAGTCATGTTAGTCCTACTTTAGGCTAAATTAATAAGTAGCATTAGGTCTACACCAGGCTATGGTACTAAGTAACATTAGGCCTACACTAGGCTAAGGTACTAAGTAACATTAGGCCTACACTAGGATAAATTAATAAGTAACATTAGGCCTACACTAGGATAAATTAATAAGTAACGTTAGGCCTACACCAGGCTATGGTACTAAGTAACATTAGGCCTACACTAGGCTAAGGTACTAAGTAACATTAGGCCTACACTAGGATAAATTAATAAGTAACATTAGGCCTACACTAGGATAAATTAATAAGTAACATTAGGCCTACACCAGGCTATGGTACTAAGTAACATTAGGCCTACACTAGGATAAATTAATAAGTAACATTAGGCCTACACCAGGCTATGGTACTAAGTAACATTAGGCCTACACTAGGCTAAGGTACTAAGTAACATTAGGCCTACACTAGGATAAATTAATAAGTAACATTAGGCCTACACTAGGATAAATTAATAAGTAACGTTAGGCCAAGTTACTAAGTCATGTTAGTCCTACTTTAGGCTAAATTAATAAGTAGCATTAGGTCTACACCAGGCTAAATTAATAAGTAACGTTAGGCCTACTTTACCCTAAATTAATAAGTAACGGTAGCTACATGTTATTTAGCTGTGCAGAGTCAGAACAGAATATAATGTATTTTGCCAGATTATGTTTTGAGACTTCCGGTCTGCTGAAATAAAACAGTTCTCTGTACTTGACCCTCTGGAACGTTCGTATCAGGCTGTATTCAGACAGTCAGGAGGTGGATTCTTACTTTCCATGTCTCCAGCTCTTTATTCGCCTCCTCGGATTCTCTGGCTTCCTCTTCCAGACCTCCGTCCTCCTGCCCATGAGAAACATTAGCTCCGTTAAACTCTGGTAATTATGTGGCTGGTTCACTCAGTTCTCCACCGAGAAGTAACGAGCACACGATCCTTACCTTGCCATTAACCGGGCGGTTACTGCAGATGTCAGCCATGACCTGACGGTTTCGAAAGGGAAACTCGGTAAACAATGTAGTCTGCGACTAACAAAAGCCAGTTAAATGAGCCAATATTAACGATAAATCGATTACTACCTGTTCTGTACTTCTTTGCTGCTTTATTTTCCTGTCGAAGTGCCGTAAAGTGACAACACACAGAACAACTGCGGTTCCAAAGGGCTCGAATCAAAAGTGAAAGTCAGGACTTGTCTGACGATGACGCAGCAGTCACGGCAGAAGGAGAGCGGTATGTGAATAGACATTTGTAACTGAAGATGGTGGATGACTGCTGACATCTCATTACAGGGTTTTTTTTCAATCGTTTACAGGCATTTCATGAAAGCAGACCTTGTAATCACAGATCAGACGCACACACAACGCAAAAGTCCACAAATCTCCTGCAAAATAAAACTGCATTCAAAAACATGTTGTTTCTTCTGAAAGTGGCATTTTGTGTCCAAATGACACACACACACACACACACCATCATGTGAATAGACATTTCTAAGAACCAATTGAAGAGAGATCAGACTTAACAGGGGTATAATTGTTCAATAGAAAGTCATGAAGGGAGGACTTGGACTGAATGTCTACTCTGCTCCATGAAGAGATAGATCTGTAAAACACATGCAGTCATGGTCACATTAACCTGTTGAGGGAACCAGAGAACAAGTTCATCCCTTCGCCCTGCTCTCTGTGCATGTTCATATGCCTGCTGCCTCCACGTTTCCATCAAAAGAACAACACAATTATTTAGCATTGTCAACTGGAAGCAGAGGTTGGATCTGCTGCTGAGTGACAGAGGCTAAACCTTGTTCCCGATCGCAAGCTCTGACAAAATAACTACACAGTAAAGAAAAATGTGCTGTTGGGAAGAGACGCTTTCGGCATCATCGTAAGTCTCTGGATATATATAGATATATATACACACAGTGACTTTAATAATATACTTGTTTTAACATACTTTTGTTTGTTTACCATATTTTTTCTATTTTTCTATTATGTCTCATACTATTGCACTGGGTTTTACTGTTATGCACCAAGTCATTGAGCCAAATTCCTTGTATGTGTTACGTACTTGGCAATAAACAGTTTGTGATTTTGATCCTTTGTTGTATGGCATGAAATATATGAACTGGTTACTCAAGCTGGTGCACACACCGAACAAGATAACTCAGTTATATTTTTGGTGCAGGGTCTGAGGTTTAAACCAAAATATGAGGCCTTTGCTTCATTCCAGGGTTCAGGTCAGAAACGTCCCAATTCATCTAGATTCACATGGACAAAAAAAACACTCTGATCAACAAACCAGAACAACTTATATAACTTATATAGCATATGAATGAACATCCCATCCATTTTCTATGTATTCATTTAGTTAAAAAATGTAAAACACATACAATTTTAATTTACAATGTATTTTACAAAAAATATTCTTATTATTCTCTACAGAGAAGTGAAGCTTAAAGTGGAGGAATCTTTGAGTACAGCAGTAAGAGTTGCATTAACTTGCGATGCGTTGACGTCAAGCGCAGTGGATTCCTATGTGACTATAACAGCACAATATCTCACAGAGGACTGGCGACTCCAAACTAGAGCAGTACACGTAAGTCACACCGGGGCAAACATGACAGACCTCCTGTAAAATGCAGCATAAGAATGGGGGATTGCCAACAAAGACCTGGTGGTTGTAACCGACAACGCTTCTAACGGCGGCGTGGGCGTTGCTGTTCAGTTAGCGGGATTCCTGCATGTGAAGTGTTTCGCTCACACGCTCAATCTGGCCTCACAACGGGCGTTACATCTGCCAACAGCAGCCAGGCTCATGGGGAGAGTGCAGCGCATAACTGGCTCCCTGCCCTCGATGTCCACGCATCGCAAGTTATACTGAGTTATATAACTCTTATATCGTACTTATATAAGTTATAGACACGTTTGCATTCAGTTAAGTTGGACGATGTAGAATGTAATACAAACAGTTCAGTTTGTCAGGTGCATGCAACATTTATGACAGTGTTGGTCAGTCTGTCTGCTTTACAATCCTATTTTGCTGAAATGAAAATGATTGAAGTGAGATGAACAGACTGAAAACTTTATCTTATTAGATAAAACATGTTGACACAGTCCTTTGGGGACATTATTTGCGGTTGAAAAGAGTAATAAATCGCAATATATGTTATCGCAATACTCAGCATATCGTAGTATCGTGATAATATTGCAGTATCGTGATAATATCGTATCGTGACCTAAGTATCGTGACCTAAGTATCGTGATCTAAGTATCGTGATAATATCGTATCGCAGGATCTCTGGTGATTCCCACCCCTAGTGGCTGCCTGCATTGAATGGGCATGAATTCACAGCGGTCACGGTGGGGGGAAAAGGGGGTTTGGCAGATGGTAGGGTGTTCAGAGAAGCGATGGTAAAAGTTCACTACTCCATACTCCTACAATATGGTGTTGAGTCCGACATATGTAGGCGGACAGGTATAGTGTTCTGCCTTAATGTTTTTTAGTGCAAATGCTATCCTTTGGAGTAAATTATCAAATTAAAAAAAGGAAACAAATATCCTGTGTTGCACTTCATGTCACAAATGTAATCAATGAATATGTTGTCAAGCTGAAATCACAGCAACGTTAACCAAAGTACAGTTTATTTGCCCAAAAGCCAAGAGCAATGAGTCATACAGAGTCCGGAGTTGTTCTGTATGACTCTGCCCTCTAGTGACGACTATGAGGTTCAAGAGGTGTGTGACAATGGAGCCCTCTTCCCTTTTCAACTTTAATGCTTTATTGTGCAATGTCATGATTTATAAACAATAATACATTATCAATCAGATAAATCTTTGGTATATGTCTAAGCAGAACAACAGGAACTCTTGGAAGAAAACTAAGAATGAGACAGATGAATATCAATGAAGAAATAAAGAGTTATGAACAATAAACCTAAAAAAAGGACAGGTTCTATTACAGTAATATATAAAGTCCAGAGTCCTAAGACTTAAGGTTCACATTTTTCCAGATTTGTTCCAAAACAATGCTCACATGCTCGTATGCACTTTGAAAGATTTTGGTCATTGTAACTGTAATTATTCTTCCCCTCGCATACTGGCCAGGAACATTTTCAATGCATGTGAAAGGGGCAACTCAGCCAAAGCTCATATCGGGCTTCAGCACTTTGAAAATCAAATGAGTATGTTGAGTAGCGTGCAGGGGACGTATAGTAACACAGAGGGAATATTGTACTCAGACGACTCAGTTTTTCCTTCATTACATGATGTGTGATTAAAGTGTAACAGGTTTGGATTAAATGAGTGAAAGTGAAAAGCAACAGAACACATGGAAGTTACAATGAGCTCCTTAAAATCTTTTTATTTCTTTTCCACTGAGTTGTTAAAACAACTTCAGCCTGTATTTAATTATTATATTCAATTGTCATCATATACTTTTATTTATTTTCTTCATAACCTGTCACTTTACTTACAGCTCATAAAGTGATGCTATAACAGATGTTTATAACACATTAATCCATTTCAGAAATGTAGAATTGATAATCTGTTCTGACGCGTTGGAGCAGTTCTTTATGTGTCTGAATAACTGAATAAAGTAATGGTAGTTATAATGTGCTGTGTAACACATGACTCATATTCTTCTTTTACATGTGTTCTGCTTGTTATTATTACTGTATATATTAACAGAATTATTGTCGTTATTGTTATTATTAATGAATAACACTGACAAGCTCGCATCCGCCCATTAACCAATGTATTTATTACGGTTTGACTATTTATTTTTATTTTTGGTATATCTTTCTTTTTTATAGTCACCCCTTCAAATAGTCATTTTTCTTAGCGGTTTGCATATTTGTTTATTTTTTTTATTTCTATCTAAAACTCCTCTGCCACCATAATATTATTCCTAAATTATAATAGTTATTATGAATTATCAATGTCAGTGCTGAGGAATCAAGACCACAATGGGCCAGCCCCCCTTCATAAGGGTCCTAGGACGACACAAAGCTGGACCAGTCAGTCAAAAAATCAAACAAACACAAATCAGGTTTTAAGGTAGGATAATATTGGTGTAAGTGTACATTATTGTTATTATTGATAGTACGATTAATATTATTGTAAAATTCTTGCTATTTGCTCTTTTATTTATTTATTCTCTTATTTCCTTTCCTATGCTTTCCCACAACTCAGACACACACATGCACAAAGTGATTCATTTCCAACTCGTAGATACTTGTAAACATAAAGGTTCTCAGAATGTGGGGGAGGACGGGACAAAGTGGTCGTGCCAAACAAAGAGAAATCAATAGAACAAAGCGAGGCCTGTAGAACTCCTACCTCTGAGAAAAAAACACCAACAGAAAGACTTAACTATCTTATCTAAAAATGAATTCAACAGAATGAATACAGGAGTGTTAATCCCAGGGTCTCTGGACTAAAGTGAACTACGTGTGTGTAAAATGTAAAAGGAGCCTCATCTCACCTACCGTCCTCAACCTCCACCACAAACCTTCTTAAAAAGTTTTCTAAACAGCAACAGCTCAGACAGCACGTCAAGAAAAAGAAGAGCCTGACCGCTTCAGGTTTGCTCCTATAATTGAGGATCCCGACTGATAATTGGCCAGCTGGAAGTCTGTGGGAACCAATGAGCAGCATGACTGGACCCCATAGGTGGAAACCAATCATCTTGTTAGCATCTGAAGAGAAAATTGCAGTTCTATGAATCCTGGATGACCACCAGAGGCAGTGCTTAACACTGGATATCTTCTGTCTCATGACCACGCTGGTTGGATGACCCCAGCCGGGTATAAGTTCCGGTGTCATCTCTGAGATCAGTCCTGCGGAATCTTCTCAGGAGTTCACGAGATTCCGAATGACCAAGAACTTTGGCAGTCATCCAGAATTTATAGATCTGTAGTTACATCCCTAACCTTCGTTCTATATCATCCTTACTGACTGCCAGATGCAGAGCTTAACACTGGATGACATATATCAACATAATCGCAAGGAATCCCAAGTACATACCTCAAACAGCTGAAGCAGAGGAACTTGGCCGAAGAACCACACCCAGTGGATGGGGGTGGCAATGTTTACTCTGTAGTATCTGGTGAATCAGAATCAGCTTTATTGGTGTACGCATACATGGAATTTGACTCCGGTTTCCACTTCGCTCTCAATGTACATACACAAGTTTACAATAGACAAGAAAAAAATATATATAAAAATAAAACAAGGGCAACAAAAAAAAGAACAGATGTAGGTATAAACATTTAACAACTACAATATAAGTATAAATATATATCCAAAAAGTATATATATACATATACTTTATATATAAACATAAACCTATAAACAACAATGACAATGTGAATTGAGGTGATGTGCAAGTGGTGGTAATAGTGCAAACAGTAGTGGTGGTAGTAGTGGTAGTAGTGCAGTTTGACTGATTAATTGTTCATCAGAGTGACGGCCAGTGGAAAGAAGCTGTTCCTGTGTCTGGTGGTTTTGGGGTACAGAGCTCTGTAGCGCCTACCAGAGGGGAGGAGTTGGAATACCTTGTGTCCAGGGTGTGAAGGGTCTGCAGTGATCTTTCCTGCCCGTTCCCTGACTCTGGAGGTGTACAAGTCCAGGATGGAGGGCAGGCTGGAACCAATGATTCTCTCTGCAGACCTGACAGTCTGTTGTAGTCTGTTTCTGTCCTGTTTGGTGGCTGAGCCAAACCACACAGTGATAGAGGAGCAGAGAACACACTGGATGATGGTGGAGTAAAACAGAATCAGCAGCTCCTGAGACAAGTTGAATTTCCTGAACTGGCGCAGGAAGGCTCCTCCTGAAGTCCACTGTCATCTCCACAGTTTTGAGCTTGTTCAGCTCCAGGTTGTTCTGACCACACCAGAGGACCAGCTGTTCAACGCAGACTCATCACCGTCCCTGATGAGGCCGATGACCGTTGTGTTGTCTGCGAACTTCAGGAGTTTAACAGATGGGTCCTCTGAGGTGCAGTCGTTTGTGTAGAAAGAGAAGAGCAATGGGGAGAGCACACATTTTTCCCAGCCTCACCTGCTGCGTCCTGTCTGTCAGGAAGTTTGTGATCCACTGATCACGAGTTTGGGTTTGAGTATTTCCGGGTTGATGGTTTTGAACGCTTGCATAATGACCCTGGGGAGTCGAGGTGTTGCAGCATGTAGTGCAGTCCCATTTGACTGCATCATGCACTAGTAGCAGAGCACAAACATCCATTGTTTTTGGGGACTTAACAAAGCAAACCTCAGCAAAGAACTGCCTAAATACAGACAGCATATTAAGTGTAGTAGTCCTGTAGTTTTACATTTTTTTTAAATATATTATACTATATTTATCCAGTTAAGGGGGAAAATTGTCTCTGCATTTGACCCATCCCTGTATATAGGGAGCAGTGGGCTGCCAATGACAGGCGCCCAGGGAGCCGTTAGGGGTTCAGTGTCTTGTGCAGGGACACTTCGACACATGACACGTAACCGTCGACCTTGCGGTTACCAGACAACCTTCTTAACCCAGTGAGCCACGGTTGCCCCCAAATCCTCTGATGGAGGATTTCTTGGGGACCGGGATGATTGTGGAGCGTTTGAAGCATGAGGGGACTACACACAGCTCCAGTGATCGGTTGAAGATCTGCGTGAAGATGGGGACCAGCTGGTCAGCACAGACTTTCAGGCAGGAGGGGGACATGCCGTCTGGGCCCGGAGCCATCCTGATCTTCTGTCTGTGGAAGAGCCAACTCACATCCTCTTCACAGATCCTCAGTGCCGGTGTGGGGTCGGTTGGGAGAGGTGAGAAGGAGGCAGGGGGTGTAGGTGTTTGTTTGATGACGGGGCAGTTGGGGGGTGTTGAAGTGGGCTTATTAAACCTGCAGTAGAAGGCATTCAGGTCGTCAGCCAGTTGGTGATTGTCCTCAGTGTGGGGGTGGTCTCCTGTAGTTTGTGAGTACTTGCAGTCCTCTCCACACTGACGAGGGGTCGTTGGCTGAAAACTTTTTCTCCAGCTTTTCAGTGTAGCTTCTCTTAGCTACCTTGATCTCCCCTGTCGGTGCGTTTCTGGCCTGGTAGTACAGGATCCTGTCCCCACTTCTGAAGGCCTCCTCCTTAGGCCATGTCCACACTACTCCGTTTCCATTTGAAAACGCATATGTTTTGCTACGTTTACACTGAGCGTCCACACTACGCCGGCGTTTTCGAGTGCCGAAAACGGAGGAGTTTGAAAATGCTCCCAAGGACGGATAAGTTTGAAAACTCCAGGTTGCATTTCCATGTTGACAGTCGGAAACGGATAAGTTTAGAAACGATGATGCCCACACCCGTGTTCGTTACTTGATTGGTTCTCAGCAGTCATGACGTGTCCTTCCCTGATTCGTCACACGCCTATCACGTGACCCTTACCCGGAAGATCACAAACAACAGCATTGATTACCTATTGACTACCAGGTTAATATAACATGGACAACTGATTAAAGGTGTTGCTGACCTTGTTGTCTTTACTAGCAGCTGTTGTGCTGTTAAAGTCTGCATTATTACTGAGGAAGCTGTTAATGGAGCGATTAGTGACCAGCATGACCAGACATGTGTTGACCACATTTATGGACCCATAATCTAGCAAACTGTTACGTGTAAGTGTTGATTTTAAAGTAAATTTGATGTGTGAGAGAGAGATATAGAGCAAGACCTGCAGCGCTGTAACTAAGTCTGAAAAATTAAATGTCTAAAACCTTCTACGAACTGTCTGTTTGAGTTTATAGAGGAAGATTTTAGAGAAGATCTTAAGTATCAAACACAATCTTTCATTATTAAAGACTACTTTATTACTGTCATATTTTTTTTAACTAAGCAACCAATCTACTTCCTGTTCACATCGACACCCACGCGCATGCCCAGTGTACGTGAAGAGTCATGTGATATTCGTTTTCAGGCGTGTTAGTATGGACGGAGATCAATTCGAAAACGATGCTGAAACGCCGTGTGGACAGAGATCGTTTTTGTTTGAAAACGTAGTATGGAGCCTTAGCCCGACGAAGCTGCCTGAGTTTTTCAGTAAACCAGGGTTAACTATTGATATACAGTATGTGTAGAAGGTTTTAGTCAGCACACATATGTCCTCACAGAAACTGATGTACGATGTCACAGTGTCAGTGAGCTCATCCAGGTCTGTAGCAGCAGCCTCGAAAACACTCCAATCAGTGCAGACAAAGCAGGACTGTAGCTCCAGCGTTGCCTCGTTGGTCCATCTCCTCACAGTCTTCACCACAGGCGTTGCAGATTTTAGCTTCTGCCTGTAAGTCAGGAGAAGATGAACCAGACGATCAGAGAGTCCCAAAGCTGCACGGGTGACTGAGCGATATGCATCCTCTATGACAGTTTAGCAGTGGTCCAGTGTGTTTTTGTCCCTGGTGTTACATTTAATATGTTGTCTGTATTTTGGCAGTTCTTTGCTGAGGTTTGCTCTGTTAAAGTCCCCAAGAACAATGAGCAGGGAGTCTGGATGTTTGTGCTGTGTTGGTGATCTGCTCAGCCAGGTGTTGGAGCGCCTCACTCACACAGGCCTGAGGTGGGATGTAGACACCGAGCAGAATAAATGAGGAAAACTCCCGCGGTGAATAAAATGGTTTGCAGTCTATGAAAAGTGTTTCTAAGTGAGGGTTGCATGATTCCTTCAACACTGTTACATCCGTACATTAACCTTCGTTCATATAGAAGCAGATTCCAGCCTTCCCTCGACAGAGCCATTATGCGGTCCGCTCGGAAGAGTTGGAAGCCCGGCAGATGTAATGCGCTGTCCGGGATGTGCACACCAAGCCAGGTTTCAGTGAAGCACAGGTCGGCGGATCTGCTAAAGTCTGTATTTGCTTTGTTGAGGAGCAGCAGTTCATCTATCACCAGATGGATTGACGGGAGCACAGTTCTGAATCCCCGCTGACGCAGTTTAATGAGCGCTCCTGCTCGCTTCCCCCGTCGGCGTCTCTGGTAAATTCCGAGGAGAGCCGCTGCTCCTCCAACTAAAAGCTCTGTAAAGCTTTCCGGTTCAATGAAAAACGGCGAAAAAGTTTGACCAGTGGATTGTCGGATGTTTAAAAGTTCCTCCCTGCTGAATGTGATCAGAGAGGGAGAGCTGGAAACGAGACAAACATACGAGAGAGCGCATACCGAGGCTGCGCCGCCATGAATTCATCTTTTGTGCTCGGTGATGCCCATGAGGCCGCAGCATATACAGTATATCCTCCACAGGCACACCTCTCAGGGTCGCCCATGATGTGGAGATACTCTTGGTAGAATAATAGGCAATGGTCTCCCCTATCCAGTGGGACAGGCGCTATTTCGAAAGAGCACAGCCCTTCTTAGGCCCACCATAACCGACAAAGAGCTGCTCCGACCGCCAAATGCAGGCGGTGGCTTCCACATAAGCTCTGAGGGCCTGCACTGGCCACAGCAGCCTTGACCTCTCCTCTCCTAATGGGGGGTCCAACTGCACAAGCTGGATAGGCTGGTTGAGATATGAGCGTGCAAGCACCTTTGGGAGAAATGCTGCATTAGACCACAAAGTTCCACTCGAGCCACCTGAGTTCCACCTCAGACATGATTCACTCACCGACAGAGCCCCTTTTTGGAAGAGGGACACCATCCTGTGGCTCCGCACTGTGTCATTGTCAACAATAGCATGCTGCCATAAAATAGCGGCCACGTACACCCTCAGGTTAGAGGGAAACCGGCCCTTATCTAGGAAGGACTGCAGAAACTCAAGTATAGCAGGAACGGGGCACTTTACTGGGTTCTGAACCGCACACCAGTCAGAAAACAGCCTCCATCTGTTCTTGTACTGCAGATGGGTAGATGGTGCTCTGGCATGCAGAATAGTCATTCTGACTGGTTCTATGCAGCCAATCAGCAGCAGGTCGGGCCCTCCAGCGGCCTAATCCGACCCCCTAGCTGAGTCAGGAGGTCCATCCTGTCTGGGAGGCGTCAGGGCGTCCTGCAGCAGAGTCCTGGCTGACCATTAGGGGGCCACCAGCAGACGTCTGTGGCACTGTTGAAGCACTCTGAGAAGCATTGGTAAGATTAGAGGAAATGGTGGAAAGGCATAAAGAAGACCCACTGGCCACATGCGAAACAAGCCATACTGACCCAGAGGACTGGTCCTCTCAGAATCAGAACTGTTTAATACCAAGTACGTTATACATTACAAGGAAGGACTATAGGTGAATGGTGTATAACAATAAACACAGTGTAATCGTATGAGACATAATTTTAAAATAATGAAAAACAGTACGTTAAAACAAGTAATATACTTGTTTTAACGTACTGTTATTTGTTTGGTTATCATATTTTATTGTAAATTTTAATATTTTTATCTCCGTCAAGGAGAACCAGCAGGGGCAGTGGGTCGATATCTCCGAAGCAAAGAGCGTCACCTCTGCCCTGCCGAAGAGACCCCAGATCCTGTGCACCACCTCTGGATGAAGCCGCCACTCCACCTGTAGAGGCTTGTGACGGGAGAGGAAATCGGCGCTGGTTCCGTTCTCCTGGTAGATACATTGCCTGTAGTCTGGTCTGACGAGGGGCCGCCTAAGTCAGAAGAGCACGGGACACCTGTGACGACCCTTTCTGCCCTACTGACTCCACATGCCACTGCTAGTTTACGCTCCTCTCTTATGTTGCCTTTAAGTAAATCATTTGTTAATTTGCTTGGTTGTGTGCATCTCACTCTTGTCATGGCCATGTGGCCCCGTTTGTGACAAGTGGGGGCTCGTCCATCCAAATTGGATTTGCTTGATGGTGTTATTTGGTACCGAGTAATAATGGTTGTGTGTGTTTGGGGGATGCATTTTTGGGCAGCAGAGGTTGGTCCTGCAGCCAGCCTGTGTTTACACGAGTTGGAAGGTGTGAACTAGCAGCAGTGAGTACATGGTCCTCTAGTGCAGTGTTTTTCAACCTTTTGAGCCACTGTCCATTTTTTACATTTAAAAGATGAGGGCTGCATCAGCCCTCAACAACCAAAAAAGTTAGAAAAGACGGACTCAGACGTCGGGGTCGTCTGGCAGCTCCTGCAACACCTGACCTGTCTGGGAGAACAGGTAATTGTTCTATTCAACTCCCCTGTGGCAGCACAGCACATAAAACCAAATTATGAACACAGTCAAACATACGGGCACCTTTCTGGGTTTCTCTCCCTCCCTCAGCAGTTACCTGTGTACTCCCGTATCCGGGTGCAACTATCAACCAGGCTCCTCCCGTACAGGCTTTGGGCCAGCTGGTTGATAGTGTCTAAGTCCTGGCTGTCCCCCCTCTCCACCGAGGCACGCCTGTGGTCCTTGTTCCAACTCGTCAGGCCCTCCAGCAGTTAGAGCTGGAAGTTCATGGCACTGGCACCTGGAACATTACAGAGAGAGGAGTGAGGCAAGAAGCAACAGACTCGCAGTGAAGATTAACTTATGTATTCAGGCTTCAGACACTTACCAGGGATGAACCTGTTAAGGTGGAGATAGAATGACTCCAAGGAGGTGGAGCCATGGGAACAACGGTACACCGGCATGGTGACCTGGTGCCCTGGTGCCCTGGTTAGCTGGCCCGTCCTGGTGTACAGCTGCAGCCCTGGTGGATCCTGGATGCACTGGAGGTGGCGGCGCTGGGTGCTCCAGATGCCCTCCACCCTCTCCTGGTCCAGCAGCAGGATAGCCATGCCGTCTCTGGCGGACTTGAAGTGGTCCAGAGTCTCCTCAATGAGACGCTCGGTCTCCTGTGCCCGACGCGTGTGGCGGCAACAGTGCCGAACCATCTCCTTGAGGGAGACCCTGCTCCATGCCCCGGGCCCCTCTGCCTCCTTGGCTCTCTTCAGCAGGGCCTCCTGGTCCTCCTGGTCCCAGGTGTAGATGGAGGCGGAGAGGCATTGCATAAAGTGGGCATAGAGGGGGTGGCTTTCGGTGGTGACCATCGCCACCAATCTCCTCATAAAATGCCCTATCTCCAGCCTGACCACTAGCTGGGTCCACTCTGGGAACAGAGCGGCAGCTGCTGAACCCCCAGTGATTGAGCAGCAGTCCCTGTCCACGTAGAGGACCATAGGTGGCTCCTCCTTAGCCTGCTGGTACCGCCTGACCAGCCCGGAGGTCATCTGCTGCAGGCCGTAGCCCTCGGCCGCAGTGAGGACCGACATGAGCACCTGCCCTTGCTCGTTGCCCACGTTGGTCACCCACTGGATCGTCCCCGCAGCGTGACCAGACAGCTTCCTGGTGATCTACACAATCAGAATCACAATTACTGTATTGATCCCTGTGGGGAAACTGGGAATCTATTCTAAAATAGAAACATACAAAGGGCAAATGAAAGTTAAATACAATGTAAAAATGTCTAAACATTCTACCTTCTTGGTGGAGTCCATTTTTAGGACGGGGCCAAAGACGGAGGTCACCATGACTCGCATCTCCTCCTGCCGGGTGAAGCTGTCGGTAGGGACCAGGTCCATCTCTGGCAGGTCTGGAGGAGGAACAGTTACACCCGGCATCATGGACTTCTTGTAAGTTGACATGAAGCTGATGCAACTGTTCATCCAGGCCGCTGTGTGCTGCTCCACCAGGCAGGAGCGCAGACGGTCGGCACTGTTGCCGAGCAACCCTCCCCTCATCTGCACCAGGACCCTCTTATCACATGATAGCCTGCAGAGCAGATACAATGAGATAGTGGACAGAAAGATAATGACAAAGAACTGGTCAGTTAAACTCTCAGGCTCCTCCCTCCTCACCCCAGAGTTCTCCTTTAAAGTTAGAGTCTTTGATGTACCTGTAGGTGAGCACTGCTGGGAACATCCTCCTGTACTCCTCATCCAGCTGGGACAGAATGCTCCTCGACCACGATGTCAACTTCTTCCCACAGCGGCGACACTCGAGGTACTCCGTGCCCATAAAATACCATCTGTCGCTGTACAAGACCTTGCGAACGGTCTTGTACAGGCCACGTCCAGTCATCCTATGGGCACAGACAGGGCAGCTGATGGTGCACTGCCACATCCTTTGGGGCACCCAGAGGAAGAACGGCCGCTGGAAGAAGGCATCGAAGGAGGCCGGTGGCTGGTAGTACAGCCGGTGGGGTCCAGGCAGATAGTTCCAGGACTGCAGTTCTGTGTTAAGGGTGGGCTTCCCACTCTGGTCCCTGGTGAACAGAGCCCGGCTCACCCACCCATGCTGCACCCTGGGCAGCATGCTCCTCCAGCTCTCTGGGAGAGGAACCTGTAACACAGACAATTATTGAAACAACCGTCACAAAAAGATTACAATTTGCAATATCACATCTGCAATATGTGTGTTTAGATTTGAATCAGAGTACTGACTGGGAGAGGGCCAGATGCTGTCGCAGGGACCGCTGGAGCAGGGACCACTGGTTCATCAGGAGCTACAGACATGATGGTAAAATGAAAAACAACTCCTTTACTCTCATGCTTTTCTTACTGAATCCTGTTAAGACAGGTGAACAGGAAATAAAAAAACCCGGTCACATTGTATGACATTTATTACATGAAACGTGATTCTGCTGTCATCACCTGAAGAAATGGATGGCCCCGAGGAAGAGTATGCCCTTGGGGGAGGAGGAGGTTGGTGGAGCAGACGGTGAGGACGCTGCTTTCTCCTTCTGGTCCCTCCCCATCACGTACCTCTTCAGGTGGTCCATGTGTGAGCCTGTGGACTGCAAGCGGGCTCTCTTGAGCCACATCCTGTAGCTGTGGAGGGATGAAGCCACATTAGATGAAAACAGGAAACGCCTTACAGTGACTCTTTGATTAAGACTCACTCTGTGACTTACCTCTGCACTACAGGATCTGCAGACTCGTAGAACTCCCGGTATGAGAGTCCAGCATGCTCCCCAAATCCCACCCGGCTGCTGTCCAGCGCTCTCTCAGATGAGGGGCCGTCAGACACCCTCCTCTGCTGGACAGCAGACGTCATGCAGGGAAACAGCCTGGCGTACCGGGACAGAGCGTCCTCGTTCTGCTTGATGGGGCTGGTGTCGAGGTCTCCCGACTCACGCTCCTGATGATGAGACACCAGGACCATGATGAGGTATCCCACATCATTGCTGAGAAGCCAGTGGAAGGTCTGTCCTCTGTACTTTCCAAACTGAATCTCATGGCGGCTGAGAACCAGTTTGGTGTCGCCACAGTCCCCTCCAGCAGCAACGACTCGGTCCCTGGCGTCCTGCATTGTGTTCTTCGGCCGGTGGGATCGGACTCCCTCCTGCTGACCGCGAAAGGCATCCGCCTCGGGAAAAGCCTTCAGGATCAGGTCATTTGGCGTGTAGCTAACCCTCAGATTTGGTACATAGTCCATCTGTTCATGAAAGAGAGACAGTAAGAAGACCCAATGAGCCCAGCGATATCACAGTACTGGATATGTAGTACCAATATATAATGTAGTATTCTGATGGGATTAGGATATCATAACATAATAATAATAATAATCACAACCACACAGTTGGAAATGAGAGTCAGAATGCATAATAACACAGTCATTACTGCTGCACAGAATAACTGATCTTCTGTTTCCCAGCGAGCATGTTTCAGGTGAAAATACTTTTTTCACAAGCTATTTGAAGACATTGATTAAATTCACTTTTAAGCATCTTTTCACCATAAAGATGCTCACTGGGATATTACACTGTATGATACTGTATATCGTTTGTATGTTGCTGTATGCCAAACAACGCTTGTTTGTACATCACTTTGTTTTACTTACTTCCTCCTCATTTAAACTCACTTTCTGCCGTGTCTTTTACATGTGAAAAGTCCTGAAAACTAATTTTATAATGTTGAGCTACAGCAACAGAACATAAAGACATGTTTACGTTTACTGTGGGTCCATGATGCAGTACACTAAAGGCTAACATGCTAATGCTACAAGCTAACGTCCAGAGTCTCTGGACCGGTGCTACCCTCAAAGTAGTAGAAGCCGTCTGAGTTCCTGCTCATGCCTGTTCCAGAAGTAAACACACTTGTATTACATGAACGTGCAGGCAGAATGTTCTCAGCTCTCATTACAATGTTCTGGAGCTTCTTGTTGGCAGCACACAGTCTATAAATCCATATTTATCACGTTTTAGAAACATTAAATGTGTTTAAATCATGTCTTCATGTAGACCACATTGACTTTGTAATATACATCCACAGTAACCAACACCATGAACATTTTTAAAACCTTATAATCCCGAATCTTGCGACGCCCAATTGGACGTGAAGAAGAGCATCATATAAATCACTTTTCAGAAACGAATATAATGACTTTTACCCACAAGCTATATACCTACTTAATGACGAGATTCTGAGAAAAAATACAAAAAAAGTCATTTTACTCACTCAAAACACAATTATACACAAAGTAATATATATACTACCAAGTTCTAGCACAATACCAAAACTCTGGTGCAGAAGTTCAACCTCTTCATTTTGAAGATTGTGTGGAAAATACTCATATTTGGGAAAGTAATATATTGTTAATAAATATGTTAGGAATACACTTAGTTATGTTACTGTCCCATCATTTAGATATTTTAGGTCTTTCTTATAAGAGAAAGCATATGGACAATGTGTGATAAAAACTGTATCAATGACCAGCTAAAGCAGTGTGCCTGCAAAAGACAAAACCCACCCAGCCACAACCTGTTCACTCTGCTGCCGTCTGATAAGAGATACTTCAGAGCAGCTTCTTTCCTCTGGCTGAGATTCATTAACTCAGGGGTGTCAAACTCATTTTCACTCTGGGCCACATCAGCATCACGGTCGTCCTCAAAGGGCCGGTTGTAAATGTTAGACTGTGTAAATGTAACTACTCCTAACATATTGGTAAATAACTGTCTCTGCATTTGATTATTGTTTATTCAAGTGTAAAAATATTGTACATGCAGTTATATAAATGTAAACATATATTTAAGCACATTTCTGTTATTATAACTTAAATCCTTTTAATTTAGTGTTAAGAAACCCACATTACTCTATCAAACGTTTAAAGAAAATAGCAAAGACAAATATCAAACAAGTTATTACAATAACTTTGTTCAAAGCTTAAAATCCTTTCAAGGGTGCGTTTGCACAATCCCACATGAAGTATTTCATGTGTTGTAAAGCCATGTTAAAGTAGTCTTCAATGTACTCACAATCCATTTATCTTAAATGTAGAGTAACCAGCCAAAGAGCTGCTTCTATGACTGTGTGTTTAAGTATCTCATCATTTTGACTTTCTATCTCATCATTTTGACTTTCTATCTCATCATTTTGACTTTCTATCTCATCATTTTGACTTTCTATCTCATAATTTCGACTATGGGGATATTTTTATTATCAAGTCTAACTTAATTAATTTTCTTTTTTGCTGGCGGATTCGCGGGCCATATAAAATGACATGGCGTGCCCTGAGTTTGAGACCCCTGCCTTAACTCATGCACATATGATATAGTGAGGTTTTTTGTGTGCGTTTTCTTATGCAGCAAAATGGAAAAACTCGTCGCGCTACCCTGTTGTGCAATGACAGTAAATTAAACTTGTAACCTTGACTGTAAATGCCCACCCGATTAATTTCAATAGACTAGGTGTCAAACTAAAATCAAAATTCTGTCACAATGACGTGTGGCCCTTGCTCCTGTTTTAAAATACGACAATGGTCACCGGTAAAAATACGTTAAAAACTGCAAAATGCAATAATGCAGAGACCATATGCTCTAAATGTGGATGTCTTCAAATAGTCGGTGAAAAAAACGCCTTTTAACGATCACTGTATTTGAAACGCCTTTTAAACCTAAAATGCTCAGTTAATATGTAGCAATTTACATATATATACGAACACATCTACATTTTCAAACAAATTGATAGATGATGTGACCGCATTTTAGCTGGTTGAAGAGAAGGCAAATGCGAATATCACCTATAGTTTTTCTACTAGGAATCAACGATGAAAACCTGGTTGGTGCTCACTGGGCTTCTTTTATAGGTTTCTTGGTTTGCTGGGTAGCGTAGTTCTTCTCCTAATGCAAATTTCGGATCATGCTGTCATGTCTTCAAATCTTACTTTCCGAAGATGTACTTTTGCAGTTGAGTAAAACAATCCAGACATTTTCTTTGTCTACTTTCATTGTATCATGTACATTTGTGTTAAAAATAAATCGAAACATAGGCCTATTATTTTTAGTATGAGAGATGACGGAACGGTCACATGACTCGTGGTGTGTGTTCCTGAGCTGTCTCACTCCTGCCGGCTGCTCCACGCACTGCTCGATGTTCAGGCTCGGATGTAGAAGCTGACAGACTGACCTCGCTTCATGAGTTTCTGTAGTTTAGGTGGATCACAGTGTCACCAAACAAGAGACAGACAACACAGCTCGTAAAGATGCTTTGGTTTGAGGGCTCAATTCCTGATGCCATTAACTTAGCTAAACAACGGGGCTCAGTCTTTGTCGTTGTCATTACAGGTATGTGTGTCGATTCGCGAGCTAGCTAACTCTAGCCTCCATAGGTAACGAGTAATTAAAAAAAACAGCTAAAGCCAGCTAGCCAGCTAGCCAGCTAGCCGTGGTTGTTGTCGTACTAAACCCTTGACCAGATAGCATAGCCAACCAGCTGCCAAAGACACGATAGGTTTCGTTATGCATGTTTGAGTAGGATGGCCCAAGAGGACAGAAGCAGTAACCTAAATATGTACAATGATGTGCTAGCGATGACGTTATATGTTCGCTTGTAGTGTTGCTTACTGGCCTATGGAACGCTAACGTCATGCTAATGTCTAACAGCCTAACCAGCTTAACTTAACGCTAGATAGAGGACGGGCCAGTGGGTGTTGGTCGTCCAGATACATGATTTTACAAGTTGTTTATTGATAGTTGGACGGGTAACGTTACAGTAACAAACCTTATCCGAGCCAGGTCGACTAATACGTCGCCAGTATGAGTTGGGTCATTATTGCGTCATAGGCTGGTGCGGTTAATGTGTTGGCAGTGAGCTGTAACTGAACCACTCTTGCTGTCACTGCCTCTTTCCTCAGACGAAGATGAACAGTCAGCACAGCTGATCTCCAGCTGGGAGGATGACACAGTGTCAGAGGAAGCAGAGAACTGTTGTGTGGCTATCAAAGTCGATGCCAAGAGGTACCGACGTGTTTATTGTACAGTGTACTGAATTTTAGTTTACTGTCTTCAAAATATACCCATCAGTCTCCCATAAGCAAAATATGATGCCCCACAGCTTTAAGTGCCTGTGACCTGAACAATCCTATTTCCTGGGGAAACTTGTCCAAGTAGTTTTGCAGTTGGCATTGGCTTACTTCAGTGGACTGAATTAAGCCAATGCTTGCCTGGCCTGTTTTGAAATTCAATTTGAAAAATTATCTGTCTCAAAAGTTGTTAGATGAACTTAAATTGGAAATCTTAAGTAACATTTTACATAATTTAGTTTTCCCTTAAAAAAAAAGAAATGTTATGTTAATACGAACTTCATTAGGTATAAATATTTTGGGAATGCGCCAATAGTCAACCCTGCAGTATCATTGCAATGTCGATATCAAGGTATTTGGTAAAATATTTTGTGATATTTGATTTTCTCCAGTCCTAGTTGCAAAGTCTTTTAGTTGCTCTCTGAGTTTGGGAAGCACAGAGAAGACATTTACTGATGATTTCTCCTCTGATCAACAGCTGTCTCCTCTGAGCTCACACACCGCTCTCTCTCTTTCCCTGCTCGCCCACTCACTCGCTACATTCAAGTCAGCCAAGTAGCACTTACAAGGAATTTGTCTTGGTGAATTGCTGCATAGCAATAAACGCAGTGCCAAAGTCTAAACACATAATATACATTAGGTTATTTTAGCTCGCATCTTTTTCAAAGGACCCGATCTTCCCCGTATTAACGACCTGAGGAAGTTAGTGAGTGGTGCTAACTAATCAAAGCTATACACCACCAATAGAGCAGCAACAGACCAGCATGCATGTAAACAAGGCCTGCTTAGCTACATAACAGTACTCAGTTTCACAAAAGACAACATGGAAAAAACCTTTTACTACATTACTCCAACCTGTGGACCTACAATCAAAGCCAGCCACATTAGCAACGCAGTTGTGTTATTCTGAATCCTACTGCTCTTCTTGGCAAGACTATGGAGCCAAATCCAGGCCAATAGTTTTGATCATTTGAAAAAACTCTTCGGTGGATCACAGTGTCACCACACGAGACAGACAACACAGCTCGTAAAGATGCTTTGGTTTGAGGGCTCAATTCCTGATGCCATTAACTTAGCTAAACAGCGGGGTTCAGTCTTTGTCGTTGTGTCTTTCTATACACCATATTCACATGAATGCAGTGGGAAAAAAACTGCGAGACTCTGAGCACCAGCTATCCTGAGGGAAACTTCGGAGGGAACCAGCTACTAGATGGTTTGATTAGTCTTTCGCCCCTATATCCAGGTCGGACGACCGATTTGCACGTCAGGACCGCTAGGGCCTCCACCAGAGTTTCCTCTGGCTTTGCGCTGGCCAGGCATAGTTCACCATCTTTCGGGTCCTTTCGCACATGCTCCACCCCGACGGTGCAGACGAGACGAGCCTGTTGTGTGCCAGACCCCGCGGGGCCGGGATCCCACCTCAGCTGGCATGCTGGCCCTCACTTTCCTTGCGCCACGGGTTAGTTTATTTTACTCTGCTTAGTAATATGCTTACATTTAGCTGATTGTCTAATCTGAGGTCATAGTCAAATGGCTTTTTGTCCCGGAGGATAAGGGCGTGGCTCCTCCAGTGAGGGGGGAGAGGGGCTCACGTTCTCAGGATCGGGTACCCCGCTGCGGTGGAGGGTCCCGGCAAAACCCCACCCAACCCTCTCAGACCCCTGCTAGAGCGTCCTGTCTGACTTACGCATGTGTAATACGGTCAGCACGGAGACGAGGCGTCCATCAGCAGCCGCGCCCGACTCATGCGGGCCTGACGGGGGCCCCACCCCGTCCCTGTGAGTGCGAAACGTCAGATATTAAAGCGCGGTTGTTGAACGGCACTATCTGGCATAGTTTATTGCTCTTATACTGCGATTCGTGCCAAGTACGGTCCAGAACAGCTTGCTAAACAGAACTTTGTCACTGACGTCAATCTTTTTACTTCCATCTACATGAATATGGTGTATAGAAAGTATTGAGTCATAATTCTCACTGTAGGCAACAGTGAGAATAGGCTGTAGGCCTGAAGGCAACGTGGTTGAGGAAGTCCTCAGCCTTCTTTGTTATGCTGTCACTCATGATTACACGCCCCTCTCAGTTGATGCCATGCCAGATCACAGCCAAAAGTCTGAAACTGAGGAAATACAATCTGCAAATGAAAAAAAGATCTGAAACGCAATAAAATATGATTTGAAACTGAAAATATTAAATCTGCAGCTAAAAAATATAAGAGTTCAATATTCAAAACAATTCCAGAACTGAATCAAAGTTTAGGCATTGACCTCGAGTAGTTGGGTCTGGAGAGCCCGTTGTTCAGGGCAATGTACCCAAACAAATCAAGTTACCACTACTTCAGGGAGCATGGACTCCTGGCCACTCCCAGCACTTGAATATTGCACAGGGGGCGGGTCTTGCCAAGAATATCAGTCGGATTCATAAATATACAGCTCAGTATGCCAATGTTAACAGGCAAACAGTCTGTTAAATAAACAGAAACAAATAGATAGCGAAGAAATCAAAATGGCGGACAGTGATAGCTTCAGCAGCTACTCCATGGGCAGGGTCACCTAGGTGGAGGACGTAGTTTACACAGGTTTTCTGATAGATGGAGCCGGACAGAATGAGAGAGAGGGTCTGTAGAGCAGAGACACATATTTGTCTTTTAAAAACCATGAAAAAGAACATTTAGCATAATATGTGATCTTTAAATTCCCTGATATTTGTTCTTTCAAAAGTAAATGAGTCTGCACCCTAGAATTCCTCTCTATTTTTCAGTTCACATCTGCCATTCTGAACTCACAACAGACTTCTGTCATTACCAGTAAAATCATTTTTACGATTTATCACAACAGCTACTTATTTAGCACAATCAATTTGACAGGTGTGTAAAGTAAATAGTTTTACATTAAAGAAAGGATGTGTTAATGTGTATTGAGATCCAACATATGATGCTGCAACATTTTTTCCACAGCGAGCCATGTGTGCAGTTCTCTCAGATCTGTATCTTTTTTGTCGTCTATTTTGTATACATTGTATATTTACAATTTCTTCTTTAGATGAATTAGTGTGGACCTACTTTTACTGACTAATCTCAGAGGCAAGTTAATAGTTGCACTACCCATTACATTGCTGTATTCATTGGACCGATAGCTACTCTTGACCTAAGCGACTACGTCTTATAGAGTTCAGAGCAGTGCTTTTGCATGTTTTAGACCATGAACCTCCTCTTTCAGGCTGAATTACACAAAACATTGTTATAAGAGAATGCATAAGACTAGATTCATCCAATAGATAAAATACCTCAACCATTAACAATATCATCTTGTCTGGCAGAAGTTTATATAATGTAGATATGATACTAGAGATGTCCCGAATAGGGTTGTCACGATACCAAAATTATGACTTTGATACGATACCTGCCATAAATATCATGATACCCGATACTTACGATACGATACCAGAATACGATATGATACCACAAATACGATATAATACCACAAATACGATACGATACTGGTATATTTATCTATAATAGTAATAAATAAAACATCTGTATGCTTCCCTTTTTTACCAGCTTGTTCCTGCCCTGCTTTTTGAACACTTAACAATTGACATTAATATTAGTATTAGCCTACAGCAAGATATTAATGAAAACTACCTGTCGTTCTTTGAACTCTTTGAAAAGTTGGGGGTGTCTGTCTGAAAGGTGCTTTGCCATGTTGGACGTGTTGCCTCCCTTGGTCTGTGGGGCTTTGAAACAAGTTTTGCAGACGGGTCTCTGTATGTCAGTGGGCTTTCCTTCACTGTCTGCAATGGAGCCAAAGTACTTCCACATTTCACTTCTGGCATCTTTTTTGCCAACAAGCCGAGGACGGTCGGCAAAAGCTCCTGCACTTGATGCCATGTCTCCCCTGCGATCACTCGCTGTGAGTGAGCGCTGCCTGTTGTGTGTGAGCGTTGGGCAGCCCCGTCCCCTTGCAGTCAATGCGTGCAGGCAGCATGACAGGGAGCGGAACAGTGAGTGCGCTCTGATCGCTCGCTATTTTAATGAAGTATCGATACTAAAAATATGCAAAATCGAATCGTTTTTCAACGTACGGGTACCGCGGTACCTTTTTAGTATCAATACACCGTGCAACATTAGTCCCGAATAGACGTGATACTAGATATTAAAGGAGCCCAGTCTAGCACTGTAAGCTGCTGAGGTGCATCTTCCTCAGGAATGACCTGATTAATGCGCTGGTTGTAAGCCTAAGTTACCGTACGTTACCATTGATGTTCGTTGCGTTAAGTACATCCACAGACAAGTTTTGTAGAATAGACATGATATTAGAGATGTCTTGAATAGACGTGATATTAGAGATGTCTTGAATAGACATAATATTAGAGATGTCCTGAATAGACATGATATTAGAGATGTCTTGAATAGACGTGATATTAGAGATGTCCTGAATAGACGTGATATTAGAGATGTCCTGAATAGACGTGATATTAGAGATGTCTTGAATAGACGTGATATTAGAGATGTCCTGAATAGACATAATATTAGAGATGTCCTGAATAGACGTGATATTAGAGATGTCTTGAATAGACACAATATTAGAGATGTCCTGAATAGACATGATATTAGAGATGTCTTGAATAGACGTGATATTAGAGATGTCCTGAATAGACGTGATATTAGAGATGTCCTGAATAGACATAATATTAGAGATGTCCTGAATAGACGTGATATTAGAGATGTCTTGAATAGACACAATATTAGAGATGTCCTGAATAGACATGATATTAGAGATGTCTTGAATAGACGTGATATTAGAGATGTCCTGAATAGACGTGATATTAGAGATGTCCTGAATAGACGTGATATTAGAGATGTCTTGAATAGACGTGATATTAGAGATGTCCTGAATAGACATAATATTAGAGATGTCCTGAATAGACGTGATATTAGAGATGTCCTGAATAGACATGATATTAGAGATGTCCTGAATAGACGTGATATTAGAGATGTCTTGAATAGACGTGATATTAGAGATGTCTTGAATAGACGTGATATTAGAGATGTCCTGAATAGACATAATATTAGAGATGTCTTGAATAGACATGATATTAGAGATGTCCTGAATAGACGTGATATTAGAGATGTCTTGAATAGACGTGATATTAGAGATGTCTTGAATAGACATGATATTAGAGATGTCCTGAATAGACATAATATTAGAGATGTCTTGAATAGACATGATATTAGAGATGTCTTGAATAGACATAATATTAGAGATGTCTTGAATAGACATAATATTAGAGATGTCCTGAATAGACGTGATATTAGAGATGTCTTGAATAGACGTGATATTAGAGATGTCTTGAATAGACGTGATATTAGAGATGTCTTGAATAGATGTGATATTAGAGATGTCCTGAATAGACGTGATATTAGAGATGTCCTGAATAGACGTGATATTAGAGATGTCTTGAATAGACGTGATATTAGAGATGTCCTGAATAGACATAATATTAGAGATGTCTTGAATAGACATGATATTAGAGATGTCCTGAATAGACGTGATATTAGAGATGTCTTGAATAGACGTGATATTAGAGATGTCTTGAATAGACGTGATATTAGAGATGTCTTGAATAGACGTGATATTAGAGATGTCCTGAATAGACATAATATTAGAGATGTCTTGAATAGACATGATATTAGAGATGTCCTGAATAGACGTGATATTAGAGATGTCCTGACTAGACGTGATATTAGAGATGTCTTGAATAGACATGATATTAGAGATGTCCTGAATAGACATAATATTAGAGATGTCTTGAATAGACATGATATTAGAGATGTCTTGAATAGACATGATATTAGAGATGTCTTGAATAGACATGATATTAGAGATGTCTTGAATAGACATGATATTAGAGATGTCTTGAATAGACATGATATTAGAGATGTCTTGAATAGACGTGATATTAGAGATGTCTTGAATAGACGTGATATTAGAGATGTCTTGAATAGATGTGATATTAGAGATGTCCTGAATAGACGTGATATTAGAGATGTCTTGAATAGACGTGATATTAGAGATGTCTTGAATAGACATAATATTAGAGATGTCCTGAATAGATGTGATTTTAGACATTTACTGACTTTACTGTGCTGCACTGTTTCTTTACTGTACTCTTTACTGTGCCCTAATGTGTTTCTTTACTTTACTCTATTGAGTTTCATCACTGTGTTTTATTACTGTTTAGGCCATGTCCAAACTACTCCGTTTCCATTTGAAAACACGTATGTTTTGCTACGTTGACACTGAGCGTCCACACTACGCCGGAGTTTTAGAACACCGAAAATGGATACGTTTAAAAAACGCTCCAGGGGACGGATACGTTTGAAAACTCTGGGGTTACCTTGTAGTGTAGACGCTCGTAAACACATAAGTTTGGAAACAATCTACTTTTTTGGTTCTTAGCAGTCATAACATGTCCTTCCCTGATTCATCATGCCCCTATCACGTGACCCTTTCCCGGATAATCCCAAACAACAACAACATTGATTACCGATCGACTACCAGGTTAATTCAACATGGACAACTGATTACAGGCGTTGCTGACCTTGTTGTCTTTACTAGCAGCTGTTGTTCAGTTAAAGTCTGCATTATTACGGAGGAAGCAGCTGTTATTGGAGCGATTAGTGAGCGGCGTGTCCAGCGGCGTTATCAGACCTACGGAGCGGACGTCTGAAGACACGGTTAGAGGCTTTAGGGAGGACGACGGACACAAAATGGAGGACTTTCCTTTCCTTATTGATGCTTATTTTGTTCTGTACAACTATTGTGGAGTCCACACACAAACTATAAAGGGACAAAAGCAGTAAATGCTCTCCAGTAGGACAGAGACTTCAGACACCAGCAGAGCTACGAGTGAGAACAGACAACGAAACCAGAGGGAACGAGTGAGAGACGTGTGTTGACCACATTTATGGACCATAATCTAGTAAACCTTTATGTATAAGTTTGATGTATGTGAGAGAGAGAAAGATAGAGCAAGCAGCGTTGTAGCTATGTCTGAAAAATAAAACTTCTAAAATGTTCCACGTAATGTGTCTCTTTGAGTTTATAGAGGCAGATTTTAGAGGAAGATCATTATTATTAAAGACTACTTTATTCATTTTCAGTTAGTCTGGACGGAGATCATTTCGAAAACGATGCTGAACCGTCGTGTGGACGTAGATCGTTTTTGTTTTAAACAAAAAAAACTTATTAGTGTGGATGTAGCTTTAGTGTGTTTCTTTACTGTGAATTTCTTTACTGTACTGTCATGTTTGTCAACGATGAGTTGAGTTTTTTGTTATATTCCTTGGGTGTGGTTTCATCTCTCAGCCCCTTGCCTACTCTTCAGCAGTTTAAATATTGTGCAGTGGGTGGACTTAGGCTCAAACCTACGGATGAAGTTACACTTTAAAGTATACATGGACAAACTCGGGTCATCTCTGTTTGATTAATTTATTATCTCGTAATTAGAACTTTGAGTCAGACTTTTGACAGGGCATCTCATAAATTAGTCTTACTAGGACTATTATCATTTTCATCATTCATTAGCTTTCAGTTATTTCTATGACTATGGCGGAGTTGTATGTGATCAGTGAAGAGTGCTATTTATACTATGTAAACGGAACAAAATGTCATTTGCTGCGAGCTTGTTCCTTAACCCCCCACCCCTACCCGTGTGAAGATCCAGTGGTGTGCATACCCTCCAGCTTCTTCATCGGGGAGAATGGGATCCCCCTGGAAGTCATTGCTGGCAGTGTGTCTGCTGAAGAACTGCTGAAAAGATTCAACAGAGTTAAGCAGGTACGGCCACAGAGGTTCAAACGGTGTGATTTGCAGGGAGCTCACTGTTTATTCAAACCTTTCACATGTTTGTATCTAGCTATCCACAGCACTCCAAGAAACACACGCATGGCAATGTTGATTGGTCAGTCACTACTTTGGTCCTGACAGAATTATCTCAACATTTTTATTTTTTATTTTATTGTATTTGAATTGCCATGAAATTCTCTACAGACCTTCGTGGTGCCCAGACAATGACTTTGCCATAGTTCAATTGAAATATATCCAAACCCTAAACATGAGGCCAGGACTCTTAACACCTGAGCTACTGCTAGTGAATCTACGTGGTGGTCTTTCTGGTAATGATCTTTCTCCCTGTTTTTCTGACAGATGCATGCTCAGCAGATTGGAGGTGGGGCAGTGTTATTAGAGGCAAGCGGTTCTGTGGAGGCCAGCCCACTCGATAGCACAGCTCCAGTCTCAGCTCCAGCAATGCCTGTTAGGTCAGCCACAGAATCTGCAGCAGTACCACAAACAGCAAAAGGTGAGTGAGCCTGGATCATATCCAGTACGTCCGAAAAGGAGAGTTCTGTGCACCTAATTTATTAGGGTACTTTTAGAATTGACTGCTTTTAATCAGTTTCCATTTTCAGCATGGGGAGTTAAAGGCACAGATGTTTTGGCTTTGCCGTCCTCATTGTCAGGTACAGCCACTGTAGAAGGCAGAGTGAAAAACTAGCTGTCATAGAAGTGGGAGACATGAAATAGATACCAGCATACATTTTAAAGACAATCTCTCAATATGGATTAGAGATGCTCCGATGGATTGGCCACCGATCAAAACCGGCATCTCCCGTGACGGGTGACCTGCCGATCAGTCTCATATTTTCCAATTTTGCCTTTCAAATCTACACAGGTGCTGCATGATGGTTTTACATTGTGAACGCGCGTGCGCGCGCGCACACACACACACACACACACACACACACACACACACACACACGCACACGCACGCATGCACGCACGCACGCACGCACGCACGCATCATGTCGCCTTGTGCTACCATAATGCATTGAGTTGGCAGTTGGGTGTGGGTTGATTGCTCATAACGGGCTGGGTGGGTTCGGGTATTGACAATACGGACAAAACAGTTTAATGTAAATGACGTAAGGGGTGTTGTTGTATAGATATGTTGCACTTGTTTTCTTCTGAGAAAGTAAAACATGTTAGATAATGTAAGATGTACTGCAATTCATTTTCAGTTTGCATTTTATTTGTCCAGTAACCTTTATTTTGAGATTTGTTTGAGTAACAGAAGGTCCTGTTACTTTGGTCAGTTTGGGAGGAAAAAGTGATTTAATAGTGAATGTTTTAATATGAACATACAAATGAATTTAAATTATTCCATGAAAGAGGAGACATGAGCCTGTATTAGTTTGATATAGTTGTAATATCACAGCTGAGCAAAGTGCATTAATGTCTTTCATTCTTTTCTTAGTAATGCAGCAACAGCGTTAGCTGACGTTGGCTAAAGCTAACATTAGCTATGCGTTTGTTTGCCAGATGATATTTGTGTTTGTCAGCTGAATGAGCTAGTCTGGCATACTGTGTAAAATCTTTGTTTTGGTTTTAGCACCACTGTGTGGCATAATAGGAACAGAAAAATATGATTAAAACGTTAATCACAATTAATTGTATGACAATTAATCATCAGCAAAAACGTCATGATTTTGGAAGACCTTTGGATGTGTAAATCAATGCAGGATGGTTAGACTTTGATTGCTTTGTGCTAACAAGGTGTTAATAAGCGAGTTAACTCAATTCTTTCCACACAGTAGCTGATAGCAGCCTTCCAGCCACAGTGACTCCTGCAGAGAATGCATCTTCAGATCATGCTACTGAGAGTGAAGGCAACCTGGATGCTAAGGTGGAAAGGTAGGAGCCTACATACATGTCAAGCTCTCAACATTCTAGACAGAAAATGTGCTATGTGTTGATGTGTTGGCAGAATACACACAACAAGGGTCTGCTTACTGAAGGTGCTGCCGGGCTCCGGTAAGCCTGCTGTCTCATTTGCGGTTGCCAGCGTTTCTGTCTTAGCGTACATTAGCTGCTCTTGCTTAACCCAGCTAATTTGCCAGGATACTGAATTTCATTACAGCTGGTTTCTAACTTTCATTCTGACCTTATTTCACTCATATTGAAGTTGTCAATATAATGTAAATCTATAAATCTAATTAAACTATGAATGGCTACATCAATCAATGACATATAACCTGAAGTTCAACCAACCAATCAGCCTATAGTTCTGTCCAGAATTGTTTAACTGCTAAGATTGTGATGAATTAAAAGAGAAATGACTCAATGTGAGGAAGGAAGTAGCATTCACACAGCCTGTCATCGTTACACTTATCACTGTAAAGGTAGATGTGATGTTTTCTCTTGATATTGTCCTGTCAGGTTAACCAAGAAACTGGAGGAGAGGCGAGAACAAAAGAAGAAAGGAGAAGAAGAGGTAAGGAGACGGCCTGTTTTGGGCTCAAGATAGTAGTTCATATTATTCATGGTTACATCCCCCCCATTATTTGAAATATAGAAATATTTGTTATTGAACACACATGATTCGATTCCTCCCAAAGCTGTAAGGAAACTAATTTGTTACCCTCTATCTTCAGTGTTAAACTGAATGTGTAGCGCTCCCTCAACTCCTCACACTTCATTTTGGTGTCGACCAGCGACAGTGAGCACGACAGCAATGAGAGCAGCTCAGCAGCTGCTCTGTAACCGCCTCACTCCATGCACACATCTCAGATCTACACAAGCTCAGCCCTCGCTGGTCTAAGTAACGCAGTCTGTGTCCATTAGAGCATCACTGAGGCACATATAAATATAAAGCAGAGCTTAACTGCTCCTGTTGATTAACATGTGTAACAGTCACTTGTCTTTTAAGAACTGTGTTCAGAACACACACATTTCTGAAACTCGTGTGTAGTGTGTTCTGTACTAGTACATCAAATATGTATAGTACACATTACTGTCACCTCACCTGAAGACATTTGATGTTTCCTCTCCCGTGAGTCCCAGTCTTGTGTCAAAGTCTGTTCTCCTTTCAATTCAATTCATTTTTGTATAGCCCAAAATCACAAATTACAAATTTGCCTCAGAGGGCTTTACAATCTGTACACATACGACATCCTCTGACCTTTGACCCTCACATCAGAACAGGAAAAACTCCCCAAAAAACCTTTAATGGGGGAGAAAAGAGGGAGAGACCTTAGGGAGAGCAACAGAGGAGGATCCTCTGTCAGGATGGACAGAAGTGTGATAGATGTCATGTGTACAGAATGAACAACATAACAGAGTTACAACACATTCAATGCATATGACAGAACCACGGCAGGAGGCAAGACCGTGAATATAATAGTAATAGTGTGCTACCTTCACAGCTCTCACATTAACAGCATCCTGTAATAACCACATGTGGCAGCAGAAGCTGCTGTCACCACTGCTTAACAAAAGTTACTTTAATGCAAAGAAAATACAAAGAAATACATAGCGTTTCATTGTTTTTACAAAAGCAGTTAGTTTACAGACTTTGTGCCAGTGTGTGCACGTTTGGATTCAAGCAGGGCCCCTGACCTACCTGTGTGTTGCCTGTGATTCAGAAGGAGATCCAAGCGGAAGTAGAGCGGCGGAAGATAGGGAAGGACGTGCTGGACTTGAAGAAGAAACAGGAAGGGGAGAGGACCAAGCGACTCCTGGAGGAAAGGAACAGGGAGAAGGCTGAGGAGAAGGCTGCCAGGGACCGGGTCAAACAGCAGATTGCCTTGGTAAGCTCATCTGTGTCTCTCATGTCTGCCCTACCTAAAGAGCACAGCACAGTTCGCAGGATTAAATGTGGAAGTGAAAACCAGTTGTCACGCTACTATATGACTCTGAAAATAACTGAGAATAGCAGTGGACAATTCTGGAAGCATTCACAACCTTTGGTCTTCAAAATCTTTATGTAGTGTGCCTTGTGCACAACAAGGCAACACTTCTCGTTGGGCATATTCTTGTTCTTCATCTTTCATATGGAATTTGGCTCCGCTACTTGTCACGCACCACATTGCCAACACGTGCATCATAAATCCATCAAAATGTGTGGAATGATCGTGTGGTGTGCTATCTCAAAGATTTGCCAAACCTCAAAAACTATGATCACTTTCCATAATGGGAAGTCGTTGTGAACAGAGCTCAAACCCACCCCTGTTTGGGGCTATGGGTGGGCGATATATTGAATATACTCAATGTATTGCAGCTTGCTCTACGTGGGATGTTGTAAATGACTATATCACAACATCAAGTACAAATATTAATTATCAACTCATTTTTTGAAAAGCGTTTTGCTTCTCCCTCTCACAAATACTCTCCCGGGTGATGGCGTGTGGCCCGTATATCACGTAACGTGTGTGTGTGTGTGTGTGCGTGTGTGCGTGCGCCGTTTGTTTTGTGTGTTTGAGAGAGTCTTGCCACCCACCTGAAGCTTTGCTGTAAACATTTCAGAGGGAACTGCAGCCATAAAGTGACTTAAATCAGCAGTGAGGGATATAAAATGATTAATTACACAGTTTAACCATCATAGTGTGATGACTGCTGATCGTCATCGGCCTAGATTCAGTAAAAGTATGCGATGTGGAGATCGGCATTGATGATTTCTAGTTGCTGGTGTGATAACGATACATGTCAATAACAAATCTGTGTTAAAATCGACAGGAGAGCTGGTTACGCTAGTAAGGTTGACAGCAACACTGTTATTAAGTACGTAGCAGAGGCGCACTCTTTACTTGCATTATAGTGCGTTCAAGCTCCATTCAGTAAAAATGAGTATTGGACGAAAGTAAATTCTAATCATGTGTTCAAATGTAATCTTGTAAAATGTAGCTTTCTGGTGAGAAACTTTCATAAATCCAGTTGTTTGAAGGAGATGTTTTCGCAGCAACATAATAAGAGATGAATTATGAGCTGTTTAACTTCCTACACTAGGTCTTAACAGTTTATAATACATAAATAAAATACAATAAATCAATGAAAATACAATCTTTTATTTCCTAATCATTTTAATTGTGTGTTTTTATGCAAATCCCCACCATAGAGGAGTAAAACAAAGTAAAGGAAATAGTTGATTAGTGGGAAACTGATATTGCCTCTGACAATAATCGTGAAGCAATGGTGGTGACATCCCTAATTGCAAATACCAACTTTTGGTAGCAACTACTTTTTCAGTCCACTAGAGCAGCGTACCGGTCATTCGGTACCGGGCCGCAGAGAAAGAATAAATATTATAATATTTCCGTTTTATTGATTATCAGAGTCTGAAAGAAGTTTTATTTTGAAAAATAATAATAATATTTTAATTTTATATAGCGCTTTTCTAAGTACCCAAAGACGCTTTACATAGGGCAGAGACAAACAAAACAAACACAAAAAGAAAAACAGAGGAGCAATCTAAACAAACAAACAGAACATTTTTTGGTAAAAAAAAAAACGGACTGGAGAAGCTGTGTGGAATGGGTCATGTAGTGGAGGGTGCAGGGGTTAGCAGGTGAAGGCGAGTTTGAAGAGGTGGGTTTTGAGGGCTTGTTTGAATGATGATAGGGAGGGAGCCTCACGGATGTGGATGGGGAGGGCGTTCCAGAGGGGGGGTGCAGCAGCTGAGAAGGCCCTGTCACCCCAGGTCCGGTGCTTGGTCCTGATGGTCTTCAGAGCGTTTGCATCGGCGGACCTGAGACAACGGGTTGGGGCATGGAGGGGGAGGAGGTGTGAAAGGTAGGGAGGGGCCAGATTGTTTAGGGCTTTGTAGGTGGTGAGTAATATTTTAAAGTCTATTCTGTATTTGACAGAATAGACTTCACTGAAATGTATTCTTTCAGTGGAGGTTGCGAAGGACCGGGGTGATGTGCTCATAGCGGTGGGTGGAGGTGAGCAGTCGAGCGGCAGAGTTCTGAACATATCTGAGTTTATTGAGGATTTTGTTGGGAGAGCCATAGAGGATGCTGTTGCAGTAGTCGAGTCTGGAGGTTATGAGGGCATGGATGAGAATTTCAGTGGTGGCAGAGGACAGGGAGGGCCGGAGGCGTGCAATGTTCCTGAGCTGAAAGAAGGCAGTTTTGGTGATGTGGTTGGCGTGGGGTAGGAAAGAGAGGGTGGAGGGGGTGACGATGGAGCCATCAATGTTGAGAGAGAAGGGCTGGGCTGAGCAGGTGAGGGAGTTTGGGCCGATGATGAGTATTTCAGATTTATTGCAGTTGAGTTTGAGAAAGTTCTGTTGCATCCATGATTTTATATCAGTGAGAAAGGAGGAGAGAGTGGAGTGGGTGACTGAGGTGATGGTCTTGGAGGAGAGGTAGAGTTGGGTGTCGTCAGCGTAACAGTGGAAATCAAGACCATGACGACGGATGATTTGTCCAAGGGGAAGGATGTAAATGATGAAGAGAAGGGGACCAAGAACGGAACCTTGAGGGACACCGTGGGTGACTGGGGAGGTAAAGGATTTACAGTTGTTTATTGCAATGAATTGATGTCGGTCTGAGAGATATGAGGTGAACCAGGAGAGGGCAGTGCCAGTTATGCCAAGGGAGTACTGGAGACGTGAGAGGAGGATGGAGTGGTTGATAGTGTCGAAGGTGGTGCTGAGGTAACCGGATTCTCTCCCAATTTCATCCGCTTGTGGCTCTTGACTTGTCAAGACGCTTGTCTCAGTCACGTGATACGTTACCTCAAAAATTAAGCCCACAAACTAGCGACAATGAGTAGAACACTTCTGGAGAGCTTCTTTGCAAAGAGGAAAGGCCACTAAGGAGACTGAAGAAGAGCCTACATCTTCCAAGAAAAAAGCTTAATTTAACAGACAATATCAGGAGTCTAATTGAATATCAGGAGTCATTCTGACGCGCCAAGCCCGCTCTGCAGAATATGTGGCGACAGAGGAAGATCAGCTGCTGGAGATTGTAAATGACGGTGGCCTTAAAGTATGTTTGAGACAACAACTCTGCTGGTGTTTTGGATTAAAATCAAGGCTCAATATCCTGAGATCGCCAGAAAAACACTGAAAACCCTGCTTCCATTTCACACATCCTCTTTGTGAAGCGGGATGTTCTGCAGTGACAGCAATCAATTGTCAATTATTGTCAGTTGTATTTATTTATGCATTTTAGATTTGTTTTCATGCCGGTCGTATCATTTTATTTCGTCCTGTGTATCCGCCACACCTTGAAGGCCGGTCTGTGAAAATATTGTCTAACATGAAACCGGTCCGTGGTGCAAAAAAGGTTGGGGACCTCTGAGCTAGAGGGTGCTGAGTTTTTTTCTTGGTGCTAAAGTCGGTGGAATTGAACTCTGTAGACCAGAGGTCTAGACGGCGTTGTATCTGGACCCACAGCTAAAACCAATGGATAATTGAGAATTATTACATTTTGACAGAGCGCCTCTATTTGAACCTGCTCAGCTTTTTCAGCCTCTACGGTACTCGTTCAGCGGTCCTGGAAACACACCAATCAATTACATGCATTATACATTTTCTCACGTGATGCTACTCTGCCAATCACATATGTGTATTTCGATAATTATCGCCCTCAACTCGAGTGAGATAAAGACACGGCAGAGACGGGGAGAGAAAAGTGGACAACGAGACCAGACTCTATGTTCACTCTATCAACTAATCACTCTATCAGTAATGGTAAATTGTAAATAGACTGTACTTGTATAGTGCTTTCTGACCACTCAAAGCTCTTTAACACTACATGTCATCATTCATCCATTCACACCCATTCACACCCTGATGACAGGGCTACCATGCAAGGTGCCACCTGCCCATCAGAACTAACTAACAGTCATACAACACCGTAGGCACAGCTATGGGAATTTTTGGGGTTAAGTGTCTTACCCAAGAACACATGGACATGGACTAGAGGAGCTACTTCAATCCTCTGTTTGAAGGACGACCCTGCTCTCCACTGAGCCACAGTCACACTTTCAGAAATATTCCACATTTTCTGGGGGAAAATATAAATAAATATATATAGCATGTTCAGAATAGAACATTTAGAACCCTGGTGCTTTACAGCTCTCCTCGCCCAGACCTCGGCACTTAGAGCTCACTTCATCCTCTCTCCTGCTGCCGGTGAAACTGTCGTGTGGTGCATGCGTGTGGTGATGTCAGCAACCCACCGACCTGTCCTCAAACGTGGGTGGGACTTTCGTCAACTCCATTCATAACTATTCATCCAATGTGTTTCTGATTAAATTGCTTTCAACAGCACAGAGTTCTTCATAGATCTAGCCTCTTAATTTAGCTCTCAGCGCACCAGACGGATGCTTCTAACTTTCAAATGTAGGCTACAAAATGTCCTTTCTAAACGCATGATGCTTCCAAAGTCACTGAGTAATTGTTTTCAATAGTTGTGATCTCAATACCAAAATAATGGTGTTGATGGTTTTTGCCATCAGCCCTGTTGGTGAGTATGACATGTCTGTGTTGTACTAATGGAGTAGTGCTGTGGAGATGTATATGCAGGAGTTCTGTGAGCTATTGCAGTTCTAGAATGATCAGGGTTCAGTCTTTATTTGTTTGTGTGGAAACATCAGCAAAGGGAGGAATCAAAGAGATTTAAGTTTTGGTGTCAGTTCTAAAACTCAGGTGATTTTAAGCTCTACCAAGAGGATTACATGAGGTTTGTCCCTCTGTCCTGCAGGACCGAGCTGACAGAGCAGCTCGCTACACCAAAACCCAGGAGGAGGACAAGACTGCCAAGCAGGCCCTACTGCAGGCCAGACAGGCAGAGCAGGAGGCCAGGAAGGAGGCAGTGGTCAGGGAGAGGAGGTAAAGGAGACAAAGGAGTCATATCTACACAAACTGTTGTAGCTGCCAGCACTGCAGGATGCGTAGCCTAAACAATGATCATCCTGGAGTGTACATGTCAAAATAAAACCAATTCTGTTTATTCCTTTTACACAAAGACATTTTGACATATAAAAGGCTGAATTTTCTGAAAAAAATGTACTCATTGCTGAAATCGAGCAGAGGAAACATTTGAAACAAATGAAATATTGAAACAGTTAAAGTTTCAGTCAAAATACAAACCGTGAAAGAGCAGCTATAATGGAGGTGCTGAAAGAAGTTCGGTTTGAGTAGTGAAACTATTGAATTGTCAATTGAAGAGCTGAAAGCAGTCGAACATGAACTCAAATGCTCCAATATATATAATTGCTTCCCTTGGTCCGGTCCAAATGAACATGTGTTAGCATTCTGTCCACTCATGTTGAATATTTCAATAATTATTAACGATGTTAATTTTTAAAAAAGCACGTCGTCCTTAAAGAAGCTGCACATGTTGAAGTTTCAGGTCAGTGGGACTCTTGCATGTAATGTCTACTGTGAAAAATGGTCTAAATGCTTTTTAGAAAGCCTTTCCACTGGTGTACAATTACTGATGAACGGCTCATTCACCAAATACACATGCTGCTAATACTGAACAACACAAGGCCACATGAGAGGGAAAGGACTAACACAGAAGATTCACAAGATGGAATTACTGTGAAATATGTTGAGTTTTACCGTGTGTGTGTGTGTGTGTGTGTGTGTGTGTGTGTGTGTGTGTGTGTGTGTGTGTGTGTGTGTGTGTGTGTGTGTGTGTGTGTGTGTGTGTGTGTGTGTGTGTGTGTGTCAGTACCATAGCGAGGATACAGTTCCGCCTCCCAGACGGCTCCTCCTTCACCAACCAGTTCCCCTCACAGAGCAGACTGCAGGAGGCTCGCCACTTTGCTGTTCAGGTCTGAACAAAGTATTTTCATACTGCCGCTGTGCTTCTGCTCCGTGGTGGTTTATTTTCACATGAGTTGCTCAAGGGAATAAATCACTCTTTTCTCTACAAGTCCAGGGTTCACCATCACCATAAAATACGTTTTTAATCATAGAACTGGGGAAAATGGATCATTCTGATGAACCTCTGTTATACTTGTGGTCACCAAGGTTAACAGTGAGCCAGAAAAGGTTAATCAATCCCAAAGACAGCAGGATGCTGGTGCTGCAGGCCCCTGGTGGTGTTGAATCTCTGTGACCCAATGTTTCCACATCACACGGTCACACCTGTGAGTACACTTTTGTGCTGGTTCTGTCTCAGGAAGTTGGAAACCGCTACGGAAACTTCTCCCTGGCGACCATGTTCCCTCGGCGGGAGTTCACCAGTGAAGACCTGGACAAGACTCTGCTGGAGCTGGACCTGGCTCCAAGTGCTTCCATCGTGCTTCTGCCAGTGAGTAGACCACCTTCCATGTGTCACCCACTCTTCACGTAACCTAGTCGTCCCTGAAGCATACAAGTAGACCAAAGCAGTGTGCTGCGCAGGAGAGACACCTGATGTATATGTGTGACCTTATGCCACTGTGTTTTAGGAACGTTTCACCACTTTATTTACCTGTAATAAAGCCATTTGTTATCTCAAATAGCATGCATATTGGATCACTTTCTAGATTGTATTCATTTATTGTCTCTATTTTGCACTTGAGACATAAAGGAGAGAAGTCAGACTAGTGTGGTCCCTCCTAACTTAATCTCTTATCTGTAAATAAGAGAAAAATACCTCTGTTTGAAAATGGTGTCTTTTGGTTAATTGACTAAAAGACGTTGAAGTGGGTCCGTGTAAATCACACATCACATCAGAAATCTGTGGACCTGGCAAGAAATCAGGTTGATGACGATCAGAGTGAGGCTTTAGGCCGCCGTCCTCTACTTTCATTCAACACTTCTACAGGAATGCTTCAGTATTTTGACTAATGATCTGATGTTCAGTCCCAAGTCTGTGCGATAGTGCAGTGCTGGAGTCGGCATGAGGTTAGCCTAGCTTATATTCCTTAAATTGCTCATTATTTGGATGCTCTCCCTTCTAGCAGTCCAGCCGGCCCGCTAACACAGTGGTCCAGTCCTCTGATGGTAGTATCTGGGCCGTTCTGGGCACACTCATCTACCCTCTGCTGGCTGTGTGGAGATTCCTCAGCTCCTTCCTCTTTGCTACCCCGCCCCCTCCCGGAGCAGCATCCAGAGGCCCTGGCCAGCCGTCCGGCTCCTACACCAACTCAGCATCAGCCTCCGACAAAGCAAAGAGGTACATTTCAGATCCAAGTACATGTAGTATGCAGTATGTGCAGTCTGGGGAACATAACATCAAGACTGTGGCTCAGTGAGAGCAGGGTCGTCCTTCAATCAGGGGATCGACGGTTCGATCCCCGGCTCCGCTAGTCCATGTCGGCGTGTCGTGGGCAAGAAACTTAAGCCCAAAATTGCTTGCGTAGCTGTGCCTACGGTGTGTGAATGTTAGTTGGTCCTCATAGCCCTGTCATCAGTGTGTGAATGGGTGAATGATGACATGTAGTGTTAAAAGAGCTTTGAGTATTCAGAAGACTAGAAAAGAGAAAATACAAGTACAGTCCATTTACCATTTACATCTACAAGTGGCATTGTGACTGAATTGAGGAGCTGTCAGAGAATGCTGACCCCAGCAGTCTGTAAGGATGTGATTCATGGAGCGTTGTTGAAATGGAAGACCTGTTAATTTTGTTGACCAATCATTTTAGTCAACATTTTTTCTTGACAAAATATTGACTAATGCATGATGACGAAATCTATTGACACTTAATAATAAAACGAGACGAAAATGTTAAGGAAGAGATCCAATCGGAACTCATTTCCTCCATGCTGGTGCTTCCCAACCTTCCCGAGTTGGGCCTGGGTGAAGGGGGCTCGCGGGTCGGGCCGCGGACTTGGTGCTCTTTTCACCCTCTCGTCCTGCTCCGGGGCGGACTGTCCTCAGTGCGTCAGGGGTCTTTGGCAATGTTCTGCAACCCACCGTTTCAGGATAGAACACAATCCCAAGGCACTGTTGAATTCTACACACGGTATTTGGTGCCTTAATTAAGACACCACTGTTACTGATGACTCACTCATTATACTCATTATTTGGTGTGGTGTGTAGCTTATGGTGGCTGTTGCTGCTGTTGTCTGACACTTTGATATTATTGAGTCAGTTAGGTTTGTATTCACTCACTGTGTGTCCTACCATCAGAGAAACTGTGGAGAAGCGGCCCAAGGACTTCAAGAAGGATGGGAAAATCTGCCGGCTCCGGACTCAGGAGGACAGCGAGGACGAAAACAACACCTGGAACGGGAACTCCACCCAGCAGATGTAGAGCAGAAACAGCAGTGTGAATAGTTCAGTGTGATCAGTTCAAGGTTTCTGTTCTCTCCTCCTCTTACTGTCTCCAGGTCTATCCCCTGCACCTCGCCTGCATGGGTACATCTTAATAATCAACAGAACCTCCTTTGGGCTCCAGATGAGTGTTTTTGTGCTGATTATGACGTGATAGTGTCTCCTAACCCGGGCTCAGGCTACACCAGCTCAGTCGATCAGACGCGCTAATAAATGAGCATATGGACAGTAAGCAGTTGACCTGAAGATCTTGTAATCTGAGCCTGGCTTCACATTGTTATGACTCACTGTGATTTGGAAACATTTAACTTTTGAAAAGTGGTTGGCTGATTGCCAGTGACCCATGCAGATTATTACCTAACACTGGGATGACAACATTTTTGTTTTAGATGTATGAAATATTTCATCAAACAGCTTGCAGCTGCTGGCTGAGGACTATGCATCTGTTGCTGTTGGAGTTCTACCAAGGTGGTGGTGGCACACACACACACACACACACACACCTTGGCATTATGTGTCTCTATTTGTAGACAATGGGTGTAGTTCTCCTCATCCAACAATGAAAATTAAAGCAGCCTGTTTTTCAAAAAAGCCCCTGAAACGTGTCTTGTTTGTTTGTTATCCAGGCTGACATGGGTCCTGTAGTGGGAAGCAGCTTAGTGAGGTAACTTCAGGGTTAACTCTGGGTTTCAGTCCTACGCCAGCAGCTCACTCCCTCCTGGGAGATCACCATGGTTACTGCTCCAGAACAGGTGATGTTAAAGATAAGAGATCAACTCTTATAACTGCAGCGCATACCGAGCAATCAGAGCTCTGATCATGGATCAGGCTCATAGTTCCTGAGCATGGGTTTTGATGAGTTACATCATTTAAATCTCCCCTCAAACATTTAAGCTATTAAATAATGTCCAGTGTTCAATAGACACCATGATCATATTATTATTATATGGCTTGTTAAATAATGACTTCACAATTAGAATTTCAATAAATACATAGGCAAATAATAAATGAATAATACAAACATTCTGCCTGTAGAAATCTAAACAGAACACAGTATAAAGACGCCTTCAGCAAAAAGAAACATTAAATTGACTTCTAAAGACTTGGAGTTCTACACGGAAATGTACCAGCAAAAAAGGAGTGCACAATGTAAACAAGCTGAAAGGTGTATGAGAAACATGAGCCTTGATGACATCAAATGAAAATGTCAATTCAGTGAATGCTGAGCTTTCTATATTCATCAAGTGCTACCAGGACGCAAATGACATGCATGCATCTTTTGTGAACTTACCTTTACCTCAAGATGAAGTTACAAGGCAAAATCAGTACTTCAAAGAAAAAATGACAATGTTCTGTGACTTCACTGAAAAGGTAAAAAGCTGGCTGTCACCCGTATGTGCAGCCAGATGAAGACTCTCGACAACCAAAGTGTTGCAGATGAAATAAATCCTGAAGATAGTGCTTCTAACGTGTCAAGTGTAAAGGTGAACTCTGTAAAGACACATTCCCAGACGTCACGGATTTCATCAACATCATCTGCACGCATCAAGGCAGCTCTGATGTGTGTGTTGCTGCTCTAAAAAGGAAACATTTAATAGAAGCTCAAGAGGAACAGTTGAAGAGAGAAACTGATAAGTTGGAGAGAGAAAAGGAACAATTGGAACTTGAAACGGGTTTGGCAGATACAAATGCAAAGCTTCATGTCTTGGAAATCAATTCATCCCAGTGTGGCTCAAAATGTTCGGACGGAATGAACTCTTATTTGAAGATCATTAAATCCCCATGCCTACACCTCTGTTCCAGTTAAAATGGATGTTATTTCTGTGTCTGCTCCCATAACTCAACCACAAGTTGTTAGGCCTAAACAAAGGTCAAAAACACAAATTGATGAGATGCTATTAAAGACTGATGCTCCAGTTCAAGCGACACAAACTGTGAATGAAAATCAAGCAGGACTTGTGCGACCTCAACCCCATCAGAATGACATTGTAAATGTTATGCAAAGACAAAATGACATCGCTGCTCTGCTGGTCCAGCAAAATCTGTGCTCTGTCCTTCCTGTAAGGAATATTCCTGTGTTTGATGGAGACCCTCTTCAGTACAGGTCTTTCATCAGAGCTTTTGAAAATGGAATGGATGAGAAGACAACTAATTGGAGTGACTGTTTACACTTTCTCGAACAATACACCAGGGGGCAGCCAAGAGACTTGGTGTGCAGTTGTCAACATCTACCTTCAGATCAGGGATACCACCGAGCCAAAAGTCTTCTAGCAGAGCACTTTGGAAACGAATACAAAATTGCATCTGCATGGAAAAGATTCTCAGCTGGACGCCTGTTAAAAGTGAAGCATTGCAATCATTTTCCCTGTTTCTTCGAGGATGCTCAAATCTAACAGAGCAAATGATGCATATGAAGGAACTGGACCTACCATCTAATATGAGGAGCATCATCTTGAAACTTCCTTATAAATGAAGGGAACGGTGGAGAAATGTTGCTTGTGATCTGCAAGAGCGAAGTGACCGGAGAGCACTGTTTAAGGATCTTGTTGCCTTCATTGAAAAACAAGTCAGAATTGCTTCAGTTGCTTTTTGGCAACATTCAGGACTCACAACCCACCAACTTGAAGGTCCCCAACGTTAGTCACTTCAAGCAAAGGAAAAAGGGAAGCAGCTTTGCCACCAACGCTACTGAGTGACAACTTTGTGAACAAAACAGACAGTTGTGAATAGAGGAAGACTTGGTCTTGTTTCCTGTGTACTGAGTGATGACTCCTTTTACTATTACAAGCAAAGACTGCAGGAGTTGCTTGGATTGCAATGTGTGTCACCAAAAGCACCCAGGAGTCCTTCACATAAAAGATAAAAGAACAACCTTTCAACAAGTCCAACGGTCTGTGAGCCCTCCAAGTGTCTCAACCACAATGTCTCAGGCCTGCGACCATATTGGGGCTGGTTATAAAGATAATTCCATCTTTTCTATTTTCGTAGTTGAAGTCAAGAGCCAGAGGGGTGGCAAAACGGTGCAGACATATGCCTTTTTGGATCCAGGGAGTTCCGGCACATTCTGTACAGAGAACTTGGCAAGAAAATTGAACGTGAGGGCTAAAAAGACTAGTATTCTGCTGAGAACAATGAGTCAAAAGAAGATTGTAAATGCACATATTCTGTCAGGTCTTGAAGTGTCTGGTATGAGCACAAATGATTTCATTGAGTTACCTGATGTTTTAACTCAAAAGAGCATGCCTGTTTCTACACTCAACGTCCCACGGGAGGAGGATCTTGATCTTATCTCGAGGATGTTATCATTCACACACACTGATGGCAGAGGCTGACAGGAAAGGTGCCACCTGTCCCAGGAGCAGCTTGGGGTAAAGTATCTCGCTCTGGAGCCAGGGATCAAGCTAATAATCTGAATGGAAGACCACAACCATGTGTGCATCAGAATTGTATTTGTGAATCTTATTTTTTTAATATGTTGGTAACACTTTTTGTGTGCATTGAAAAATATTCTCGTGGAGTCACTTACATATAAATGACAAAATACATTTGTGAATAATTCTGTGTGCATTACAAAAACGGGATAGTGAGAGCTTCTCGCGTTTCGACTTCACCTGAATAGTTCTCCGACATGTTTGGAAAGGGAGGGAAGAGTGGAGGGTGCATCAGTGTGATGCAATCTGCTACCTCACCATTAGATGCCTCAATATCCGACACACTGCTCCATTAACAGCACCTTATGTGGTGGTGGCATGTAATGTGTATAGATTACGTGTCGGCACCACGGAAACAATTTAACATTTAGGCAACAAAAGCACTGAATTAGGTTAAGGGAAAACTTCATGTTAGCCTTAAATGAAATACGCTAACTAAGGTTGAGGCAACAAAACCACTTACCTAGGTCCCGGTTAGTAGTTAGAAAAACATCATGGTTAGAATTATGTAAATGAAGTTTTAGGTAACTGAACCATGGTTAAGGAAAAACGTCACAAACATAACTTCCCGATAACTCAACAACTTTGTAGACACAAACTGGAACACTGGTCTCATGGTTGAAAGTCCTGTTTGTTTGACACAGCGACCTCCCCTCCCACCAGAAGTAGTCTTTCTCACTGTTTATAGCTCAGTGTCACAATCTGCAGCACTTCACATGGATGCATTAAAATGTGTGTCCACCACAAGTCATGTGGTCATTTTTACACATTATGCGGTGGAACGTGGATGCGTGCTGTTCTGGTAGAAAACAAAATACATGTATGAACATGAAAATAAGTTACAAGTAACACTAAAACTCTTTTTTTGAACCATGCTTTATTCACCAGATGTTTTTTATATCTTGAGCTCATTGGTGCACCACCGTACAGAATGGCATCACCACCATCAGTACGGCACGACAGAAAAACAACTGCTTTCTTAGTAAGTATAACAACAGTATAAAGAGTCGTAGAGGAAAGAGGACAACGGGATGGAGGGCAGCATTTAAGTAAAGATAGGTAATAAAACACGTACAGTAATATCCTCAATACTCAAACTAACGTGTTAACCATGCTGATGTTTTATGCTTATTCCTATGACTTGTTTGCTCAGGTCAAGTCTCGTGCATTAGTTAAGGTTTTCCTCAAGTTTTCATTTCTGTTCCTCATTTGACAGACACAGTTATTCTCTAGATCATAAAACAGACAGCAACTTTAATCTACCTCAACTAATTTAGAAAGTCAGAAGAAGAGTCAGAGGAAATTCAAAATATTGGCATAGAAACAGAATTATAACAATTTACAAAAACATCTCACTCTGATAGTAAACCATAAACTTTACCCTCAACGTCTGCCTTTTTATCAAAACCAGTGAACCTAATCAACTCCACCTAAACGAGCTCCTCTTGTCTTTAGCCCCCCCCCTAACACTTCCACTTTAAACATTGGATTTTCACTGCCGTTCCACAGTCTCCCTTCAGAGCAGCTCCTTGGTGGCTGAACCAGCCTGTTGGTCAGCAGAGCCCTCTTTATGTTGCTGCAGGGCTGAGATCTCATGGTACACTACAATGGGTGCACTTTCACGATTCCGGCATTGTAGAAGGATGTATGACTGGAAATAAGAGAGACAGTCACGTTTACCTGCTGCTGACAGTACTCCACTTAAACCACAACAACAACAATAAAACTTGCACACATGCACGTCCTTGAGTGAAATTTGAGGTTGGTAAGTTGTACCTGGAAAATAATCTTCTTTAATATCTGGATACAGATCCTAGAAAATAACCTGATACAGTCTACTTTCATACATTTAGCCTGTTGGACATTAAACTGTTCAGTCCAACAGGAGACATAAAAAGAGAGTAAGATATAAAGCAGAGGGTTCAAAGAGTCAAATAAATGGTGTAGTGTGTTTTTACTTACTGTCAACAAATCTCAATAAGATATATCAGGCTTTGATGCACACACTATAGTTGTTAGTAGATACATTCACTGGTGCCTAAGATTTGTTGACAAGAAGAAAAAGAAAATGGCTGCGTGGATGCGTGGCCGTGTGGATGCGTGGATGACAGTGTTGGGTGGATGTTTCACCACTGTCGAAACTGAAAAATCGTAGCTATTAAAAGGGTTGATCTTCTGAGCAGGTTGACATTTCTGCTTTTTAGTGAAATGTTTTACCAACTGTTGGAGGAGGAAATGAGCTACACACATTCATGTTCTCCTCAGGAGGAATTGTACTGACTTTGGTAATTCTCTGACTTTCCCCTCTAGCTCCATCATCAAGCCATAATTTCGGCTTCTCCAAACTCGAGTTTAAGACGAATATCTGCAAAACTAATGAGCGAATAATGTCAGCCTCTGCTGCACTTTGTGTTTAATGGTAATTTGAAAATGTTAGCATGCTAAAATTCTAAACTGAGATGGTAAACATTGATACCTGCTAAACATCAGTTAGCATTGTCATTGTAAGCATGCTAGCATTTAGCTCAAAGCACCACTGTGCCAAAGCCTCACCGAGCCACTGCATGATCAGTGACTTAAACAATTGATTATTCAAATTGTCAGTTATTAATATTCTGTTGATTGACAAACTGATTAATCTAATAATCACTTAACACTTGAAAAAGTGACTGACTGTGAAACAGCTTCCTTGGCTTGATGATAATGGATTTCTTCGTGATCAGTTGGCAAGACAAGAGGTATTTATCAATAAAGAAACTCATTAAAATAGGATCTTAATTAGCTCAGTTAAAGCAGAAACCAACTAATCAAACTGATTGATCAAACTGATTATCAGAGGGAGGCACATTCACTCTTTGTGCACATCAAGTGTTTTGGAGGTGAAGATGAACAGCAGCACACATATTTGGATCTGTTACCAGAGTTCTCTGTAGAGGTTGTCTTAGTAATTTAAAGCTCAGCTGACCGCCGTAGACAACCAGTCCAACGAGGAGAATCCCCAGTGCACAGAACGCACCCAGCAGGCTGAAGACCACATACACTGTGAAACAGGAGGACAGCAGCATATATCACATTAAAAAGCATTGGCTGTTTGAAACGTACACTTCTAATGTTAGAAATCAAATTACTAGTGGAAAGATTAGAAATTCTATTAGCCTTCAATTTGCTATAAGGGTAAGGCACCTAAAATAAAGCTGTATCCACATACAGCTAAACACTGATGAAGCTTTCAACAAGTTCAAGGTGTATGTAGAAGAGGTACATGCTGCATATGAGACATTTCTAAACAGCTACTTACTATTGTCTGCAACACCTTGTCCACTAATACATAAAGGCCGTTATGGATAACAAAATGCATGCAGAAAGAAAAATATACTTTACACAGACTTCATCAATTTAGAACAAATATTTATGGAAGGTTGATAAAAAATAAATTGACAGTTACAATGAGACAAAGAACAATGAGTTACAAAGAAAGATCTTTATCATAAAATGATAATAAAATAAAATAAAAACAATATCAAAGGCACCTAAAATAACCTTGTATCCACAGTCGATACAATATACCCATGATACTTAATTAGCGATACTTTGTATTGCGATATCAAACATTGCAATATATTGCGATTTATTACCTTTTTTCAACTGCAAATTGTGCAGTTTGTCAACATCTGATTTAGCTTTTAAAATGAATTTTTCACTCGGTTCATCTCACTTCACTCATTTATATTGCAGCAAAATGTTTTTGTCGGTTAACCTCTGAGCAACACTGGCATTAGAACTTGTCATTATTTAGCATCGTGCACTTAAAAAACAGAACTTTTATTGTTATAGTCCACATAGTCCAATCCTGCTGACCGAAGATTATTAACCAGAATATTTCTAATAAGCCTATAGCCAGTGAACTAAAATATGTATTGTCATCATCATCAACTATCTCCTTTTACTTTGTTTAAGTCATCTAGAGCGGCCATTTGGATACAAACAAAGGAGTAGGAAATAAAATAAAAGATTGTATTTTTATTGATAAAAAATCTTGGTATTAGTAAAATAATGTTTGTACTACACGCTGGAGCTGTTGTTAGGAAGTTAAGCAGTTCATAATTCATCTCTAATATCTATTTTGTGCTGCCTTGAATATTTACCCATATCCAATATAAATGTTGACTGTATGGAGCTTGCGGTCAGCAACCTCCATACCACTGGTACGGAGGGCAGGGCAGTACTGCAGGTATACCAGTATACCGGTATACCAGTACTGCAGGTATACCAGTATACCAGTACTGTACCAGTTACTAGCTCTCCTCACGCACATTTCAACGCAGATTTGTTGTAAACGAAGTATCGTTAGAGAAAGTATCAATGCTGATCTCAAGATCGCAGATGTTATACTGAATATTGGCCGATAACTATCAGTTGTTTTTTTCTCACTGATGGTTGAACTGTGTATCTGATCATTTTCTGTATCCTAACCCACGGCTGATTTAAGTCACTTTTTGGCGAGTTTAAGGTTCCCTCGGAAATAGTTAAAGCAACGCTTCAGAAGCAGGACTCTCTCACACACACAAACAACATGTAGAATCGTAGCTTCTTCAATTCATATGGTTATGAAACTATAACTTATATAACCACAGTTATGGCCAGATTGGTTAAATTCCGACATCTCTCATTGCAATATTAATAGTTTATATAATAAGAGATCAATGCTCAAATACAAGTAAAGTCCATTTAGTCAGTGTTTGTATATCGATACAATATTGCCATGCAAAATATCACGACACTGTGCATAGATTTTCCTCATGCCTAATCCACAGGTCTGCCCAGTCATTTCATTAATGACAATAATACGGTCATAAAAAGACAAGAATGAGGTGGGAAATGAATTAAATCATTTTTTGTAAATACTGGGCCAAATCTTGCAATTCCATAAAAAGAACATAGAAGTTAACATATGGGGGCTGGAACGGGGGAAGTAATGTGTTGTGATGTTTCTTGGAGAGGTAAGTGGAATTTAAATCAAATCCACTGTAGTAAAATCCAAAAATAAAACATTGAGGCGGAGATCGAGATAAACTATATTTTCAATCTCACTTCAATTTGTCACATAGTGACCCCTTGGCGTCTCTCTCCAACGCTCTGGCTAGCCCAGCGTGCTTGGTTAAGGCAACAAAAGCACTTAGTTAGGTTTAGCAAAAACATCATCGCTGGGCTTAAAATAACTAACCAAACTTCAAAATCACACCAGTCTCAAACACCTGTCTGCAGGTTGAAAGTCCTGTGTTTGTTTGTAGAAAGAAAGAAATACACTTCAACGGTGTTTATTGGTTCAAAACAAACATTTGATACTATAGATCTACCGTCTTATTCTATGGTGAGAGAATAGTTCTAAACTGGTTCAGCTATTTAGATAAAAGACATCCAATACGTACAGTTTGCTGGTAACACATCTGAGTAAATGAAGAGTGAATGTGGAGTCCCATCAGGCTTTTTGGTTCTAAACTTTTTATTTTGTAATCAATGACGTGTGAAATGTCAAATATATTGCTGTTTGTGTTTTGCAGATATGTTTTGCTGGTTCAGATTTGTGGGTAGTAGACAATAGACAAACTGACATGGAACATTTTAAAACCAAGGTGTCTCAGAATATTTCTGTTTTGAACAAAGCAAAGTAAATGTTCGACTACAAGGGACTAGGAATGAAGCAGAGACTCACAGCAGCACACCTCATTGATAATAAATCATTTCTCCCGTTGCATTTAGTGTTGCATGAAATATGCCCAATTTTTATTTGCACTTTTCCCACCTTGTATTGTAACTTGTTGTGTTTTGGGAAATGTTGTTGTGTTTTGACCTTTAGGGCCACCGTAGAAGTGTCTTTGTTGAAACTGCATAATCAGGTATGAAACAATTAAAAAGTAAAACATGCCATTACAACTTCAAAGTATGTTGTTAAAACGTGAACATGTTCTCATTACAACAACAATTTGTGCAACTTGATGTTGTTGTGGTAGTGATAGGCTGCATTCTTATTAACTAGTGCTGGGCAACGATTAACATTTTTAATCGCGATTAATCGCATGATTGTTTTGCGATTAATCACATTGATATGCGCAAATTTCAATAATGAATTCAAAAGTAGTGTATTGTGCACTTTTATTTTAAAAGTACTGCTATATGAACAAAAGTGCAAAAACATTTGGTTTGCAAACACTTTAAACAAATAAGGTTCTTTTTAACAGCAGTATTCCCTTTACACAGTAGCAGTTAAAATACAGTTATGATTCTGATAATAGATATTCAGCCGGTGTTCACAACGTTATCTTCATGTGTGTAATAGATACAATTTGAAATATACACCTTGAAGACTGCAAACCTGTCTACCACATGTTTTGTTTATGTTTGTTAAATTCTCAGTAGCAATAACTAATTTATTTGAGTTTTTAAAGTGTTTTTGTTTGGAATATGTATAGTAAGCATATCATTTAATTTAAATGAAACATTTCTCTTTTGGTATTTTGGTCAGACACATATGCAACGCTGAGTACCGTAATATGTGTGGTATTTGTTATAAATGTAGGTTGGTACATAGAGGGTGATAAGGGCTGTACACGCAAGTTAACGCGATAATAACGCGTTAACTTGCCCAGCACTGTTATTAACATGTTCAACTGCTATCACACTTGACTTGAAGAAAGCTTGTGGACAGATTATGAACAGAGAAGTGTGCGTCTCATCCCCCAAATAAACAGATTCAAATTGCACAAAAAATGAGGGAAGATTGCACATGCTTGGATTGCTGTCTTATTCATTGTGAGTATTACAGTAAAACAACACGTACGTGAGCTTCTGGACAGAGGAGGGCTGGAGAAGGCACAGCAAGGTTTACTGGAGACACTGTTTGAGTTGATGAGTGATGTCACAGAGACAGTCACACAGTACTCCACACCTGGCTCCAGGTAAGAGATGATGTTCTCCTCTTTGTAAGGCAGACTCAGACTGAACTGCAACACAACAGAGAAAACAAACGAAAAATGAATCGCTTTGAAGTTTACAGAAACTATGGTATGGTCTTGAACTTTTACAATCTACTGTACACTTCCTCTTTTTAAACTTCATCTTTTGTCTCTGATTGTTAATATGTTAATCTTTTGCAGTTTTAAATCATTTTGTACAACTAGCAATACATTTGGGACGGTTTTAAGGTCAAACCGAAGCTTATTTTGTTGAAACTGTGTCAAAATATATAATGTTGAATAAAAGGATTCTTAACCCAAACAGTAATATAAGAATGACACTGGGTCAAAACAACTCATTCTCAAATGGTGTAATACCAATGAGTACTGAGAAACGTTGTACGTGGCGCTATTCTGACCCAAACTGTGCCAATTTTGACACCTGCCTATCAGACTAACTCATTCACACACTGATGGCTAACACCTGCCTATCAGACTAACTCATTCACACACTGATGGCTAACACCTGCCTATCAGACTAACTCATTCACACACTGATGGCTAACACCTGCCTATCAGACTAACTCATTCACACACTGATGGCTAACACCTGCCTATCAGACTAACTCATTCACACACTGATGGCTAACACCTGCCTATCAGACTAACTCATTCACACACTGATGGCTAACACCTGCCTATCAGACTAACTCATTCACACACTGATGGCTAACACCTGCCTATCAGACTAACTCATTCACACACTGATTTTTTTTTGGGTTAAGTGTCTTGCTCAAGGACACATCGACATGCAAACATGCAAACCGCCGATCCTCTGACATATCTACCTGAATATGTGCACACAGCTGCATGTTTAAGAGCACCAGCAGGTTCCAGCAGATGGGCAGCTGCCACAATCCGATGCGCCTGCATGACAGTCTACGCTGCTGTCTGTGGTCATCGAGCATAACCCTCAGATACTCCACCTGTGTGGCAGGGCCTTACAGTTGATCGTAAACCCTGGCTTGGTTAGCTGTAAGATCAATGACGGTTGACATCTTGCAGACGACAACGCACTGGTTTTGGATGCGGAGAACTCAAATTGGTCTGAAATCTCCCATCTTCTTGGAAACCAGTAGAGTTTCCCTTTCTGTCATGGGGACGACACCACACAGCTTGTTACTGTAACAGCTCCTGGATCTCTGCTGAGAGGTAGTCTACCTTCTTCTTAGAGGATAGGAAAGATTCAACTCCTTCAATCTATCCATGAACGGAGAAGGAACGCTGTAGGACTGGAGAGACAACCAGAGTCTCAGAGTCTTGTCCATCCGCTCCGTTAACACACAGTTGCGTTGCCACTCCTCGTAAAACTGCATTAGAAGACGAATGACCAGCTGTGGGAACTTGATATCTTGTCTCAGACCTCAACGCTGCTGCAGCACTTTGGTCAGCACCTTCCAGCTGTGACATCAGTTGCTACAGGAGGTAGACAACAGTTTGTGTCTTTAAATAGCCTAGGCACAGTCCACACCGTCGTTGGACAAATAACAGAATGTTGTTTTGTATTCATCGAATATTTTATTCTTCATGAAAGAACTTCTACCACTCACTCTCTTTCAATGAAGAAACCCTCTGACGGGCGACACAACTGCCTGGAGAAACTCTGCCGGACACACAAACGGACGAAAACACACCTGAAGTACTGCGTTAAGTGATCTCAAGTGAGAGGCTTCTGTCTGGACAGAGAGGTCAATAATTAGGTGTTTATTGTAACCTTTGTTGTACTGTGTACTTAACAGACCGCTGAATCATGTTCAATGACTGCTGAGCAGAGAATTACCCATACAGTCCAGTAGAGGGCGGAGCCTGTGTGAGTTACAACTATCTGTTTCTTGTAATTCAATAGAAATGGTTGCAGTTAATGTAGTAAAGGGGATGCACGTTACTTCCTGTTTCAAGTACTCTATTTTACCCAAGAAAGAGCTGCCACACACCAGGTGTTAAGACAGGAAATGCAGAGCAGCTCACAGATGTGTAAAAAGTACGTAATCTGCTATTCTATCTCCACTCATTTGAGATTTTAGTAACATGCATGCTTGTTATAAGAAATGAAAGGCTCCTGTCACATTTGCATACTGTAACTGAAATATGGGCTGAAAAGATTGAATTTACAGACAGTGAATTCCTTTGGTTTCTTCTCATCAGACTGAGCGTTTCTTCGAACAGACAAATATGAGCCGTTGAGAGGGAAACGTGGGTAAAACCCACATACTTCAGACAGAACATCGGCCATCTGAGGCGACCTGAAGCCTCTAGAAGTCGCGTGTTCGGCCTACACATGTGTTTCACTCAATATTTGGATGGGCCTTTCATGAGTATGTCAAAGAAGTAAAGAAGAACTGCTTGTGGGTTTGCCGTTTGGATTTCTCTGCATTTCACGCTGCGCTGAGTTTCATATCAGTTTCTCAGTTTCATATGTGAGCACAACCTGAAACAAAACAAAGAAATGAAGAAAAAGCTGCAGAAATGCACTGGTATCTTATGATGCCACTCTGCTGTGCTTTATATTTGTGCTAATTATTAGGGATTATGTGAAAATGTGACGGAAACACATTTTACACATACAGCACCTACATCTTTATTAGACTTCACAAAATACATACAGTATCTGAACTTCTGCAAGTTGCGTTCTGATTACTGCTTTTGCTCTTGATATTTATTTGGGCCACCAACCAAAAACAAGATTAGCCGTGCTTAAACCAGTGTCCATTCTTTTTTAACCCTGACCAAGTCCAAACCAGCAACTAACAACCTGCACTTTTTTAAAGCATGGCTGCTTTAAGAGAGGCTGGAGGGCCTAGGGGCCCTGCTTTGTTCACACTATGAGTGACAAAAGCCACAAAATGGCAAAAGCGTAGCCAGCAACAGTACCACTGAGTTGCTGTTGCTGTATTGCTCAAGGGCTCGTTGACGTAATTATCACGTAAAATAGCAGTAGGAACTGGTTAACTTAGTGTAAGAGCGGCTCGTCCTTCAATCAGAAGATCGGCAGTTTGATCCCCGGATCCTGAGGGCTATCTGTGTATGAATGAGTGTGAATGGGTGAATGACACGTAGTGTTAAAGTGCTTTGAGTGGAAGACAAGAAAAGTGCTTTACAATTACAGTCCATTTTAGACGGACTGGAACAGGAGTACTTGTCGCTGCATGACAAGTACCGGATTCCACTGAAAATGAGTTGTAGCCTGTTGCTGTGTCTAATAGTGTTAACACATCATTACAATTCATTTGTAATACCATATCATAAATAATATGTTAAAAGCAGAGTGAGTAGGTGGCGGTTTGTCAACACAACATTAAAATGTAGACCCCCCCCCCCGGCATAACGACACCCCCCGAACCGTCAGGGTTACGTAGTCTCATCTGACACCTCCCCATGCATTACTCTGGTGAGATTGTGGTATATTTTTGATTTTGTGTTAGAGAGTTCCTGGAAATCAGAGGATGGGCTTTTTATTACTCTCATTGCTTCTGGCTATGTCACCTGCATGCAAGGTCAAAGTTCAAATAATTTGAACTGTGAGCTCAGTGCTCTGTGGCAATTTGGGGTAGTCTGGAAGCTACGGCCGTGGGCCTTCTGGGACTACAGACTGAAGACGGTCTAGCATGGTGTCGGCCGACGGAGCCAGTAAAACAACACACTGCTGGAGCCGCAGCAGTGTGTTGGTGACGATTCCGGGACCCACACTTCTGCCTAGATACCCGGTGAGATAGCCAGGCGTGTTCCCCTGAAAGGTTACTGCTCTACGCTGTGAGGATCAGACAGGAGGCTAGCAGGGTTAGGGTCTAGGCCAGACAGGAAGCTAACCCACTGAAGGAGAGATGCCCAGTCTGAGCTATCCAACAGACCAAACTGTTGACCTCTTGTACAATTGTTTATTTGTATAAAAAAACAATTCCTCAACAATGTGTACATTGTTTAGGAGTAAAAAAATGTTGATGACTGCAGCTTTAAGCCTGACACGTACCTGTGCACCATCCCTGGACCTCCGCACATAGAGGACGACTCTTCTGTACAAGTGTTTGAGCAGCTTTGTCGTAGGAACTCTGATCTGCAGGAGCAAACAGTTCCCACAGCCAGACACGGACACATCAGGAGGTCCCAACACAGCTACGGGGAGAAATGAACAGTTTCCAAAATGATGAAATACAAGTACGCTGCATATTCCGTGTTTATATGGACCAATTATATGTTTGCCATTGAAGACTGCCATTGTCTACCTTGAACTCAGAACAACTGTGGATATTTGGTTGGAGAAGTGTGTGTAACCTTTTGAAATGTTAAATATATAGGTGTGTGTCTCACTGTCAGACAGAGGCTTGAACCGCTCAGACACAGTCCAGTTGGATGTCTGGGTGGGAGTGAAGGCTCGGATGCGGGCCCAGTATTGATTCAACGGGTCCTTAAACACTTGGGTTAGGTTACACGTCTGTCCGGCTGTCAGCTCCAAACAGGCAGCCACTGGTCTCCACGTGTTCTTCCTCCTAAGTGAAAGGAAATCCAGAGGGAGAGAGAAAAGGAGTGACGATAATCCAAGACAAGATCAAGAATAATGTGTCATTTAAAAAATGAGGGTGAAGGTGAATGATGCAGCGAGGGGGGACGGGGACGTAACTAACAACATGTTGTACATACAGGCAACATTCACGGCTGTGAGATACAACACAACTCTTTAACAAGGAACTCACACTTGTTAGGATATAACTTCAAGTACACAGCTACTCAAAAACTGTGCTTGCTCACAGGGTTTGACAAATGCCTCAGAAACAACAATGAAACATACGACTTACTGTGCAAAGCAGGCATGAGGTGAGCATCGTTATTATTGAATAATATCAGACTATGATAAATGGGAGACGCTATTGCCATCCAGGGAGGTCAGTCTGTGGTTCGGACCACCTATTTGATCCAGAAATGGTTCAGACATTATCCCTCTCAGGATGAATTGTAATAACTATGGAGATCCCTTGACGTTCATTTCAAGTCGAATGTACTGCTTAGAAAGTCCTGGTTTAAATTCTTAAAAAAAATAAAAAATCCTTAGCATAACTAATTGTTGTTTGTGTAAAACAATGCATTATACAGTGTATGATTATACCAGTAAACTCTGCTATGTGTCAGTCTAAATGACAAGAACTATCGAGAAAAAAAGAAACCGGCATTTCCTGTAAGAGCTGCAGTTGTTTTTGTGAACAACTCAAGGCATTAGCACCAACTAAATCATTGTATGTAATGTTAATGTTTCAACCTTGACAAAGCACTGATCTCGAACACCAAGAGGTCGTGGGTTTGTTGTCCATGCTAATAACAATCATCTATCATACATCTTACAAAATGACAAACCACAACGAGTGAAGCTTTGTGAGGCAGGCGGTTCAAAGCTCCTGGAAGCAAACACCATGGTGATAATGAAGAGATATGTTTGTCTCAGTAGTGGACCTAATTCTGCCTCTGTGTCTCATCTATCCAAGCTTTCTGAGGCCGTCGACTGAATACCTGAACTGAAGGATCTGAACAGTGAAATGGGTGTCGGAGGAGGTTTGGAGGCCGGGCAGGAAGCTGAGTGTGTGCTCCATGTTGAAGGAGGAGATGGAGACGTTGGAAGGTGCGGGGAGGGAAACACACACCACTGCACAGGAGGACAGGAGAACAACACAGGGTTTAGATTCTCAATCATATCATTTGCGTTTCTTATCATTTAGAACTCTGGATCACTTAGCCACACGGCTAAGTCTACAGTCTGCACACATTACACAAATATTTCCTGGACATAGCTCTTTATCTCAGTGAGCTCATTGTGAGCTGTTACAAAGTTGAACAGAATAACAATGCATTTACTGCTGCTGACAACATTCATATATACATCTACAGACAGTGTGTACCAAAACAATTAAACACACACAAGCACAATGTCCCTTCACAGCAGTACTAAAGCTGTGGAGAACACAAACAGTCCATAACTACATGCATTCATATCACACATTCACCATGTCAAGCCCTACTTCCTCCACACATTCAATCCAGAAGGCATTACCAAGGTGTAAATGCAGAAGAAGCCTCCACAATCGCATCGTCTCTCCATGGACTTTTTTATGGCTCTTAGAGAAACATCACGCACAAGATAAGGCTGGTTTTTGGGTTGGAGCACACAACAAGAGAGATGTGAGGGGGTTGGTAAAGCAGCACTGTTACCATGTGCAGAGCTGAGTTTCTATTTCCCTAGAAGTCCCTCCCTGTGCGTTTCCTATACAGATCCTGCAGTGAACTGTGTGAGCTTTCACAGTTGCAAAAGAGAAAATGGTGAACAGCAAACCTGACTTCAGCTATACCAATTGTTTCTGATCTGTTCGTTTTATTGTCTATGCTTTGGTTACCAGGTCAGCTTGAAGAATTTGTACTTTTTTTTTTTTTTTTTAAATTGCACGACAAGAAATATATACATAGACATTACATCATATAGCCGTGTATGGGAGAACGGTGTGTGTGTGTGTACGTGTGTGCCTGAGCCTTTTGAGATGAAAGAAATAACCATAAAAAAGTACATAAATGAGGGCAAATTACATATACTATAAAATACTAACGTCCAGAAAAAGAAAGTGAGAGGTTGTCAGAGAGAGATAGGAATTCAAGTATTTTTCTTAATTTCATTTTTCTCTTTTTCCCCCCTTCTTTTATAATAAGAGCAATTATAATATGTAATAACAGCAACATTACAACAATAATACAACGTCATCAGAAATAATCAGAAAATATATTTTAAAAAAAGGATCTTCTAGAAGACCAGAATAAATATGAAGGTAACAGCTCCACCTGTATAGTAACTATTATTTATAATAGGCTATGATATAGATTAACAGTATAATATAAAAAAAAACCCATTATAAATAATGATATATTTAAAATGTAATTGTATGTGCGTATGCGTGCATGCATGTATGTATGCATGTACATGGGTTTCAATTGGTTGTCAGGCAAGAAAAACAAGAATTTGTACTTTTACTGCTATAGTACAAAACAACAAAACACTATTTAAAAAGGTATCTTTATTAAATGTGACATATTCTGAGTAATGAGTCTGACAAAGACTTTACAGTGAGCATAAAATTACAAAAATGATGAAACTGTTATTTGCATACTGTAACTTGCAATAATACATCTGAATATGCTGATAGTGTGTAACATCAAAGTATTGTAATGTTGATATGACACAAGTTAAGAAAATATGGCAAAAATAAAAACAGACTGGCATTTATGTTCCTATATACTGTGGATACTGTGTAACATTCATTCACTAATATTTCCTCAGTCATAATTCAAACATGATGGTGTATACTTATACTATACTATACACTATTACCGAAACGTAATGTTTTTATCATCCTGCTGAAAAGCATCCTGAATAACCAGACTTTTTTTGCAAGCTATTTTGCTCAAGCTATTATCACAAATTCAGTTTTTATTGCACGTTGAAGTACAATGTTTGGAGTTAAAACACTCAGCTGTTTATCACCAGTCAGTGAGTGTTTACCTGCCTTCTCTCTAACCGGACTACCTCAATGACTTTCTCTGTTCCACAAGCAGCTTCAGTCAAACATTATTGTATATTATTGTTCTTTTGTCTGTGAGGTTTGCTTGTTCGAGTGTTTTTTTCAAACCCTCTTAACAGCATAGCCTGCTCATTAACAGTCTGTTTTAACTGCCAGCAGTCCACAAGGTGTGTGACGTGATGAGCAGAGTCACACCAGGCTCACAGTTCTGCTGTTTACGGAAAACTCTCACAAATACAACACCCAAGAGTTGAAGTAAGAATTTGGTACTGTGAGCTTCTAGTTCTGCTGTCAGAAGCACACATGTAGCAGTGCCTCTGAACATTAGAACATATGAACATTGCTGTCAACATGTCCTCAGAGCAGCAATGTACTGTGAAAGAAATCAAAAGTGAATGGTTTGACATTAAGTTCTAAATCAAAGCAGTTCATGGCGATGCAACAGTTCCAGAGATGATAAGACACAGTAGGGGATGTAACACTGGTAGCTCGTGGTAATAGGAAGGGGTGGGGCAGAGCAGGGCATCACAAGTCTTTGACCTCAGAAATGTGTTTTTTGTGAGCGAAAAGTGAAAATAAATCAGCTGAAAGAAGGCAACGGTATCTGCAACCGCTATAAAAGATGGAAGAGCTTAAAAGAACAGGCTAATACAGACACTATCTCATCAAGTTCTCTTAAAGTGGCTCTTGCATGACGCTCGTTGTTCTAAACTTTTAATACAACTGATCAAATCTATAATTTCTGTTGGAAACCTTACTTCTGAGAAAAGTACGTCCTGTAATGAGAACTATTTATCAAAATATGAGTTTTCAGTGTGTAGACAATGGAAATGAATCGAGACCAGCACTGCTCCACTTAGCTTCATAGTCTGTCTTTGTAACACATCATGAAAATGTAACTTGCAACTTACAGCTGGAAAAGCCCAGGATTTCTACAATAAGTTCTGTAAGACATTTGTTCATGGACGCCCCATATATCCAAAGTGCTCTTCCTCTTCCTCCTCCTCCTCCTCTTCATCTACAGAGCAGGAAACAGTTCCTATGACAACTTCCTTGGTTGGAATGGTATTGCACCGCTCTGAAGCAGAGGAAGACTCTGGCTCCATCTCCCCAAAGTCAAACTGGGAGTTCCCTACCTCCTCCACTTCCTCCCCAAGCCTGCTGAAGGTTAATGTGAGTAGGTCCACATCCTGGTTGCCCCCCTCTTCCACCACCTTCCTCTCCTCCGTATTTGGCGGGACTCGTCCTTCAGTCCCACTGACTGTGCCTGATATAGGTAAAGAATCAGTGTGTGTGCTCTGTGCTTTCTTCAGTCCCGCATTGGAATGTGTGTCTATGGAAATCAAGGGTTCAGGCTCCGGGGATAACGGATCTGACAAAGATGATGAAGATGAAGAGGAGGAAGAGAGAAGGTTATTGCCCAATCGCATTTTATAAGCTCCTCCTCTGCTCCCACCAGGGCTCTCTGTTCCACTCTGCCCATCGCTCTCATCGGATGTTTGGTTGCTCCTCTTTTCACCTGAAGAGGGCGGAGTTGGTTCAACGTTGACGAGAGAAGACGACAGGGACGTGCTGCAGGATGGAATGACTAGAACCTCTTCTAAGTGATGGATGGATGTCTGAGACAGAGAGACAAACACAACAAAAGAGAGAAAGCATAGACTAATGTTAAAGCCAATAAGTCGAATCAACAGCAGCCCAAGCAGCTTGTCTTTAAAAAGCAGATATTCAACAGATGGGAGCCTCTCCAGACAACTGAAATCTGACAATTAGTCAGAAGAAGAATCAGGGGTATTTGATAAAACAATCTTTTATCAAATGATAATGATGCTTTGCTCTGGTATGCTGTGATACACATTTGTCCTTATTTTAAACCTTAGTTATGGGATTTATGGAAACTAAAAGGTCAACGGTTAAAAGGCTACAAACTTGATAAATAGAATCGACAGTAAAACAAATGACTAATCTATTAGTCAATGACTTAAGTGACTAACCCATAATCAAAACACCTCTATTGCAATTCAATACAACAACTCTGACATAAATTTCACATTTACAATGTTTGAAATGTTAATTTTGACACGGTCTTAAAATTGTAAATTCAATTAAATGTCTATTACTGAGATCATAGTTAAGGGGTGTTTTATTTAGAATGTTCACTTCACCTCCTGTCTTTGTATGTTTTCCCACCTGTGTCCTGTCCTGTCCTGCTCTGCTCTGTTATGCTTCTCTGTATGTTTCCTGTTGTATTTCCTGCTACCCTGTATGTGTCCCTCCTGCTTCTTCCTCTAAATGACCTGTTCCTGTTTTGTGTTTGCCCGTTCTGTTTTTCCCTTGGTTTTTTTTGTTACACATTTTTGGACTCCCCTGCTCTGCAAGTTTTTTCTTCATAATTAAATCCCTCTGTTACCCAGTGTCCAGGGGTCCATCCCCCCCGACACTAACTATGTTAAAAAACATTGGTTAGCCCCAAATCCAAAATGGCAGCCTGTTGGAAATTATTTTTTCAATGGTTTCGCCTACTTGAAGAACAGTAGTATATGATTTCTTTTAGGGATGATGAAATTGTTGATGATTGAGCAAAACACACAGGAGGCGGATTAAACATTTCTCTGGTTTGTGCCACCTGAAAGCTCCAAAGCCGATTGGCTGAACGACTACTGCACAAAAATCTCCACTGTCATGAAGTGCTTTGAGCAGTTCATCAATATCTCTCCAGTTTAATTCACACATAGGCCATCAGATCTACAGACGCCATCACAGAGGCCTCCACACTGGCCTCTCCCTGGTGGACCAGAGGAACACATCAGAGGATGCAGTACATTGATTCAGCATTCCACAGCTATCAATCATTTTAGTAATGGAGTATTCTACCAATTATTCCATCGACAAATCAGAAACAAATCGATAAATCATCAGTTTGTTTGTTTATTCAGATGATGTAATGTATTGCTACAAAAATACCACCAGTATGTACAAGTGTAATTCTGTTTTTGTTCAGTATGTAAGCATGTATCCAGCAAAGCAAATGTGTATGTATATGTACTTGATATGATCGTTAATTTTAGTTAATGATACAATACAGAATAAATACAAAATACTAAATTACAAAAGCTGGAAACTGAATATTGGCTATTTTATTCAATCAATGACTTACTCAACAATGACCATTATTTAAGTTGTTGATTAATTGACTGATCAAGCAATCAACAAATCCTTTCAGCACCAATTGTTGTAATTTGAGACAAATTCAGACAAACGTTTTCATTGTTAATTCAATTAAATGAATATCTCTAAACACTCGATCAGTTGCTCCCAAACTCTGATTGCATCACAACAAGAACAGCAGCCGACCTCTCAGACATTTCCGAAGAATGAATGCTGAGCAGTTATCAAAGCCAGACCTGTAATGGTAAAATATATTCTAGTATATTGGGATGTTTTGGAAGATGGGTGTTCTACTGAGGGGAAGGTACAAGATGCAGATAAACACTGCATTCCTACAGAGGTGAATCAGGTCATAAAACCTAGGTCCTGTTCTCCAGTGTTGATGTTTACATACACACTAAAAGGAGAAACAGGGAACCACTGTTTCCTGTTTCTGCATGAACTGACCCCCAGTTGATCGCACCTGGAGATAACAGATAAGGAGCAGAAACAAATCAACCCATGTCCAGAGACCCTATACTCCCTTTTTGTGAGGTCACTAAAGGCGTGACCTTTTGTATGCATAAAACATGATGTGCCTTGTATTTCTTTGACAGTGGTTTGCACAGTTCACTGAGATACGTGTCTGTGTGCCCACTCTCCTGCTTGCAAGCATTAAATTGACACAATACTTTGAGCATTTATCAGACTCTGTCTATTTAATCAACTCTTATCCCGCATCTACAAAGAAATATTCCACAACAGACCTCAGCCAGACCTTATCACACTGTTGATAGTTGTTCACATGGAAGTGTGTGTTGTGACATTTGACAGATATTAAGCTGTATTTCTTCTGAGCCATCAAGCAACATCGTCCCCACTAGTGGAAATGTTGCTGAATCATATCAAGGAGGTGCTGTCTGCTCCGGTGTTCTGGAAAAACACTGTTGGTGAGCAACCGATAGCCTCACGTCCCCCTGTGAGGGGAACGTGAGGCCTCTACATCTCTCTGTCACTCTGGTTGACTTAAAGTAATTAATAGTGAAACATGAAACGGCGTCTTATTCTACAATAAATCCCCCTCGGATGAGAAAAATACCACAAATAAAAGGTTAACTGTAAACAACGCCCACATCCATAACGCCTCTACATCCCAGTATGCTGTAATAAAACAAAGGCATTGATTGATATGAATTGAAGGTTTCAAAAGATATTGTTGACTATCTTCGTCATTTTCACAGAATTTGCATTAAAAATGTTTCATGTTCAATTCCCATTAAAAAACTAGTGGTGGCATATGGCTTTTTGTTCCTTTAGGTTATTAACTGAATCAAATGATTCATTTTTTCCTTCATTTTATATTGAATTTTTTGGGGGAGAAATAAATCAGAGCAATGAAAAAGGTGACCTGCCATGGGCCTGATGCAGTTTAGACCGTTTGGAAACATTCAAAATGTGTACAAAGAATATGAAGGGATAAGATAAAAGATCGCTGTTGAATTGTTCTTTCATGATTACAATTTTCTTGATGAAATTTATGTCAAGTAGTATTTCTAATGTGATATGGGAAGTCTTACATATGAACTTCAAATATGAGGTGGGGGTTGAGATTTCACTAGCTTGAGGCTCTCGATCTATGGGGTGAGACAAAGAGAAGTTCCGTTTGAAAATGGAAAAACATGCATTCAGCCTTTTTTTGTTTTTTTAAGAGTTTTGTTTATCTTGAGTCAGAGAACAAAATGACTATCACCATAAGAGACACGTAAAATGTTCAGACTGTAATTCATTAACGTACACAAGAGTAATGGTACCCTGTGATGCCCCAATATCACAGACAGGTGGGAAATATGTAACATAATTCAAGTAAGTAACATACTTGATCACTCATACTTGATTCTCTTAGACCTCCAGCCTGGGTTCTGCTTGATACATAAGGATAACATCTTCCAAACAAAAGGAGAACATTGGAAGAGTTTAATACATTGATTCACTTTTATTGAGTTACAGTTTCAAGTGCCTTACCAAGGCCAACAGATATTACTCCAGTGACATCAACTTGGTTGAGGGAGGTGCATGTTCAGTTCAGTTTTATCTTTACAAAACCAAACTAAGTCATAATTGCCAATGAAAGAATGAAGAGCTAAACCTCTCTTTGGTTTGTTTTTTAGACAACATTCTAATATATTTCTAAAATCACAACATATCAGACTTTGTCAGGGATAGAATGATTAACAGTAGTTCCATCAAGTCTAACATTAAGAATTGTAACATTACTCACACTTTTTAGGTAGAAGACAATGCAGAAGGTATTAGACACCTAAAGTCATACCATATAAAAGACGGTTGTACTACATAGTTCAAGATAGAAATATCAATCATTAAAAAGTAAAACCCTATTTGGGATTTCAAAAGAGGAGTTTGACTCCTCCTTGATTAAAGGATGTCTGTTAATATTCTGATCCATGGTATGCCATCAACATAGTATCCTACATTACTGTTTAGTGATTCAAGCACAGCATGGTTCAGGCTAAAGGATTCAAATCATTCTCCAGCCAAAATGTGTGCTTATTTTTAACCAGCAGCATACTCCTTCACATTCAAGCAGTTTGTTAAAGTATATCAGAGGAGGTGACCCATATATATATATATATATATATATATATATATATATATATCACAAGTTCGGCGACAATGTTTTGCTATTGCGACTAGCAGTTGCCTATTTTTGATTGGTTTATCTCACCCAGAACCAACAGAATCAATTGCCCAATGAGACTCATAACAGTGCATGGTGACCAATAAATTAAATGAGAATAAAATAGCATGCATAACGAGTACTCAAATATTGAGTACTTTTCTTCCTCATTGTTTTTGACTCACATTTAGCGAACCTTGCAAGGCATATTTTGACCCTTTATCATTTACTGTGTACAGTAAATGATAAAGGGTCAAAATATGCTGAAACTGAATATACTGTACATTATATTCAGTTTAGTCTGACCTTCTCTAAGACAGGAAACTAAGTACATCAACCATCCTGTTGAACAGTGAGGTTTATCTGCAGCTGTCTGCCTTTGTGTCTTTTCTTCTTCCACCACAGATCAACCACAACAATGGAGCACTTCACTCGAGTAATGTGCGCATCTGTGTGTTTTGCTCAAGTACGTTTCCGCTTGCAGTTCTTTCCTGTTACTTTATTCTGAAAAAAAAAACAGTTTTTGCACAAATATGGAGAGAGTACACCAATATGTATCACTATCTTTTGTATGGAAGTATTTATTGGACTTCAATAGTTACCTAAATAGTTTGTGTAACACGATCTACAAATATTTCACTTTATACAAACTGTATTTTCTTTGTTTAATTGTTTTTGTGTTGAGTATAGTCATATTTACAAAAATACAGAGCTACTTGCAAATATGCAGATTTTACTTTCAAACAAAATGTAAGGTTTACATGTAAAGGGATATATGCACATTTGTGTGGATCAATTAGTTTATTTGAAATGACTTTTGCACATTTGTGGATACACTCTAGCATGAACTAGCTGATCCCACAAGTCGGTTGAGGTCAGGACAGTTGGCAGGCCATTCCATTCTCTGCCAACTGTGCTGACCTCAACCCAATTGAACACTTGTGGGATCAGCTTGGGCGTGCTGTTCGTGCTAGAGTGTGACTGTTTGTGAAATGAATAAATTGTAAAATTGCCAATGTCTTGTTTCCTCCTTGTTACTGATAGACTTCAATCATCCAATCCACCAAACAAGAGTCAATAGCAACAGCAGAATAAGCTGTTTGCCATTGGCAGATAAGATTTGGCACATTTTTCATGGGCGCAACCCACATACTCAGCTCTGCTGCTCATCCCACAAATGCATGTTCCTTACAAATGGGGCACCGTTTAAAAAGGGAACTAAACAGGCTTTCCAACAGTATAAGATTTATTGCCAAGAAGCATTGTTACAACAGAGAAATAATCTACCAAACACAAATTTCCAAACTTTTTGTTCGATGTTTATGTGTCACAGCTCTGCCACTACTATCCTGTTTTTTCCATCTCTCACTCACCTAATCAGTTCATTCAGTGTACCTGCCAGTCACACTCGCCTCATCAGCTCATTACTCTCACCTGCTCACTCTGCTACATCCACTATTTAAACCCTAGTCTCACTCACTCACACACACACACACACACACACACACACACACACACACACACACACACACACACACACACACACACACACACACACACTCACTGCCAGATCGTTCTCCGTTTTCATGCAAGAGCTTCCAGCGTTTACCTTTGGACTGATTCCCCGTTACCAACCCTGCCTGTTCTGGACTACCCCGCCTTGCCTCTGCCCCAGTAATTCACCCAGCCTTCTGTCCCCGACCACGAGAACCTGCCAGTTTTCCTGTGAATATTCTACCTGTTGTTTGTGCCGAAGAAAATAAAGCTTCGATTCAAACTATCCCTGGTGTTTGTCGTACTGCTCCTGGGTCCTTACTACACCCGTTACAATATGGGTCTAAATCATAGCGCAATCACTTTGTAATTTTTGACCTTTCTGAAACGTGTGCCAATTTTGTTCAACTTTTTGAACATCCCAAGCCCCAATGATGTGACTGTGCAGCAGAAAAATAATAATTCTTAAAACTTTAAGTGCCAGGAACCGTTCGGCTATGGCACCCAAATAATTACTTAAGCTGCAAGCAGCGATGAATACAGAGTTTTTTCTTATTTATATTCAAGAGTGTGGTCTTTCAATTTGAGTACATGACTCATAGATTTCACATTCAAGTTCTGTAACGCTGTCCTCAAACCCCGATCCTCACACTCAAATAACCCGTCTGCGCTTAGATCTGTTCTGCTTCGGCTCAAACTGTATGTTCCACTCAGACATATTGTTGTGTACACAGATTTTCTGAGCTCTAGCTTCAGCCTTTCTCCTCACACTCAGGCTGCTTCTGTGTGCTCGTGAAAAGTCTGCGCTTGGATTTTTTTTGTGCAAACATTACCCAACCAATAGAATGCTAGGTATAGTGTGAGCAATGAAATTATCCCTGCCTCATTGCTGGTGTGTTCGCTTCACTTCTTACAGCATATAATAGTAAAATAAAACATACAGGCAGCGTGCTTGTTATAACTGTCACTGTGTGAACAGTGGTTTCCGTCAGTGGAGCAAGCTAGTTAGCACTAGTGGCCCAGGTAGCTGCTGCTTATACTAGTGACAATCTGTTTATGCCCTTCGGGAGTAGCGCTAGTCAGTGAAACACGGGCTGTTGTATGTGGTTTATGACAGCAGCAGCATGCTGCTACTATAGACGACAGGAATACCACTGACAATCAATATCGATATATACCACGGCAGCCAGACCGTCACTTACAAAAACATGACCAAGCGCTACAGAGTTACTGTTCACTGTGTATCAAGCTAACAATAGCCGAGACTGAAAATAGAGCACTTTCAGCAAGAGCATTGTTATTTTAAGCTTGTAAGGGAACTACACGTCTAAAGTATATAGCTACAGCGAGGTAGATAGCTTAACGTGGGCAGACCGTCGGAGAGCTAGCATTAGAAAGCTATAGTCTTGCTCTCTGTGTGCAGCATTGGACCAACAATCAAGTTGGTGTGATTGATTAATGGTATCCTTGTCAGTGTGCGCAAAAATAATAAAGTTGCTTTTATTAACAGTTGCTGGGGTAGATATTATAGAAAAATAAAAAGTACAAACCGTCCTTTTTTTCTCCAAAAGTCGTAAAGAAAGCAATGGCGATAGGCTACGTAGTGAAGCCTTGATGGGCAGAAGCCCGTCAAAATGACACACCATGTTCTTAAATAAAGATACGAAAAAGCTCAATTAATGGACGAGCCCTGGTTCCTTGTGCACATCGGGTTGAACAGGCGGAATGCCGCTGTGTGTTTCTATGACCTTCGGATAGATGGCATTTCCCACATAAAGTGTGTGGCAATGGAAATAACTTATTGCAACTTGTACCACTTTCTGTGTCCACTATTTAGTGCTTGAGAACACACACTAATTATGTCATGTTGCATGTACATTCTATGTCACAAAAGGCTTTCTTCCTGTTGTCAGAAGGTGGCGCTATGACTTTAACTCAATATGGGTGTGTAGATGCCTTCAGGCCTGGACTCTTATCCAGCATATTAAATTTGGGGCACAGTAGACAGTGTAAAGTTATCACCCAACAAAGATGTGGGAAATTTAGTTTATAAATACAATTTTTGGTGCTGGTAGATTACCTCTAGACTTCCCGTTAATACAGGTATGTGCAAGTTTCTCCAGTATCCTTTTTAACTGTATGACTGCAGAGACCCAAAATGACTTCTTTAAATCTACTGCTTATTGAAGATCTGAGCCAACTTGGAATATTATTGTTCTGCTAAATATGTGGCCTGATTTTTTCCAGTTATGATTGATGAATGTTTGCTCACTTTTTATAAAATAAAAATGAAAAGGATTATTGAACATGTTTCAACCACAAATGAATTGACTTATCAACTTAAGGGGGAGCCCGGTCACCTTCCAAGATTAGTGATGCCCCACCAACTGCTTTTAAGGCCATTTCCACACTACTCTGATCCATTTGAAAACGCATATGTATTGCTACGTTTACACAGAGTTCTCGAGCACCGAAAACGGAGGAGTTTGAAAACGCTCCCGAAGACGGATAAATTTGAAAACTCCAGGGTTGCGTTTTCATGTGGACGGTCGTAAATGGATACGTTTGGAATCGATGACGCCCACACCCGCGTTTGCTACTTGATTGGTTCTTAGCAGTCATGACGTGTCCTTCCCTGATTCGTCACACATCCATCACGTCACCGATTCCCGGAAGTCATAAACAACAACATTGATTACCGATCGACTACCAGGTTAATAATAAACTGATTACAGGTGTTGCTGACCTTGTTGTCTTTACTAGCAGCTGTTGTTCAGTTAAAGTCTGCATTATTACGGCGCAATTAGTGAGCGGCGTGTCCAGCGGTGTTATCAGACCTACGGAGCGGACGTCTGAAGTCAGTTAGTGGCTTTAGGGAGGGTGATGGACACAAAACGGAGGACTTTCCTTTCCTTATTAATGCTAATTTTGTTCTGCACAAATATTGTGAAGTCCGCAGATAAACTATAAAGGAACTAAAGCAGTAAATGCTCTCCAGTAGGACAGAGACTTCAGACACCAGCAGAGCTACGAGTGAGAACAGACAACGAAACCAAAGGGAACGAGTGAGAGACGTGTGTTGACCACATTTATGGACCATAATCTAGTAAACCTTTATGTGTAAGGGTTGATTTTAAAGTAAATTTGATGTGTGAGAGAGAATATAGAACAAGACCTGCAGCGCTGTAACTAAGTCTGAAAAATAAAACTTCTAAAACTTTCCACGAAATGTGCCTGTTTGAGTTCATAGAGGAAGATTTTAGAGAAGATCTTAAGTATCAAACACAACCTTTCATTATTAAAGACTACTTTATTATTCTGTCGTATTTTTTTTTAACTTAGCAACCAATCTACTTCCTGTTTACATCAGCAACCACACGCATGCCCAGTGTACGTGAAGAGTCACGTGATATTTGTTTTCAGGCATTTTCGTATGGAGATCATTTCGAAAAAGGTGCTGAAACGCCGTGTGGACGGAGTTCGTGAAGCCGAGTAGTATGGACATGGCCTAAGACTACAATTAATAGTATTACTTACCAGGACCAATGGCATCCTCATCAGACAGGTGGAACCAGTATAGACCAGCAGGGCCCCAACGACCACACCAAACATCACCAACAAACACAAGGTGGCTGATATCCATGGGTCTGCAGAGAGGAGAGGGGGTCATGGCACATATTAAGCCCAGAGGGACTTGAAACAGAGCAAGCTTATCGGTATTATCATCAACAGTACTGACAACTACAAGTGTTGTGGTGATACTGATCCATGTTTCGTAGGTTAGTGTTTCATGATACTGGAAAAAACTGACATGGCAATATTTTTTTTAAAGACCTTTCACCTTCAATTTTGCTGCATTTCCTCAACAGACCTAGTACTGAGTCCACTCCTGTGGCATAGTACAAAAGGTTGCGATCGAAGATGGTCTCTTAATAGAACATTTGCAAATGATACTGTTTTGAAAATATGGGCTCTTCAGCTTTCAGAATCCGTAAACCAACCGTATGTTGCAAACGGTCTCATCACAAGTATGTGAATTTTCTTGTCAGTCTATAATAACATGCTAGGTATCTGAAAATAGAAATTCCAAGCATTCGAATGCACCTGAAACCACCTTATCAACAGAAAGTGAAGAGGGTATAGTGTTTGAATTGTGTCAAAGACATCTGTGTATTGTGTTGCAGAGATATCACAATCTACTTTGTGGGCGACTGTGGCTCAGGATCGGCGGTTCGATCCCCAGCTTGTCCTTTGGGAGCACCCCAAATTCCTCCCATAGCTGTTCCTACGGTGTGTGAATGTTGTATGAATGATTAGATAGTCTTGATGGGCAGGTGGCACCTCTCATGGTAGCCCTGTCATCAGTGTATGAATGGGTGAATGATGACGTGTAGTGTTAAAGAGCTTTGAGTGTCAGAAGACTAGAAAAGAGAAATACAAGTACAGTTTTTGCATCTCTCACAATATACTTATTACAAAAAAAATACTGCAAAGAAATAAATACTATATGGATATACATAGGCTGGATGACTATGTGCATGTAAAGATGTCTATATACTGTACACAGTGTGTAGAATTGATATTGACAGTGACAGATTATATGTACATATTCAAAAGCAAACTGTGCATTAAAAACTGTAGCATTATAATCTTTGGGTGTCATTGACAGTGTATGTTCATCAGTGACGGCCTGTGTGGAAGGAAGTGTTCTTGTGTCTGGTTGTTTTTGTCGACAGTGTTCCTCCCAGAGGAGAGGAGCTGAAACGCTGTTACAGTTACACTGTTGCTTCTTTGTTGTTTGGTTAATCTTTGCACTAGTGGTCAGTTAGTTAATTCATATTATTCTATTTCATTGTAAATATTCTGCCTTTTTGTACTTAATAATTGAATGCTTAAATATATTTTTGCTGCTGTAGCAAACAAATTTCTCCTTGCGGGATGGATAAAGTATCTATCTATCTATCTATCTATCTATCTATCTCTCTCTCTCTTCAGTCAGCTCAAATTCAGCAGGCGGTGCTAATCCTAGCACCGGGGGTCTGATCCCCACCAGATCAGCAAACTTTCTGTTATTGCCATTACACAGGTTAGTCCCAGCAGGCCACCACCCCGCTGGGACTCCCAGCACTGGGGTTTGTCCTGGCTGAATTTGAGTTGTTACAGCTCTGCTAACAGACGATCTGTCTCATCCTCTCCTCCCGGTGGGGTGGTCTGTTGGTCGCAGAGGACAAGACCAAGGTGCGGGCTGTTTTATTGCTTCTGCTCCATTAAATTAAAATAAAAAAACACAAACTATCGAAACGTACACGGCGCATATAGCTCGCTGTTAGTGGCACAGTAAACATACAGATGGCTAATGTACACTATAGGCCGACGCTACATGTGAAGATAAGATCGTAGTGTTTTTTTGACCGGCTCTCAGAGTTCTAGTTTTGGTTGAATTCTGCGTATTCTTGCCCTGCTGTACAGTAGTTTGCTTTTCTTTTCCATATCTTATGCCTGTAAATTTAGACTGTATGGACCCAGTAGAGATGAAATGCTGCAGTATGTGGACAGACATTACACATTGCCCCTTTAACTTGGCTATATTGCAGCGGTAACTTATGCTGCACACTTAACCTGGTCTGTAGCAACAGCTGTAAAATCTATTTTTATATTCTTCTTTAGAACAACCTGTTCCTCTTGACTGAAGTAGGCAGAATGTGATTGGTCCATTTTGTGTTGTAGAAGAGTCAAATGATAAGCCAAATTCCCTTTTTTATGAGAACACACAGAGCCCGATGAGGAAAACCGGGGTTAAAAAGGAACATTGATAACCACCATCTTGCTATCCGTTATCTCTGATTGGTTGTTTTTTTTGTTGAGCCAGCTAACACAAAGAAAGCCTGGCTCTGTTGAACTTCCTTCGTAGAACACTCCTCTGAGTCATCATTAATGTTATTAGTTCCACTTGTGCTTATGAAAAAAGGCCTCTACAGATATATGTAGGTGTATTCACTTGTGCTTGACTGATAGCTCCCTCCTATTATTGTTTTGCACCTGTTTTGGTGGGATAACTGACCCTTTTTAGATGATTTTTTAGTCTACAGAGTTCCATCATATAATTCCAAACATAGGGACTACTGTATACTCGATCAGCGTGTTGTTTGGTCAAGTAGGAAATCTAGAGAGAAGAGTTCAAACCCCAGCTAATTTCTCTCCTATACAGCTGGCCAATCATCATGTGAAGTTGGTGTCAATGTCCAATAGTCAGTTTCAGAAAGTCGGATGAAGTGTAATGGCCCTTTAGCTCCATCCAACTTCTACCTGACTAGAGGCAGACTCAGCCAGGGTAATTGAAACCACCTTTGTGTGTGTGCAAAACTTTTAAAATGACCAGTAACTTGGAGAAACATTCACACAGACAGTGACCTGTACCTGCAGTATAGTGGCCAGGGGTGGAGGTACAAACAGCTTGGCTGTAGTTGCACTCTCGAGACACCAGACCTTGTGAGAAGCAGACTGACACACAGTACTGTCTGCCAGAGGCCAGGTCCTTCAAAATGTGTCTTCCCAGAGACTTGGTGTCCTTAAAGAACTGCACACAGAGAGACAGACGTTAACACTCAGAGGACAAACAATGGTCTAAACAAGACAAATGCACCGTTTAAATCACAGGAAGCTTTGTTTGACATTGCTGTGGTAAGGTATGCAATAGGGTGCTGCATTCAATACATGATTTTAAACTAATTCCAAACCAATTAACCTTCAATGCATTAACTGATCTTTTCATGTCACACTTCAATAGACATTTCAATTGACAATGAGGGAACACCAGGATAAAGGAAAGCATCCAGCTTTCATATCCAATGAGGTGAAATTAAAAAGGACAATACCTGTTTTCATGAGATTTTGATAAAGCACCTACAAATATCACAAGATATCCATAGATCTCAACTCAGTTCACAGTTATGTTTCAAAGCGTCCAGTTTAGAAGATTTGGGGCACTTTACTTAGACCAGCGATTTTTGGATTTTTCTTGTATTAGGTCAGCCTTTTAAAAGCCATACAGGTGTTACTCAAACTGGACTTTCTCGTTGGCATCTTCTCATCTGTACCGGTAACACACCCACATCAACACAGCAGTGCTATCTTGAATACCCACCTAAACTTGTTGGATAAAGATATGTATGTATAAAACTCTCACACTGTATGTTGGTCCATGTACAGTACCTGGGGTTTGTCTGCATTGTTGCTCTTAATCCGGAGTTTGTAATTCAGAAAGTCATAGATCTCTCTAAGGTGCTCCATGGGAGGCTGGAGGTCCACACACAAACCCTCTGCACACGGTGTCACAGTCAGCAGCGGCAGGTCCAGGTGAGCTGCAGGACACGGGGACAGGGACAGAAGAGACACTTTTGTTAGATGAACTCAAATTTCCATTGCATGATGAATAGAAAATGAAGAAAGAAAACCACTTTAAACATTTTGAAAGAGACATACAGCATTTTATTTATTTACTTCGCTACCATTAACAGTAAACAGGTTTATGCAAAGGCACTAAATCCTGGTTCAATAGAAGTCTCTCAGGACTTAAAGTGAAACACTTCAGAGAAATTAGATATCCAGCGCTGTAGTGTGTTAGTGTTATCCTAAATGACCATTATTTACAATCTCTTTACAAAATTCCTTTCGCAGTATCAGCAAAAATACATAAAAAAAACCAAAAAACAGGCATTGCTTATTTTCTGTTTTCAGCATAACATGGCAACAATTATTCTGTTGTCAAATAATTCATTGCAACCACAAAAACACAAGACCACTTTGTGACCAGAGATATAACAAGTGTGGTTCTGCCATAAGACCAGAACTAGAGGTTACAGCAGACAATATGTGTGTGCAATAGATTAAAAAATGGCAGTTTAATCATCTGATTGTTGCCCTGTCATCATTCAGAGACACCAGGGGAAGATGACACCCTATCAGAAGATAGAACCACAGGGAGAATTCTGAAATGAATAACTCATAGCAGTAGTAGTAGAGGAATGTATTAAAGGTCAGGGATAATCCACAGAACTCTACAAGGTTTTGTTCAGGAAAGCCAGAACCAAGAGACACAACTGAAGAAGCTATTCTCTGCTACAATGCAAAATAAAGAAAAGATGATACCTCATCCCCATTATCCGTCCACCGTCCTATCATTCCATCATTCTAGTTTCAACACAGTGACACTTACTATCATAGATGGGTTTAAATCCTTGGAGGGTGACTGGTTGTGAGTCCTGTGCTTCCAGCAGTGCTGTAATCTGGGTAAAGTAGACCTGTTTTGGGTCAGAGAAGGCCTCTGTCAGGTTGCATAACAGTGGGTGCTGGACATGCTCGCAGCCAACCACTGGCACCCAGGAAGTTCCCCTACAGGACCGGAGAGAAAGGAGAGAAGCAGACTTTAGGGCAGAGGTATTCCATTCAAATGCAATTTAGTTATAGAGACTATCCTCATCAAAGGTCCAGAACATCACAGTAATGTCTAACTTGCGCTGTGATTTGGTCCAATATATATTGAAGAAGCTTAGTAGTAGTATCAACCTATGTATGAAGTCAACAACTGACTGAAATGAATGAAGTTCAATTGAATATCTCAACAATATTTATTGTCAGTTTTCAAATTGAACTGGATACATTATAAATGATAAATACTCTAAAAATTGATCAATGTTCTTCTCTTGTTTAAATGAAAATACGGGCTGTATTAAAAAATAAATGACAGAACAGAAAGCTTTTGAAAAATATGCATCTTAAAATAAAGTACTTCATTTTGGAATTGAATGATTAATATAACTGAATTGCTCTGAAGCTTTAAATTCAGTTCATTCAGGTGTGAAGTGATGTCACCCAAAAAAGCCACGATATTATATTATTCTCATCAGATTCTATCGGTGGTTATTGAAACCAGCTCCATTCCTCTCTGTTAACATCATTAGTGGGAAGTGAATGAATGTGTCAGGAATCTGATGGATCGATCATATTGGGCTCGTTTGTTGTTTTTTCTGAGTGGGTAAGTTTTGTCAAAGGATTTTCACTTTGTCTCGTAGTGTTGCTTCACATTGCGTCTTAATAATCATCACAGTCTCTGAACATATGAGACATCCTGGTTTTAAACTGCCCGTAGGAAGAATTAACCTATAAGAGTCTGTTCATTCTTGGTTAAAGACTCTGGTTAAACTGTCCACATTTCTCTCTTTGGAGAACGTCATGTGAAATAACTTCTCTGACTCATGTATCATTCTCTGACTACACGGTCTCTCTCCCTGTTTGTAAATTTCACTCAAGCAGCGAAGCATTTACGAATACATATTTGATTGGCTGAGTAGTACCAAGTGAAATGATTTACAGTGCATGTAATTGGTCGGTGTGCTTCCTGAACCACTGTTCTAGCCATAAAGGCTAGAACATCTTTGGGTGTGTGTGTCTCTGTACACAATAAACATCTGACATCATTGTTCTGTTGTAACCCAAATGTAAAGTGCCTGCATCAAAATGGGTGCAAGTGACTGACTCTATAGAGATTCCTTGGGACACTGTTAGTATACACACAATATATATATATATATATATATATATATATATATATATATATATATATATATATAGTAAGTAAATGAACACGAACATAGATAAAACCCACGTTTCTGTGTTAACTGTGACATGGTAGTGGACTCCTGTGGGTGCTCCTGGTCCAGGCTCCCATTTAAGCATGTGAATGAAATGGCTTGAGTCCAGGGTCACATTGACAGGCTGTGGGAGTTCACTCATAACTGAAATACAAACAAACAGGACATTAAATGCATCTTAAGTAGATTTCTGTTATATATGCACCTCAGTCATACTTGTTTTTCAAGTGTTTGCCTCGAGGCAAACACACGAGTGACAGTCATTGTAAGCACTTGTGCTGAGCCACACTGTGTAATTCTGAGATTGGCCAATATAAAAGGGGAACCCCCAATTCTTTTTAAACTGTCCAGTGCGTGACATGAATGTTGGAGTGCAATGCTGAGTTAGGGTATTCTGTTAAATAGGGCTTGACACGCATGTTTTTATGTGATCATTTGTTTGATTCTCCAAATTTGTCTTCTTCCCTAATGTTCTACCTTGTTTAAATGAGTGTTGAGCCCCATTCTTTATAAATGCTTCTAGAAAAAACACACATTAAAAAGTCTACTTTGTTTACTTTACAGTGAGCGACAACTAATGCACCACTGTGTTTTATGTCGTTTTACCACTCTAAGGCCAACAGATTCATAGCTTACCTTTGCTTGAAATCCGCTTTTTAGAGAGCTGGATAACTTTTAACAGGTTTTTTTAATTTATGAATTTCTGTAACAAAACTGTAATCCGATCAAGGCTGAATGTTTTGTCTTTAGAGAAAGTGCACCCACTGGTGTGACCTTGTTCAGGGTTATGAGACAGATGACATCACGTGACGCTGTGCTCACCTGGCAGGACCTGAGGCAGCCACGCGAGCATCCACAGGAGAGCAGTCATGGCAGCCACAGCAGCTCTGCTCCACCGCCATCAGCACCTCAGGACTCTTTCCATATCACCAACACCATCTGTCAAAAATACATTGAGTCACTACTGCGACCTATGCATTCATATGTCATATATAGTGTCCAAATAGTTATTACAACTCGCTTTAGACAAAAGCATCTGCGAAATGAATGTAACATGATGAATGTGGGTATAGAACTGAACGGAGTAACTTACACTGACACCATGTGTTAGGGTTATTCTCACTGTTAATAAGCCCAATCACGGTTTTAACTTACTCTTCAATTTACCTTGAAGCCATGCTCCTGTAATAGCCGTTAACTTCCACATTAGAACCACTGACAAGTGAGTGACTTTCACTTTGCATGTATGGCTTTTACGGCCCGTTTAACGTGACTTCCATTAGAAAACAATATAACTAAAATGAGCCTGAATTTCTAAAGACAGATACCGCTGTCTAGCGTCACTCTGCCCACAGACACCAGATAACTAACTAACGCTAACTCGTCTTCTTAGACGCCCACTTGCCGGAAACGCATATATCGCTAGCTAGCTAACAGACCAGCATGTCAACTAACTAGCAAGTCAACGCTTTTTGAATAGGTCAAAAAAGCTACAAGATGTTTACAACGTTCAATGGTATGTTTAAAATGACCTGTCCTGAGATTCGTGTCCATGTTTATCCACCAATTGCAGGTCTGGAAGCCAACCGATGGATGTACAATCACACAGACTATGGGACCTTGTGGGGAAGATCGGCGCATAGACTGCAGCTGCTCTTGGTGCCTTCAAAGAACTTCAGTTAACTTGGCCTTTTTTGACGGCGGGATGTCTTTTTTTGCAGACTGACTGAATACTCCAGAGCCTGCACATTCTCGTGTTTTTCGAGTTGGGGTACCACAGAAAAACCTAGTGCAATTGTATTTTGCGCACTTTGGGGCCTGTCACTTTGCCTACATAGACTGTAACCATTCAAATTCATCCGACGGGATCTGAAGGCAACATTTGCCGGAGTTGATGAGAGGAAATCATGTGACCTAGAAGAAGTAGAGGGTGGCAGGCGAGTAACGTTACCTTCACTGGAATCGTTTTCTTTCTTAAACCTGAAAACAGGAAAGCGACCGCAGTGTTTGTTTGTTTTTTACTTACCAAATGGCGTTATCCAAGCCCCAAGCACGAGCGCCGGGCTGTGAATCAAATTTTAAATGGTGGAGTGTAATTTCCCAAAAATATTTTTCCCATCGATTTCAGACCAATTTCAATGTCCCCCTTAAGCACTGAACCCCAGGGACTTAACTGACGTCACCTAGTAAATGGTTGAGTCTGAGAGGGCTAGAAATTGTATAAATACGAATGAAACAGCACCTTGGGGCCTTGTGAGCATTTAATCTTTTTGTTAATAAATCCCTTTTGTTAATCTCATCCGTTGCTCACTCTCTCTTTCCCTGGGTATTGTTACATCGTTACTCCCCTCATCCCTTGGACCTAAAAAGGGGAACGTAACAATTGGGGGCTCGTCCAGTAAAAAACAAGATAAAAAAAAAAGTTGCTGAGATAAAGTAGAAGGGAGAGTTTAGGTTTCAATGCTTTCTTTATACCCTGAAGGAAGGGGGCTAGTTGTTCTGCACCATATACAATTCAGAGGTCAATTTTACAACACCTTGAGATTTAATGAGTTTTAGTTGATGAATGGCAAACAGGACTTCATCTGAAGTTATTGGGCTATCACACAAATATTTTTGGTCATTCTTAACTGAATTTTATTAATTTCAAAATCCCCAAAAATTCTTAGCAGATACAGTATCTCACTATACTGTGACTCTTTCAAGTTTCTGTAAAATGTTGAACACACATATACCGCATTGGCTGCTGCTGTTCATCACGGCTGATCATGGTTCATCCAAAATGGCTCAATTGCGCCTCATATACAAAGTCGCTCAAATTGAGCCCCTTATTGCAGTTTCACCCACATGAAATTTGGTTGGCAGATGTAATGTGCAGAGATGTTCAAAAAAGCTTCTTGAAGGTATACCCCAAACCCAACAGCCATTTTGAGCTGAATGTGCCATTTGAGCCCATTTTTAGACTGAATTTTAACAAACTGAAGAGAACTCTGTTGTAAAGTTAGCAGATGACACTATCCTCATCGGCCGGATTACAAACCATGATGAGACTTCATATTGAGAGGAAATCAACAGTCTTAGGCCATGTCCACACTATACGTTTCCATTTGAAAACGCATATGTTTTGCTACGTTTACACTGAGCGTCCACACTACGCCGGAGTTCGACCGTCCACGAAAACGCAGGGTTGCGTTTTCGTGTGGACAGTCGTAAACGGATAAGTTTGGAAACGATGACGCCCACACCCGCGTTTGCTACTTGATTGGTTCTTAGCAGTCATGATGTGTCCTTCCTTTATTCGTCACACCCCTATCACATGACCATTTCCCGGAAATCATAAACAACAGCATTGATTACCGATCGACTACCAGGTTAATTCAACATGGACAACTGATTAAAGGTGTTGCTGACCTTGTTGTCTTTACTAGCAGCTGTTGTTCAGTTAAAGTCTGCATTATTACGGAGGAAGCAGCTGTTATTGGAGCGATTAGTGAGCGGCGTGTCCAGCGGCGTTATCAGACCTACGGAGCGGCCGTCTGAAGTCACAGATAGCAGCTTTAGGGAGGACGATGGACACAAAACGGAGGACTTTCCTTTTCTTATTAATGCTAATTTTGTTCTGCACAAATATTGTGAAGTTCGCAGATAAAATGTAAAGGAGCTAAAGCAGTAAATGCTCTCCAGTAGGACAGAGACTTCAGACACCAGCAGAGCTACGAGTGAGAACAGACAACGAAACCAGAGGGAACGAGTGAGAGACGTGTGTTGACCAACATTTGATTATGTATAGATAAAGAATTTACAAACTCAGATTTAGTGCATTATGGGAAAATAATGAAAACACATTGTAGGCGGCAGCATCACTTTTAACCACGCATGGCTTTTAACCAGTTAATCAGTGTGCTTATTGTTCAAATACAAAATTGGCCAAAAGGCATGCATTGTATTGGTTTTCTATTGTACTTTTTACCTAAGCTGTATACTTAAAAAAAAAAAATCCTCTGTGAGTGATCTCCATGGAGCCAAGTACAGTACCTTGTCAGGCTGTATTGTAATAATATTAATAATAATAATGAAAATTAGAGTATAGCCCAGAGAGTACATTAATAGTTTTATGCCATAGTCTGCCCAACAAGTGGTCAACCTTCTCTGCTAATAATAATTTCACTACTAAGTGAACTCCACTGACTGCCTTGAAGTTTGACCACTTCAACTTCAACGGTTATGTGGAAGCAGCACATACCCGGCAGTGCACAAGCAATGTTGACTGTTCTGGTCGGTCTCTACGCAGAGAATGTTGGGCCTCTCTGTCGTTTTTTTCTTCCTATTTTACCTCTTTTTGTCAAGCTTGTCTGATCTAGCAACAGTAACTAAGGGTGTGGGGACTAGTCAAAAGTGCTGTCAAGTTAGCTAGTGCAGTAGCATGAAGTGCTAACATAATGTTAGATAGTTAATATTAACTTTCATCAACTAGGCCTACATGTTGTATTCAGTTCAATCGAGATTAAATGAAAAATGCACTTTGCATTATGTAATAAAAATAAATACATTTCTTCGTATTTTATTTCAAAATCCAACCATCTTTTCTTCCAGTAAAACAAAACATGAAGTGACCGACCATTTTCAACCAATAACATCATAACATCAATCATCAATCAATCTGCAACTTTTAACGACAGGGGAATATAGCGTTCCACACACTCCTGTGTGTGGAACGCTATATTCTAAGCCAGCAAAATATATCATTAAAAATTCCTCTTGTATCTGCACACCGCCCAAATATTCTGGTTCACTGGGGAATACGTCACAGCACAAAAGCTAAAGACGCTCTAACTTCCAAAAACATTGCATTCACTGAACTGAAGGCAGTGCAGCTCGGTTTGTGTTCCCCTTTCAACTTCAGTTGTCTGTTCTTTGCACAGCGTGGAGGCAAGAATTGTTCTATAATGAGTGATTAGAAGTGTGCAACATTAAGAAATTATAGCAAAAGAATCCACTCCTCACTTCATTTCTTTTCTGGTGTGACCTTTTCCCCTTGACCTGCCAGGACAAGTCCTTCAGTGAGCTGTGTTCCAATTCCATACCACATACCAGTTCTAAACAGTATATACTAGTTTCACTGTTTATGTAAGTGGGATACAAAAAATGTACACACTTACAGGATGTTGTACATTATGGGCACCAACTATTAAATGACAAACTGCGACTTTGGAAAAGGATCTTTCCACCTGTGAGTATAGCCTTAATTTCCACTGGTACATAATTTGGTCACTCTTTGAAAGTGAACACAAAGTGTGTCGTATAGAATTATGACAGTCCTAGATTTCCTTAAATTCCCACAATATCTTTGTGCCCAAAGGAGAGGCAGGGTCCTGGTACTGTCATGGCTGATTTGGATAGAACAGAGCCAATACTAATGTTATTAATAACACCTGCACTTTTCCTACTATGACAAGTCAAAATGTCTGCTGTGAAAAATAATTCAGTAACATTATATTCAATAAATTGGACTTTGGCTAATGTAAGGGATCTTTATGTTTTGCTTTTTAGGCTGTTCTGTATCATTAGGTCGGATATATCCTCTCAGAGAGGTTTCACAGTTATGACTTGGATGCTAACAAGGACGCTCATTTTAAGATGGAAACTGGTCATTTTAAGAACTACAGGGGGCTACTATGGCGTTGTATTTGTAGGAGAAATGTATTGATGTGTGTCCTTGTATTTCCTTAAGAATAGGAAAATAGACCACTGTTAACCACCTTAACTACATTTAAATATTTCAGACTTTTGGTCTGGACTTTTTTTTTTTTAAGAAGGAATATTACTTGCAAGGATGTTACATATTAATGATAGTCATACACACAGTAACACGTCAGAGCAACATTTCATGTGTGTCCCATATATCCGGAAAATTCCTCCTCCTCCTCCTCCTCCTCCTCCTCCTCCTCCTCTTCCTCTTCCTCCTCCTCCTCCTCCTCCTCCTGTGTTTCTTCATGCTGCGTCTCACCATCACAGGTACTGAGACAGCCAGACGAAGTGTTCATACGTCTGGCTTCATACCCACCCTCAGTAAAGTCTTCTTGTGTAGGTAGGGTTAATGCCAATGTTGTCCGATCATCTGTGTGGCTCAGGGTCCGTTTTGAGTTTGTGGGCAGTAGAGGCTCCAGATCAGACAGACAGTCTGTGAGAGATTCTCTTGTATTCTGCTCTTCTCCCTCGTCCCCTTCCAGTGCAGCGAGGGTGACTGAGAACAGATCGATATTGCCTAAGCTCTCACACACCTCTTCCTTGTCCTCCTTCTCCTCCTTCACTTGACCTGTGACTGGTCCTTCAGGCATGAAAGAAACCTCTGTTCCTTCAGCTTTGGCCTCGTTCTGATCAAGCCCCCCATGCCTAATCTCAACCTCAAACTCTGTGTCCTGTACTTCCGCCTTCACTGTCGAACTCCCGGAGCCCCCTGACACAGCCACCTTGCTGTTCCCGAACACATCAACAGAGTCCTGGCAGGAACTTTCACCTGAGGAAAGCTCTGCGTCTCTGTCCATGTAGACGTTTCCCCCTTCCTCCTCTTCATCCTCCTCATCTGAGTCAGTGCCCCTGGTGGCAGCTTGTGTAGCTGGGGGATTATTGGGCTTCCTCTGTTTCTCCGTCTCTGCGCCAATGGAGATGTTGTCAGGGACCGTCCTTTCTGGTGTGAGGGTGTAGCCTTGGCTCAGTGCCTCCTAGAGTAGCAAAGAGGGAACAAAGAAATAGAGACAGAGGAGGGAGAAGAAGTTGGGGAATATGACAGTGTAATAGATCAATTGAACTCTAAGATGCACCATCCCTGCTAAATACAGTAGGGTATCATCTAATCTACAAAATCAACTTATGGAACTGGAGGCAGCAAATGTTCAGTGTGAAATTAGAAGGCTAAATTGAAGCTACAATATCTCCTAAACAGCAGTGAACAGGAAGCTGGACTTACTCATTGGTATTAAGTGTCAATGCATGAAGGATTGTTAGTTTCAGAAAATTACAGAAATTGTTGCACACAGCCTGTCAGATGCTGTTTGACAATCCAACAATCACGTTGTTTGAAGCACACTGACTTCAAAGTACAGTTAAATGTTATGTTGATAGCCATTGAGAGGCATCGAATCTCAGATCTTAAAATGTTTAAAGGAATAGTTTTACATTCTGAATTCTAAATGCGTACAAAAAACAAAATGTCAAAAATCAAGACAGACAGACAAACTCAAGTTTCTTACAACGAGTACTCTGGGCAGAGTTGCCTTCATTTTACAAAGGAATCCAGTGTAGTAGAGGCAAAACATGAAGCTCATTAGGGCACCGATAACAGTCAGAAGAGCAGCAACTGCACCTAAAAAAACAGGGTCTGCAGACACACACACACACACACACACACACACACACACACACACACACACACACACACACACACACACACCACACACACACCCACACCCACACGTGCACACACACACACACACACACACACACGCGCACACACACACAGAAGTTTTATTGCCTCGCTCTTTGCTCGACCGTGTACCAAAAAGTGTGACCAAAGTCATTTTTGACTTATGGCATTACGGTAGTATTTAACTCCAGATGGTTTTGCAGACTTACATTGTAAGTTTTTTAAAGATCCATCCATTCCATCTATTATCCATAACTGCTTATCCATCTCAGGGTCCCAGCTGACATTATATATAATGTATTGTACTTTTCTATATTTTATATTCATGTTTCTTGTCTACATATCAAAATTCCAAGGCAAATTCCTTTTATGTGAAATCTACTTGGCAATAAGCTGGATTCTGATTCATTGTGCTGCCAAATGATACCACACTTTATTAGGCATGGAAACACTGGGACTGTCGGTTTTCTATAATATACACATCCTAGACAATAATAGCTTTTCCTTTGAGGAAAACACGCCGCAGGATTCCCAGGCTGTCATGGCAGGAAAAGGGGTCAAAAAACAACAGCCCCAAACATGTCCACCTGTCATATATGATAATAAATTATTTCTGATCTCACCATTTATCCAGGTGCGTTACAAGTGTGTCATAAGTGTATTACAGGTGAGTTACAGGTGCATCAGGAACCCCTGGCCATAAAATGACCGAAACAGCACTGGCTTGGGACATTTACCTGCACTTCTATTTGAAAGTTCAGCTCACCTCGGCTTGGTTCCACAATGCTAGTGAAGGTGCAATTCAAAGCGGATGGCACAGTGTTTGTGTTGGTATTAATCCTTATGTGCACCTGTACACAGTACTCCGTGCCAATCTGTAGGTTGTTCACAGTATAACTGTTGTTTGCTGTGATGGCGGACTGCTGCAGGTAAAATATGAAGAAAAAAGTTAAATGATTTCCATTTGAGCCTCATCCGTGACCCCAGCACTCTGTACATTAACCTACCACGGGATTCGGTGACAGTATTGGGTTTAAAGCTTGGTATCATCCGTGGCACTTATTTTATCTTTCCTAGCAGTCAGACATCTATGGGATCATGAAAATACCTTTGATGATATGAGCCGCTAGTAAATGTAAAGTTTTTACTTTTCCCTTAACGTTTGCACGGGGAATTCTACGTGACTGAATCACTGAGTAACGCACAGAGTGCCGAGGTCGCATATGGCACCATTTCCATTTCCAAAGAGGAGATTGGAGTTTTCTAGTTCTAGTTGTTTTTGTCTGAGGCAGAGGTATGATCACAGCTAAACCCACAAGGCCAGAGGAATAAGTGACTTGGATCTACATTAGGTAATACAACTGTTCCTTTTCAGGGCAGACAGATTTGTCAAAGCAGGAATGGCTGCATTCCATTTAGGTGAGCCTGTACCAGGACTCTGGCATTGTCCATGCTCTGATGTGGTTCAGTGGGACACTAAATGGAATAGGGTTTTTAATTACACCTGTGCTTTTCCTGCTTTGACAAGTCGAACGTTGAGCTGTGAAAAGGTCAGATAGTATGTGCAGTATTCAGGGCAGCAAACACACTGAGAAAAAAATACAATAAAAAACAATTAACAAAACATGATGTGATCATGAGATGAATCAAATTTAGAAGGTAGTCCAATAATGTATAATATCCAATTTGCTGTAATTCCTTGCCACCGTCTACTAAGGTTTAACTCAACCAATGAGCCTATCTGTCCTTCTGTAGAAGCTCTGCCTCAGGAAACTATTTGGTTAACTGGTTGTGTCTATATTAGAGGAATTAAAGTAAATGTAAGACTTCATGACAACATAGTCATCATACACAGTAGAGTTCATGAGAAGAAATTTGTTTGACAAAGGTGCAAAATGCATGTCTTACCTCTGCTCCTTTATGTTTCCTCCAAAGGACTTCGAACTGAACACCGGAGTAGAATGTCTTCATATCTTTGATTCCTGAACTTCGGTCAGCTTCAGGGAGTGACATGTTGAGATGGATGCAGTGGCCACATCCAGCCAGAGAGACTTTTGGAGGACCTATTATGGCTTGTTAGAAAAAAGAAAGCACATTCTTTTTAAATTAAAGTCAAAAAGGGTGGCAGAGAGGGTGTGAAGTGAAATTAAATCTGAACTTGTACATCTCAAGTGTATGGCATGTTTTTGGTGCATTTGCATTTTCATTGTTTTCACTTTCAGACAATATTTTGGCCAATGCTCTAGAAAATGTGAATACATTTGTAATACATTTGAGTCAGCTGCTCATGTGGTGCTGTTATTTAGTCCATGCATGTTATGCTTGTATTTTGATAATCTTTTCAACCTCAGTCAAGACTAAAAGCCTTTTTACAAATTTTCTGAACGTTTTTTAACATGGATGGAAACACATTTATTGACTGATCATTTCAGCCTTAGCTCAAGCTGCTACTAAAGGTAAAATGAGGAAAATGGCAAAATTCCTCTAATCTACCTCAATAAGACTGAGTCTTATCTCTTAGCGACAAATAATAACATAATATGTCATTCATCAATCCAAGGCAACAAACATGCAACTCAAAAGACGGTCATGTTGACGTACTCTGTGTGAAAGGGGTGAAGGTGACTTTGTTGGATTCTTCAGACAGGGTCTGGTTGTAGGACGCCTGGACAGTCAGGGCATACTCCTTCATGGGTAAAAGCCTCAGCTTAAATGGTGTCGTCGTTAAGTTTGATAGATGCTTCCTTACTCTCCCCCTCACCCTGCAAAGAAAAACAAAGAGCTCAAACATTTGATTTCATGCTTTCGGTGCTCTTATTATGGAAGGATTATTTCTTTTGTTCAGTTGACTAGGGGGAATAAACTATCACACTATCACATACTCAATAGTAAAGTTTGATTATCGGTCGATATGGCTCAACACAGATATATCAGTATCAGTAATTAACAAGAAACTGCAGTTTAGACATGCCAGTGTTGAAAGTAACATTTAAATAGTTTGTACACCAGAGAGCACTGACACGTTTATGATTCAACTGTCAAATGTCCTGTTCAGTACTTGTCTTGTTTACAATTCTTTAATAACACAATTTAAGAGATCCTTCACAAAAATGTTGATGCAATGCGTTCATGTAAAAAAAGAAAAAAGTTCAGCAGAAATATCATTCTGAGACTTTTTAACTCACAATATGAGCATAGGCCTCTAAAACCCAGCATAGGTTGGGTCTAGTTTTAATAGCACCCACATTGCACACACTCTGTGTTGAATATCAGCATGAGTACACTCAGGCTGAACACAAACACTGTTAATCCACATATTTGAAGATCACAAAAACTGTTAAAACTCTCATGAGTCTGAGATGGTCAGTTTAAATGTATCAGGTGTATATACACTCAGTTACAACTGATTACTGTAGGTACACCAACTGTAGCTGGAACTAATGACGTCTAATACAGCAGTCCTGCAATAAATCCTACCTTCCCCAAGGTTGTGATGTTCAGATGTTGGTTTAGAGAGGCTGTAGTTTGTGCTGCTGTTGAATCGTATTGCATTGAAAGAATTACTGAGATGACTGTCTAATATTTAGTCTACTCCTCTGTATAATAAATGGGGCAACTGTTTATTCAGCATAATATTGCCTACTGGATGATGATTCAGTCTTTATTTACCTATGATATAGGTTAAAACTAAAATAGTTTGGTGATAAATAATGTTTACAAAGGAGCTAAAGCAGTAAATGCTCTCCAGTAGGACAGAGACTTCAGACACCAGCAGAGCTACGAGTGAGAACAGACAACGAAACCAGAGGGAACGAGTGAGAGACGTGTGTTGACCACATTTATGGACCATAATCTAGTAAACCTTTATGTGTAAGGGTTGATTTTAAAGTAAATTTGATGTGAGAGAGAGAATATAGAGCAAGACCTGCAGCGCTGTAACTAACATTAAGTCTGAAAAATAAAACTTCTAAAACTTTCCACGAACTGTCTGTTTGAGTTCATAGAGGAAGATTTTAGAGAAGATCTTAAGTATCAAACACAACCTTTCAATATTAAAGACTACTTTATTACTCTGTCGTATTTTTTTTAACTAAGCAACCAATCTACTTCCTGTTTACATCAGCAACCACACGCATGCCCAGTGTACATGAAGAGTCACGTGATATAGTATGGAGATCATTTAGAAAATGATGCTAACACGTGTGGACGGAGATCGTTTTCAGTCAATACTTTCCAAACTGTGTTAAGAAATCTTATGTATACATTCATTTCTGACAATGAGATCATAGTGGTTTTAACCAACATACGGTTTAGTACCACACGCTACCAGTCCAGCTGTGGTGACATTGGTACAGCTGTCTCTTTGTAAGGCATTGCTAATATATCTTAGCTAGTACATTGTCACATAGCTTAGTAACTGATTTTAGACAACATTGTTTGCACTGCAATTTGTTTCAAGGATAAAACATGAGACTCTACTTTTGCTAAAAACAGAGAGTAGGCCAGAGGCTCTGACGCACCCTGGTCACTGGACGTCTCGTTGCAGATTTTAAGAGCCTATACTGAAACAGCCTCTTGTCGTTTTCAGGCAATTTAATGAAATTAAACATGCGTCACCTCTCACAGATTTATTAAAATATGTACGCTTTAAGAAGCAGCTGTGGAAACGGATACTAAGAATCACCCACAGTCATTTATAGATTGACACAGACTGATTTGGGCCCACTGACTTTTCCGCTTCAACTACAGTGTTTAATTGAAATACAGTATTTATATGTATTTTTAATTGAGAACAATCTCAAAATAATATGAATCTCACCCACTGGTATGTGCGCTCCATTGCTGTGGTAATGGTACCAAACTGACCTCAAGTTATTTGCTTTTTGCATGTTCACAAATCTTTTTATTTTTTTTTCTCAACCTTCAATTGTTTTTTCTTTTATAGCAGTTTTAGTAGTTGAATCTTACACTGCCCAAAAAAGTAACAATGCATCAAAATCAATGTTACTGCTCATGATATTCCAGACTGTGATAATCCTCCCAAAAATGCGTCAACACAAGGCTGAGCACGGGGTTATTTAGTGTGATGCAATCTGAAAGCTCACTATAGATGCCACTAAATCACACTGCTCCTTTAACTTGTAATTCAGTTCTGTCACTGCAGGCAAATACAATCAATTGAAATGTCAAACTTCACAGTGACTGTCAGAAGCAAAGATCAGATCATCTGAAACTGAAATACACAAACAAAGAAACACTCACATCCCGTCACAATATCTTTTTATAAGAGTGCTTGAATTATCAGTTCCTTAAAAACCATCAGCCGGCCTCTCTGTGGTCACAGCTCCACTGCACCCACACGAGAGGCCTTGGAAACAAACCCCACTGTGACACAGCGCCTCCGCCAGTGGTAATGCCCACCAGTCTGTTCCACGGTAAACCCGCGCGCTCAATCACATCGCACAGCTTCTGGAAAATATCCTTGGCTGTGGTGCGACCGTGCATTTGAGACAAACAACTCTTTCGTCACTTGAATTGGTCATAAACACCCCTGATGAAAATGGCTAGCTGAGCAGTGTCGCTTTTGTCTGTGCTTTCGTCAAGCACCACAGAGTATGCAGTGAAACCTCTTGCCATTAAACTCCACAAACAAATACTGCAATGTCCATTTATCTTGAAAATGTGTTCATCATCCACTGTCCTTTTCGGTTTGGAAAGAGACATATTAGTTGTTTGCAGCCAAACAACTAATAAAGCCCCGCGTAACCTGATCTCTTCTTATCCAAAACTGACCGGTCATGTGCGGACACCTTTGATCTTTTAATAGAATTTCGTTTTTATTTAAATTGTATGTTAAGAGGTAGATTAAATTAATATGAAACAACTAGAAAAAGGAGGGGAGGGAGCCGGCAGTTTGAGACCCATGGCCTAGCCCTAGTGGTTTAAAGTTCTAACCATTAGCCACAACGTCCTCAAGTTTACTAAGAACATTTGATGCATGTTGGCTCCATCTCTCTTAGCTTTCATTTCCTGTTGTCTCTCTACTGTCTATATATAGACCCTGTAGAACGCTATGGACCTGAAGATGTGAATGATTGACTTGGGGGTGGAGAGAAGACAGGCTGAGGTGGATCTGAGGGGCAGAGAGGGTTAGTAGGGAATGAGCAGGTCTGTAAGGTATAGGGGGGGGGGGGGGGTTGTGCTGAGGTATATCTGGGTGTCATTTAGATTGAAATAGCAGATAATCTGACTGAGAGGGGGGATGTAGATGATGAAGGGGAGTGGGCTGAGTATGTAATCTTGAGGAATACCGTGTGTGACTTTGGATGGTAAATGGACTTGCATTTGTATAGCACCTCTCTAGTCCTCTGATCACTCCGACCATTACATGTCATATCATTCACCCTTTAGCACACCACCTGCCCATCGGGACCCTAAACTAATTCATACACCAATAGGAGCAATTTGGAGTTCAGTAGCTTGCCCAAGGACCCTTTTGAACAGATTGAGAGAAGTCCACTGAGGTCTGAGAGCACCAAAACATTGCCAAAAGAAATCCAACGGAGCAAGAAACAAGGACAGTCAGACAATCAGATAACTTGTAAACAAGCCTGGAGTTTAGCCAGAGACTAGCTTCTACTTTATTAAGAGGCAACACTGAAGGTGAGTGCACCTGAAATGTTGCTAATAATCGTATTCATATTAGTTTGTTGCACTTATTGTATTAGTTTGTTTCTGCACTGCACTGTTGCTCTGGTTTATGCTCTTAGATGCTTGTTTAACAAAGGAGATGCACTTATGACTTCTGGTGACTAGTAGTTCTCTTGAATACCGATGTTGAATACACTTATTGTAAGTCGCTTTGGATAAAAGCGTCTGCTAAATGACTGTGATGTAATGTAATAATCTCTCATAGCAGAGGGAACGCTAATTTACTTGGTAATTTAGGTTTAGGTAATCATTTTACTGTCCACTTACAGTTTTATTGATATCACCACATTCCTTTTTTTTTTAACAGCTCATAGCTCCAACAAGGAAACCTGCAGGCAGACCCCTCTCAATAGTTCTAAAGTAATGAGCCAAAACAATCAAGTTGGCCACATAGTGGCATTAACCACACTAAAAACTAAAATGTTCTTGCTTGGCCCATAGCTTAACTTTCCATCAATTTTTCCTACACAACCCTTTCAAACCCTTCTAAGAGATACCCTGATAACTAACAAGCAAATGCACAGAGCACGCACCAAAACCTCCTTGGTGGAAGTAATCCCAAACATCATGTAATGTCTTAGATTTAGTCTGAAAATATGCAAAAAACTTGTAAAGATCTGAAGTTATGATGCACACACAATAAAACTGTATCTCCCTTTCTCAGTTGGACCACAATACAGCTTTGATGAAACAGATAAGTAGTTGGAGAATATACTGTGAACCGATCGTAAAGTAGGAAAATAATAGCAGCTTTTTGGAAAATCAAAAAACTGCTAGGTCTAGGTTTCTTTGTAATTATTCAACAATAGTGTCAACACACTTTCTAAACTGATACCACAACAAGGCTTTTGCTTTAATTCCATAAAACATGTTTTTCACTGAACAAAATGAATTTCCGTATGATATTACATTACAGTCATTTAGCTGACGCTTTTATCCAAAGCGACTTACAATTCAGATTCTATCACACCGTAGGCACAGCTACGGGAGACATTTTGGGGTTAAGTGTCGCTCAAGGACACATCGACATGTGACTAGCGGAGCCGGGGTTCGAACCGCTGATTCATCTGATTGAAGGACGGCTCTGCTGTCCACTTAGCCAAAGTCGCCCCAAGATGACCCAAGGGAGTAAATTATCCAATCAATTAACTTTTACCTCTTAAAAGCAAAACTATGTACAGCCTGTTAATGGGTTAAAGAAGAATGCAGTGGAATTTCCCAGTGGCTGAAAGGCACACGTTTGACCATTTTCTGGAGAACTATGATGTACTGAACGTACACAGATTATCTGACAATCTAGAACAGGGGTGTCAAACATACGGCCCGCGGGCCGGATCCGGCCCGCCACGTCATTTTATGTGGCCCGCGAATCTACCAGCAAAAAAAAAAAAAATGGAAATCGCGCACGGCGGAGCTCCTCCCCGATCCGCGCGCACACACCTCCACCAGCGCATGTGGCAGCAGCAGCCCCCCCCCCCCCGACGACGACGACGGAGCAGCAGCACCCCCCCCCCCCCCCCCCCCCCCCGCCGACGACGACGACGGAGCAGCAGCAGCAGCACACCCCCCCCGCCGACAACCGGCCCTTTGGGGGCAACCATGATGCCGATGCGGCCCCAGAGCAACAATGAGTTTGACACCCCTGATCTAGAAGGACCTGGGTGATACATTTGTGTATTTTAAGCTGCGCTGCACCTTCATATTCTCCATCTTTACAGCTGTATGTTATGTTTATTTATTGTATTATTGATATTATTATTTTGTGTTAGTTAATTAGCATCTATTATTTATTTCATTGTTGACAATAAAAATATGTTTCAATAAAAAAAAGAAGCCAAACTTTACACACAAGCAACTGTACAAAGACTTTGCCTGAATAAAAGAACAAGCAGACTACATTTGCAGCGTAGTCTTGTTTGTGAGTAAAATTTGAATTTGAACAGACCGTCCATGCCAATATCACCAAAGAAAAGTGTTGAGGTTCGATAACCACCCCAATCAAACAAGTGAGTATAAGATAAGTATAGAATACAGTCTGATAGGAGATGTTTCCTCCTACCCAAAGAGAAAATGGCATCGGGGCATTTGGTAGGAAATGAGAGCAGGCAGCAGGATGGTGAACATTACCTCCAGCTGATCCGGTACTGTGTTCCTGCTGGGGTGCCAGGGCCAGGATCCCAGTGCAGGACATGCCGGAAGTTGACAGAGCTGACATTGAGATTGACCGGAGCAGGAATGGAGCTGAGCACTGTGTGAACAGGTGAACACGTGATGCAGTGTGACTCACACACAGCTGATGACAGCACAAGGTGCAAAGACACGCCCGAGAGGGAGAATGGTATCTCAGGTATTCAATCACATTGCTGTAAAATGTAATTCACTTATCTGAGTGAACTTGGTTTACTCACCGGCATCAAGAAGTAATGTGAGATAAAGCACGAGAGGCAACCCGTCCATCCTGGCTCATACAGCAGCAGACTGCGGTGTGTCCTCCGCGCATGGTGATCGGTACTGTTTCAATCCAGACAACATGTTCCTTAAGTTCGCTATGAAGCACTCACACATACTGCTGGACGTTCTTTATTGAAATAATACCTACATTTCTCTCTCTTCACTGTCTGATATTTTACTTATTATACAACAGACTTTATGAACGTTCTGTTAAAGCGCGCGCATTGGAGTCATTACAAAGGTTCATATGAATAATAGTACGCGAACTGTTCCAATTCAGAGCTAATGTAGCTACTTATTTACCGTCATTTTTCTAATGGAGACCTGCCATAACTGATAAACCAATATTTCACAACTAAGAAGTATTAAAGTGATACAAAATACCGAACACAGATGAGCACTATTCTGACAGAGTTCATTGCTTGTTGCTCAACAGCTGATTTTCTACTATTAATAATGATGTTACAGCTACATTTAACGTTACAGTAAGGATATAGCCTCGAGCGGATCTGAATGTTTAACTTGTAAAGTTACAGTAGTGTTAGTTAACTAAGTGTAAGTTAATTAACTAGCATAACAAACATGTCATGATATTGACTGTTCAGTGACTTACCAACACACACCGCTTGTGAGAGTCGTTTCAATGTCCGATTAGCAAAAGCGATAGACTCGGTGAGCAGCCCGTACAGTAGCGGCTTGTTTCCGTCTGCTTCGACAAGCTGCACCAGGGACACTCCAGAGCGGAGATAACGCTTCAGCAGCTCCGCCAAAGGGCTACGGGCTGTCTCCTGAGGGGGCGTGGCCATGAGGCCGCATCTCGTTTGAGAGTGTTGCGAACATAATGTGGATGAATAAATAAAGACTGGGTTATATTTCCAGAGTGTATTTATATTTACTTTAGCTACTAGTAGACATGTTAAGCTGCCAGTTCTCGCGAGTTTGTTAATGAGACAGCGAAAGGTCCCGAAGGTTATTTTCCTCCAGATTAGTCGGTCTGAAAAATACCATTTGATTGTCAGAATGTTTGGAAGATACGTGGCTTGTGAAAGGTGGGTCTGGTGTTTACTTTGATGACTATGGAACGCAAGAATCGGTCATAAACTGTGTTCACGTTCACTTCAAACTCCCATGTGAGTTATAGACTCCGTACCTGCCAACAGTCTCCTCACGTGACACAGATACAGGCCACTGACTCTCAGTGGGGCGTCTCTACATTGAACTGTCTCTGTGTCTTTCTCATTTCCCGATGTTGTACCTCCTCGAGGCAACAGGCAGTTAACAGATCTCCTCGCTCCGGAGCCGTCATTTTAAAGCGACATCAATTAAATATGACGTATGGCACTCTGCATCAGCTGTCCATTGTTTTGTTGTACTGCTGTATTTGATTGTCTCTGTCAGATGAGCATAACAGTATCCATGGCAGTTTATATATGTACCATTAATTCAATTCACAACGTGGCGAAATGTGAAAAGAATGTATGGACATATAGAAGTATAGGTCTTTGTATTACAGCCTTAATATATTTTTTGGTGTGAAACACAAATACATGTTTGAATGAAATGTACCATACCAATTGTGACATATGATTGAGTGATATTATATACACACAAACACAATCCTGGCTATGACATCATGAAATACAGCAAATCAGTGCTGAAAGCAAGAGAATGTTGTTATTGATATAATAATTTGAAGTCAGCTGCTCTTTGCACTAATAGACACCATGTAACGATTGTAGCAGTAGAATTGATTGTAACCTAACCAATATAAAAACAAAAGTATTGTCAAGGTGAAATGTCATCAAGGAATACGAAAGGAACAGTTCCACTTGTAGAGTGATTTGAGATTATTATATTTGGTTTGAGATCATTCCAACTATGTGTAACGCCTCTTCCATTTGCTTAAGAGGGCCAAACACATTTCCGCAAAGGATACACTGGTGTTTCCTTTCTTAATGTGCCTCCATCAAGCCTCCTTGAAGAGTGAGGACTCGAGGAGGCACATAAGGACATGAGAAAGACCTTCTGACTGTAGTCTGACTGCCCATACTGACATCAAAAAAGATAAAGACTCTGCTATTTCATGTGTCACCTTCAAAGTAAAAGTCTTACTGCTGAATAATGATCTTTCTAAAAAGTTAAGACTGTAAAACTGGATACTTTCGAGTCAGCCTCCACATCGAAAGACATGGTCAGGCCAGCCCCCATGTTGTTTGCGGCACATGTATAACCTAGACATAGAATTAGTAAGACTCAATAAGAAAGAATACATTTCCAAAGACCAAACTGGAATCAAAATGACCTCCTGAGATTCAGAAACAGAAACATGTTTCCATTGATTCATTTCACTTGGGATTGAAAGTAAAGATTGTCACTCCTCAGACAGCAACTGTCACGGTTTAGGCTTTGCCCCCTTTGTTCCTGTGTTCCTGTGTTTCTGTGTGTCTGTCTGTGTTTCCCCTGATTGCACTCATCCAACTCACCTGCCCAGTCCACTCAGCTGCCTTCAATCTTCTCATCACCCCACTCATACTCCCCTGCTTTCCCTGTTCTGGTTGTCAGATCGTCTTTGTTCGTCTCCTACATGTCCCAGCATTGTGTCTTCCGTGTCTATGCTCCGTGCTCCAGCGTTTGGTCCTCGTTCGTGACTTTGCCTTTTTGTGACTTTGCCTTTTTTTACTCAGTTTGGATTTTTGCCCTCTCCCTGTTGGAGTTGTTTTCTGTTGCCATGTTTGATGACTTGGAGCCCAGTAAAGCTACCTAGTTCTCCACTTCACCTTGTCTCCTGTGTCTGCATCTGCGCCTGAGTCTTAGCTGAACCTGAGAGAAAGTAACCGCAACAGAACATTCCAATGTGGGATTTCAATGTTGAAGCCCTTCAGCTCTAGATTCTGATTAGAATGAAAAAGAAACAGCCTATTGTCACAAACTAATTTCACTTGTGGCAGACCACTTCAGAGTGTCAGTGACCAGGCTGTTCTCATCCTGCATTTGTAGCTATAAAAATCATTTCATATGTCCAACAGGAGACTGGAGAAGTCAATGTTGAGTTATTTGTAACGTAACTTGTGTACTTCAGTAACAGCACTTCCGTAGTTATTTAAACCCAAACAAAGATTTTGTCCTAAACTTAACCGAGTTCATATCTTTTGCCTAAACCTAAAGAAGTGGTTTCCTGTGAAGATAGGAAGTTTAACACGAAGCTGACATGTGCTGCTGCCTTCCATAGGAAAACCACATTTCTTCCCTCTAAATTCAGATTCAAATTAAAAGGCCTATTATTTAAATATGAATTATCTAATTTACAGAAGAGAGCCGAGAGCTTTTAGAACAACTGTATTAGTCCCACAGTGGGGATATTTGCACATATTTTTCACAAAGCACATACCCTGATGACAATGACACAGCTACCGCATCCTACTGAGTTGGATGTTTCAGAACCCCTTTTTTCCACTTTATGTCCACACAGTCACTTTTTCCGTAGCTTGTTATTATTATCAGGTGCTGATTGTACGTGATTTATTATTGAAGATATTTAAAGTGGGAATAAAGAAGAGAAGGTTTGCTACACATGAATCAAATTGTAACTAGATCCAAAAAATTACAAATTATTATGAATGAGATTTTAAACGCACCCATATTATCTTCTCAAACTCTTAAGTTTAAGACGGTCTTTTCCCCCATCCTAAAATCACAAAGGCTAACTTAACCATGAATGTTTTCCATGATACAAACTCTGTCATGTTTCAATGAATGCTTACATTTTAATTCATGAAGGTCAAAAGCAATAATAAGGGTAGTTGTCATTGGAAATTAAATATGAGATACCCACTATAGGGGAAACCCACACAGGGTTTCCCCTATAGTGGGTATCTGCATGGTCATGACTGAAAACCTTTCATTACAATCTGCCTACTGTATTTCTATTATTATCAAATGCTGCCAAATGTTCTATTTGTTGTGCATGAGGTGTGACAAATATACGTTTCAATCTTTCCATTCCCCTATTTCATAGATATGTTCCTCTTTGTGTTTCTTCTTCCTATAAATCTTCAGAAATGCTTTTCTAGTTATCTTATATTATCCCTCAGCAGGTCAGTATAGTTGTCATTTAACAAAATCGAAAATGATTTTATTCGATGGCAATACATTTCGCAAACGTGGTTCTACTGCATGAGTGCACTTACCAAATGTCACTCGGTGTTTTCCAGGCTGAGCCAGTGTGCATTTTAATCTTTAATTGGTTCAGAGGCCACTAGAGGGCGTTCAAAGTAAAGGTAAAAACTCATAACAATTCTCCGTGGCTTTCTGCAAAGCCATTACATGAGCTATTCACGTACAAAGTCTATGAGAAATCAATGGATACATTGACATCCTCTTTCTTCTGGGATAACAAAAATCCACGAAGACTTAATAGCATCTTACAGCCCAAAAATGTGCAAGTAATTTAGCATTTATTAACAACGCCAGTCTTGCTTTTCATATATCATTTTATGCCATCTTTACTGACTGTAATGTGAATGTGTGAATATGCTATGCTCAGAGCAAGTGACGTACTATAAAAAGAGAGAGACTACTAATGGTGGATGGGCAAGTAGGAGGATGGGTCAAACAACATAGGGCTTTTAACCAGCAGACCGGTTTTCGAGAACATTGTTATCTAAAGTGTCGTTGAGTTATTTTAGAATTACATTAGTGATGTGTGTCATGTGTTTTCCGTACTCATGTTACGCTGTTTAAGTTTGACTTAATTTACGTACTTATCTTGAGACCAACTCAGTGGTTTTGTTGCCTAAACCTTAATTGCTGCCATTTCACAGTAACAACGTGATGTAAGATGACCCCAAAATAGTTGAACTCCCTCGTTTGGGGCTATGACTCACTTCCAACCCGGAGGTAGCAATCCACCATTTTCCAGGCAGAGAACCATGGCATCAGATTTGGATACTTACTCTCATCCCGACCGTTCACACTTGCCAGTAAATGGTAAAATAGACTGTACTTCAGGACTAACATTCACACACCGTAGGCATAGCTACGGGAGCAATTTGGAGTTAAGTGTCTTGCCCAAGGACACATGGACATGTGACTAGTGGAGCAAACTGCAGGAGGTCCCTGTCTGATGAAGCTAACAGAAACACATAGCCTGGGGATCCGGTTGATGAAAATCACAACATGCAACCCGGGAATGCATTGACTGAAATTATTTTGTGTTACTTCCAAATTTTTTTAAGCTCTTGCCTCCTACCATGTCTGTACACAGCAGCTACGACATTGTTATGGTTAGGGAAAAAGATTGTGGTCATGGCAAGTAAACTAGGGTTAGGGTTGGTTCACCAGTTGTAATCAGAAGTCTCCTGTGTCAAAGACATACCCTCTGTTGGTGCATTCTTAACCGCTAACACTGTTGTTTCTCTAGTCTGGACAGTCTCGGGCAAAAAGACTAGAACCTGTTTAATAGTCTCACTGCTAGTAGACTGTGGTAGAGCAGGGTTAGGGCAAGACACTTAACCCCAAATTGCTCCTGTAGCTGTGCCTACTGTGTGTGAATGTGGCATGAATGTTAAATAGTCCTGATGGGCAGGTAGCACCTTGCATGATAGCTCCGTCATCAGTGTATGAATGGGTGTGAATGGGTGAATGATGACATGTAGTGTTAAAGAGCTTTGAGTGGTCAAAAGACTAGAAAAGAACTATACAAGTACAGTCCATTTACCATTTACTTTGTCAGTCTGATGTTGTGACATATACAAGTACTTTGGTGAGTACGGTGTCATCATAGCTGATAGAAATGATGGCCCAAAATAAAGGCATAAGTTGCAATAAACTGGATTTATCCTTCACAAAGATATGTATGATATCTTACGAAAAGTTACTCCTCATTGTTGTGTGTTTACGTAGCTAGCAACACTTGTTAATTTCCACGCGTTATATTCATACAGTCTTTTACAAAATAAACTTCTGACTTTACACAAAACAACTAAGTTAGGTTTAGGCAACCAAACTACTTGGTTAAGTTTTGGAATAGGTCGTCCTTTGGGTTAAAATAACAATGGAATTGCTGTTTCTGACAAACGGAGGTTACGTGACAATTAAATCAATGTTGACTTCTCGTTTAACAGCACTGTCCTGGCTGAAAGGTCGATGTTTGTTGGACCCATCCACCGCCTCTCCCTTCCCCCCTGTGTGGGCTTGGTTTCCCATGCAAAACCAACTAACTAACTAACTAATTAACTAAGCATATGTTAACATTTTGTCACAACAGTCACGAGTCACGAGTCATTAGTGTTAATATTCATGTGACTCACTTGAGTTGGTAGTCACGTGACTCGTTTGACAGACACTAGTGATGTGATGTGAGTCAGTTAGTGTAAAGGTATACGCAATCTTTAAATCAATCTTTTCCTAGACCTAACTTAGTGGTTTTGTTGTCTAAGTCTAACTTCCTGTGAATATGGGAATTTATTTTGAAAGGACACTACGCATGAAACGAGCGCATATTCACACACCGACCACACCTTGAAAACTAGAGAGGTACCTACTGTTGATCTCCGATGCCAAGAGCCACTGACCAAGCGTATTTGAAGAGTTTGGAATGAAAATGTGTTGAAGAATTACTTTGCAGCACTGTGGGATTCTTAGCAACATGAGCTTTGGCAACGAAGATGGCGACAAGCCAAAAAAAGAAAGGAGAATCTCACCTCTACCATAATGGAAAGATTTTGAGAAATACGATTTCAACACAATACAACCACAAAACCAGTTTATAAAAACATTTTTATTATCTCAGACTATACACAAGGTCAAAGTTAGTGGACAAAAGAAACACTCCACATCATCTTTTCATAATAATCCAAATTATATACAAATCAAACCTTTGCAGCAATTTCCAAATACTTTTTCTTGAACACTACATGATTCAACAATGAACTACCAAAAATGTCAAAGGCTGTAAAAATGCAGATCTGCTGCAATGTGTACAGATCATCTAAAGTCACATTTACATTTGATTAAGTGCATTCCCTAATGCAAGTACTTAAGGTGCTGTTATGAAGATCCAGGGAGAACAAAAGAAGGAAAGGGAAGTTGAAGTTCTAACACAAGAGAATGATGTCAAACCCACAAAACCCAGTGACCTCATTTCAACCCATTCTTTTGCAGAATGTTCCAGGCGTTTTAAGCCTGTGTGATTAGCACAAAGTCTCATAGCCTGCTGTTGCCATCCTGTCTGAAAAGCATTAAAAGACATAGTCTGTGTACTACCTACAGTAGACTGAGGTCGGCATGCAACCACTATGGGAGCAATGTAACGTCTGCTGTGGAAGGGGGCAGCAGCAACATTTATTTTAACCACCTAAAAGTAAGACCCAGCTAAAAAAATCAATATCAGTTTAAGTGTATATTATATACAAAATATTTTCCGGCATCAGTTCAGTTCCCCTTCAGAAAGGATGGTTTGACAGCAAGATAAAGCAGTAAAAATATAGATAGCGTAAACGGATATTTCTTTCTTGACTTTCTTTACGTTTTGCTGCTCTCCCTGTCCACAGCAGTGTATTGCTAAGCTCTAGTGTCTGTACTCCTACCTTTTTCTCCAAACTGGGGGCGTGCCGACTGCCATCTACAGTAGGTATTACACTGACTATGGCTAACTACCTCATACAACACCATTTCATAACACCCGAACTATCGCTTGGGTGGAGGTGTGTACCAGATGGGAGTGACGAAAAGGTGAATTTCTGTTTGCACAAAACGCTCGGTGAGAGCACCGATGTTCTGGTTGGGTGAACCCAGTCTATTCCTGTGCTGAATTCTGAGTGTGGATGTTGGCTTAAAGGCAACCAAAAGGTGTGCGGAAGGCGATTCAGTACAAACACTTTTATATATACAGAGCAAACTAACTCAGCATGATCTTTACAGTTAATAACAATACACCCTGTTGCACAATTCAACAAAGAAAGAGCCACCGTTAAGTATTGATTCAGAAAGGGGTATGGGTGTTCTTAAAAACTCCCACGCCCAGGCACTATAGTCATCATCCTGTTTCCATATCCATGTGTTGAAAACACAGTAGGAAAGTACATTCAGTGCCAGGATGCAGCACACCAGTTGGTCAGAGCAAGTGATGTAAAACAGAGCACGTAACGTTGTATATTGAGCAACCGTTACTGAAAGTTTCATGGTATAATGACGTTATTAAAAGTTAAGTGGCATAATAAAGAGTATAACAAGCGAGAAAGTGTGGGTGGTGGTGGGGTGGTGGATGTCTCAAACACACAACTTTCAGACCAGGAGACTGTTTTGACTCTCTTACTGCTTTCATAATGTAGTTTTTGTCAACAGCTAGCAGCTGTTCAGTAGAAAGACTCTGTTTAACCCAACCCAGTACCCGCCCAGCAGCAAACAGCTGACAGTTAAAGGCTAGCTGGTGAACATAGTGGAGCATTTAGCAGCTAAAGACATATTTCTCTTTAAGAGTTGGTTGAGGCCAAACCAGATCTGAATATAGGACTTACATTTGCCATGTTGACAGAGAATATATAAAACTAGAATCGCAGGTTCAACTTTGATAAAAAAACAAATTTTAATATCAAGTGCTGCAGTAGATGGCAATGAAAGACACGAGAGAATGAGAGAATCCATTGAGTCATAGGAGCAAGCAGAGCAGTGGCTGGCCCGGAGGAGACGAATAGGGACTTCACAATCATCCTTCAGATACTTATGGGTGATTTCAAATATGCTAAATATGTTTTTCAACAATAAAGTGGCATTTGTCTGATTAATTACGCAAACCACATTTTGATAATGAATTTTACTTAACAATACATAAACTTGTTTCTTTTGGTTGGAAGTAACTGAGCATGTTACAGAGTCCTGCAAGTATGACTTCTGCTCTCTTTCTCTTTAAAAAGTAGAGGTACCTTTCCAACCTTTTGGGATTCATAAAACAGTTTTAAAAACAAGATATAGATGAATTCAAAAATGCATAGTAGAGGAAAAATATAGAGTTCTAGATTAGTATTCCTTTGCAACTTTGTTTCAATACAACTGGTGCAACTGTGATAAATGAACTAAGAGTGACTAATTTACTTTGATGTTGGCTAAAGTGAGATAAATCAAAACACATGCACAGATACAGCCACAAAGACACACCCATCATTGAATGATCTGTGGAACAGAAGTGTTGGCCCTGGATTTGGTTCGTGAGAGCAGCTTTAACAAAGTCTCTTCCATGATCAGCATGAAGCATGAAAAAGAGAAAAACAGGATGTAACCAGAGAGAAAGAGTTGTTAGATATTCAACACTGACTTCTTTTTTCAGTTTTTTTCACTGTCCTCTAACGCCTCTCTCTATTGGTTAACAAATTCAGAAGAATTAACATGGACTTCTGAGAAACAGCCGTAGAGGAACTGAATCAGGTCCTGAGCAAATTTCTCTTTCACTTCCTGTTCCTTCACAGAGCCCTGCCAACTTGACTATAAGTGGGTGTTAAAGACTGCACAACTCATCTAACTCAACCGAGAGACAAAGTCATTGTTCTGATCCACAGTGAGATTTGTTGGCTGGTGAGAGGATTCTAACCCTGGAACTTTTGTTCATCGGGCGTCCATTTTAACCTGTTTTAAAACACTTTGTTTTATTAGGCCATCTGTACTCAATAAGAGCAGCTGGAAAAACGCAGCAGCATACTGCAGCCTTCATAATACTGAGCCTACTGTGCCTCTCTGTCAGCTCATACCACAGCAGACTAACATGGTCCTTGTCTTCCATTTTTTGTTTCCCCATACATTCTTGTAGGTTTTTGCCAGGGGTAGCTGTCCTTATATTGAAAACGGAAAACTTTAACCATAATTCACTTTTTTTAAAGTAGTATAACAGTCAAAGATCCCACCCAGGCATAATATTATCATCCAGCTCTGGTGCAGACTCTGACTGAATTTTTTTGGATTGGTTCCAGCCAGTGTTCACTGCAGTCAGCTGCCACAGCACATCTTGTTTTTTATGATGCTCTATTGATCCCTGAAGCAGGAATTTGTCATTTAGCTTTTACCCCTAAAGTACTTCATTCATTGTAACGCACCATGCAGTATTTCAACATGTAAGGGAACTGCCACGTGTTGCAATCCACCCATAGAAATGCAGATTGCGTAACCCACATATCTAAAAATCTTTTAGATTTTGCCAAATGTGTCCTGTTTTTAAGAAGGTAGACATCATTTCACCCATTAATCCAGGGATGGGATGCCGCTGGTTCTCCAGTCGTTTATTCTAGTTTTTATTCTTTCAATGAAGGTTTTTTTGGCTTGTCCACATAGAAGAACCCTTTTGGTTATTAGTAGAACCTTTTTAAAGGTTCCACCTGGTACCCTTTCTGAAGGTTCCACCTAGAATCCTTCTCTGGTGTAATTGTTTAAGCAAGAAGCCTCCCTGGAGGTTATATCCAGAACCTTTCCACCATCGAAAGGTGCTAACAAGAACCCACCCAGTGGGTTCTACATAGAATTCATTTTACATTCCAAGGGTTTCATCTAGAACCTAGTTCCTCACAACCCACAAAAGTCATGGTTAACAATAACAGTTTTTGGGGGTATGTGCAACGAGGATCTTTTAACACCCACACTTGCAACAATTATTGAAGAACTTCTTCCCAAAAGGGTTCTTCGATGAAAATTGTTACAAAGAACCTTTGAAAAACCCTTTCCTCAAAAAAGGGTTCTTCAGAAGCAAATGGTTCTGGGTATAACCTGCAACTGTTCAGCGTGCAAAAGAAGCTTTCTCCCTTCTGACCATGCTATCCTGCTTCTCGGATGTCTGACAACACCTAGATCGGAGTGGATGATAAAGAGCTAACACCCACTTGGCAGGAATCTGGAACATCTCATCCCTCTCTTGGAGCAGGCATGTGGTTTGACTCGGATATTGTTCTAGCAGGTTGTGGCTACAGTTACTCTTCACACGATCAGTCGCTGTGTGTCATCTGATCATGGTAGGGCGTTTTGGGTGACAGGTTGGGTATGCAAGAACCAGCTAGTGCTCACACTGCTGTCAGATCTGCTGGATCAAACGTGAAAGGTGGCAGATCGAAAGATGTTATGCAAAAACAACATTTTACAGGGCCAGATGTGGACTCATGGTGTGATGTCCATAACCTATGTTGAAATGTCAGGTGTAACCACAGCCTCTGAGTTCTCCATGTAAGAGTTAGGTATAAGTTGTGTAGGTATTAGCTCTCATCCAGACTATTAGAAAGTTTGATGCGATAGCTGGAATGTTCCAACATTAGCTTGATACTGAGCCGCGTTAACAGCTTGCTTTTACTTTACCTGTATAAGCTCCTTTTCTATTGAGTCATTCATACTTACAAAGATATTTGGGTATCACATTGATATAAGGCATTTTTTTAAATAGTTGAAACTTAGTAATTAATTACTTTGTTAATGGTTCATAAATCATTTACCAATGCTTTATAGATCACTTAAAAGTAATTATATATAATAGGTAGGAGAATGCCGGCATTTATTCTTTGCTACTTGATAAAACTTCCCTTGTAAAGAGTTTATGAAATGTAACTTATTAATTGTTAATAAAGCATTTACCAATGCTTTATATGGCTTATTAGAAAGTAAGATATCAATGAGTATTTATTAATGGTTTATCAACATTTACAACTGCATTATTAACAAACACAAAAGATAAGCACCGATCTGGCAACCCAATTTGCTCTTATTTAAGACTTCTACCTGCTCTAGGGTTGTCAATTTCTATTTGAGATTCAAACTGTTGTTGGAACATGGTTAGGAAATAAATGCATAGCCTAAAAGCACAACAGTGCCACAGTTTACAGCCCTGTGATCTATAAAGCATGAGCAAATGATTTGTGAACTATTTAAATAGCCATTGGGTACAGCTTTCAATCCCCTTATAAAGAGTGCTTTATTGAATTAAATTGTTGGGTACCTTAAGTGGTACCAATCAGGATGTGTAAAGTATATAATAGACTGCTGAATAAAGCCATTACAAGGCTATGAGATAATAGTTATGCATGTAAATACACAGTGTACCCGTGGTGTTGAAGTATGTGTTCCAGATCCAGAAGATTAGCACAAGCAAAGCATCATCTCTGACTGGAGCAGATCATATGTGATATAAGAATCAGGGTCATTACAGCCTCCTGGTTAGCAAATCAACACTACTTATGTTATGGGATGATACCCAAAATATGCTGTAGTAAGACCTAAAAATGTAGCTGGTGTTAACGTTCCCAGCTTGTTGAGTGCAGACATTTTGAGGCAATGCCTTTCAGGGAGAGAAAAACAGCAGCACAAGCACACATGTGACAGTGCTGAAGTCAATGAAATGCATCAGGGTGAAAAATATATCAGCCTCTCTTGAGACACTGTTCAAAGCCACCTTTGGGCCTGACTGACAGTCATACTAAAAATTATTATATTACACATATGCAACTTTTCCTGTGCAAAAAGAGAACAAAACCCATCTAGCGAGTGACAAATGATGCGCAGAATTTCTGTACAACACATAATTCCTGCGCATCATTAGTCACTTGTACTCCAAACCTAACCATGCCTGTGAATGACAACTTGTTGTAGTTAGTTAGTAGACAAACGTAATAAGCAGGTTCTGCAGAGGCTCTGCAGCCTGCTCATTGGGGTCCGTAGGGTCATCAGGAGTAGTAGAGTATGGCAGAGAAAGGGGCAGGGCCAGGTGTGGGAACTGTTGAGAGAGTCTTTGAGCAGGTGGTCCCAGAACACTGTATGCCTTTAGGACAGAGAGCCCGTTGAGAACTGCTACATCCAGAAAGGTCACATGGTAGGAAGAGGAGAAGTCAAAGTAGAGGGCCTCTAGCTCCGCGGCCACCCCTGCTGCTGGGGAGATTGTAATTTCCTGGTCGGGGTAGGGAGCTTCTGGGGCTGCACTATAGATCCTGAGGGTCCGTAGACCTAACAGAGCCAGGTACTGACTGTCCATTGGTTTTATTCCACAAAAAGACAACAGCAAATGGCCAACCATACTTCGGTTCAGCAACTCCTCCAGAGCCCAGAGCTCCTTCACCCACACAGTGAGTCGTCCAGGTTCTCTGAGCCCAGCAGGGGGCAGAGCAGAGCGCAAAACGGTGTGGCATCTGCATAACGAGTTGGCCAGAGCCTCATCGCATTCCAGGATGGGTGTGGAGCAGCTGCAGTTCCGCAGGTTGTAGCCCGGGGCGTCACTGTTGAACAACAGCGTGGTATTGACCGACAGAGAAGTTTCAGATAGGGGGGCAGAGTTTGTTGTCTGGGTGACTTGGGTCAGGAAGAAAAGCAACCACAGTGACCATGGCAACAAGATAGAGGAGACGGTGTTTGGAGACATCTCCATAGAGATCAAACGGACTACATCTTCACCAAGTGGAGAGAGCTGATTGTAGAAAGATGGGCAAAGCTGTAAACAGATAGAAAAAGTAAAGTTAGCATGTATACAAGTAGAGACAGCAATACATTACTTCTCAGTACTTCGAATTCAGCACTCTGACTCATTCCAGTACCTAACTTCACTAAAAGCAAATGACTCACAAATAAACTCTTTCTCTGTCTGTGCTCTATAGTAACCTGCTTCTGCCCCGTATTTTTACAACATGTGGAGGCCAGCTTGAGACTGAACTGAATTCAGCCCTTTATTTCCAGTTCAGCCCGTCTCTCTCTCTCTCTCTCCCTCACGCACGCACGCACGCACGCACGCACGCACGCACGCACATAATTGAGACACTTATTTCTTGATCTCCTTCCAGGCCCCAGGCAACTCTGAATGGCGTACAGCTGCTTATAAAAGTCCCTGCGTCATGCTGTGCTGTGGTAAAATAGGCAGCGGCCAGTCATATTAAATGTTTAGGAATAATGAAACACTGGCCTCTTTATTTCCCCATTTAGGAAAAGTGGACTGAATTATCAGTCTTGACTTCCAGAGTACACTTTTCCCCACTCTTCTCTTTCTATGAAAGAGGAGAAGAATTTCCAGTGTTAAGGTTTGACAAAGTCTACTTGATTGTTGAAAAACAGGTTTGAGCCCCGTTCATCCAAAATCAATGTGATGCGTTTGGTACCAAAGACACAATTTTTCACATTGAAGTCATTATATTGGCACTGGCTGCTTGCACTTTACATGTAAAGCCTAAACTGTGGAACTGCCCCGCCAACCTCCTATCAGGCGTTAGAAATCTCACCCGAGTGTTTGGTTCAAACCACAACACTGGTGCCTCACTGGACGAAACCCACGGGAACCCCAGGGTGTCCCTGTGACACGGCTATGTCGTCACCAAGGTTATATACATCAGCACATACCTTCACCCTGCGCCGTTCCATTGCAATTTTCATTGCTGCAGGAGGTATAAACATTAGTACCCGTGAATAACCTAGGTAACAGTCGCTGGACTGTTTTTGTGTTAAGGAACACACTTGGATATCTGCTGCCATTGTTTGAGTTCTTTTTAGGAAGGTGGTATTAGTGTGGTAAGCTGAAGACAAATGCGTGAAATAAGAATATGTTAATAAAGTAACTGTTGGAGTAAAAGGGAAATCTGCATTGTCCGGGTTTACTTTGTGTATTAGTGGGAAATGTAACTTATGAATGTTGGTGTTGTTGCAACATCTTATGCTGTGAAAGACGAAGAGATGTCTCGAACACATAACTTGCACAAGTTCCTGTGTATTCTCGTCACACCTGCTAGCTAGACGCACTGGAGATGGGGGGGGGGGGGGGTACCTTCATGTAGATACCAACCATGTTTCATCAACCACTATTGCTACTTTTTACATGTTGTGGAAGTCCAGATACATTGGAAAACCAAACATCATTATGTCTGTTGTCATAACATCATCCACGGGCACGCAGTAAATTTCACTGTATCTAGCAAGCCACATTTGGGCTTTACTACGGCGATATTAAATTGACTGATAAACACGATGCAGAAATAAATAGTAATCAGAATTCATGCTTTGTCAGGTCTGTCCAAGATGACAAGCAAACAACTTTTAAAATGATTGATTATTGATGGAGTTCGGATCAATTGATGCTAGGCTATGCTAACATTGTAACTGCTCCAATACTCAAAATAACGTCTTCTTTACATAAATACAGCAGCAATTTTGTTGTTTATACCATTGACATTATATACATTTATAGATATAGAGTTTCGTCCAGTCTCTGTACAAATATGAGGTACATCATATCATCATATCCATGACCTGTGTATCGCTTGCTGCTGGTCCAGATTGCCCCTTGGTCTGGTGCGAAGTAACACATACGTAGAAAGGAAATACATACAGTACAACAATATTGAATTTTCTTTCCAAATGAAGCGTAAATTTCCAGAAAATCAACGAAAGAAAATGTAAATGAATGCTCGTTGCTGTCCATTACTGTTAAGCAAATATTAAGCGTTGGGAGCATTGAAATAAACAGTAAGTGACTCTAAGGGCTGAGTGATATGATCAAAATCTTCTATCTCGATATAGGTCATGTCTCAATAACTATATATGACGTTATATTCCACATTTTCCGGTAATTTTATAAATATATAGTCTATATGAAATAATCAAAAAGTAGCTTTACTTTTTGATTATTTCATATAGACTATATATTTATAAAATTTATAAAATCTATTTTTGTATACTCACTGCTCTGTGTGAATTAAATGCGGGGTATTTTCTCTTTTCACTAAGAAATATAATGTTAAATGAACATTACAGTTTAAAGTGAAATCATATATCAATAAATCAATAAATACAGGCCTAGCCTACGGGACAAATCTAATATCAATCAAAATCTGCTGATGAATGCATTTTACAGGACAGGTGGCAGGCATTAACATCAATATTAATTTATACACACACATCTTGATCTGAATCAACTGCATGTACAATAAGGTGTAAAGCCTATAACAGCTCACTGATTATTATATAATAGGTGATATTAACCAAGGTTAGTTGGAGAGAGAATTTGTTGTACTACCTGCTTTTTTTTCATTACATACACTGCCATGTCCAAGTGATGGTCAAGTAGTCTGATGAACTCTCAAGTTCTTGGGAGTAAAGAAGAAATTTGGTCTGAGGGTAGACTCACTGCAGTCAACCCGAAACAGAAAGCAACTGGGAAGCACTGAGAGGGTGGTTAATTCAAACACTCTCTTAGCGGAGTTCAGTGAAAGCTTAAAGTCTTGAAAAAAACCTTCAGAGAGCAACGCTCCAGACCGATGGCACCACTCCTACTGCGGGAAGGAGGCACGCACCACCAGGCATTGTCTCCTGAGCAAGAACCGCTTGACAGGAAGAAATGATTTCTGCATACACTTTAACAGTGGCATTAAACACCCCTCTATCCATCAAACACTGCAAAAGAAGAGACTAGATCCGACTGCACAGAACAAGGGACCTAGTCTCCTTTCCTTGCACCAGAGTTGTAACCCTGACCACTTTGCCCTTTAATAGGCATGATGGATCCTGGCCCCTGGATGATCTGCACAACCTGTACAAACAGTCCAGTCCTCCTCAGCCTGTCCATATCTGGAGCCAGGCCTGGAGAGGACGGCCCAGAGTGGACAACGCGGCTATCAGCCTCCTGAGACAGAGGGGCATGGTCCAGAGATGGGTTGCAATTACCTGAGGCATTTCTGCAGGGCGCCGAACAGCAACCTGGGGCTACTAGGATGCCATATAACTGCTTCTGCCTAACTCTCTCCTAAACAGGGCCTCAGACCGACCTCCGCCTTGCCTGTTGTTAAAGGCCACCATGATGCAGTTGTCGGTCTTCATCTTCACATGCTTTCCCCGTATCTCTTCTGCAGAAGCCCCAGCAGCACCACCGGATGGGCAGCCGCCATGACCCCCAGCACCTGCATGACGGTCAACGCTATCAGGCCACACCCCACCGCTGTTTGCCAACTGCTGTGACATAAAATTAAAGTATTATTATTATTATTATCCCATCTCAGACCCCTCTGCTGCCAGACCCTCCAAAAACAGAAGGCCTACCCAACGGTCACTACCAGCTTGCCTATTAAGGCAGCAGCTAACATCATGTCTCTGTGTTTAATCCATCTCGTCAACCGTATCAACGAGGAATAGACATGATTTATTCACTAAGTCGTGCTTAATGTGCTTAAAACATGGTGATTTAATTGCTATTGAGGCATCATTTATGGCTACCTCCCTTTAATTTGTTTTTATTTAGGCATGCAGATACAGTTATAGTTAGATTTGACTCATAAAGGTACTTAAGGGGGGGAGGAGCTGCGGAACAAAGTTACTCTCATTTCTGGTATCATGACAGTGCTGCTATAAATACACTTTACTTCACTGTGGTTGGTTTATAGAAGCAGCTGCCCTCCATACACACAGCCTGTCCTCTCCCTCCTCCACTGTCTTACCTCACGGCTAATATCTGTCATCATCTTTCCAGCTGTTCCTAGCGTCTGGCTTACCAACACATTATATAAGTCACTTTCTCTCTTTTTCCATTTGTCTGTCCTTGCTCTCTCATCCAGTCTCTCCTCTCTCCTCTTTTTTTCTCTTTTGCTTTCCTTTCCTCCATCTCCATCTCTGTAATCCCTGCAACAAGCTCCAGCTGCAGGAACGGATGCTGGGAGGGAGGGCTGAACAAAGAGGAAAATCGACCAGTGAAAACACATTCCACTTAAATGACAATGTGAATCTGATATTACATTTTGATTTCACATTTTAATGTCAATCTAAATCCGTTAGTATATATCATAGAAATGTTCCACATAAACTTGCTGGAAGTTGAATCAAATAGTTAGAGTCATGCTGTCAAACCTTTCTGATTCTGATCCTGTGTGTTTGTGAAAGCAGGAGTGTGTATGCATGCCGCAGACAGAAAGAGAGTTAAAGCGGGGTAAAATGACTCTGTGTGTGAGAAAGAGCGGGAGGTGGCCGGCGCTCCACATGGCTCCAGCTTGTTGAAGGAGAGGCTCAACGCATTCCTCTGACATCATGCTCCACCGCAGGCACCCACCCTAATCCTCCCTTCCTCTCTCTACACCTCTCACTTACAGTCCCTCTCTTCCTCTATGTCAGCCATCCAACTCCACCACCTCTCCCTCAGCAGCTGTATCTCCACACACGACCATGGAGTGATTATATTGTCTTCAGAACACTGTGAATGACGCATTTACATTTTAAATTTAATTGATTTGAAATACAAACCAAATTGAAATAAATGTTAGTTAGTTAGTTAGTTAGTTAGTTGTTAATGTTGTAACTCATTTGTTTAACAGAAATGTGAAGACAACAATGTGGTTTTAGACTGCGTTACTTGCTGGAACTATTCCTTGTTGAGCAGTGACTTCCTGGAGTCTTGTCATCACTGTAAAATAGCTCAAAGCCTGAGATGCTCCACAGAATTCCTGGGCTTTCTGTAATATGTAACAGGTTGGATGGGGAACGCAGCACTCTCTCATCCTTAACTGACAACATTTTCCCACGGCTATGGGACTGCCCCGAAAATCACAAATTGTAATTGTATGTGTAGCGGGTACAACACGTCATTTCAATGTGTCCTTTAGAGGATGCTAATGTTTCTAACCTCGGAGATAAACAGGCTGCTGTTTATCCGGCTTTCAGTCGAGGGGAGATACAGGTCAGGTGATAATTCTCTCCTAGGTTCATACGAGCAACCCCTCTCACATTGTCACTGTTTTCACATTGTAATTTCATACACTTATTATGAAAATACTGATTATTGCTGCTTTAAATATTAAATAATTGCTTCAAAACTCCTCAAAAATATATGATAAAATACATTTTTAAAAAGCCTTTTATGTAATATCTTGAAACAGCTGATCACATAGTTTTTAGCAGAAGTAACTCAAATAGGAGTTATGGTGCATTTGTTGGGGAGTATTTTCATCGGCAGATCAATACACATTTGGTGCTCTGCTGAGTATTTACAGTCCTTGGCAGTATATGAAGCTCTATGGCACAGAGAAATAAGATCAGGCTTTGGATACACCCACAATACTTACTCATGTTGGGATCTATCAGGAGCGTGTTTGGTTATCAGCAAATATGAAGAACTCAATTATTTACATCAATAGAATTATTAGTGTCAATAAGATTATTAACAATTATTAATACTAATGGGGCACCACCCTGAGAACAGTGACCATTAACCAAACTATAAACTAAGTCTCATAATTAGTATTCACTCTCAATGTCAATAGTCAAAGTACTATTACACATTCAGAGTGAACAGTGAAGGTTTGAGTTTGAGCGCAGGCCACATATCCAGTTATTATCACAATGCACATGCACAAAGTAATCACAGACAGCTGCTCTTTAAAGTATAACAGAGTTTATTAAGTTCTAATAACATTGATCAAGTCAAATAATATCGAAAACTAACAACAACTATTATACAATTATGAGCCTACTATCTAAAATCAACAAACAATCTGTGGTGAGAGTGTGTGTGTTTATGTGCATGCATGTTGTTGTGTGTCTGTGTGTGTGTGAGGAAGAAGCGAAAAAACTATCCAGACAATGGTGGATGTAATCTAAAACGTGGCCACGCCCTGTGGGACTACAAACAATATAGCGGGGGTAGATAGGACAATCAAAATGGAGGGGGTAGTCTCGTACGTGACCACGCCACGCAAGACTTCAAAATGGCGAAAGACTACAATAGAGGCCGCGTTTACATACACGTGTCTAAGATAGTTAGCTAAACCGGTATGTGTGGATGGCTAAGTGTGTGTGTGTGTGTGTGTGTGTGGGGGGGGGGGGGGGGGGGCACTCAAAACATGGCAGATCCTCACCGCCGCCCTAAAATACAGGAACTTCTTCTCTATCACACAGAAACCCGACTGGCGAACCCTGATGCGGCCAGCCGCGGTTCTGGTCTTTTAAACCCATAGGTACAGTTCCCAGCATCACTCGCAGTGATGATCTAACACAACACTATTGCAGCAGTATGGAACACAACAGTAGTTTCTTCACAGCACTAATGAAACTCGGCGGTCCGTGAACATACACAATAACACGTTACAACAATACAGTAACTTAGAACAAAACAAACAAGGTAATAAACACACTATGACCTAACTATGCCCAGACACTAAGCCTCTTACTGTGAGATGACTTTGTCATGGTCAATGTGGTTCTTCTGAGTTTCTTGGTTAAACTCGGGATCCGGAGCTTCAAGCTGCACGGTGATAACCTCTCTGTGTGGCAGAAAGTTTTCCTCAGAAATTAAGAGAATTCTTCTTCCTTATGACCAGCAAAATGACAATGTTAATAGAAGTTATCCATTCTCTCCTTCAGGATCCCAAAAAAACAAGACAGTCTATTGTTCATCCAGTGAAGTTAAGACTATGTCCTAGGGTTTTCTTAAAAGAAGCGTTGTTTCACCTTCTTGTAAGCAAATCGAATCGCGTGGGATGGCAGAAAGTTGGAGGTGACGCAGAGTTTTATAGTTTCAGGGACAGCAGGGCTGCAGCCCTGGGGCGTCTGTGGCTCTCGTCCAATGAGACCCCAGTGTTGAGTTTAGATGAAAAGTCACACTTAGGTGCGACTTAGCATCTCCTGGTGCTTGGTGTTATCTTAAACTCAAATCACGCTTTTGATTGCTCTGCAGGAATTTGTTTTGACATATCGGAATATGTTAAAAGAGAGGATTTTCACCCAGGACACTGCTGTACTTGTCCCGTGTGAAACTCTAACTCAACGATGGCTTATTTTACTTTACGTCCGTAGCTTAAATAACATAACAAACGTACTTATTTTAAGCCACACCATGTTTTTACTAAACCTGATCAAGTAGTTTTGCTGCCTAAACATAACCAAGTAACTTTGTTGTGTTTTTGTTTTGTTTCAATTTAGACTGCGACCGGAAGGAAAAAGCTTTTCCCTCAAAACATAGTTGAGGATTAAGTTAAGTTGTTTGAGAATTTAATGTTGTAGAAGTAAATAATGAATCAATCCAAACTGATGCTCTCCACTAAAATGAGGGTCCTATTGATGGAAGAAACAGAGCGAATACAGTAAATTAGTGAATGGGTTAAAATTGAAAATGTTCAAGAGATGATGATGATGAGACATGATATAGTCTGTACAAATATGCCCATGAAAATAAGTTATAAAATAATAGTCTACCAGCTAAAGTTAGGAGTAAGTGAAAATTGAACCTAGTTAGCTTATCTAAAGGTTTTGTTCATGATGAGTTCATAAATAGTTACTCCGAGCATGGGAGCGCGTTCTGGTAGTAAGTGGCCTGTTTGTAAATATTGAGCACTGTTAAAATGTACCGCTTGGTTATTCAGAGCACCAGACTCTCAGAGCGGCAGACAATACTCTGAGCAGTCTTGCTGTGTTCGAAATCGCATACTACCGTACTGCATACTACATACTGCATACTCAGAGATGGGCAAAAATACATCAAAATGTATTTTGATACAAAATACCCCCAAATAAATGCATTACAACAAAATACAAAATACAAAATACTGGTGCCAGAAAATGTAACAAAATACATGTATTTTGTATTTAAAATATAGGAAATACCTTTTTCTGGATTTTCTGTTTTCTCACAAGTTGGTATAGCAGAGCATTCAGGTTTGGGCTATAATGTACACAAAGCTCTGGTGAACCCCACAAAACTGAAGAACAGTCACAGAATGTTAGTGTAACTAAGCAAAGCTATTAAAAGACAACAACTTGATCGATTATGTATATATATATTTGTATTAATGGGACTTAACAGCCCATAAACTTTGGCTTTGTATCAACAAGAAAATATTCATCACATATGACATACAAGCTCCCAATCTCCCTCTTCCTATAGCTAGCTACTCGACTGATAAGTTAACTTGCTAAACACTGGCTATGTATGCACTAGCCTAGATAGCATGCTAGCGTCATTAGCATGTTAGCATCGATCGCTAGCTTGATATTATAACCATCACCATGTATAAACAATAGGCTATGTAGCCAGACCCAGCATAAGTTATACATCAAGCTAGTTGACATCTGTCACACTCAGATAAAATATTTAACTTGACAGATAATCCGTTGAACTTGAAGATCTGAAGACTGAACTCTGAACTGTTTTTTGATTCGTGGAGAAAGTATTTTGAGTATTTTAAATACAAAATTACTCCACTCTAAAGTATTTTGTTACAAATTACGTTAGATTTTTAATCGGCCCTATCAAATACAAATTACAAAATACTCAAAAGTAATTGAAATACGTATTTCAAATACAAGTAATAGAAATACTGCCCATCTCTGTGCATACTGCATACTACCGTACTGCATACTACATACTACATACTGCATACTGCATACTACCGTACTGCATACTACCGTACTGCTGCATACTGCATACTGCATACTGAATACTACATAATTTGTACTACACACTTCATACTACATACTTTATACTACATACTTTGTACTACATAATTCATCCTACATACTACATACTACATACTGTACTTAATAACCTCTTGAACTCTAGGCCTATTTTAAGGCCTCTGATCGAAAATTGTAACCCATACTAAAGAGACTAATTCTGTAACTACAAGGTATATTTTAATAATGTCGATGGTTCAATAACACTACGAATTGCGAGATTTGCTGAGATGAGTAAATATTGTGTATATGTTACTGGTTAATAGTAGCTGAAGACAGAACACCGCAAACAGGGAAAATTCCCAGGTTTACCTGAAGAAAAAGCACTTTAATTTTTTTAATGAAGCCCTGGCTAGCCTAAAAACATTCCCAATTCATAGCAAAAACGATGCAGGTGCCTCACAAAAAGAGTTGGTGTAAATAAAGTGAAGCAAACCCCAGTTATAGAAGTTTATGTACGAAAAAACACGCCAAATTCTCATTTTGGAAGCAGGAGTTGCAGCTGTTCCATTGTACTTTTATGTACTATATAACTATATATTTCACTATATCACAAGCCCCTATGTGATTCGTCGTCCAGCATAATCTCCACCATTTTGTCTCAGATGAATGGAAAATCGCCATTTTAAGTTTCAGACACTCACAGTGAGCTAGCGAACACATTTCTAATTTGGATTAATTTCGGTTTTCTCTGTTTTCGCCCTAAAAACCATCTCAAGGTATGATGCGGTTCTAATGTTTGGCAGTGTGGCGTTGTACTTTGTGTGGCTTCTTGGATGTAACTTTTGAATGCTTTCACAGAGAGAAATTTGGATGTTATCGCTGGAATCTTTGTGGAATGCTCGTGCTTCCTGATGTGTGATTTGCCCAGGGGGACGCAATGGCACCATTTTGGAAGCATTTTCTGATTACTTAGATTGCCGGTGGCTGCGTAAAATACATGATATTGTGGCGGATCTTCTTAGTTAGTTAGTATAATAGTTTATAATGGTGTTTGCAGTGTGTAAAATGGTTTACATGATTAAGTTGCTGAGACTTTTTTCGATTAAATGTCTCGCTCTGAACCCCAAATGGGGTCCAAGAGGTTTTAATACTACATACTTTGTACTACATACTTCATACTACATACTGCATACTACGTACTTTATACTACATACTACATACTTCATACTACTTACTTATTCAGTATGTACTGCCTCCTGCCTTCTACAATAAAGTAGGATTTTACCAGCAGACTGTATGCACTGAAGTATGCTCAAGCGACAGCTGTCTGAAAGCCTCCTGCCAGTGGGTCCGCTCTGAAAAATTTCCAGTCAAGCATTATTTGGGAAAACTGCCCACATGTCTAAATGGTTACTTTCTTGCCTGAAAACGTATTACAAATTTCTGCCATACTATTCATGAACATTTTTAGCTAAGCTAACTAGGCAACATTTTCATTAACTCCTAAGCATATTGTAACAGTCTCATGTCTCATCATAATCAACGTCATCCTCACTGGCAACAAGCTCTTGCCAAAGAGATGTTATTTTATGATCTATATATCGATGGGACTGTTTTTCTTACATCCATTCTATCTCACCCGTTTGTTAATTCATAGAGAAATAAATGCTCTATTTCTTTGAACAACAGCGCTTTCATTTTAGTTTGTTTATATAGATCGTCAGATTGGATATATGAACACACCCTCAACAGTATGGCAAACAAGTAACTGTCACACATTGACTGTCCTTGCTTGCTCTGCTGCTGTCTCCTCAGACAGTCCTAGTGGTGCTCTTAATAATAACCGAACGGTATATTCCAGCAGCACTCTGAATTCATGAACAGCCCAGTTTGTGCCAGAGTGCGCTCCAACTCTCGGAGTCACCATTTACGAATGCACGCTTTGTTATAACAGGTCACACTATTTCCTTTTTTGTTCAGAGTCATTGGTATATTAATATCTTCCATTACTTTATATTTTCGTATGCAGTAACATATTTCCATTTTTCCAAAAAACAGCACAAACCGGAAAGGGGTAAATGGTAAAATATGTTTTTTGGTAAATTGGGTGAAGTGACCGAAAAATAAATATCTACTTTAAAAAAAATCCAAAGTAAAGCAGACAATGGATTCACAGCACTGCTCATTTTCCGATCAGGCAGTGGAAGCAGAATGTGTAGTTTGGATAGATTACATCACAATTTAGCTGTCTGTAGATTTCTCTGTGATTTCAGTGGCCATATGTTTCTAGTTTAGGCCAAGCATTTTACATAAAATGTGGGTCAACCTCACAAAAACTGCAACAAAAAAACAAATTGAATGGATTTTGTTTTCAAAATCTGTCCTGAATGAAAAAAAAGTTCATGACATTTGTCACATTTAAAAAAATCTCCAACATATAATCCTACCACAAATGCCTTTTTGGCCATGGTCTGACCCTGTCAAATACCAATTACAAAAAACTAGAAATTGTACTTCAAATGCAAGCAACATAAATACTGCCCATCTTTGATTGTAACCCTTTCAAATATGAAGTAATTATTGTCACTTGGGCAGATGGTGGCCATATATCCTGGTTATCAGGATTTTCCCTTCAGATTATTCCCTTTTTGAATGTCAAAGAGGATACCTTTAGGGTTACGAAACAAGTAAAAATAGCTTGTTGCAATTTGTGTGAGGTCAGGTTACATTCATTTTCCACACCAAATGTATAGCTGCCATTGAAAGTTAGTTTGGGGTCACTAAATTTAGATTGAACTTCAAAGCACAAACATCTTTTACAACGTGTGACGGTGAGCCATCAGCAGCACATATGGTCTGTGTAAAAATGACATGTGAGTGTAGCGTACTTACGTGGACAGCTGGTTAAGGTGGCATGCTGTTGCCGTCTGGCTCCAGGCTGACCTATCCAGCTTCGTTTAGAGCAGCTGCAGCTTCCACATCTGTCTGCAGGTTGACCGGAAAACCTATCTGTCTAACAACAGAAGAGAGAGGGAGGATATCAGGATGGAGGGAGAGAGAGAGAAGAGGGGAGGGAGAGAAAAACAGAGATAACTTCTACTTTCTTAATGACTTGATAGATACATTTTGCTTCAGATGTGACAGAATGACAGACTCAAACACTCAATTTTCTCTGCTTTCTTGTCATCTTTCTTCTCATTCTCTTACTCCTCAATCCCACTCTCTTCCTATTTTAGGACCCGCCTCTCATTTTCCAGGGCAGCAATTTTTTCCCCGTAGAATGGCTGTGTCTCCTGCCATCTTGTGGCCTAAATTATTATCACCAGTGATTGCTGTTATCACAGCAACATGAACCAGATTTCAATTTTCAGTAGCTATTATTGTTGGGAGTTGCTTGTGTGTATTTGCAGCCTGAATACCAGTTGTCACAGTGACAGTGAGTTTGGGTGTGATTTACTACCAGCCACGAAAGCCTTCTGAGTATGTGTGTGCGTCATCATGGCACAATGTGGTCCTGGGGAATTACCACAGCAGAGGTTTTGGGTACTTTGCCAGGTGTTTACATTTTTGTCTGTGGACAGATTTTGTCACTGCAATTTGTAAGATGCAGTCATGAAATTTTGCAGGTGTGTAGTTGAAATCAAAATGAAGGTGTAATTCAAAGATGGGCATGGTCAGAGCAAGGTTTGTGACGGACATCTATTCTTCTCAAAATCTTGTGGTCTTTTGGCGGATTTAAAGGACAAAGGTTGACCAAGGTGAACAGTTATTCTTGCTTACTGACATGACGGAAATACTGGCTTTGTGTAAAATAAATGAAAATGATTAACATGTGGACATGGTTATATCTTTGACTTTAACCCTCCTGTTATGTTCGTTTTTTAGGTACAGCCATGATGTTCGCGGGTCAATATGACCCGGTGCAGGTTTAATCATCCAAAAGTTGTCAGAAACCAAAAAATCCTAATAAATATAGTTTGTACCTCATCACCAACACCCTTACTAACAATTCAATCAGTTTTTAGTGGAATGGAGTTATTCCCCCCTCCATAGATCATAGTTCAATGAGGGTAACTCACTCGTTTTAATGAAAAATACATGTTAAAACAATTTTTTAGGTACATTGGAAAAACCTAGATGTAAATTGCATTAGTCTACCATAACATGTATTTTCTTCTAAATTTTTTTTACATTTTGAAACTTTCTTTTTTTCATGGGGTGATGTAGATAAATGGAGAAGAGACACCTCTGCTGTTCAGGGTCATATTGACCCGCTCACTCAAAATCAAGCCAAATGAGTCATAAGGATTTGTATTGAAAGTAAACTGTATTTATGTTTATTTATAGTGTTAAGAAACACACATTTACAAAAATGAACAAGATATCAACACAATGAACGAGGTGTGTGTGTGTGTGTGTGTGTGTGTGTGTGTGTGTGTGTGTGTGTGTGTGTGTGTGTGTGTGTGTGTGTGTGTGTGAAATGGGGTGAAACATGTTGGGAGGAGTAAGAGATACTTTGTCTCACATTTTCAAAGAAAGAAATGGTCTAAACTTGACCCCTTTGATCCCTTATAGCCTCCACTTCACTGCCGGGTCAAATTGACCCCGAACATCATCTCTGTTATATAAACATGCAGGGGGGGGTTGCAAATACATGATTGGGTAGGACTCCCAAGCAACCCTTTCGTATGTTTCTCCCCTCTCCTGCTAAGTGTGGGTGGAGTTTTCCCGCGAGAAAAAAAAAGGTTTCCCTTTCCTTTCTCGCACAGGTGCGGTGTGTGTGTGTGTGTGTGTGTGTGTGTGTGTGTGTGTGTGTGTGTGAAATCGGGTGAAACATGTTGGGAGGAGTAAGAGATACTTTGTCTCACATTTTCAAAGAAAGAAATGGTCTAAACTTGACCCCTCTGATCCCTTATAGCCTCCACTTCACTGCCGGGTCAAATTGACCCCGAACATCATCTCTGTTATATAAACCTGCAGGGGGGGGTTGCAAATACATGATATTTTTTATTTTTTTTTTTTCACGTAGATTACCCTAATTAAGGCAAGCAGAAGAAGTTTCATACAGAAAAAAAAATTGTAAATATTTTTTCTAGATTTTCAAACTTTGAAACGGGTCAATTTGACCCGCAACATAACAGGAGGGTTAAGGCCTTATGACTTAAAGATTTGGCCCGTCAGATGATCAGAGTTGAGGGATGTTGGTAGAACGCTGTTTCGCTGCAACATTTACTGTAAACTGTCTCTGAGTGGAATTTTGTTCTGAATGAACCATCGATGAAAATGCATTAAATTAGTCAAAGAATGCACACAAGTTTAAGACTTGTGTGCACACGTGAATGTGCCTACACAACCTTGTCTCCCAGAAACTATGATTATATACAACTAATTTACAGCAGAAAATATTTTTTTGAGGGAAACGTAATGCAGACCATGTTACATTTCAAGAAACATAAAGAGAAGACAGGTTATTAGTTAATGTGTATGACAAGTGTTGATACTAAAGCTAGGTTATCAGCATAACACATTTCATGTGTATATTCATTTTAGTTATTATGCAGGAGAAAAGATAACACATCCAATAAAGTGTACAGCTTTGAATGTATATGTGTGTTCCATACTTGACAGAGCAGGATATTGTCTGTTTCGGACATTTGGAGTTGTGCGCTATGGTCATATTGCATAGCCTGTTCAGATTTGCACCGCAACAGCTGTTGCTGATAGGAACTGAAACTGAACAGAAAAATGTAACCACCAGATCCCAAAGAGAGGGTGAGCAGAGCAGATGAAAAACTGGCTCTTGTTTCTCTAAGGCAGTGAGGTCACTTCCTGTTGGGTTCCTGTGTTGGCGAGGACAGACAAGACACCAGAACACCTAGTACTCCCAGAACCATGATGCTGGGTGGAGGCGGGCAGCTGGTTACTTTCCGACATATTAACATAATATAAGTCAGACTATAGTTTTTTTCTGGGAAGAACAAGGTAATAATATGACGCCGGTTCCTACAAACGTATTACGTAATGTGCCAACGTTGCACTAAAGATATGAGGCAGGTGATCCAGAATGTCTGAGGCTACAACAGCAAGCGGGCCCTTATCATCTTTTATGATCGCTTTGATCTCCTCAACCTAGAGTCAGCGGCCAATGTCAGGATCCACAGAAGATGTGAGGAAAACCCAACAAGTTTGCAGATGACACTACCGTCATTAGCTGAATTTAAAAGCAATGATGAGATTTTATGAAGAGAGAAACCTGCAGAGTGGAGCTCAGAGAACAGCCTACTGCTCAATGTCAGTAAAGCCAAGGAGCTGATTGTTGTTCGGGTTTGGTAAACATGAAACCAATCAGCAACGTTGTGGAAAGGTCAATAATGTGATAAAGACTTGAAAACAATTCGTCAGCAACGTAAATCTATAACGTTACGATGGACGGACATACAACGTTGTTTAATGACCGTCTGCTGACGTAATCACAATGTTGGGTAATTATATTATGTTGTCAAATGTAACTTTTTTAGAACGTAATTCTAACATATTTACAATGTTGTTTTGTGCATCTCAGTAATGGGGCCCCGTTTCTGCATTTTGTAGTAAGTAAGTAATTTGATATGTAATGCAGATGTTACGAGACCAATAGAGGATGTTAATAGTATGTTTCCATAACCACATTTCGTTTGGAGGAGTGTGTTTCCTTCTATCTCTGTTTCCAGTCTTCATTTACATAAATATACTGTATATTCTACCGAGGTTCCGCTTTTCAAACTAATTGTCAGGTCCCAACAATCAGTCACCACATAAAACTGTTTAATTGTCTAAGTCTATTTTTTTGTTTTTAGTATTATGCTTTAATAATATATTACTATTATCCTACCAGGTAGTCTGTTGACTGGACACTCATCAGCCCTTAGCAAATGATAACAACACGTGAATAAAAATGGGAGTATGGACTGCCCATTCTTCCGACAGCTCATTATTCCAAAACACCAATAGTCAGACATTTAGTTATTTATTTTTTGACAAAAACTTAAACTTTTTTACAATACATACAGGTACAATTTGACCTCTGCATTTAACCCATCCTAAGCATTTGTAGGAGCAATGGGCTGCTGTAAAACACCCGGGGGTCAACTTGGGGTTCAGTGTCTTGCTCAAGGACACTTCGACATGCGGAAAGCAGGAGCCGCGGATTGAATCGCCAACTTTGTGATTAAAGCAAAACACACTTTACATTAGGGTTGGTACATTAGAAAAACATCATTCTGAGATGTTAGGAAAACAATGTTCAGAGAACGTTCTGAAAACTAGGTTCCAAGTACATAAGTAAAACAACTTTCCCAGAAACTTCAAAAAAACAAGTTTCAAAAACGTCAAGCAAAGATAACCACAGAAAGAAGAAATTACTTTTTCGAGAATGTTAGGAATACAACGTTCTGCAAAAACGTCTCAAGAACGTAACAAAAACAACATTCCAAAAATGTAAGGAGAAAGTTAGGAAAACAACGTTCCCAGAACGTTGTATTCCTAACGTTCTGGATACGATGTTCCCAGAACATTAGAAGAACATTAGGGAAGTTATGAAAACGTAAGAAAAACAATGTTCTGAGAATCAACATTCCAAGTACATTGTTCTTTGTAATCTTCAAATGCTTGCGATCATGTCTTGTCTTCTCAACCACCACCACTGATATGGGCACAGCCTTTATTTTATTTGACCATCCTTTGGTTTGTGCCATTGGTGCAGGATCAAGCCCACATTGTGCAAGCAATATCCTGTAGCACTTTAATCAAATGGAAAAGTGGGATTATTTAGTTTTGCTAGCAATGCTGAAACCTTGACGCTGGATAATGAAAACTATAGCTAGTCATAACTAAACATTAGCATAAAATATAACAATATATTGACGCAATATCTGTGCAAAAACACATTTGTTCCTCTATATGTATTATTGTTTCAGATATTTTAAAACAACTATTCCAGAAATTTGCAATCATTTCTTTTGGTTTATCTCTCACCAATATTCTAGAAAATGACATTTTTGACAGGCCATGTGCAAAAGCCTGACAGTAGCCAGACAGCAACAGTAACCAAGAGGTGCGGGACTTAGCAAAGAGCCAATTGAGCATTAACCCCTGTAATGTGAAAACAGGGAGCAACCTTTCTTACCGGTAAAATATCCGGCATTGAAAATTACCGACCAATTGCTCTGGCTAGTGAACATTTTAAAGTATTAGAACAAATTCTCTTAGATAGGCTTCAAGAATACATAATAACCACTGATAATCAATTTGGTTTTAAAAGTAAACATAGCACAGACTTATGTATATATGCACTGAAGGAAGTTGTTAGTAAGTACAGGAGACATAACACTACAGTATTTATGGGTTTCCTGGATGCATCTAAAGCTTTTGACCGCATTAAACATGGTACATTTTTTATCAAACTACAAGAGCGAGGGCTCCCTCCATACTTGATTAGGATTCTGCACTTTTGGTATTCACATCAAACCATGCGAGCTAGATGGGGTAAGAGTGTATCTGCACCCTTCCTACTGACCAATGGCGTCCGACAAGGTGGAATACTGTCACCTGCTCTTTTTAATCTGTATATAGATGATCTTTCTAAAAAGTTAAAAGACTGTAACACAGGATGTATGGTGGGGGAAAGTCTTATTAACCATCTGATGTACGCTGATGACTTAGTGGTCCTGTCTCCTTATAGCGCTGGTTTACAGCAATTGCTCAGAGTCTGCTCGCGGTATGGCGTGCAGTATGACATCAAATTCAACTCTAAAAAGAGTGTTATCGTGATTGCTAGAACCAAGGAGGATCAGAAGCTACATTTTCCCTCGTTTTTTATGGGAGGCCAAGAGCTAAATGTGGTGCACAAAATGAAATATTTGGGTCACATCATCAGGAATGACCAAAGTGATGATGACGATGTGCAGCGGCAGTGTTGCAAATTGTATGCTGTTGAGAGATCGTAAAAAAGTATGTTATAATTTGTTCACTTTTTATAACTGTCACAAACATATAGTTTGTTAACTTTTTATAATCAGCACAATATATAACTTGTTTATACTTATTGTTGGAATGCTGTCAAGCATTCCAACAACTACTGTTATAACAATTGTTATCCTGTTTCTTTATTCCACTATTTCTTCCGTCCCCCTTTTTTTGAAACGCTTCTGCTCCTTCATTTTCTAAGCTACAGAAACTGTTCAACTACCAAAATGTTCAGCTCTTTCAGCAGAGGGGTGCTATGACTTTTCATATTTCTAATCTTTAAACTTTTTGAATTATTAAGCTTTTTGCAACTTTTTTTTGAATGGGTTTTTATGGAGAATATTTTCAAATATTTCAAATAATTCTTCAACTTTCAAATCCTTCTTCTTCCTCATACTTTCAGCTACAGACACCATTTCAACTTTAAAATACTGAGAAAATATTTAGCTATTATTGTATGTTATAATCTTTTTTATATCTTTTATACTTTTTGAACTGTCCCATTTGAACTTTTATGATTTTTTCAGTCCTTTTCTGCCTTTATAATGGGTGTGTATTGCGCAGCTTAGAGTGCATGATGTCACCGCTAGAGTGAAGAGCAGCTTCAGATTCTTGTGAAAAAAATATTTGTCTTTTGCCTCTGCCTCCACAATTTTCACTCTTCATATATATTTTAATGATCTTGAAGTAGCTAATCGTGTCGTTGTCGTACACAAGTGACTGTGGAATCCCACAGATTTACACATTTGCAGAAAATCACTTAATTGAGAGGAAAAACCAACGTTCTGCTCCATAGAGCTCAATGTTAAATCTGACCACTCATTTCTCAAAGAAAGCAGACGGTACCAGTTTTGTATATTGCGCTGGAGCTCACATTTTTAACACCACAAACATAAAAAACACATCATTGCGTTCGGCAGAGTCTTATCTTTCTCACGGTATCCATATTTTATTGATTAGTCTCATGGTTTTGGTATAAGGGGCATATGTTCGACAGGTAGTTTTGTTGAAAATCGCTGTTCACTCTAATCTCTCACACAGGTGCTGCAATCACCAACCAGTGCACCCAAGCACACAGGTGTTTCTATGAGCTCGTTAGTGATGTTTATAAACATACAGAGGCACTGAGACACACACGCACACATGACTTGGAGATATGCGTGATGCTGCTCAGCCAATCAAATATGGGTATTCTGACAAGTTTCCTGATTCCAGTGAGATGTACACACACCATGACACAAGTGGGCGAGACGAGGAAAGACCTGGCAGAGCAGGACAATAGTTACTTTAGCTGTAAATGTTAAAACATAGGACAATCTCCAAATGAGAATGATTGCCAGAGAGATCAGAGTGTCTGTCTGTCTCTCTCTGTCTGGTTATCTCTGTCTGTCACTCTCTCCCTCCGTCTGTCTGTGTCTCACTGTCTCTCTGTCTGTCTGACATGGAGGGATTGTTAGACCTCCTATCTGTCTGCCTGTTTGTGTCTCTCTCCCACTCACTCAGTCCATTTAACTATCTGTCTGCCTGCCTGTCTGTCTCCTTCTCCCACTCACTCAGTCCATCTGCCTGTCTGTCTCTCTCACACTCATTCAGTCCATATTACTGTCTGTCTGCCTGCCTGTCTCTCTCTCACACTCACTCAGTCCATCTAACTGTCTGTCTGCCTGCCTGTCTCTCTCTCACACTCACTCAGTCCATCTAACTGTCTGTCTGCCTGTCTGTTCTCCATGAACAGGCTGCTGGCACACAGGTGTTCGTGATTAAGGTAATCAGCAATGTTGATAAACACAGACTCACAGACACACGCGCACATACACTTCTCTCTTTCTCTGTCTCTCTGTGTCTCTCATTCAGTCATTCAGGTCTTGGATACTTTTAGAGGACCCCCCCCACACACACTTATTCTAATGCTACTAATACTTATACGACTTATAATACTTCTACTACAACTACAACTTCTACTACTACTACAACAAATATCGCTACTGCTGACATTGTTTAAGCCACAGAAACCATTCAAATATTAAAATGTTCAGCTCTTTCAGGAGAGGAGTGATATGACTTTTCATATTTGTAAGCTTTAAACTTTGAATTATTCAGCTTTTTGCAACCTTTTTTTAATTGGATATCTATGGAGAAAATCTTCAAATCCTCTTAAACTTCTTCAACTTTCAAAGCCTTCTTCTTTCTCATACTTTCAGCTACAGACACCATAGTTAAACATTTCAACTAGAAGGGTTTTCAGCAGTGCAGTTTAAATGCTTTCAGGCTACAACATTTTTCAGACAGGTAGTCTCCCATTTCTGTATTTTCAGCAATTTGTAATCTTTAAACTTTTTGAATTATTAAGCTTTTTGCAATTTTTTTTGAATTGGATATCTATTTTCAGCAATGTTTTTGCAATTAATTTAGTAGTGCTTTTTCTTCAGACGAACTTGGGAATTTTCCCTGTTTGCTGTGTTCAGCTACTATTAACCAGTAACATATACACAATATTTAAACATTTTTAAAATAGACCTTCTAGTTACAGAATTGTAGTCTCTTTTGTATGGGTTACAATTTTCGAGAAAAGGCCTAAAAAAAGGCTTAGGGTCCAAAAGGTTAAAATGTTCAGCTCTTTCAGGAGAGGAGTGATATGACTTTTCATATTTCTAATCTTTAAACTTTTTGAATTATTAAGCTTTTTGCAACTTTTTTTTTTAATGGGTTTCTATGGAGAATATTTTCAAATACTTCAAATAATTCTTCAACTTTCAAATCCTTCAAAAGTTTGTTGCGCTTCTCCTCACCTGCTTACCTTTTATTGAGTACAGCGCTGTTTGATCAGGTCCGTAAGGTGAGAAGAATGGCTCGACGGCGGGCAGGGCAGCGCCTCCTCCGGTCTGGAGATTCGGCTGAAGTCCGGAGTCTGTTGTCGTTTCACTAATCTACTCACGAAATTTACAAAACCATCGACCTCTGCTACCAAATGTGTTAGTGAAAGAGGACACAGACTAGACTGAACTCAATAGACTTAAAATCAAACAAAGTATTTATTCTTAACAGGAGTATTCTGACGCAGCAGATCGATACAAGCTCGGACCTAAATCAAAACTATCTGTGACAGCAAAGAAAAAGGCACTCCCCAACGGGGGGCACAAAACTATATAGTCCTTAAGGGCATTTTTGTGATTGGTTGACTATTGTTGGAGGCGGCTCTTGGTTTAAACTTTCTGAGAGCCTCATTGGTGCACAGGACGTCCGTCCCTACCGGCACCCGGATAGCCGCTCCAGCGATGAGTCAGATCAGTGTGTGTGTGTGTGTGTGTGTGTGTGTTTGAGAGTGCGTTCTGAGGCCAAGGTCGCTTAACTGCTTCTTAGTTGAAACTGTTATTTTGTACCAAGCAGTGGCAAGACCGGGAGTACCTGGTTTCTGTTATTGGTCAGTTAACGATGGGCCTCTGCGTGGGTGAGAATCACTGCAGCCTCACTCTGTGACTTACACTTAGAGACATATTATGATTACTGCACATAGCATATGGTTTAAGCTTCACTAAATGTGTTTACGAATACATAGCAGTGTTTACAAATATATAGCAGTGTTTACAATATCATCATTATAAACATTGTAGAAGATGCTGTTTTTTACTGTAATGATACACACTGGCTAATGGATCAGGTAGACTACAGTACTGTACTGACTCAGTTCATCTAGTCATTATAAATACATTAAAATCACTGCCTGACTTACTATAATGTTTTATCATATTATTATATGTCTTTTATCAAATAATTCTTATCACAAATTCATGTCAACCAGCTCCAAACAATTAATTATATATAGATGTGACTGAAAACAAAATGGACGTGAAAGATTCCATCATTGCTAGGTTACATCTGAGTGCATCATTAATATACGATGATAATTTAAACGTAAACAACGCCTCAGATGGTCAAGAACAGTGTTTTCTCAACTTTCTCCTGACGATTTGTTGCAGTTTCGCATCTACAGACGATTTGGTACATCAACAACTACAGACTCACAGAGACTGAAGGAAGAAACACAACTGACACTGTGGGAAACGTGAGATTTAAACACTTTGAGTGGTTTTTATGTGTTTTAGCGTCGAGACGTTTAGCTAAAGCTAATGTTTTGAGCTAGCTAAGATAACGTTTAGCTAGCTTAAAATAAGTTCTTTTAAGCTAGCTAAACTTCTATCGGTTCTGCCTTGAACACTCCCTCACTGAAACAAAAAACTAATAAAACTAATTCATATCATCATAAATATGATTCATATCATCATTATAAACATTGTAGAAGATGCTGTTTTTTACTGCAATGATATACACTGGCTAATGGATCAGGTAGACTACAGTACTGTACTGACTCAGTTCATCTAGTCATTATAAATACATTAAAATCACTGCCTGACTTACTATAATGTTTTATCATATTATTATATGTCTTTTATCAAATAATTCTTATCACAAATTCATGTCAACCAGCTCCAAACAATTAATTCACTGTGGCTTTGTGGCACAAAGGCAGTAAAACTGGCTTTGTGCCAAAGCACACTGACTGTAATCCTGCGGGCTTAATTGTTGGAATGCTTTTAAGCATTCCAAGTATTGTTATCCTGTTTCTCTTTATTGTTGGAATGCTGTTAAGTATTTCAACGATTGTTATTGTTAGTGAAAGAGGACACAGACAAGACTGAACTCAAAATACCTAAAATCAAACAAAGTGTTTATTCATAACAGGAGTATTCTGACGCAGCAGATCGATACGAGCTCGGACCTAAATCAAAACTATCTGTGACAGCAAAGAAAAAGGTGCTCCCCAAGGGGGGGCTCAAAACTATATAGTCCATAAGGGCGTTTTTGTGATTGGTTGACTATTGTTGGAGGCGGCTCTTGGTTTAAACTTTCTGAGAGCCTCATTGGTGCACAGGACGTCCGTCCCTACCGGCACCCGGATAGCCGCTCCAGCGATGAGTCAGATCAGTGTGTGTGTGTGTGTGTGTGTGTGTGTGTGTGTTTGAGAGTGCGTTCTGAGGCCAAGGTCGCTTAACTGCTTCTTTGTTGAAACTGTTATTTTGTACCAAGCAGTGGCAAGACCGGGAGTACCTGGTTTCTGCTATTGGTCAGTTAACGATGGGCCTCTGCGTGGGTGAGAATCACTGCAGCCTCACTCTGTGACTTACACTTAAAGACATATTATGATTACTGCACATAGCATATGGTTTAAGCTTCACTAAATGTGTTTACGAATACATAGCAGTGTTTACAAATATATAGCAGTGTTTACAACTATATAGCAGTGTTTACAAATATGTAGCCTATTTGTTTAAGCTTATTCTTAATGTGTTTACATTATCCTGTTTCTCTTTATTCCACTATTTCTTCCGTCCCCCTTTTTTGGCACTTATCTCCAACATTTTTTAAGCTACAGAAACTTTTCAAATATCAAAATGTTCAGCTTTTTCAGCTTATTTCCGCTATGCCTTTTATATTTCTAATCTTTAAACTTTTTGAATTATTAAGCTTTTTGCAACTTTTTTTTGAATGGGTTTCTATGGAGAATATTTTCAAATATTTCAAATAATTCTTCAACTTTCAAATCCTTCTACTTCCTCATACTTTCAGCTACAGACACCATTTCAACTTTAAAATACTGAGAACATCTTAAGCTATTATTGTATGTTATAATCTTTTTGATATCTTTTATACTTTTTGAACTGTCCCATTTTAACTTTTATGATTTTTTCAGTCCTTTTCTGCCTTTATAATGGGTGTGTATTGCGCAGCTTAGAGTGCGTGATGTCACCGCTAGAGTGAAGAGCAGCTTCAGATTCTTATGAAAAAAATATTTGTCTTTTGCCTTTGCCTCCACAATTTTCACTCTTCATATATATTTTAATGATCTTGAAGTAGCTAATCATGTCGTTGTCGTACACAAGTGACTGTGGATTCCACAGATTTACACATTTGCAGAAAATCACTTAATTGAGAGGAAAAACCAACTTTCTGCTCCATAGAGCTCAATGTTAAATCTGACCACTCATTTCTCAAAGAAAGCAGACGGTACCAGTTTTGTATATTGCGCTGGAGCTCACATTTGTAACACCACAAACATAAAAAACACATCATTGCGTTCGGCAGAGTCTTATCTTTCTCACGGTATCCAAATTTTATTGATTAGTCTCATGGTTTTGGTATAAGGGGCATATGTTCGACAGGTAGTTTTGTTGAAAATCGCTGTTCACTCTAATCTCTCACACAGGTGCTGCAATCACCAACCAGTGCACCCAAGCACACAGGTGTTTCTATGAGCTCATTAGTGATGTTTATAAACATACAGAGGCACAGACACACACGCACACACAGCTTGGAGATATGCGTGATGCTGCTCAGCCAATCAAATATGGGTATTCTGACAAGTTTCCTGATTCCAGTGAGATGTACACACACCATGACACAAGTGGGCGAGACGAGGAAAGACCTGGCAGAGCAGGACAATAGTTACTTTAGCTGTAAATGTTAAAACATAGGACAATCTCCAAATGAGAATGATTGCCAGAGAAATCAGAGTGTCTGTCTGTCTCTCTCTGTCTGGTTATCTCTCCCAGTCTGTCACTCTCTCCCTCTGTCTGTCTGTGTCTCACTCTCTCTCTGTCTGTCTCTCTATGCACACGACTTGGAGGGATTGTTAGACCTCCTTTCTGTCTGTCTGTCTCTCTCTCCCACTCACTCAGTCCATCTAACTGTCTGTCTGCCTGTCTGTCTCTCTCTCGCACTCACTCAGTCCATCTGTCTGTCTGCCTGCCTGTCTCTCTCTCACACTCACTCAGTCCATCTAACTGTCTGTCTGCCTGTCTGCCTGTCTCTCTCTCACACTCACTCAGTCCATCTAACTGTCTGTCTGCCTGTCTTTTTCTCACTCTCTCACACTCATTCACTCAGTCTATCTCTCTCTCTCTCTGTTTTCTGTGTCTCTCTCTCATACAGTCATTCAGGTCTTAGAGATTTTGAGAGGACTTTTCCCTTTTTTAAGCTACAGAAACCGTTCGACTATCAAAATGTTCAACTCTTTCAGGAGTGGGCTGATAGAACTTTTCACATTTGTAATCTTTAAATCTTTTGAATTATTAAGCTTTTTGCAATTTTTTTTTCATTGGATATCTATTTTCAGCAATGTTTTCGCAATTAATTTCAGCTTTCAGCATTCCAACGCATTTTCAGCAGGAAATGCATTTTCTAGTTATAACTGATGTAATATAAACTGTTTTATCTCATGATAAGTTATTTAGAATATAAACTGTTTTATTTCATGATAGAAGTGATAGAAACATAAACTGCTTCGACACTTTATGTAACAGTCACTTTAGCCTTGAATAGTGCTTCGGTTCTATCCGGACCAATCCAGTTACAACCAGTTACATTCTGTTGTTAACTCTGGTACCAGATGCCTCCTGTATGTGTGACGCATGTGATTAGGGGAGGTACTAGAATCATAATAGTATAAAAGAAACAGAAAAACTGTAAGATACGTGCTCCCTTCCTTTGTTGCTTTTCCCCCATCTCTAGAGACGGGACAGATTTCTTCATAAGAAGTTAGAAACCCCGGTTTAAAGGGAGAGATTTCCTTAATAGACCCTTCGGCGTCTTGCCTCCCGAGCGGGAGTAGAACAGCCTTTTGCTGTCCCATTCAGAGATAGGAGAGAAGACAGCATAAAAAAGAAAAAACCACACAGCAAGAGCTGAGTGAGAGACCCTGAAAACAAGCAGGGATTGCCAGCATTAGTTTTAACAGAACTGAGTGTTTCAGTGAGTTTAAATTGATCTATGTGATTGCTTTGGAAAAACTTTAATAAAACCACAGCCTTACCATTTGTAAGTGACTGGACCCAAACTAGAGACTCTGGTTTTTTAGAACAGTTTGACCCTCTTCCCTGTCCCTCATCCGTGTGATACAGAGGTGAAGACCAACTCTACCAGAGGAACTTAAGGTAAGTTCCCTGGGTGAAGACTTGGCAGTGTTAGTCATAAATGGTGAGAATGTTCACAATAGTACAGTACAGACGTTCTACATAACTATTCATACTGGGTGTTACAGCCTACTGAGAGCGCCTAGGGCGTAGCCATACAAGACTCTCAGGAAGACAATTAATTCCGAAAATCCTAACGATTCAGCTACGGGGTGAGATAAAAGGCCTACGGTATTGTTCTGAGACCTCTAAGGGGAACATATATCCTCACAGGTGGAACAGCCGAAGGAGTAACCACCGTGTTAGGTGCGCACGCCTGTCCCGCTTTTCAACGGGGCGGGATCCGTTCATGCTACAATGCACGAGCTAATATGCTGGCACGTAAATTTCACATGTGTACAGATGACGTTAAAACAGCTCTCTTCAGAGCCTACTGTACTCCACTGTATACAGCCCACCTGTGGTGCAGCTATAGTAAAGCCAAAATGAAAAAGATACAGGTGGCATTTAATGATGCTTTCAGAATCTTGCTCAAGCTTCCAAGATGGACAAGTCCAAGTCATATGTTTGTGAGTCGTAATGTTCCCACCTTCCATGCTGTGTTGAGGAATTCAGTGTGGCTTTGTGGCACAAAGGCAGTAAAACTGCCTGTGCCAAAGCACACTGACTGTAATCCTCTGGGCTTAATAATAATAATAATAATAATAATAATCTTTATTTTGGCACGCTTCTCCTCACATAGCGTTGCCAACAGCGACGCGAAAAGTATATCCAAACGTGTGGCCCGATTGGGAATAGTGTGCTATGACTTTTATAAGAGATTCGCCCAGCGGTTTTCCCGAAAATCTCGAAAAACGGAGCAAAATCGCCCCATTGACTTGAATGGGGTTTCGGCGTGAAGAGAGCAAAAAAAACACTGAACTTTGGACCCATATTGACAAGCCATACTTTAACGTAGAAAAATGATTTAAAGTTTAAAACGTAGACAAAACGCTGGACGTTATTGAGCCAAATGGACATTTTGATCCATTAGACTCCATGTTAAATCTCACTCATTTCTCAAAGAAAGCAGACGGTACCACTTTTGTATATTGCTCTGCAGCTCACATTTTTAACACCACAAACATAAAAAACACATCAGCGCGTTCGCCAGAGTCTTATCTTTCTCACTGTATCCATATTTTGGCACTCAGACTCCTGCTTTTTGTTAAAAGGAGGCAGGAGTTTTGTTCAAAATCACTGTTTACTGAAACGTTTCTCAATCAGTCTGCCTCTAACACCAGGTGCGTCCTCACCATGGCAACCAGTTACACACACACGCACGCAGGCTCTCTCTGTCTGTCTCTACACAGTGTCTCACTCACTCACTCTGTCTCTCTCTATATTTCTGCCCCCCCCTCCCATTTCAAAATAAAAGCCCCACAGAGTGAATCCTAACTGGAATACTTGTGAAGAAGCCTGCCATTTAATAATCTCTGTGTTTGTGTCAAACATTATGAATATGTCTCCTCTCCCCCTCTCTCACCCACCCAGTCCCACCCTTTCAAAATAAAAGCCCCATAGATTAACTGTATCTTAACATGAAGCTCAGAATGAGGTTCGTACAGAAATGATGGGCGCGTTAGCGCCCATCATTTCCAAAGGCTTCTCAAACAAATGTATTTATCTCAAATACAGAAATGATGGGAGCCACTAGCTATGTCCAGTACAGAAATGACGGGAGCCATTTGTGGACTGTCAATCCAAGAGTATGAATCTAAAATGCAGAAAAGAGAGTAGCACTATCTCAATTGAACCTGAACGACACTACCGGTAACATCGGCGTGTGTGTATATTGCGACGTCTACGGGCAGTAGAAGCCACACTGTCAAAATTTCTTGCGAAATTTTCTAGTTTTATCTACAAATTTAAATGTTGATTAAATGACTCAGAAAATGTAATTATAAAAGCCTTAACTGATCCAACATAAAGTGACACACGGTGTTCTTCTTGTTTCTGGAAACATTGGAACAAATGTGACTTTTTTACCTGCAATGACTACACCTGTATCTTGGTGTCCTCGTATTGTATAGTATTTTATATATTGTTGTTGTATTTGTGTTTTTTTGCTATATGGACTCATGAGTCTGAAATAAAAGTTGAATATTACCTTCCCTGGGGTAAAAAAACATCACCATAACCTGTGCACAATTTACAATCAATCTGCTGGCAGGATCCAAAGCTTCATTTTAGTTGATGGGATTTAAAAAAAATCATCAGCAGTAGTCATGTTAAGACGATTGGGGGGTTTCTGTTTCCGTCACAGACAACATATGTTAGCACTGAAGGTTGTCACTCACGCACACACACACACACACACACACACACACACACACACACACACACACACACACACACACACACACACACACACACACACACACACACACACACACACACACACACACACTCACCAACACTGTGGCTCCAGTCAGACAAAGTTATTTGGAAGTGCTAGTACAAATTTTTCTGTAATTCTTGGAAATAGTGTTGTGCTTCTCCTACTTCTGAGAATTTATTTTGTCAACCACAAACTCTAAATGAAACGGAAAATGTATAGATGAGTGAGAAAAACTGTCTGTGTGTGGTTGAACCAGGAAGTCATCTGCAGACAACAGGCAGTTTGGGCAGGAGTTTTATTGTTTACTTTTGTTTCTCTTCCAATAAAGTTTGATAACCTGTCTGATTGTCTAATCACTTTTGTTTTTTCGAACCATTACCAACATTGTCGTTGTCCCAAGACCTCATCAATAACCAGGTTACTAAAACAGTATAATAACCTAAAGGGAAAACAAGGTTATAAAAACAAGTAAAGAGATTTAATATAGACAGACAAACATACAGACTAATAATGTGCCCAAAAGAAAATGTATAGACACAGGGGTCGGACTTTGCCATTCGGCAAAGTAGGCCATAGTTTTGTTATAGTGTTTGAATATAAAACATATACAATTATGTTACTTTTCTCACTCATAAATATCCTGGGACAACCAACAAAATGCCCTCAAAGGGCTCCTGTCATCTTTGTGAATGTGCATAAAATCTTGGAAATGTAGTGGATTAGAAATATAAAGTAGCATACAATATACTGTATAAATACAACTTCAGTACAAGTAACTCACTTGTACTACAGTAACTAGTGGTGGCAATCAGAAAATTATGCTTAATTACAGTTTATTAGCTACTTGGTAATTTTACATAGCAGATTCACTCCTTTCTATGTCAGAGGAAACATTGTACTTCTTATTCTACTACATTTATCACACAGCTTGTGAAATGTTACTTACAGGTTACGCAAGAAATATATGATCAACAAGTAAAATGTGATATATATATTTTTTCTATTCCACAGTATATAGAGTAGCTGAAATAATCTCCACCTTGAAAAAACCTTCAGTTAATGTAAGTACATTTAGTTGATAATACTTTTACAGGAATTTTACTTTTTAGAGAGTTTCACACTGTGGAATTAATACTTTTACGAAGTCAAGGATCAACGTTCTTCCTTTGCCACTGCCAATAACAACATTCTCAATCAAAGGAAGGGCGAAAACAAACAGGACCCCTGTAAGCTTGAGTTTGCCTAGATACTTAAATCTGCCCCTTATACCATGGTCTGGGTGAGCACTCGGTCCTGATTAACCCCTGATACCTGACACCTACTAAGTAGTTCCAGTTGTTTGTCTGAACTGTCTGTTCACTGTTCGAAGTGAATGCACTGGCTACAATAAATGAAAAAAACAATGAGTGTAGTACTTGTGGTGGAAAAATGATTTTACCCGCCAAACAGAACTTGTCTTTTAAAAGTATTTATTCTCTGGCCAGAGAAGAGGCACAGTTACACTTCGTAGAAGTGTGCACTCCAGATTAAAATTCGTACAGAGTTATAAAGAGAGTGATCAAGGGTGGGGGCCTGTGTACTGGAACATCCTGTTTTATCCTGTGCAGGCCATGCAGGCCGTGCTGTTAAAGAAGTATAAGAGGTGCTTTATCCGTGTAACAACAGACACACAGATGCATACGTTTATCCTTAAGGCACAAAACATGTGAATATACAATAGGTACTCGTTATCCAACACAAAGAAGAAGCAGATACGTGTGCAGGCAGTCAGCTGCTGCATGGATTACAAGTTACATGATGCAAGCTTATGATAGTCTGTTACACAACAAGATATAAAACAGTTGTATTTTATAAGAATATAAAATACACATAAGAATATATAACTATGATAAGAATACAATATTTCCATTACCCAACAGCAAGATACATTTGAGCACATATGTTAACACAAAGGATGAAGATCTACTGAGTTCAGAGCAAAAGTACAAGTACTTGAGCATTTACACAATATACTAAGTAGAAATATATACTAAGTAGAAATGTATACGAAGTAGAAATTTATACTAAGTAGAAATATATACTAAGTAGACATTTTCCATTACATACTTCAGTGCCTTAACGTTTTAACACCACAGGATGGTGACTGTAACACACAAGCAAGAGGAAAGTTACACTGGCCCTCTGAACTTACTGACACATAAGTGATCGTCTTGAGCATCCCATTCAATATTCAACTCGCTATCTCAGACTGCGGCTGACAGTATACTCTAAATCTGGTTTGTTTGTGAAAATATTGATATTGATTTGGGGACAATGACATGACTGGATAGCTAGCTAGTCTTGTTGTTGAAAATACATTCAAATTTACAGTTTGTCAAGCGTACGCAATGTTATTCACAATTCACAATATGTACACTATAACACATAGAACTGGATGTATTGTTTTCCAGGTTGGGTGTGAAAGACTAAGAACCAGGCTTTCAAATGAGTTATAGTATAGTTTAGCTTTAGGGGGGATTAATAGGCTTGAGTCAGGCTACTACTTGACCTCCTCTGCCTCGAGGAATGTGAGTATAATTCGTAATAACATGTGAATGTGAGTATAGTGCACTACTATACTGGGTCAGGTTTCTAGATATGAGATTCGCTCCAACCAGAGGATGAGTGCTGTCTCCCCAAAAAGTCTTCCAATTATCTACGAAGCCCACATCTTTTGCTGGACACCACTTAGACAGCCTGCGGCGGAATGTACAAAATGTGTAGAAAATGTTAGTTTTATATTTCTGTGGACAGATTTTGTCACCGTGATAGCGTTGCAACCGTGTGAGATGCAGTCACAAAAGCTTTACAGGTGCATAGTTGAATGGGACCTAAATGAGTGACATACTTACTTTGTCGAGCTACCATCCACACACACACATGCACGCGCGTTTTCACATGCACGCGCATTTTCACATGCACGCGCAGACCTGCCTACTTCAGATCAATTATCTGTGCTTCTGATCTGGTGAAAGTCATCCATGCCTTCTTATCTTCCCCCTTGTATTATTGCATTTTGTTATATTTTGATATCCTCGAGTCCTGTTTATTCTGTTCCATTTTTGTGCTGTCTGTTATACACACTGAAGTGTATAGGCAGAAGAAATATGTGAGACATGAGAATTAGAATTGTCAGAGTAGCTGTGCTCTCCATGTTTAGGTTTTATACTTTTTAATATCCTTAATATAATATAATTAACTCCTAAATCAGTGTTCACACAGTATATAGCACAGTACTAAATTAGATTTGACAAGAGTGGAAATACTAAGAAAATTAAAAGCGGTTTAGCATCTAACCAGTAGTGCAAAACATAAAAACGGGGCGCACAGGTGGCGCTATGACTGGATGGTAACTGAAGCCAGGTCTACTGAGGGGTGTTTGATAAAGGAACAAACCAAATGTTGTTAGTCTCAAGGGGGAGGTCGATCTGTCATCCACATAATGAAAAGAAATGAAGATTAGCACAAGTTCAGTCAGGAAGACTCTTTACACTCTCATTCATTCACAAATCTCTCTGTTTCTCTCTCTCTCTGGCTTCTACTCTAGCAGCAGACTTTGGGTGTTAACTCTTAAAATAATTGCCCATAATCTTAAATTTAGAGATAGGCCATATTATTCATCGTCGTACTTCATCATACAGTCACACTGCCTACAAACAGTACAGCTGCTGCATCCTCCTCCTAAAAGCTTTCTGCCTGTCTCCTTATTAGTAGGGAGTAAAATGTGCACAATTATTTTTATGGTATCTCATGCCATCTTGTGGCACTTGTACGTTACTGCAAAACACAGTTGAATAGGATTTGAACACCAATACAGTCTTAAGTTTTATTAGGTCATATCATATATAACTATAGAACTGCTGACCTGGACGGGGAACATCGTCGGGCGGTGGAAAGAGCACTTTGAGTTCACCCATATCCCTGGCAGAGGTCGCTAAGGTAGTCAAAAAGCTCCTTGGTGGCAAGGCGCCGGGGGTGGATGAGATCCGCCCTGAGATGCTGAAGGCGCTGGACACTGTTGGGCTGTCTTGGCTGACACGCCTCTTCAGTGTCGCATGGGGGTCGGGATCAGTGCCCATGGACTGGCAGACCGGGGTGGTGGTTCCCATTTTCAAAAAGGGGGACCGGAGAGTGTGCTCGAATTATCGGGGTGTCACAAGACTCAGCCTCCCGGGAAAAGCTTATGCCAGGGTGCTGGAAAGGAGGCTCCAACCATTTGTCGAACCTCGGATTCAAGAGGAGCAGTGCGGATTCCGTCCCGGCCGTGGAGGGGTTCTGGGAGTTTGCCCAACCAGTCTACATGTGTTTTGTGGACTTGGAGAAGGCTTTCGACCGTAGGGTGGCCGGGCTCAGCCTTAGAGATAGGGTAAGGAGCTCGGACATCAGGAGGGAACTTGGAGTCGAGCCGCTACTCCTTTGCATCGAAAGGAGTCAGTTGAGGTGGTTCGGGCATCTGATTAGGATGCCTCCTGGACGCCTCCCATTGGAGGTTTTCCGGGCAAGTCCAACTGGGAGGAGACCCCGGGGAAGACCCAGAACACGCTGGAGGGATTATATCTCCCAGCTGGCCTGGGAACGCCTCGAGATCCCCCACTATGAGCTGGAAAATGTTGCGGGCGAGAGGGAAGTCTGGGTCAGCCTGCTTGGCCTGCTGCCACCGCGACCCGACCCCGGATAAGCGGAGGAGAATGGATGGATGGATGGATATCATATATATTATATTGTTTAATTAATTGGTTAAACAATGGAGTACTTTCCTATTTGGCATATGTCCGTCATGTAAAAAAAGACTAATAAATAAAAAAAAACGTGTAAATAACTGTATGCATGAATTCATGAAAAGAAATTGTTGACTTATGGTTTAACATGTGACATGAACCCCTATCACGGACGGAGGTCCTGTGTGTTGACCTTTTCATCCACCACAACCTCCTCTCTACACAAACTCCTCTCACTCTTTACACTATGTCACCTGACTTTCTGACAGAAAGCTTGTAGGACAGTTCTGTGCAATCAATAGTACATAGATGGTAAAGATGCATAAATGGCATGAAGTGTTCTGTTTTATAAACGGGTATCAAGTAATACTGGGGAGTGTTCAGTCCTGGGAGAAAAATAATACAAATAATAACATAATATTTTGGTCAGACACATATGCAACGCTGATTACCGTAATATGTGTGGTATTTGTTATAAATGTACGTTGGTACATAGAGGGTGATAAGAAGCTGTACATGGTGGGACTTAGGACCCAGGGGAATGTAGGTGAAGCCTGGAACCTGTAGTCTGTACCGTGGCAGTCACGAGCATGTGGAAGTTATGCTAATAAAAAGTTGCAGTTAAGAGCAGTTTGTTCTCACGTGCTTATATGTTTATTTAAAACACAACTATATGTATTTTGATTAGGGCTGAGAAATGATTACAAATTTTAATCAAATTAATCACAGGTTTCTGTGGATTAATCATGATTAATCACATATTACCGATTTTTGTCATTATTGTACGTCTTTGCGGTGCTTTGATGCTCGAGTCCCCCGTTGCCACTTGCAAAACTTCCCCTCGTCCTCAACAATATTAATCGGTCTACAGCTTTTTGCAATCCATTTGGCAACTGTGCTAGTCAACTTGTCACAGGCAGACTTAGTGAGGGAACTACGTTGTTCAGTGAGGGTGGTTTGGCGCATTCCACTTAAACTCCCCTCACCGACCAACGCATGCGTCGCGTTGAGATGGTACTTTAGGCTGGTAGTGCTACGGTGAAACGATAACGTCTTCCCGTTTACGTTTACGCCCCTTTTCCTAGAGGCGGGAATTGCCCCCTCTCTACGGCAACGCTGATGGGACATATCTTCAACACCAGAAAGGACAAACATGTCTGTTACATGTGTTTGTTTGGATAGCAGCTAACGTCTGACTGCATTAGAGATGTTTTGATTGAGACCTGTATGCTTTTGCTTCGATTATTGTTGTGTCACCTTCGTGATCTTAATGTTTTGGATATATCCTTCCACTGCATATTGCAGTCCCTTTTGCCTTGATCCGGAGAATATCGGAGATATTACTCCAAAAAGTATCACTGACACTGACAGATATAGCGCTGGTCCCCGTCCTCGCCATGCTTTAGGGTTCACAGTCCTTGGAGTTTTGTCGACGTAGCAACAGTAACTAAGGGGACGAACGGTCAATTGTGGGTATATTGGAAGCTCATTCTGCGCATACATTAAATGCGTTAAAAAAAAATACCGAATTAATACTGTAATTTAATCATAACATGTTAACGCGTTATTTTTCACAGCTCTAATTTTGATATTGTCACGTTCCTGTAACGAGACGATGCGCACGTGTGTGTGTGTGAGACAGGAGGGATTCATTCCTTGTTGCCTTTTGTAAAACTACTGCAATGCAGCTATGCAGGCTTTGTTAGCATTAATGCCCGTTTATGTGAATGTTGCTGCTCTGTTGAGTTTGCAGATTTGCTTGACAGACTGCCCTAAAGGCACAGATGTGATGGACAGGTCTTGGTGAGTCAGCATGCGTTGTTCCGACATGGCCCCCCTCCGTGTCACCTGGTAGGATCGACCTGTCAGGTAGGATGCAAACAGGGAGAGTGCAGAGCCTGAGACGCCCATCCCCTCGAGGGTGGAGAGGAGGATCTGGTGGTTCACAGTGTCAAACGCCGCAGACAGGTCCAGGAGAATCAGGACAGAGGAGAGAGAGTTAGCTCTCGTGGCGTGAAGCGACTCTATCACCGCAAGGAGGGCTGTCTCTGTTGAGTGATCCACCTTGAACCCGGACTGGTGGGGGTCCAAGAGGCTGTTCTGATGGAGATAGGAAGACAGTTGGTTAAAGACAGCACGTTCAAGTGGTTTGGATAGAAAGGGTAGAAGAGAAACTGGTCTGAAGTTTTTGACATCAGAGGGGTCATGTGACGGTTTCTTGAGAAGGGGAGTGACTCTGGCAGTCTTGAAAGCTGTGGGAAAGCATCCTGAAACAAGAGATGTGTTGATAAGGTGGGTGGGGAAAGGAAGGAGTTCAGTCGCAATAGACTGAAGAAGAGGGGAGGGGATCGGATCAAGGGAGCACATGGTGGCAGTTAGATATAACAAGGTTGAGGACCTTGTTAGGGGAGAGGGGAGCATGATAGGGTTAGATGGGGTATGGAGAAGGGAGGGAGAGCTGTGGGGGAAGGGCTGAACAGGGTAGACGGGCTGAGAGAAGGAGGATCTGATATCGTTTACCTTCTTGTCAAAGAAGTTGGCAAAATCATCAGGGAGAAGGGAGGAAGTAGGAGGAGGAGGTGGGGGTTGGAGGAGTGAAGAGAAAGTTCCGAAGAGTTTTTTAGGATTGGAAGCAGAGGTTAGGATTTTAGAGCGAAAGAAAGCAGCTTTAGCAGTAGATAGAGACGATGAAAAAGTGGAAAGAAGAGATTGGAAGTTAAGAAGGTCCTCCAAGAGTTTGCCTTTTCTCCATTTACACTCAGCCTCTCTTAGGCTCCGTCTATCAGTATGTACAGAGTCCGATAGCCATGGGGCAGGTGGAGTTGGCCGTGCAGGCCTGGAGGTGAAGGGACAGAGGTTGTCCAAAGAAGAGGAAAGGTGGAGATGAGAAGATCAGTAGCATTATCAGGGGATAGAGAGAGAAGGATTCAGGGTCAGAGAGGGCAGAGGAAACAGAAGAGGAAAGATCAGCCGGGGAGAGGGAGCAGAGATGACTACGGGTAGAAACCATGTGGGTAGATGGAGGAAGTAAGGGGGGGAGGGGAGAGGGAAGGACATGAAATAGTGGTCAGAGAGCTGGAGGGAAGTGACGGAGAGGTTAGCAGTAGAACAGTGTCTAGTGAAGATAAGATCCAACTGGTTGCCTTGTGGGTAGGAGGAGAAGAGGAGGGGTAAAGGTCTGTAGTTCTTTTTCTGAGAAACTTGATAAGGAAGCGTGAAAACAATGCACAGACAACCCCCCTAGTGGTCAGACGGTGACATCTGCTGTCCATTTTAGATATAACACATTACAGTATAACGTTAGTCAAGAAAAAAACAATGAGTATAAAACAGTGTTCAGCCTAGATTTTGATGAATTGATATTCATACAACAAATTAAATATACATCTATCTATCAGATGCGTAAAATAAATAGTCACACTGTATGGAATTTTAAAAAAAACAGTTATTCCTTTGCTTGGTTGTGTAAACCAGTAACATGCTAAGGGCAGTGGTAAGGGAACGCTTTGCTCCTTTGAAAGAGACACCAGCTAAGATAACCTAATTTATATTATGATTAATGTAACGAGTGAGTGGGTGAGCTGAGAGTTGATCAGAGCGGAGGAGAAATTATTAATAAAGTCTGTAAACGTATTGTTAGTGCTTCCCGACCACGGAGAGAGACGATTTAAAGACTTTACAACGTGAATACTTGTTTCAGTTTTATGTCGTCTCAGGATAAATAATACTTAAAAGTGTAATACCACTGTCTGTAGCGACCAGCTGAGCAGAGTGTAAAGTTACTATGATCGTTGTGATTCACAGACACACTGTAGCAGTTCCAGTGTAACAGACATATTGAAATTCTGTCAGCAGCCATCGGTCTCACCACCTCACCTAGTCTAGTTGACATCCTAGTTAAATTAATTATGATATATAATTATAATGTGTAATTAATTTCTTCTACCATACTTGAAAAAATGTATTTATTATTTTTGCACTGTTAGCTGTTGCCATAACTACACGTGGATGATGATGTTGTAGTAAACTATAATTTTCCTCCTGTCACACGCCTTGATGTTCTTACATGACAGTTTAATGTTAACTGAATCTGCCATGTTTTACAGGTGGTCTGAGTGACCTGATGCTCAGTCCTGAAGCTCCTGTCTGATAAGGTGCTCCTGAACCCAGCAGACTCTCCTCACATTATGAGAAACCATCAGAGGAGAAGACGAGTCAGGATGACCTCTGACCTGAGAGCTCCATCAGCATCTGACACAAATTCAGTCTACAATAAACTCTTTGCTGATGGAGCACATGATCTGTACAGTTTACATACAAGTTATGGCTCCGGCAATTTTTGCATTGTGTACCAATATATATTTCAATGTCAGTCTATGAATAAAGTGCTTTATTTTTAAGGAGGATTTTCGTCATTTTTCAATTTACAATTACGGATCTTGTGGTACAGACAAATATAACGTGGTCTTTCACAAAAGTTTTATGTAATTCCTCCATTTAAACAAACTTGATTTCTAGAAGAAGGGTAAAAAACCTGGTCCATTTCATCCCGACTATGAAAATGTAATCCTTTACTACAAGTGTTACGTTCCCCTTTTTAGTATCTAAGGGATGAGGGGAGTAACAATATAAAATTCCCGGGGAAAGTATCATGAGCAATGGATGAGTTAACAAAAGATATTCATTTACAAAAGATTAAAAGCTTGCAAGGAAACAACTGAAAACCACTTTCTTACAAAAAGAAAGGGACACTAGTTAACAGTAGACAACCTACACACACTGCTTAAACACAAGCTGATCTCCACACACAGCTTTACCGCTGCTAGTTGGCCCATATAATCTCATTCATAGAATATATTATACTCTTGATAGGCTGCACAGAATAAATGCTCAGTATTCCCAGTTCTGCGCTGGATGTAAAACTGGTATAGGTACACTACCTACACAGATCCAAACCACCCACACACCCCTTTAGGTCAAACCACTTATCTCTTCAGAGTATGTACCCATTCAAAGAAAAAGCAATAGCCTAATTAAAAACAAGATATATAAAAAAAACTACAATACAAAAGGTAAGATAGACCTAGTTGCCGACAACCAATAGATAAAAGCCCTTGTTTATCAATTTAGTTGTAAGAGCGGGATAAAAAGAAAGAAACACAATCAAATTGTAAACTATGAAAAAGAGATGTCCTAGTCAAATATGACATTTGGATTCAGTCCTTATTTGAATATAAAGGGGGTACTATTTTGTTGACTGTCTACAGAAATGTTAGAAAACCATCCCAAATATTTTAAACTCCCCAGGCTTTCCTTTCAGGTTTTACAATATTTTTCATTTGACGTTAATTCATTTGTGCATATAGCAAATGTAAGTGGTTGTTTATCTCTCATGACTATACATTTGTCGGCTGTGATAAGGACTTTCCAGTAAATTTGAGTTTGTCTGTACTGACTTTTATCACACATGTATAGCCCAGTAAGATTACCCTTGGTTCTGTGAGGACGGTGATTCCTGTGATGTCATTAAGCACATTGAGTACAGAGATCCAATGTGAATTTAGATATGAGCAGGCTCAGAACATATGCATGGTGTAATGTGGTGGTGGGAGGGAGGTTGGGCTGTTCTGGCATCTATAAGATTACATTTTTTTGTAAATTGTTGCATTTTTGTGTGTGTTGTAAAACCAATAAAGATAATGTGGAAAAAAAGGCACCTATTGGGTTCATGTGGGCAAAGTCCTGGGATGCACTACACATTACGCCCCTCCTCTCTATCTACACTGGACCTTCAGAGCCCCCTTGTCCCTGGTTCTTATGTCTCTGCTGGGATTAATCCCTGAACCATAGGTGTGATAATCCCAAACAGAATGGCGCCACTGAACACTGGGACTGACAGTGCTCAGGCCCTAGTCTACTTTGATCAGGGGGCCAACAGCTGTGAGTATAGGACCTGCCTCCAAGGAGAAAACAAAGCACATTTGTTCTACAGAGGCTGAGGATGCTGTTTGGTAGACAGACTAGAATGTAGTGTGGCGTGGACCACAGTCCTTCAAAGTAGCTGTAATTAAACCTCTTCTTAATTAAGAAGCCCACTCTCGATCCAGAGGTGTTGCTAACTATAGACCGATCTCTAACCTTCCCTTCCTCTCTAAGATCCTTGAGAAAGCAGTCGCTAATCAGTTGTGTGACTTTCTACATAACAACAATTTATTTGAGGATTTTCAGTCAGGATTTAGAGAGCATCATAGAGACAGCACTGGTGAAAATAACCAATGACCTAATTGCATCAGACAAAGGACTTGTCTCTGTTCTTGTCTTGTTAGACCTTAGTGCTGCGTTCAACACCATAGACCATTACATCCTGTTACAGAGACTAGAACATTTGATTGGCATTAAAGGAACCGCACTACGATGGTTTAAGTCCTATTTATCAGATCGAGCTCAGTTTGTAAACGATGAAACCTCGATGAAGACCAATGTTAGTCATGGAGTTCCACAAGGTTCTGTGCTTGGACCAATATTATTCACCTTATATATTCTTCCTTTAGGCAATATTATCAGAAAACACTCCTTAAACTTTCATTGTTATGCAGATGATACTCAATTATATCTATCAATCAAACCAGATCAAACCAGCTAAACTTCAAGCATGTCTTAAGGACATAAAAACCTGGATGACCTGCAACTTCCTGATGTTAAACTGAAGTTATAAAAATAACTAAAGTTTTTCTACTAGGCCCAGAACAGCTCCGACATCAATTAACTGATGATATAGTTTCTCTAGATGGCATTGCGCTGGCATCCAACAGCACCGTAAAGAATCTCTGAGTTATCTTTGATCAGGATTTGTCTTTTAACTCTCAGATATAACAAACTTCAAGGACTGCCTTTTCTCACCTTCCTAACATTTAAAAAATAAGGCAAATCCTGACTCAAAGCGATGCAGAGAAATTAGTTCATGCATTTGTTACTTCTAGACTAGATTACTGCAATTCCTTATTATCAGGCTGCTCTAATAAGTCTCTTAAATCTCTCCAGCTTATTCAGAATGCTGCAGCTTGTGTACTAGCAAGAACTAAGAAAAGAGATCATATTACTGCTGTATTACCTTCTCTGCACTGGCTCCCTGTAAAATCTAGAATATAATTTAAAATCCTTCTCCTTACCTACAAAGCCCTAATTGGTCAGCACCATCATATCTTAAGGAGCTTATAGTACCATGTTACCCCACTAGAGAGCTACGCTTCCTAAATTCAGGTTTACTTGTGGTTCCTAGTGTCTTAAAAAGTAGGATGGTAGCCAGAGCCTACAGTTATGAAGCTCCTCTTCTGTGGAACCAGCTTTCAGTTTCAGTCCGGGGGGCAGACATACTCAACACATTTAAGAGTAGTTAAGACTTGTGCTAATAGTTAGGGCTGGCTCAGGTTTATAGTTAGGGCTGGCTCAGGTTTACAGTTAGGGCTGGCTCAGGTTTATAGTTAGGGCTGGCTCAGGTTTACAGTTAGGGCTGGCTCAGGTTTATAGTTAGGACTGGCTCAGGTTTATAGTTAGGGCTGGCTCAGGTTTATAGTTAGGGCTGGTTCAGGGTTATAGATAGGGCTGGCTCAGGTTTATAGCTAGGGCTGGCTCATGTTTGCTTTGGACTTTCCCCTAGATACGCTGCTATAGGTCTAGACTGCCGGGGGACTTCCTAGGATACACTGAGCTCCTCTCTCCTCTTCTTCAACTCTTTCTGTATGAATTCATGTCCCATTAATGCTCATTACTAACTTTGCTTATTCCCCAGCGTCTTTGTGCTTTCTTTCCATGGATCGTGGTTATATCTGGACCCTGGTCCAGCCTCCTGCCATGGCCCTGCTGACACCCACTGCTACTATCATCATTATTATTATTAGTCACACTACTATTTCTATTACCAATACCATTAACGCACATTACTGATTTAGCTTCTTCCTCAGAGTCTCTGTGCTTTCTCGCCTCACAGGTTTCCATGGATCGTGGTTATATCTGGACCCTGGCCCTGCCTCTTGCCGTGGTCCTGCCTGACACCCACTGCTACTATCATTATTAGTAGTAGTCGCATTGCTATTGCCGATACTATTGCTGCTTTTATTATCATTATTATTCTATTATATCCACTGCTGCTGTTATTACTAGTAATCATAATTTGTCCATCATTATTCTTACTACTCACATTATATGAATCATATATGTCATATGCATTGAATGTGTTGTAACTCTGTTATGTTGTTCATTCTGTACACATGACATCTATCACACTTCTGTCCATCCTGATAGAGGGATCTCCTCTGGTGCTCTCTAAGGTCTCTCCCTCTTTTCTCCCCATTAAAAGTTTTTTTGGGGGAGTTTTTCCTGTTCTGATGTGAGGGTTCCGGGACAAGAGGATGTCGCATGTGTACAGATTGTACATTACATTATATTACAGTCATTTAGCAGACACTTTTATCCAAAGTGACTTACAATAAGTGTATTCAACATCGGTATTCAAGAGAACTACTGGTCCAGGTTTATAGATAGGGCTGGCTCAGGTTTATAGCTAGGGCTGGTTCATGTTTGCTTTGGACTTTCCCCTAGACACGCTGCTATAGGCCTAGACTGCTGGGGGACTTCCTAGGATACACTGAGCTCCTCTCTCCTCTTCTTCATCTCTTTCTGTATGAATTCATGTCCCATTAATGCTCATTACTAACTTTGCTTATTCCCCAGCGTCTTTGCGCTTTCTTTCCATGGATTGAAGTCATAAGTGCATATCCTTTGCTAAACAAGTATCTAAGAGCATAAACCAGAGCAAACATACAGTGCAGAAACAAACATATACAATAAGTGCAACGAGATAACACGAATACAATAAGTGCAACGAGATAACACGAATACAATAAGTGCAACGAACTAATACAATAAGTGCAACAAACTAATATGAATACAATAAGTGCTAAGTGGAAGGCTCAGGGCAGTGACTCCGCTGTCCTGACATCAGTGGAAAGTTCATTCCACCACTGTGGGGCCAGGACAGAAAACAGCCGTGACCGGGTCGATCGGCCGCAGGGACCTCTGAGCGACGGGGCAACCAATCGCCCCGATGCAGCAGAGCGAAGTGGTCGAGCGGGGGTGTAGGGCTTGACCATGGCCTGGAGATAGGAAGGAGCTGTTCCTTTCACTGCCCTGTAGGCTAGCACCAGAGTCTTAAACTGGATGCAAGCTCTTACAGGTAGCCAGTGTAGAGCACGGAGAAGGGAAGTTGTGTGGGAGAACTTGGGGCGATCGAACACCAGGTGAGCTGCAGCTTTCTGGACAAGCTCCAGCGGTCTGATGGCCGACGCCGGGGCTCCGGCAAGTAGAGAGTTGCAGTAGTCCAGGCGGGAGATGACCAGAGCCTGGATTAGCACCTGCGCCGTCTCCTCAGTGAGGAAGGGGCGAATCCTCCTGATGTTGTAGAGCAGGAATCTACAGGAGTGTGTAACCGATGAGATGTTTGCTGAGAACGACAGTTGGTCATCCAGGGTCACACCCAGGTTCCTCGCAGTCCGAGTTGGAGTCACCACGGTATCGTCCATGGTGATGGACAGGCCTCGGTGTGGGCAACCCTTTCCCGGGAGGAACAGTAGCTCAGTTTTGTCCAGGTTGAGCTTGAGGTGGTGTGTCATCATCCACTTGTAAAGCCCTCTGAGGCAAATTTGTGATTTTGGGTTATACAAAATAAAGTTGAGTTGAATTGAATTCAGTACTTAATATTTTGACTCATATTATTAACATAAATAGCGAAAAGGGTGGGTCCTAAAACTTAACCTTGTGGCACATCACTAGTGACATTAACAAAGCTGGAGGAGAGACTACCGAACGACACACATTGCTTCCGAAGAGGTTATTTAAGAACCAACCTACACCATGGTCAACTGTATAAAATGCTTTAGACAAATCAATAAAATATAGGCAGTAAGATATTTCCGCTCGGAGGCGGCGGCAGGGACTGTAGGTCGCTGCTCCACGGAGGCAGGAGCCGAGGGTCGCTGCTCCTCGGAGGCGGCGGCGGCAGGAGCTGAAGGTCGCTGCTCCTCGGCGGCGGCGGGAGCTGAAGGTCGCTGCTCCTCGGCGGCGGGAGCTGAAGGTCGCTGCTCCTCGGCGGCGGGAGCTGAAGGTCGCTGCTCCTCGGCGGCGGTGGGAGCTGAAGGTCGCTGCTCCTCGGCGGCGGTGGGAGCTGAAGGTCGCTGCTCCTCGGCGGCGGCTGGAGCTGAAGGTCGCTGCTCCTCGGTGGCGGGACCTGAAGGTCGCTGCTCCTCGGTGGCGGCAGGAGCTGAAGGTCGCTGCTGCACGGAGGCGGCAGGCACTGGAGGTCGCTGCTGCACGGAGGCGGAAGCGGCGGGCACAGGAGGTCGCTGCTGCACGGAGGCAGCAACGGCAGGCACAGGAGGTCGCTGCGGCACGGAGGCGGCAGCGGCAGGCACAGGAGGTCGCTCCGGCTCTGAGGCGGCGAGGCTCAGCCAAATGGCAAAGCCTGCTAGGAATAGGCTCACCTCATCGGCGGTGACCGAGTGCGGGAGCGACTGCGTCGCTGAGGCGACTGTGGCCGGGCTCGGGATAGGCTGCGGTGCCGAGGCGGCGGCGGTCAGGTCCGGGAGAGGCTGCGGCGACGACACGTCGGCGGCTGGGTCCGGGAGAGGCTGCGGCGCCGAGGTGGCGGCGGCCGGGTCCGGGAGAGGTTGCACCGCCGAGGCGACAGCTGGAGTCGGTCGGACCGTCGACAGGACACGGGGAGCTGGAGTTAGCTGTGGCCTAGCGGGAGCAGGGGATCGCTGCAGCCCAGCGGAAACGGGGGGGTCGCTGCGGCTCAGCGGGAACGGGGGATCGCTGCGGCCCAGCGGGAGTCTGCCCCTTCCTCTGCCTCCTACAAGGGTTGATAGGGCAGTCCATCAGGTCACAGTTTGCCTTTTGGAAACTCCGAGGCCCTCCAGAGGCCAAGCGGGTACCCTCAAACTGTTCCGGCCTCTTTCGAGAGTCGAGCAGGTAGTCCATCAGGTCACTCTTCTCCTTCTGGACACTCGGGGGCCCTCCATAGGTCAGGCGGGTTCCTGCTAACTGTTCATACCATTCCGAGAGAGTGGTATGAAAAAGGTCTGCTGAGTCCTCTTTTGGCCAGATTCTTCTGTCACGTGGCATGGTGGAGGACTCAAGCACAGACCAGGCAGAGTAGTGTGTAAAGGGTATATTTAATGAACAAACAATCCAAATAGCAGTCCATACAGGAATCGGCAGGGGATCCACAGAACAGACAAGAGACGAGGGAGGAAATTCCAGCAGGACAGGGACGACAGACGGGAAAACCGGGAACAGGACAAGCCGAACGGGCGGGTAGACAATACAAGAATCTGGCAAGGAGTGACTGAGGGGCAGGAGTTTATGTAGGGGGAAGAGCAGGTGAGAGGAGTTGTGCTGATGAGGGGGAAGTGCTTGATTAGTGATCAGAGGCAGGTGAAGGGAATAGGCTGAGGGAGTGACTGACAGGTAGAGTGAGGAGGGTAGACAAACACAGAACACAGAGGCAAAGCCTAATTGTGACACACGCAGTCTAAAATCCAGCAAACTATCCATGCAGGCCTCAGGGCCGAACACCCTTACATTTTAAAATCTGTGAAAATGAACAACTTGCATGGTTCTCATCCGTACCTTAACGTAGCCATCTCCATCCTGAGGCACTTATGTTACATCACTACAAGTACAGTTGTTTGGGACTTTTAAATTGAGTACACTGTGAGGTTTTAGTTGTCAATCAATCAAAGGGAGTACTTAATGCCAAAAGGCACGTTCATTCATGACATGCTCAGAAGTTTTCCACATCAGCGCAGCTCATAAAGTCTGTAAGCAGGATCACTCCGGCCTCATTCAAGCAAAGTGCCCTGGTCATTGCTGACCTCATCATAACCCACAAAAAGCATGCTCAGTTGGCATGACGACAACTCTCTTCCATTGTGTACAGGTGTATTTCTTTTGACTCAGAAGTTGTGACTTATGTCCATCCGTGAGCTTTTGAAGGATATCACGGTCAGTGATCTCAAACTCTGGTTCCCTCTACTCCAGATTTGATATAATCTCCTACGTTTAAGATATCTGACACATCGTATATCGAAGTGGTGTCAGATCCATCGCATTGCTAATTCTCAGGTCACTGCTGACCTCTTTTGGTTAAATCCACTCAATGTTTTATGGGTAATGTGTTCATTTAAAGTGCAGGTAATGGCGACTTACTGCTGAGCCGAATCTATATAATGTCATGCCTGTTATTCCAGTAGACTAATCACGTAGTCTAAACTCAAACTGTTGCTATTCAGATCACTACTGACCATTAGCCACTGCTGGCTAAAGCCTATACATTGCAAGCCTCAAGCCATTGCTGGCTAAGGTCAAAAAAGTAAATCTCTTGACTATGCAAGGCTTAGTATGGGGGATTTTGAAGTCTAATGGCACCAACCACACAGTGAATGCTTGGGTCATTAGCAAAGACCCCTGTAGCAGAGTATTTATGCGGCATATTGGTAATTAAGAGATCGATAAGCGCTGATTTGTCTAGAATTCTGGAGTTGATGTTTGGGGCTTTTAATGACTTGTGTCAAGCTAAATACATTGATTTTTAAAATAATCAAACACTGGTGAAAGCCAAGAAATTGTGTCTTTGGTAGCAGATGGGGGCCTATAGCAAACAGCAACAGTTAAATACTGACCACCAGACAAATCAATACTTAAGAGTTAAGATTTCAAGCCGCTTAATAACAGATTTGGAGAGCACGACTTGTTCAACAAGACTGGAATTAACATAAACAAGAACAAGAAAGATTGTAGCCGACCCCTCTCACCCTGGACATAAACTGTTCATGCACCTTCCATCTGGCAGGAGGCTGAGGTCCATCAGGACCAAGACCTCATGCCACATGAACAGTTTCTTCCTGTCTGCAGTCAGGCTCATTAACAGAGCCCGGGTCCCACACTGACTGACTCTGTCATACCCAGGACAATTTCCTACCGGTCACTCCCCTGCACATCTCTTCATCTCTTAATCCCTACCCTATATCCCTTCATCCCTCTACCCTACATCCCTCTACCCCTACCCTACATCCCTCTACCCCTACCCTACATCCCTCTACCTCGACCCCTACCCCACATCTCTTCATCCCTACCCCACATCCCATCATCCCTCTACCCTACTCCTTCATCCCTCTACCCCTACCCTACAACCCTCTACTCCTACCCTATATCTATTCATCCCTCGACCCCTTCCGCTTCTTAAATCTAACAATCATTCCACTATGAAATAAACCTCTCGAAACTCATACTGTTATTGCCGTGGTCCTTGTTAGTGAAAGTACTGTTATCTGTTTGTTGTGCACTTTATTTTATATTCTATTGTAAATTGTAATATGTTTCTATTTCTTGCACTGTTGATTGTTGTTGATTGTTTGATGTTATTGTTTAATGTTATGCACCACCCGCCATAACAAATTCCTTGTATGTGAAACATACATTGGCAATAAATGGTTCTGATTCTGATTCAGACTGCAAGCGTTTATATGTATATTTTGCTCAGGTATATTCTTAAAATCCGCCAGTGTGTTATATGTCATTGAGGGACCAGGATTAGGCTGGATATCAGATAAGAGTAAAAGCATAATAATTAAGCATTTCCGTTTAATTTTCATTCCAGTCAGGTCACCACAGGAATTAATATTCTGACGTGGGGCTCCTGTAAAGATCATCAAAGAAAAGACTACAGGGAACAGTTCTCCAGAACCCAAAGACAGTAAAGCCAGTAACGAGGGGACAACAATCCACTATGATCATGTCCCAATGAGGATGTAGCACCGCTTCCTGTGAAGACAGAAGACTATTTTGAAAAGACACTATGTATTTAACAAGCATATACTGATACGCCTGACACGTCAAAAACTGATGCTAGAAGGGTGCGTAGTGTATCATAGCTTGAAGCATAGTGCCATTGACAAAGCTGCGGTATTTGACACATTGGGGTGAGAATTTATTGTCCACACATACACATATATTTATGTGATATTTGCTGAAAAACTTTAAGTATACCAGCAAGCAATCTAAAGACAAATGCATGAAATGTCCTAAAACATGTATACTGGCAGCATGAAATACTTCTGTCCACTAGTCCAGTGTTTTTCAACCTTTTCTGAGCCGCAGCACTCTTTACATTAAAAAGATCCCGCGGCACACCAACAACCAAAAACCTTACAAAATGACATCTTTTAGCATAATACAGCATATATGCCATGGTGTCAAACTCCATCTCAGAGAGGGACTAAACTAAAAATTGGGACTACGTTGAGGGCCAAATAGAGTCACCATTTAATAAACAGGATAGAAGGGATATTAGACAAAGTGCAAAAAGAATACATGTTTAGGTAGCTACATTATTTTATGCATATGTACCAGAGCCAGATGTTTGGCATCTTTTCTTGGCTGCCAGTTCATTAATATCTGGGGTTAGGTTCTGTGGAGTGAAGGTGTGCATCAGTGAGACGACTCCTGTGTGAGTTTTTGTTCATCTTCATCACAGAGAAAAGCTGCTCACACAGGTATGTGCTTCCAAACATGCAGAGCGTTTGAGCAGCATGTACAGTAGGCGGAGTTAAGGCATCGTTTCGGGGATGAAGCTTGTAAACTGTGCAGCGCCCACAGAGTCACACTTTGCCTTGAGTGTGTCATTACACTGGAGGTCTATCAGCTCCATGTGGATGTGCACAGGTGCTCTTTCCACTTCAACTGCAAACGGATTGCTGAGCAGTCAAATTTAAATTTCTGAGCTGCAAAGTCGGCAAATCACAGAGTGACCTCAGTGCCAAGTGCGCCCAGTTATCAGCAACATGCGCAGTCGGGAACACAGCGGTGGAGACTTTTACTGCATCACACACGTCTGTGATCACACGTCCCTGAAGCTGGAGGTTTAGCGCAGTGAGATGCTTCATTATGTTGCACAAAAAGCCAGCTCACATCGCCACGTTTCGTCCCGGAGCTCTGTGGTGTGGCGGCCAGTTATGATAAACAATGATATTTTCTGGCGGGCCGGATATATGCTGACAATTTAATGACAAGTCTCTCAATGTGTTGATCCTTACGAGGCTTTTCATCTGGGTTATTTTGTTCAGAGTCTGCATTTTTCCTTTTCAAATATTTCTCCATCGCTGTTCGTCTTGTCATCTCAACCTCTCCCGCCCCATCATTTAATTCTACTGTTTTAAATGAACAAAGTCATTATTGCGCTGCCTACTGCCACTTACTGGCATGGAAGAGTATTATTACTTAACCAGCCACAATATTGAAGCTCAGACGCTCAACAATGGCAAAGTATTTGCAACAACTAAATAATATTTTATTTCGACTCATTAAGTGAAATTGGACATTTTCCCACGGCACACCTGATTCTCTCTCACGGCACACTATTGTGCCGCGGCACAGCGGTTGAAAATCAATGCACTAGTCTAAGACAAAGGTTAATAATCCCCATATAGGGTCACAAGATCTGAGGGGTTACAGGATGTTTAAGAAGTTAGTGATCTAGAACGAGATGTTCTTGTGAATATGGAATAGTTTGACCTCGTCAGGCCTAAAATAAATGACAAAAAGAAGAAAAAAAAGAAGAACAAATTAAAAGATTGATGCTGCCATGTTTTACTTTGTTTCTGATTACATTTTGCAAAAAAACAAACAAATAAAATAACCTTTGATATGTGTTTGCAAGTTAACTGTTCTATATTTTAAACAGGGCAAAACAAAGTTGGGAACCTTTGGTCTAAAAGTTACACTTCCTTTTCAAGCTCTCAACTGCAGTTAAAATAAACCAAAATTCTAAATTTTACATCATAAAGATGCCAACTGAGGTACATTGTCCAGAATAAGTAAAGTTAATAAGGTAACATAAAGTATGTCTGGTTAGCAATTAAATAAGGAGGATTGTCAGAAACACATGTTTATTTGTCCACTGGAGGGCAGCCTTTACTAGATAATTCCCTAACACATCCACCACCTTATTCTCATCATTTAATATGTCTGCTGGTGTGTGTGTGTGTGTGTGGCTTGTGCCAATTCGACTCTAACTGATGAGAAGTCCTGTGCTCGTACTTTCCCACTCTGCATGAAGCAGCTCTAAAGTCCTGTTATGAACTGCTCAATTCTCCGATGTGCCAGTGAACGTTGTTTTTATGAGACTACTGCTTAGATAAGGCTGCAGTACCCTGTGGTGACCAGGGGCTCAGCTCAGAGAGGAGATTTCACACACACAAACAGACACACTGGTGACTTTGTGGTAATATACCCTCCCAGCTGTCCTGTCAGGTTACATTTCACACTGCCAGGGTCATAGTCTAAGCCTCTCCCTTCGATTCATAGTCACACTAACACACAACACAATCAGATTAAATGCAAAATGTATGTGTTCCACATCAGAGCACAGCCAGCTGTGTGTCCGGCGCCGTCTGTGAAAAAACGATCGCATGCACACAAGATGCAAACACACACTGATATACACAAATACAAACGCAGACAGACTTTATTTATTGGTGCTTGCCCTCCTCTCTGACACATACTTACATTTCTTGTTTATTTGTTCCAAAGATCAAGTTTCAGGCAATCATGCGTAGAGGAGGAATGTGTGAAGTTTTGATAAACTGTTTTTTAACCTTAGCCAATCTTTATCAGGGTTTCATATGACTTTGTGTTAGTGATAACGAGTCTCAGATAACGTCCTCAAGATTTCACAAACATCCAACTTCAAAACACAATCTATATTGAAATAAATATATATCTTGAAATGAGGAATGTCACTTTAAAAATAAAATATTCATATCCTGTTGATAACACACATATGATAATATTGTATAAATAATCCAGCACCTCTTAAATCATTTTATATATACAGTCATCGTTACAGACTCTCTCTCCACACAAAACACACAATAAAGTTAAAGATGAATTTTACTGATAGCTATACTGTTATCATTATTATTATATTCTATAGAAATCATGTCATGTTATTTTGAATTATTTTGGCCATGGTAATCTGATATTGTGACTGCCCCACTTAAACTAAATATTTCACAAAAAAAGAAATAGATTTCTTCATGCAGGCCTGGACGTACTGTTGCATCCAAAAAATCTCTCTCTGGAGGAATTTTGGTCGTCACCCAAGATGCATTTCCTTACAGTTCCTTGTTTATTAGACAGTGGGCCTTATTTTCCTGGGTTAGAGCATTATTTTTGCTTATACGTCTCCCCTGTCTGACTTCCGTTTCGTCACCACCCTCTTAGTTCTCAGCTTTGACTTTGGTGAGTATAGTGTCAATATAACCATGGGGAATTATGCCCAAAAGTACGAGGATAAGACCCAGGTTGTAATAAACCAGAATTATCCTTTAAAGTGTAACTTCACCCCCAGGTTGGAGACTACCCACCGTATCATTTAGAAAAATGTTTATAAAAACATGCCCACTTTCATGTGACGAACGCCTTGACGCAGTGTTGACAATCATGACAGAAGCTTGGGAAATAGCATCATAGCATGGGGCACTGAATTTGATGGATTCAGTGTTAATGCCCCAGCCTCTGAGATTGACCGTCGCGGCTGTACGTAGCAACTCAAATTTAGCGAAGCTAGCACCTCTGTCGTCTTCTCTCCTCCCGGCTATAGTCTCCTAGCAGCGGGCAGCAGGGACCTAATCTACTCACTCTTTTAAATGATTAAAAAGGACTTTACCACTTCTGTACACTATATCCCAGGACAATGGGGTTACCACATAAACAAACCGCAGCAACAATCCCAGTAGACAGTACCAGCCAGCCTCTCTGCCCAGTGACCTTTTTATGAATAGGGGAAGATATTGACTGACACTGCTGGCTGAATAGGAAGCCTGGTTAGCTCCCAGTAGAGCACTCAAGTAAGCTGATACCCCTGTGTCTTCTCACTGCTCGAGTAAACATCGCCAGAGTCCCAGTACGAAATTGCAACAGTGACTAAGAGGTCATTCTCCACTAAAGGCTGAACCTCCCTCCCCCTTTCTAGGTCTCCCCCGTCTCCCCAGTCCTATGTCATAAGGCCAAATCGATGCATCTGACCCCCCTTTCTTTTGTGGATGAACTTTCACCCCCAGCCAAACAAAGCGAGCGAGAATGAAAAAAACCCGTCTTCTTCAGTGAGTGTTTATAGTTTCAGTGCCGTACAAACAAAGCTGTCCTCCAATTCCAACTCCCACTTGAGGGCTTGTGTGTGGGGCTGTGTGCCCAGGTTGAGATAATGAGATGGATGGCCTCTTGGAGCAGGACGTCCCATCATAAAAGAGCCAAAGTGGAGAGAAATGGAAGTGTTTGTTTCTACATGGAACTGTGAGAACTGAAAGTGTGTCAGCTCTCTCACCCATGGTGTTCACTGATTGGCAGCTTTAATGAGAGGAAGCGGTGCATATCAATTAGACATGTTTGAGCAGGACAAAAAAAAACATTTCCAGAGATGTAACTGATAATTCCTAGAATGAGTAAAGAGAAGACTTGAAGTCGTCAAAAAAAATGAATCACATGCAAATCCCCCTTTCTGTCATTTTTTTAGACCATGTTGCATGTGAAGAGTAAGAGAAATGGTATGATGTGCATGTTTGGTTTCGGGACTTCTGACATTTTCCTGTGTTCTTGAGTGCTTCTTTAAAACTCAACTGAAACGATTCTTCTACAGCACACCAATCTGCTCTATAAATTAAATATCCTTTGGAGACAAAAATCTTAACCCAAAAGGGTTTTTGGTTTGTGTCAATGCCTTATAAATGGTTATATGATGTCAAAAGAGGTTGGAAGCACTTCCCATAATGATAGCAGTCATTCGAACATTTCATGACTTTGTCAATAAATTTGTTTCTAAAAACTTCATCTCATTGTTTTCTGTTTCTGTTTTAATTAGCGTTTTTTTAAATACAAATTTCAAATACCAAATTGTTGGGTCCTAGGGGAAGAAGAAAATTACAGCTACACTGATAGTTACAGGTACTGTGTTTCGGAAGTAAAGACGTGCACGCACACCGCACATAAAATAAGCTGTATTGTCTGACCTGCTCTCCGTGTTGTTGGAATAAAATATCATGAAACATCACAACTTATTTTGTCTATCATTCTTTCATTGTTTGAAAGAAACTGCCAAAAACGAACAGCCAGCTGCAGCAGAATTTGACATTAACCGGCAGGAGACCAACTAAACAGTTTTGTGGAGGGGTCAGTTAAAAGCTGCAGGTCTGTGCTGGGCACAAACAATATGATGCTGGAAAATTAAAAAGTAACTGCACACTTAAACATGTTTTTAGAATGTGAACTTCATAATATGACTGTGCTTTAATGGAACACATATATGCTGGATGTATATTTCCAACCCCAAAAAAAGAATCAGCATTTCATTTTTGAAAATGGCTTTTTGGGCAGTTTCTCAGTTAAAAAGAAATCAACTAAGCGTGGCGGGTGGAAAATCCACTAGCCAATCATGGCTAAGGGCAGGACTATTGCTGTTGTCAAGCTGGTGGCTATAGACAGCATGTCTTCTCATAATCTCCGACATCGTAGTTTGGAATTACTTATCTCCGCTTCATTCTTAAATTATTATTATCTTAAAATACTGTATGTTTCATGTACAAAAAATCTGAAAAGTAACTAGTAACAACAGCTGTCATATAAAAGTCTGGTAACACTTTATAATAACTACACACTATGACGCATTAGTTAAGTATGAATAAACTAATATGCAAAGCTCCTGGTTAGCTCTAGTCGTATATTTACAAATGTTTAATATCCAGCCATGTTCTCCTGAAGGAGAATGTCTTTGTTTGTTTCTTACATGAATGAATGGCTGAGAGGTTTGTATTTAACAGTATATTGTTTGCATCTTGCAATAAATATTGATATGTTCTTGATCACTTTGTGTTGTGTCTATTTGCCATTTCTGTTGAAAAATTATTGGTTTTGAGGCAGTGATGGCCTTTCAATGTCATTTATAAATTCTTTATAAGGCATAGATAGTCCACACATTAATTGAGGTCACACAAAATACTTTATTAAGGACTAGTAACTACCTTAATAAATCATGAATTAATCATGAATTGCAGTATTAATACGCATTTATAAAGCATATATTAACATAGTCCCTAACCATTAGTGCCTATCTAAATCATTATATATATAAATGCATGAATAATATACATCTAAATAAGTTATTAATCATTTACTAACACTTTATAAATGATCTTATTAATCATCTACAACTCCTTAATAATTGGTTTGTAATATATATAATACTTCATTTACAAATGGGTAATCCATCATTTATAAAGTATGAAAAACCAATAATGAAACACATAATAGACAAGCTTATTAATCAAGAATAAAACATTTATAACTGTTGTTATGAACTGCATGCTATTGAATTATTAATGTTGGAACAATGCTTTATAAATGAATTAAGTGTTTACTCATACTTAACTAATGCTTCATAGTGTGTAGTTATTATAAAGTCTTACCAAAAGTCTTACTGTAAAAAGTAGAATATTTCCCTCTTAAATGTATTCCATTCAATTAAATGCATTTGTATAGCCCAATATTCCAAACAATAAATTAGTCTACAGATGCCGTCACTGCTAGCAGCCACTGTTGGACATGTGTGTTTGGGAACAGGTGATACTATAATGGTGTAACCATGAGAAAGCAGCCATTAGTTGCCTGTTCTCATGAATTGGTTCCTGTTGGAAAGGAGCTGGGAGCAGGGAGAGACATCATTCCCACCTGATCCCTGCAGAGAAGGAAGAGGATACTGGTAGAAGTAGGAAACTGGGAATAATGGGCAGAAAATGGATGTTAAACTGATAATAGGTGGGAACTAAGGCAATTTCATAGTGTGGGGGATGTGTGGAACCAAACTGACAAAGATGAAAAGGTTATATAGCTTCAGTGAATGTTGAGTGTCCTCTTCTTCATCTCCTGTATGAATTCATGTCCCATTAATGCTCATTACTAACTTTGCTTCTTCCTCAGTCTTTGTGCTTTCTCTCCTCACAGGTTCCATGGATCGTAGTTTTATCTGGAACCTGGTCCTTCCTCCCGCCATGGCCCTGCTAACACCTACTACCATTTTTATTATTAACATTATTAATTCTATTACCGATACCATTAACGCACATTACTGACTTTGCTTCTTCTTCGCCTCGCAGGTTTCCGTGGATCCTGGTTATACCTGGAGCCTGGTCTTACCTCCTGCCGTGATTCTGTCATATGCATTGAATGTGTTGTAACTCTGTTATGTTGTTCAATCTGTACACATGACATCTATCACACTTCTGTCCATCCTGATAGAGGATCCTCCTCTGTTGCTCTCCCTAAGGTTTCTTCCTCTTTTCTCCCTGTAAAAGGGTTTTTGGGGGAGTTTTTCCTGTTCTGATGTGAGGGTCAAAGGTCAGAGGATTTCGTATGTGTACAGATTGTAAAGCCCTCTGAGGAGAATTTTTAATTTGTGATTTTGGGCTATACAAAAATAAATTGAATTGAATTGAAATAAATTGAATTGAGTGTATTTGTCTCTCAAAAGGAATAACGGGGGTGTCCCAAATTGGTAAAGTCATGGAAAGCATTTTCAATAACTGAGCAATTATAGTCATAGTGGAAGAGGAGCTGCATTCAAGTGTTTGCTACAGGAAGAAATGTGACATTACATACTGAATAGTATTACTTGAATAATATTGTCTTATTATGATTTGAATATTATACTGTATGCACCTCTTTACCTCATATTGAATGTTTAAATCTCAATTCCACTCAATAGGAAGTATATTTTCTTGTAAAAAAGAAAGAAGTCTTACAAATTCAGAAAGAAATATTCCAATATTCCAAAAAACTACTGTTGCTCAAATTCAGTTTTTCTTAGGTCTTAGATTAAAATCATAAAGTAAAAATTGGATTGGTGAAATTCAGACACCACAATGAACCAAACAGAATTCAAACTCAAACATTAGGGCTCCCAAAGATTGCCAATTGGGCTTGAGCGCAACTTTTCTCATCTCTATTCTTTCAGATTATTTTATGATCTACCACAGAAAAAAACTGAAACTAAAAGAGGGGGGGTTCAAATTTCAACATGAAAGGAATAGTTCAACATCATTGGAAATATGCTTATCTAGTTTGTTGCTAAGAGATAGATTAGAAGATTTGAAACCATCAAGGTTACCAAAATATATAAGCAACGCTTTCATTTATCACATACCCAAATGTTGCTCTGAAAGGCAACCAGGATGTCGTGAGGGTGAAAAGGTCAAGGTTGGGAGGTCACAGCGGGGCAGCTGGTCGCTCAGGCTCTGTGTGTCCAATGGGAGAGCTCTGAGCTCATCTGTTTGGCCTTATTTAATGTTTGCAGCTCTGCCCGAGCCATGAATCACAAAAACACCACACCACAGTTTACTGGCCCCTGGCAGAGCTGGCTGGGCATCTATATGAGTGGGAAGTCAGTGTGTGGCGCTATGTGTGGACAGAAATGTATTGTTTCTAAAGAATGCAGTAAATGTTTGTGAGTGCATTCTTGGGTTATAAATGTGGTTTTAAAATGCATGCTTTTACAATCACATGTAGGAGTGTCTTTATGTGTGTTTGTGAGTGTGTGTGTGTGTGTGTGTGTGTGTGTGTGTGTGTGTGTGTCCATCTGTCTTTACAGTCGTGATGTCATTAGGTTGATAAAAGTATTCTTACTTTGTAGCCATCTGGGTGAAAGACAGGTGAAGGGGAAGAGAGAAACTAGGTCGATCTCACCAGACCAGGTGTGACACACACACACACACGCACACACACACACACACACACACAGTCTGTTTGAGTTCACAGGGAGATAAAGGCGTTTGTCTGTGTAAGTGAACTGACTTTACAGCCTGCAGAGCTCCCCAGGCTCAGTCATAAACCAGTAGCAGTAGTGGACTTTTATGGGGGCTGTCTTCCTCACTAAAGCTGTAATGGACACCTTTAGCTTACACACACTTTTTACACAAACAAGTGCTACTACAAATAGGCTGGATGTGTTCTATTAAACCGCTCCATCAGGTTCAAAATGGATATTTATGAAATTAGGTTACGTAGCGGTTAAAAGACAGTTGACTGTGGAGGTGATAAAGTCATTATGCAAAAAAAGGCACCTCTGCTCTTCATTTCCACACATTTCATTAACTAGACTTCTTCCAAAAAAAGGTTGAGGAATGTAGCTACTATTATATTTTGTATTGTAAATAAAATCCCATAAAAAGAACAAACCAGTACATTCTCATTTCCCTACTGGGTTTGTGGTACTCAAGCCCATTGGTGTGGACTGATGCACTTTCAGTGAGTCTTGAAAGTAGAGTTAACCTTTTAACCCCTAGGCCTATTTTGAGGCCTCTGCTCGAAAATGTCATACCCATACTCAAAGGGGCTTATCTCACGAACTACAAGGTCTATTTGAATAATTTCAGTGGAATTATAACACTAACACTTGTGATATTTTTTGTTTTTTTTATTTGTGTGTGTGTGTGTGTGTGTGTGTATGGATATCTAAGTAGCCTTTGAATTCTTTTGTGGGCAGCTGTGCTCAGGAGGTAAAGTGGGTCGTCCACTAATAGTTAGATTGGAAGGCTTCTCCTTGGGCTATATATTGAAGCCCACATTGCTGTGCCATCAATGAGTGTGTGTGAATGAGGATGCAGATAGTCCTGATGGGCAGTAAAATCTGAAGTAATAGTTCCAGTCTTCTCTTTCAGGACACAACAGGTTGAAAAGAATTGTAGGTGACAGAATGTGCAGGTTTATTTAAGCGAATGGAACATTCAAAATCTATATTTTTTCTTTCCTGGAAAGCACAAACCACTAATGTAAGAATGTGAATACAATTTCAGTGGGTCCGTGTCATTGATCACCTAACATTAAAGACACAGAAGCACAATGGCAGTTCAACCTCAGAGACTCTCTCTACAATGCTCTGTTAGCCCCAGACACATAAACACAGTGACTGCACTAAGAAGGGCAGCACTGATCATTGATCAAGTCAAATATTTATTTACCTTTTTAGTAAATGATTGAGCAATTTGCGATATCTACCGTTTTCTTTGAAGCGAGATTAGAAAACTCACTCAGGAAATGCCAAGGGCTTTTGAAACTGATTTTTAATAGATGGGGTTTGCCTTTTATTAATAATAACTTAATATATCAACTTTATTTTTACATAATTCTAAATGAATATATATAAATTACAAGATTTAAGGTCTGGATAAAGGTGAAAACACTATACGTCCTTTCTATGAAATTTAGGTAACTTCCACATTATATTAAGGTTGCGACTACTCCCTGTCCCTGTGTTTTCAGTTCATGATACTTAATTCAAACGTTTTGGTCGCCTAAAGACTATTAGGCTGAAGTGCTGAATAGTCTTATTCAGCACTTGGTTCTACTTAGCTCCAACCACTGGTGTCACTTCTGGTTTAAAAAAAAAACAAGATGGTGATGGCCTAAAACAAAAAAGGAGTAATCGCATGTTTGCACTTCTGCTGTTATTTTACTAAACCCGTTGGAAACTAGCCACCCTAGCCCTATTTTTAGGCCTCTGCTCGAAAAATGCATACCCATGCTAAAGAGAGTGTAGATCTCTAACTACAAGGTCTATTTGAATAATGTTGATGGTATAATAACAGAAACAGTTGTGAGATTTGCTCAGATGTGTAAAAATCAGTGTATATATTACTGGTTAATACTAAATGAAGATGGCACACAGCTCAAATTGAAAATGTTCGGGTTTGCCTGAAAAAAAAAGCACTTTTTATTGATATTATTTATTTGAAATAATGCAGATGAAAGCCTAAACTCTCCCAAATCATAGCACATGTCAGCAGTCTTTTAAAAAAAAATTGGCTTTGATAAAAATTGGCTTTGATTTTATAGAGGTTTCAGTACGGAGAATTCAGGCGGGGTCGAGCCAAATTCTCATTTTGGAACCAGCTGTTGCAGCTGTTCCATTACAATTTTATATACTATATAACTATATATTTCACTTGTTTTATCACTAATAGTGTTCAATCTATCCAAAACAGCAGTTTGGCATCATTTCGAGTGGGATGATCTTTGAGTTGATTGACAGAATTTTTAGCCACTAAAAATCCAAAACCGTGGCGCCCGTCCCCAAGCGTAAAACCCATTTGCCGAAAATGAAAACGACTACCCCTTCGTCATACTTGCACTAGAAACTCAGTTTTTTCACAGAAGGGCAGACAAAGACCGGCAGCACATGGCTGAAATGATTAATCTGGGATTTTTGGCGATATTCTTCCAGAAAACCATCTCAAGGTGTGAAGCGTTTACAATTTTTTGCTGTTTGGCTGTGTGTTCTTCTGTGGCTTATGGAGTGTAACTTTGGAAATTTGGAAAATATGATTGGATTCAGTGTGGAATGCTCATGCTCTGTGATGTCTGTGATGATTTCCGTGAAAGTGCCGTAGCTTTTGGTTGGTATCGGTAACAGAGTACATAGCTCGTCGTGTCCTGGCGAAAAATACGTGAAATTGTGGTAAAACTTATAGTTTATTGTATTACTTTCTGTATAACTGTGTTTTGAGTGAGTAAAATAGCTTCCATGGTCCATTTGCCCAGAATTTCTTCGTTATGTAGGCATATGATATATCGTAAAATATAATTGTATTCGTTCTCAGAAGTACTTTGTACTACATGTGTGTACTCTGTCGCCCCCCCCCCCCCCCACCTTTTTTGAAAACAGAATGGACCCATTTCTGCATTAGTAACCCTATTTAGGGTCCTTTTGAATCAACAGTAGGTTTTTGTTGTTTTCTTAAATTCAATTATTGATGTTTTTTTAACTCATGTATGTCCAAATAAGAAATGTTCTTGGAGATTCGAAATATCTCAATTTTATAGTAAGTGGTTAAAAATGCTTAAAATTAACTAGTTTATATCTAATGTCCCCCACACATATCTGATGTGTTTATAACATGTGTTTATAGCTGTTTATAGGCCAATGAGTAAACCTGCAATAACCAGCAATTTTCGGTCATTTGGAGGCAGAAACTTGAACACAACATTTACATACTGCATTCTCACCTCTTGATAGTTGATATTGTGAACTTGTTTGCAAACAGTTGCTTATAAACCTGATACGTGTAAGTCCAGTATTCACTCTGTTTTAGCTGTTATTGGTCTCTACTAACTCCTGAGGGAAATATGTCTCTTTAGCTGCTAAATATTCCATAATGTTGACCAGCTAGTCTCTAACTGAGTCAGATAGTTATTACAATAGTTATTAGATGTTTCCTTTTAACACAAAAGCACATCTTCATCTCTACCCTAATCCACTGCCCTCCGCGCCTTCATTAACTCATTTATTAATATTATTATTTTATCTGCAGGACTGTACCATACAGAAAAACCATTAGTTACCCAGTAAAATAGAAAAACAACAAAACAACCCCATCCCCCCGAAAAACTAAAACAAAACAGCCTGGTCTCATAGAAATATGTGAAATGAGAAAACGAGCTGTTAACAACGTATTACATGGTGGTGGGCATGAAATGTGTTAAAAAAACAATGCAAATGGAAAGTCAATTAGGATCTTTTTTTCGTGGTGGACGCACAAATTAAAAGGGATCCACGGGACTAGGCAACGCACACAGCTAGTGACGTAGTATTACAAAGTTAAACATGATGTTGCCCTAAACCTAAGTTTACTTTATTATATTTCAAGCCCATCCACGGCGTTTTTTCCACACCAAACTAAGGGGTTTTGATGCCTAAATCTAAATGTTCGTTTGAAAGTTGTGCGGAGCAGCATTAAAAAAACGACATGAACAATAAGAAATAGACAGTTGTACATGAATCAATAGATTACATTTCGTGACTTTTTCAGAAACTGCTGGGAGCCTGGGTTGAAAAACCATATAGTATATCAAATAAGTCAAATATAGTCCTCCAAAAGCTGTTCAAGAGAGGGAACTTCCAAAATATGTGTGTGTTTTGCAGACTCCTGTCCACACTTCCTCCAACATACACCTGTTTGACTGGAGTCTTATTTTGGAAAAGATTTGAGAGGTTCTAAATAATCGGTTTACTATTTTCCACAGGAACTCTTCCCAGAAGTTGGCATCAGTGAGTTTCTGGGTTTCTGAAGATATACAGTATTTATTCCTAAACCTGCTCACTTATTTCCAATTCAAGCTCCACCTCACATTTGTGTTTGATATCAAGGGTGTTTTCTCGTTTCATACTAGATAATGCTCTATAGATCAGATCTTGATCTTATTCTGTGCTTTCTGTCTTTAATCTTTATCAAGTAATGCTCAATAACTTCTTCAAGCTATTCCAGTTTGAAAACAACTTCTTTTCTGAAGATATCTAAAAATAAATCAGATCTTGGCAAGTTCATATGTTTTGAATTCCTGATTCTCGATATGCTGGTGGAAAAAACTAAGATTTAGATGTCCCCATCTTTTGTATCCAATGTCTAATTTTAGGGCTAAAAACCTTTTAGATGAGCAATACTTGAAAAAATGAAGGAGACCAAACGTCCGCTGCACGTCCGAACATCTTGTGATTGTTCTGCTTGGGTTAGATAAAATAGGCAAGACAATTCTAGATTTGATCTGATAAATGATAACATTGATTATAAATGTAATTGTAATAATGTAGTCTAAGCGCAGGTTATTTTGAAAAGTTTACACTGCATAACTTTATAGTGAAAATTCACCTTTGACAAAAATGAATGCAGACTTGAGTCTGACAGTTAATTCTTCACCTTGTAAACAACGGTTGACAAAACAATATCAACTTTCGAGCATATCGCACAGTCTTCTTTAGCAGACTGAACAAAGCTACTTTGTTAAGGTTACAAAGAAGAAAGGTTTGTTTTACAATAATGACGTAACAACAGACTAACAACCTTAACTACGTAAATAAATAAACAACCACTGCCCAGACTTTCTTACATTAGGGAACAAGCGTAACAAAGCGTTACTATGCTCCGTTCTCCACACTGGCTACCTGTAAGAGCTCGCATCCAGTTTAAGACTCTGGTGCTAGCCTACAGGGCAGTGAAAGGAACAGCTCCTTCCTATCTCCAGGCCATGGTCAAGCCCTACACCCCCGCTCGACCACTTCGCTCTGCTGCCTCTGGGCGATTGGTTCCCCTGTCACTCAGTGGTCCCGGCGGCCGATCGACCCGGTGACGGCTTTTCTCTGTCCTGGCCCCACAATGGTGGAATGAACTCCCCACTGACGTCAGGACAGCAGAGTCGCTGCCCATCTTTCATCAGGCTGAAAACTCACCTCTTCAAGAAGTACTACCCTGAGCCTTCCACTTAGCACTTATTGTATTCGTATTAGTTTGTTGCACTTATTGTATTCCTTTTGTTTCTGCACTGTACGTTTGCTCTGGTTTATGCTCTTAGATACTTGTTTAACAAAGGAGATGCACTTATGACTTCTGGTGACTAGTAGTTCTCTTGAATACCGATGTTGAATACACTTATTGTAAGTCGCTTTGGATAAAAGCGTCTGCTAAATGACTGTAATGTAATGTATGTAAAACAGCGCATGGTTTTATAGGACACGAATAGCGGATCCTCAAAGTCCTGTGTTTCTTTAACCCAACCATTACAAGCAGACATTCTCACGCGTTATACTCGTTATTATACACCAAACTTTCAATAACAATAACAAGAAAATAACTTCCTGAGGTTTGCTGAAATTTACATTGCCAATTGTCTTTTCCTATTGGCTGGTCTGTGTGTGTGTGTGTGTCCCCTGCACATTTGTGTCTAAGTTGGACTTGCTTGCCTGAGAACCAGATTGGATGGCTTATTCACGGACTAACAACACATCGGACAGTGGGAATGTGGAGCCAGAGTGTGTGTGTGTTTATCAGCAGGTTTGCTGACTAGGCTAGCTCTCAGACATGTGTATGTTTGTGTGTCTGTATGTCTGAGGAATGTTAATGCATGGCGGACGGACAGCAATCAAGGCAGACAGCTGAACAATGGATGAAGTAGGAGGTTAAAGGAAATAGCAGGCCATATTAATGAAGCTCAACAATGCACAGTGTATATGTCGAGCCGATGAAGTCTGTCACTCAGAGAGAGTTTAGTTGTTCTTAATCAAAAGTCAATTGTGCATTGACTTTTTCCTTCAATTTTGGAAAGACTTTTCAAAGGCTGTAGTCCAGCCTGTTAATCTGAATGCTGGCAAAAGGGAAAGTAATTTACAAGCCTAACTTTTGCCTTACACACCTAAACAGTGTGTGAATATATTAAAGTATAATATGCAACAATTTTGTTTAAGCTGTGCATAGACTGATACAAAATGTGACAATGCGACTGACCATTAAAGCTGCACAAAACACTGACATTTTTACCTCTGAATTATTTGGACGAATGTGTCCATCTGATGAATGTAATTCCGATATTCACTCTCATTAGCATTATATTTGTGTAATTCTTGAATCTAACCTTTCTCATATAGGGGGTGGGGACACAAAAAATAATCAACACAAGACACAAAAAGTGCATTTTGCAAAATATGTGACTACTTAAACACAACCATGAAACAGTGTTATCATGCTGTAGCATTTATTGTATTGCAAAGGTGGATACTGTTTGTAAAATAAATAAAACACATGTCAAACATTGTTAACAACTTTGTTAAGGTTACAAAAAAGAAAGGTTTGTTTTACAATAATGATGTAACAACAGACCGTAACAACCTTAACTATGTAAATAAACCACCACTGCCCTTAGCAGACTTTACATTAGGTAATAAGCGTAACAACGCTATGTAAAACAGCGCATGGTTTCACATAGGACACGAATAGCGGATCCTGTTATTAGATTCTTCTACGTTCATTAACATTTCTGCAAAGGAACCATTTGTAGCATTTAGGGTGATCTATTGGCAGATATAGAATATGTTACTCATAACTATGTTTTCAATAGTGTACAAGCATCTGAAACTAAGAATCATGTTTTCGTTGGCTTAGAATCAGCCTTTCATATCTACATAGGGAGCGGGTCCTTTTGTTCCTACAGCAGCCCAGAACGGACAAACCAAACACGGGCTCTAGAGACGGCCTTTCATGTTTTGTTTCTTACCTGAAGGCTGGGATTATGACACTGCTTTAACGTGAGCCGCAACATGCAAAAACGTGGTACTGCTAGCCGCTGTCTCTTCCGTTGCTCCTAAAGTAGTGTTATTATGGTAAGGATGTCCTCTGAACCAGGCAAACAACATGAGCAATGTTTTGCACTCGGTGGCTCACGTCACCGCAGTCTTGGAAATGGAAGAGTGAGCGGAGGTGTATTCAGTTAGTTGCCACCTGCAACCACACCACTGAATGCCACAAAATCAAACTCACTGTCCCTTTAATATTTGATGAAAAATGACATCTTAATGACACATCTATTTAGTAGTATTATATCGAGGACAGAAGGTTGCCTTCCCTGGAGAGTTCCAAGACCATCAAAGACATGATATATTGAATAATTGAATGAAGTATTTCTATTATTCTAAGAGTATTGCTATTGCTGACATTGTGAAAATATAGACTTTGGTCACCACATATAACGTAAAACAATTACACAATTTGCCCTAACTGCACCGCCTTGTCACCAAATCCACTCTAAGGCCATGTCCACACTACTCCGTTTCCATTTGAAAACGCATATGTTTTGCTACGTTTACACCGATCGTCCACACTACGCTCCCAAGGACGGATAAGTTTGAAAACGCCGGGGTTGCATATTCGTGTGGACAGTCAAAAACTGATACGTTTGGAAACGATGACGCCCACACCCGCGTTCGCTACTTGATTGGTTCTTAGGAGTCATGACGTGTCCTTCCCTGATTGGTCACACCCCTATCACATGACCCTGTCCCGGAAATCATAAACAACAGCATTGATTACCGATCGGCTATCAGGTTAATTCAACATGGACAACTGATTACAGGCGTTGCTGACCTTGTTGTCTTTACTAGCAGCTGTTGTTCAGTTAAAGTCTGCATTATTACGGAGGAAGCAGCTGTTATTGGAGCGATTAGTGAGCGGCGTGTCCAGCGGCGTTATCAGACCTACGGAGCGGCCGTCTGAAGACACGGTTAGAGGCTTTAGGGAGGACGACGGACACAAAATGGAGAACTTTCCTTTCCTTATTGATACTAATTTTGTTCTGTACAACTATTGTGAAGTCTACAGATAAACTATAAAGGAGCTAAAGCAGTAAATGCTCTCCAGTAGGACAGAGACTTCAGACACCAGCAGAGCTACGAGTGAGAACAGACAACGAAACCAAAGGGAACGAGTGAGAGACGTGTGTTGACCACATTTATGGACCATAATCTAGTAAACCTTTATGTGTAAGGGTTGATTTTAAAGTAAATTTGATGTGTGAGAGAGAATATAGAACAAGACCTGCAGCGCTGTAACTAAGTCTGAAAAATAAAACTTCTAAAACTTTCCACGAAATGTGCCTGTTTGAGTTCATAGAGGAAGATTTTAGAGAAGATCTTAAGTATCAAACACAACCTTTCAATATTAAAGACTACTTTATTATTCTGTCGTATTTTTTTTTTAACTTAGCAACCAATCTACTTCCTGTTTACATCAGCAACCACACGCATGCCCAGTGTACGTGAAGAGTCACGGGATCTTTGTTTTCAGGCGTTTTAGTCTGGACGGAGATTATTTAGAAAACTGTTGGGAACGTAAAGGAGCGTGTTTGAGTTATCAGCATAAGTGAGCAGTAGAGGCCATTATTACCCTTTGACTTCCTACTAAGACGAGCTTTGTGAATAAAGGGAAAACACTCGTAAAGAGTAAAACACCTATCATTACTACTCCTCCCTTAATTTTCTGCTGCAGGAGCATACTGAGCCCAACAAAGGTCCCAGGAATGTCTCCTCGTCACATGCCTTGGCCTCAGGAATGCGGAGGAGGTGGAGGGAGTATTCAATGAAAAAAAGAGAGAGAAACAAGAACGTGTCCTGCTTGTTGTACCCCTCCTCGGTGAGGCAATCATCTCCAGTTGCCCTGTGACAAATAACATAGCGGCAGAGGTGGAGACCATGTCGTTTCTTCAAGGCCCCATGCATCGGGTCGCTAATTGCAAGAACGAGAGGAATGGAATAACGGAGTCTTGTCTATTTGTCAGTCTGTGCTATGTTGGCAAACACATAAGAGCTGCATACCTAAAGACAAAAGCCAGAGACAGTTAAACTACTTTATAGTGAAAGATGCATTTGGAAGAGTTTTTGACAGGTGATTCTCCAAACTTAATATTGTGGTAGCAAACAGGAAGTGGGGAACGTTTATTATTAGTTAGCATAAGAAGTGATAGGATAGATAACTTTATCGTGGACAATTTTCACACAGAAAAACAAATAATCATTCCAAAGCAATTAAAAATGACATGACATTACCCATTTGCACACCCAGAACTAGGGTCATAAAGCTTTCAGGTAAAGAAAACATGATGGTTTGGGGTACAGTAACGAGAAATACTTTCTCCAATAAAATGCTGTGGGATGCTGTCAGCTCCTCTCTGCCTGCATACTTCTGTTCTTATCACCTATCTTATTTTCACTATTACCCTACTCTTCCATCTTTATAGCCCCTTCCCCATCATCCTCCCATTTCTCGTAATCACTCCACCACAGGTCCCTCTCAACAACTCCTGCTGATTACTTCACTTGTTCCGACATGCTGCTACTCCAGGTCTCTCTTCCACTAATCTCTAATCTTTCTCCAGCAGCCTTTTGATCAAAGACTTGAAGCCCCCTCTCACTCTTCCTTCATATCCCAACTGTCTCTAGATGAAGATGAAAAATGTTTGGATCAACAGGAGGTTCACTTCGGAGATTTCAACAGTCTGCCTTCAGCGCTCGATGGAAAGCTGCACGGATTAAGAAGGTACTCGTTTACAAGCCCAAGCCTGCCCCGTGCAGGCTGCTGCCAGGGAACAAAGGCAGACATGACAGAGTGTGTGTAGATTTCTTATTTTATTTAGAGGCCTAATGACCAATGAGAGACATCAAGGGAGTTATATGTATAGAGAAGTGACAGTAGAATGTGGTTTGATCAGGTGTACATGTGGACTCTGTTACAAGAGATCCGTTTTACCTTCTAATGGTGTAAACTCCCCTGGGTACGGAGAAGATGATACTTTACTGTTTACAGATACTTTACTGTCGCCGCTTCCAGGGAGCACTTTGCATAACAAAAGCTTAGAGGCGGTGCTGCTAACAGGTTGTGTATGTGTGTGTTTATAGATTTCTTCGGCCAAAGAGAACACCTTTCATCTGACCACCACTCCCTTTCCTCCACAGCTTGCCTTCAGGGACAGATTAACCTATTACACACACACTCACACACATTCATGCATGCACATTTAAGCGCTCCAAACCCACTCTACAAACACACAAACGCCACTAATACATACACATGCATACACACACACACACACTGTCTGCCGTTCAAGGGAAAGTTCTTTTGTTCTTCTTTGGGTTTTTTCAGTTATTTTTGGAGTTCTGTTGAAGTTTGCCTGTGTCTTTACCTGCTGTCTCCTGCCTGTTCTGTTGGACTTAAGCTTATAAGCATTTCTTGAATCATTAAATCATTGCGTTGTTTCTGCTGCGCCCTCGCCTTTGTCTTCATCTCCAGACCGTGACAATAATTAGAAAAACACAGTACTAAGACTATTATTACCAAGTCAACATGAATATTAAAATCGTCAACAATAATTTCTTTATCTAAAAACTCAAAACAATTCAGAATACCAACCTGGGGCACGGTGCATTATAACAAGTAGAACTGACTGTAGTGGTTTCCAGGTGTGTGAAAGAAAAGTCATAATTAATTTAGGTTTAGGGTAGAGTAATAGGCTTGAGTGAAAGATGGCTGCAACTCTACCTCCTCGGCCGGTCCGAGTATTAGAATGACTTGGAGGAGTTGATTCATTTATGTTGACATATTCTTCATGACACAGCAAGGTTTCAGTAAGACAAAATAAGCCAATCACGGCGCACGTTAATGCAGACGTACTTAAGAGGCTACCTGAGTACCACTGGCACGTCAAAGAATACGCCCTGACGGCCCACCACTGCACAATTGACTGTGTTAAGCTACAGCAGCTGAGGTATGCTACCAGAAAAACAGATTCAGTACATGGCAACCAGAAGTCCTTTCACAGTTGTGTATATTTGACTGAGAGACAGATGGTTGTGATGATGAGGAGACTTGAGGCAGTATGAATCAGTACAGACCTGGTACGTATCAAACTCGCATTAGAAAATATTAGAAAATATTGTCCTTTTTAGCCAGCACTTCATATTTAGCGCCTATAGGCTCTTACTTTGTTAGTCACCATAAGAAAGCCCCAAGAAGTAAGTCCAGGAATCATCAATTGAAGTCAGTTCCTTTCCCCATTGTGTTGTCAGCATGTGTGTCTACTCATCTGTGTCATTTTAGTTCTATTACTGAACAATTTAATTATAAACTTGAACTTTCTGTCTTGTCGTGTGTTTTTTCCCCATTCAATTTCAATCTTATCTTTGCTACTGGCTACACCACGCCAGCTCTCTGTCAACTGATGATTGTTCAGTTCCCCAAGAAGTTTATAGTAGCCCACAAAACCAGCCACAAACAATGTGAAGTTCTTTTGTGACCTTATCAACGGACACAAATGTGCATCAAAATTAGAGGCTCAATGCCACAAGTGGAAAGGACCTTTTTACTCCAAAAGTAACTCTCAAGCTGTCACTGAAAGTGGCATTCTCTTTCTCTACCCATTAATTAAACCATTGGTGCAGTCACTCCAACCGCCTTCACATTTATGTTTTTTGTATGCTCCACTTAATACTGTCCTGGATCTCAACCCCATTTAAATCTGATGAATTGTCTCACAATGGCATCCCCATCTCTCCACCACCCCCACACAGCAAACCTGACACACAATATAGTGCAAGAACAAAATAATTTCATGTCATTACATTTTCCTTGGCCTCCCCTTTTGCTCCACAATTGCAAAACAAAGAAAGGTGAAGAGATTTGGTTTGAGAAACTGCCCTTCCTGAGTGTTCTCTATCACAGTATCACAACCAAGAGAAAAGGCTGAAGAGCTGAGGTTTTATGGAGGGGGATGTAGGGTTGTGCACGCCGAGGGGTCGCATTTCCACACCCCAAGGCCTAAAGCGGTCATGTGGGATGCACAGCAGCAATGCTACCGGAGGGAGCAGAAGGAGGAAGAGGAGGAAGTCTGTGGTTTTACCACGGAAATTATATCTTTCTATAGAAACCCATCAGATCAGCAAGTATACACATGCACAGATTCGCTCTCCACCCGCCTCCCGATCTCAAACATGGATGTATTAAGAGAACTAGCTTAGAGAACTGACGCCCGTTGAGTGGGCAAAATACGGGACGAAAAGTACAAAGAAGTGGGTCAGTGAAAGCAGAATTAAAGGGTGGATAAAACGTGTGGCTTGGGATGATGATGATTTACACATAGGCCTATATATATGTATTGTGAGTATATCATCAACATTTTGTGAATTAACAGGATCATCAGTTGAAAATGTAAACAAAATGCAAACAGTAAATACTTTACCTATTTACACATGTATTCACCATAAGGATATAATTATAATATAGTGAAGCAACACGATAAGGTGTTTCAGTTCAAATAAAGCATCACATTAACAACTACATAAACATATACATATACATTATAGTAAAAACAGTACATTCATGTGGTCCAGGCCGGGAGGAAGAAGAGGGAAAAAGGAAGAGAAAGTGACAAAGCAACAGGTTAGTTTGTGCATAAGTGAACTGGTCTACACCTTTACAGAGCTATATTTTATTCATGATAATATACTTGATCTAATTATACAAGGCCATTTTAGAATCTAGGAGAAATAACTGTTTTGGGGGAACTACTTTTAATACTGTCACACTTAACATTTATGGTGCAGATATTACTCTACATTTGTATGTTCATGCCCCACCGCCCCAACAAAATTGTAACAAAATGGTCCATGTTGAACTTTTATTGGAATGACAACATTTTGTGACTCCTCCATCTGTGCTTTTTCAAATAATAGATTAAAGAAAATTGCATCACTTTCAAGTAAACCAGATTACTCCATCAGACAAAAACAGATACAATGTGCAGTCACTTTGTTAGAACAATGCAAATAAAGTTCTATCTGTGCCAAAAACAACTAATATTTGGCAAAAAATAGCTTATTGTGGCTGCAATTAACCTGTTTTGCACTGAATATATTTTCAAGATATTAACAATAACGTGCAACCTGTGAAAAACAAAACAACATGAGTGCAGATATGTGTGATATGCTCACACATACCAGGAGCATTTTATTTTACATATGAGCTTTAAAATGTAGCATTCTGGTGTACTCTGAGAAGAAAATTAAGTGATAAAACATTTACTTTAAGCAAAAAACTAATTTATTATTCAGTTATTAATCAGTATTTCAGCTCTATTATTATAAACCTTTAAAGGTTTTAGTCATATAAAAACAAAGATAGCAAGAGTAGCGAGAACCATCGCCTGTACAAATAAAGTGATTAGTTTTCATTTCTGTATGTCTTCATATTAATTATACTGTTACTGTACAGCTGTTAGGATTGTGGCCAATATTCTATTTGCAATTAATATGCATTCAATCCAGTTCTATTATTTAAATGAAAATGATAATCTACTCTGGCTAAGGTAGCTTATCAAGAGTAAAATAATAGCTGTGATTTAACTGCACGTGTGACTGTTGGGACCGAAGTCCACTGTCTGTGGTCATCACAGTGAACAGTGTCTGTCAGTGTGATGAGAGGACACGTGAGCCCTTGTTGCTGTACTTCATCTCCTTGGACCAGAGGCTGCATTTAGCATACCCTGCTTTATCAATGTATTTAAAACACTGTGACAGCAGGAAGCTGTACTCACGTCTGTTCAGACCTCCACCTTTATCCAGACCCAGCTCCACCTTTATCCAGACCCAGCTCCACCTTTATCCAGGCCCAGCTCCACCTTTATCCAGGCCCAGCTCCACCTTTATCCAGGCCCAGCTCCATCTTTATCCAGGCCCAGCTCCACCTTTATCCAGACCCACCTCCACCTTTATCCAGACCCAGCTCCACCTTTATCCAGGCCCAGCTCCACCTTTATCCAGACCCAGCTCCACCTTTATCCAGGCCCAGCTCCACCTTTATCCAGGCCCAGCTCCACCTTTATCCAGACCCACCTCCACCTTTATCCAGACCCAGCTCCACCTTTATCCAGACCCACCTCCACCTTTATCCAGGCCCAGCTCCACCTTTATCCAGACCCACCTCCACCTTTATCCAGACCCAGCTCCACCTTTATCCAGGCCCAGCTCCATCTTTATCCAGGCCCAGCTCCACCTTTATCCATGCCCAGCTCCACCTTTATCCAGACCCAGCTCCGCCTTTATCCAGACCCAGCTCCACCTTTATCCAGGCCCAGCTCCTTCACATCTCAGCCCTGCGTCAAGCTGCGCTACACAAACAGCCTCCTCTTCCTGAAGCTCTTTGACCTCATCATCTCATCAGTATCTGGGCCTTTCATTCTACTTTGTGTTAAAACAAACAACCTGCAAACAGATCCGCCGGTGTTTGGGTTTAATGTTAACGAGTGACCGCGTGAACTGAACCGGAACACGGGGGGTGGGCTGCATGTTTCATCACGTTAACTTTTTTCCTCCTAAATTGCGATAATGACGAACGTTAACAGTCCACAGAGTTCCGCATGCAGTGAACGTTAACTTAACCCAGCAAGTCTGAACTGTAACGGTACTTAACGTAACTTAAACTTTAACGGAGGGAAAGACGCTGTAGACATCGTAACGCTGATTGGCCAAGACTCGACACGTCACATCAAAGATGTTTTATTGTGAAGATCACCACATCACCTTTTCTCCTCGTTTCACTCCAATCTGAGAAACGCTGGCTGGCCAGTTGACCCCCCACAAAAAAAAAACTCTACGGATCTACATGATTCACGTGGATGATATATTTTCATTCAAAACAGCGAATTTCGCCAAAAAGCGACAAGTTTGCAGGTATGAATAAAGTTCTTCAAATAAAAGAATTCTGCATTTCCCTCTGCGCCCCACCTGCAATACCGCTGCGCCCCACTAGAGGGGCGCGCCCCACAGTTTGAGAACCATGTAGATGCTTGAAGGCTTGAAAGGTAGACCAGCTTCATGACTAAAAAGTAATAAAACACCCACAGATACCTTCTGCAAAGTCCTTCGGCATATCAATTTCCCGCTGTCCATTTGTGTTTATAACAACTATTTATGTTGGGAAAATTGTGCTAGACACCCAAGCAAGAGCTAAACAGAAGTGGTGTATTTGTCCATTTGAGTGTTTGGAGTGATTCAAATGGACAGAGCAGAAGAGCATTGTGCTGCAGGAGTGTTTCAAAAGCTTATGTTTATGGATTCCATTTCTATATTTTTTTTTTAATTAACCAAAGAAATTTTGTGTTCCTTTTAAACCTGTTTGCTTGTAATGAAGTGTATTGTTTATTATGTGTTGCAATAGTGTAGCTTAAAATATGTTGCCTGGTTGTTTGTCTCCTACATTGTAGCTTATCACTCAGCTTCTGTGTTTGTGGAGCATACATCTTATAGACTCAAATTTCCTTGTGTTGATTGTTCACATTACAGAGTTAAATGCTCAATTTCGATTTTTTTCCCCCAGATGTGATCGTTGCTTCTGTTCACATTACTGTTTGAAGTAACCCGTATCTGACAGCAAGAACAGATCTCTGCCCTGTCACGCCTCACATGCAACCAATAACCACACACATGGAGGACTGTCGTCTGACAGCACTGGAGTTTTTTGAGTCCAGTAACTGCCAGACTTGGCTAATATGTTGCTCGATTTACCAGATCAGGTTTCCCCCGTAATAATAATGTTGATACTCCTAAAGACTTTTCATTTTGGCTAATATATATATAAATGCTCTTCTGTGATCTAAGTTACATAAACTAAAATAAGATGTGAGACATTACTGTTTGACATCCCGAAACACCGCCAGTCAGCATGGGATTTCATTAAATTAGAGTTCTGCTTCGTGAAACATGACACATTTATGAGAAGAACTGAGTGAATAGTTTGATAAGTTAATCTACATTTCAAATGACTGACGAGGCAAATGAAGTCTTCGTATTGATAAATTTAACAGAGGCAAGCTTACCAGTAAATATCTACTCCTTCAAAAAGGTATTTTACCATGTCTTACCACTAAAAAGGAAAATATGATTTAATTTAACATAATTCGGTATTCATTTAATCCAATTTTTAAAACTGCTGATTTATTCAATTCTACAGAGTAAAACATAATGCTGGATTTAGCAGCGTTATGGATTTAGCAGCATTGATCTTGTATGTATCAGTTGGGAAAAAAATCTGATTTCTGTGTAGACACTACTATGAAAACATTGTATCTGTGTCACATGGGAGCAAAACAAATTCAGATTTTGGACACATTTGCTTGTAATGTGAACGTAGGTCTTGTATTTGGGAGAAACTAATTACTGGAAAATCTACACATACACCTGAGCTTTCTTTGTTGTGTGCCCTGTATGCCTGAAGAAGGTCAATGAGTGAAACACACTGCACAGATTCTAGTAGCTCTTCTTTGAAAGAAAATAAGGAACAAATAGAGAAGCTCTGAATAACTGTGCTGATCCTAGATTATCCATGAAATACAAACGAGGAGAATGTGGGATCAGTCATAGAGGTAGACCAAAAAGGAATAATAGGTTAAACTAACTGTTAAAGCCTGCAGACCCCCCGACTGGAGAAGAAGAAAGGAGACAGAAAATAGACAAAGGGTGAGACAAAATGAAATACAAATGAGATGATGAAGAGAGGCAAGCTTTTTCACTTTTGTTCTCACTCAATTGTGTAAAACATTTGCACACTGTTCCTCACTATAAGCTCATCACTGTGGTCTGTCTGCACTGACTATCCCATAAACCTCCTGTGAATAAGACATATCTATATATGAAGTTTGAAGTGGCTCATTATTACAAGCAAAACCTTTAAAACAAATAAACATGTCCTCTTCTCTCAGCACACACACACACATGAAGGCCTTCAACAACAGTAAAATCTTACGTTACTTACGTTGCATAACATTAAGGCAGATGCTACTTGCACACAGGTGTCAGAAGCCAACATTACTCTTTGTAGATGGGCAGAATAGCCAATGTGGCTATTTACCCCTGTGTGTATACGGCATGGCAGAGACAAGCACCCAGATGTTTGTAGCCAACAGCTTGTTGCACCCAGCTAGGGCACACATTAGAAACTTTATGGCCCCGATCACACCGAGAAAAGTCGCAACAGGCCACTTCAAAAACGCTGCTTCAAAAACGCCCCTTGGAAAAGCGAGTAACAGCTGATGAGCCTGCATGCGCCACCAGGCGATCAAATGTAAATAAAAGGCAAAAAATGGATTCAATGTAGACATGTAGGTCTTAGTGTTACTCTGTCTGTTAAATAGAGAGGAGGGGAAAATGATATAGTTTATTAATAACCGCTAATAACCTTTGTCCGTTCCTACCCCATCTACCGGCATCAAAACAGGAAGGCAGTGGTAAAGTAGCAAAGGTCACCTCTTGCTCGATTTCATTGGCTGGCTGGGCCACGGGTGACATTGACGAGCGGTGCGACTTGACGCCTGGCACCGAAGAGTTGAGAATATTTTTGCGTCTTAAAACTATAAAAATGCGACGAGTGGCGCAGGAGAGGGCCGAACGCCAGACGTGCCATACAACAGGAAAATGATGGTTTTGCAGGCGAGTGTGAGTCTTGGTGTGATCAGGGCCTCGGTGTATTATATAACAAATACTGCGTGTTTATTTTTCCTTCTTCACAGGACTCAGTCCCCAGCCGCCTGGGTGAATGTCAGGAGATTTACCCATTCATCCACCACAGACTAGTCCCTACACATACTTTGTCTCTCTTTATACTACTACTACCATTATAAAATCTAGCTAACTATTGTTAAATTAAGTACCATATTCAACTTAGCCGGGTGTGAATAACAGAATAGCTGCCATATGACTCTCACCCTGGTGCTAATAGACACTCTGTAGCTGGTTTGTCACATTCAAGGCAATATATTCTGTTGTTCTTTCTGCGATGTACCCAATGCAACAAATCAACGCTGAAGTACTCTGTTGGCAAAACAAAATAACTAGGACCATTTGTTTCATCTCAGTGCCCTTGGTCGGTGCATGTCCATAGTGATAATATAAGAAACCACATTTTTAACATAGTGTATTGAGATCATTTTTGTGAAGATGGCCGTCTACACAAAAAATAAAAAAATAAAAGCACAGTATATACAATGAAATAGAATAGTATTAATTTAACTAACTAGATAAACTAAACAGTAGTGCAAAGACAGTGTAGCAGTGTTACTTGAAGGATGATCTGGCCAGAGGTGATTTGTTATAAAGTATAATAGCAGAGGGCAGGAATGTTCTCCTGTATCTGTCCTTGTGACAGCGGAGCTGGATCATTCTGTTGGAGAAAGTGCTCCACTGTCCCTGCAGTAGGTGATGGAGAGGGTGATCCTTGTTATCCAATATGGATAATAAGTTCTTCAGTGTCCTCCTCTCCACCACCTGTTCCAGATAGTCTTGTTTGCAGCCAATGATGGAGCCGGCCTTCTTGATCAGTTTGTTAAGTCTGTTGGTGTCTCCGGCTCCAATGCGGCTCCACCAGCAGACTACGGAGAAGTACAGTGCACTGGCCACAACAGACTGGTAGAACATCTCCAACATCTTGCTGCACACGTTGAAGGATCGAAGTTTCCTCAAGAAAAAGAGTCGACTCATCCCCTTCTTGTACACAGCGTTGATGTTGGTCTATCAGTTCAGTCTGTTGTCGATGGAGACACCCAGGTACTTGTACTCCTCCACCATGTCCACATCCTCTCCCAGAACAGAAGAAGAAGATATTTGGCCGCATTAATAATATTTACGTGTGTATGGAGAAGCTTTTAATCACTATTTTCAGGTTCAGACAGCTTAGTGTGGTGGTAAGCTACACATGAACAATGCCAGTGTCTCATCTGCTCAGAGGGACAGGATAAGTGTGTGTTTGTAAGCCTTGTAAGCTGACTGGGCAGAAGTGATGAACAGGAACTTTGACAGACAGCTTCGAATCACACGGTGAAAAGGGAGGAAGAGGGGCGAGTGGATTGATGCAGAGAAAAAAGGTGAGGGGGGGAGAGGAGAGCAGCAAAGGAAGAGTAAATTATGGGAGATAAAGGGAAGGCAAAATAAAACTAAAGGAAATGGCATGAAGAGTGAAGAATGTTGTGCTAACTGTTTGTGTTTGTTCCATTCTGTCACTGGACTGTCCTCAGGCTGATTGGACCCTAACATTTACTTTATAACTACCACTCCACAGCCAGACACATGAGATATATGACAAAGGGATGAAAAACAGAGTTGGGGAAGGAGAGGAGAAAAGAGGAGAGGGAGGATATATGGGAGAGGGTGAGATAAGAATTTGGAGGAAAGTTGGTAAAGAATGGAGGGAGGGAGGAAGGGAAGAGGAGAGAAGTGCAGAGGGGTTTTTGGGAAGGAGGAGGGAAATAGGGAAAAGAGGAAATGGTGGTGAGAGAGAATTTAGGGGGAAAGGAGAGTGGGAGGAGTGAAGGAGAACAATCAAAATGATTATGAGATAGATAGATAGATGGATAGATAGATAGATGGATAAGTACGTAATACAGACAGACAGGAAACCATCAGTGGCTCCAAGAGGCCTGGGAAAAAGCAGTCTAGCTAGTGTGTATGTGTGTGTGTCCGGAGCCTTTTGTCCCTTTGTTGATCCCACACTGATAATGTCTGCCGGGACAGGAAGCAGCACAATGCCAGGCAGGCCCTGAGGAAAGGCTGGATCTGACCCACACACACATATACATTCCCTCTCTCAGATATAAACAAGTACAGATGCATTCACATCGCAACACACATGCCTCACTGATTCTTTCCTAAGCTCACACACATGCAGGTGAACATATTCTCACTTTAGCAAAAGGCTGCAGCGGAGTTAGAGGATGCGATGTGATTAAAGCACAGGTTGTACTTGAACAACAGCTACAAAAGTGAGTAAATGGTGCTTAAACAGGCGGCAACCTCCGGTTCTGAAAAGTAAAGCCAATGCGGACGTGCCTTCAATTTCCTAATAGCCTGTGCTGGGTGACTCCTCTGGTTGTAAAAAAAAGTCAGTTTGTATAGAAATCTATGAGAAAATGACTCTACTTCTCTCTTGATTTACCTCAGTAAACGTTGTAAACATGAGTTTAAAATCTCAATCGCAAGGTTATATAGAGGTGGATGGTAAGACACAGGTAAAACTAGAGACCATCATGCAATGGGATCAGCCGCAATGTCAAATTGGGCCAGGGGCATAAAGTGTGTGTGTGTGTGGGGGCAATGGCCCATTTCCCCATCCTGCCCCCTAAGGGACCCCTTGCTCAGACCACACCCATCATCAAATGCTGCCTTCATTTTGATCTCAATTATACACAATGTAAAGTTCCGTGACTGCATCTTGCACGGTTATGATGCTGTAGCAGTAAAAACAATCTGTCCAAAGCCAGCCAGACAGGCAGACATATAAACACCTGGCAAAGGACTGAAAACTCCTCTGTGGTTGTTCTCAATATAGTAGTTATCTCCACAACCACATTTTGCCATGACCCACACACAGAATCCCAAAGTGAAGATAATACCATAAAAGCTTCCTCCATTTTGGACTGGGATTTATCAAAGCTGAACTCGAGAAAAGCGTGAAAGCTCCATGTTGACAGGCCATTCAATTAAAGTGGAGTGATCTTCAAAATGTTACTTTCATAAATGCTACTGACAGGCATGTATCTCCAATTTTTTAATAATCTATATTATTTCATTTTTTGTGTTGGATTTCTACAATCCTGATTGACCATGAAGTAATCCTTAAGGAATATAGAATTAACCACAACAATGTGTCATCAGTCCAACTCCAGTATAATCCTGAACCATTCCTCTCGAGCTCATTCATTCTTCTGAACATCCTGCAGGAATCAGCAGCTATTTATCCCACAGGAATTCGCTTTGATATCCTGCATGGTTGCATTAACTGAAGGAACACTGCATGGCCACTTCTCATACTTGCTCCTCCAGAACTATATCATCGAATTCATCTGTGGATTGAGAAAATATAAGACTTTGTAGGATGATTGTCCTTGAAAGTTAGGCAACCAAAGCATTTTGAATGTAAAAGCTTTTCAGCAGAGACAATTAGCTGATCTTTGCATATGTCTGTTTAGGGAACTCTAATCTTTATCCCTAACAAGAGGCAAAATTACAGAATGGACTGCCCACTTTCCTTTGAAAAGGTCAAGAGATGACATAGGTGGGGGCCAGAAAAGAAAATACAAATGGATTTAAAAAGAGGAAGAGGCGGTGTGCACAGCATTGATTCCAGATGATCTGATGTCATCCAAAAACACAAACAAAGCAGAGCTGAGGATCAGCCCCCAGAGAGAAAAGAGGAATAAAGGGTTAATCCATCTGTTAAAGCCTACAGACATCCCGGAGAGAGAGGGAAAGAGAGAGAGTGTAGAAGTGAAAGGCTTCTCACAAAGTGCATCTCTATTGTCACAAAGACAGCTAGGTGTTTTCTGCATGGGAATGGTGGTTGCAATGCAAACAGGCTGTCATTCTGTATTGCACTGGACATCAGACTAAACAAAAGCTATGAATAAGCCAAAAATATGCAAGGCCAACTTCATGACAGCATCAACAACACTAACAAGTGACTATCAATGTAGCTGTGTGATGGACTGAGAAATCCATAAACCAAGGGTCAGGCCAATGTTTTTCTAATCCATGAGATGGTGGGCTGGAACACGATATAGTAAAATACTTCAGATGGCATTGCCCTGGCCTCCAGCACCACCATAGAGAATCTCTTTAATATCTTTGATCAGCATATGTCCTTTTCCAGCTACGTAACATTTAAAAAATCAGGCACATCCTGTCTCAAAGCGATGCAGAAAAGTTAGTTCATACATTTGTTACTTCTAGACTCAATTACTTCAATTCCTTTTGATCAGGCTGCTCTAATTAGTCTTAGACTCTCCACTTGATCCAGAAAGCTGCAGTATGTGTACTAACAAAAACTATATTAGCTTCTCTACACTGGCTCCTCCTCACCTACAAAGCCCTAGATGGTCAGGCACCATCCTGCCTTAAAGAGCTCATTGTCCCCTATTACCCCACTAGAACGCTGCGCGCCCAGACTGTAGGGTTACATGTGGTTCATAGTCTCTAAAAGTCAAATTGGGGCCTTCAGCTACCAAGCTCTGCTCCTGTGAAACCAGCTCCCAGTTTCAGTCTGGGTGGCAGACACACTCTCCACATTTAGGAGTAGGCTTAAGACTTTCCTCTTTGATGATGCTTGTAGTTATAGATGCAGATACAGAGATGATTCCTCCTGATATCGCCTGAATAAGCATTTAAAGAAGTGAATTAGCTTTTCAGGCCCTTAGTGGAGTTTTCATTTTCACACAGATAATGACTTCTTCTATATTTATTCTAATACATTTAGAATTTTATTGGAGCAAGTATCTAGTGGCTTTTAGAGATAAAGGGCTTCTCAGAACAATGGAAACCATTTTGGAAAAGCTCAGTGAGTGTTTCAGTGTGACAGGGTAAACAGACGCCAGCCCAGCGCGGGTCCAGGCTGTGTGGCAGTAAAGTTAAGAAGAACTTTCTGCTGCCTAAAACTGTATCGATGATCGTTGATTCTAAATTGAACTGTTGTCATTAACCTGGATTTACTGTATGGATCTTAAAATAAGGGATTGATCAGCATCACGGTGGGAGTGAATCCTTTATGTAGCATTTAACTGCTCAGGCTTCTTTTCTACATTTTGTCTGTTTTCAATCTGCCTTGAATGAGTGGTGAAAATATAAGTTGAATGAAATTCTGCTTCTACAGGCTACAACTAATCTGTGTTCTGTCCTGTTTCCCTCCTGTTAACCCCTAATAAGTATCTGTTGGCTCAAGTTATCTTCTTTCCCTGCACTGTCTTGCGTCCCCCCCCCCCCCCCCCCCCGCCCCCTCTCTGTTAATTCTTTGGCCTTTAGGACCGAGGGACAAGCACTGAGAGTTAATGGTACATTAGAAGCAAACAAAGATACCCTGTGGATACAGAGCCCAGCGAGGACAAGAGAGGAGGCACAGAAGAGGGGAGTGCAGGATGAATCCCAACTGTATTGAAACGATTTGGAAATAGAGAGATACAACATGTTGAATTGATAGAGGAGGAGAGAGAAAGATGGAGTTAGAGAATGAATAAGTGAGGGAAAGAAGAGGAACGGAAATTAGTCGAGATGGACGATGAACAAAAAAGGAGCCCTTTGTTGCAGACACCAGTGTCCTTTCTATCGATTGGTAAAAGAGAAAATCTGAAACACTCTGCATCCTATGAAAGTTTCAATCCAATAAGAGCTAATGAGATATCATTTGAATCTCAAAGGGCTGGGTGATAGTGGTGCGTTGAGGTGAAGAGCGGGGGACAGCCTGAATGACAGAGTGGATTCCCAGGAAGAGAACTGGTGAAAGGGGGCCGACCCCCCATGGGTCAGTGCTATTTACTCTAGCCCTTCACTCTGTTTGCTCCCTTTTTCACCCCTCTGCCGGTTTCCTCTCTCAATCAGATCCATTCTACTGCTCTGAGCGCTAATCTACCAAACGGGGGCTGAGAAACACTCTCATTAGCCCCTGTGTGTGTGTGTGTGTGTGTGTGTGTGTGTGTGTGTGTGTGTGTCAATATTTCTCAAAGCGCAAGCAAAGTTAAGAGGTTAAATTTTAGATGTCATCCACAAACTGAATAAAAGTCATAAACTAAACAGCGTATCAGTGCCACTGTAGGTAAATAAAAGATAGAAATGACTGAGCATTGGAAGGGGGTAATATTCAGAGAATAAACTGTGGGAATAAAGTCGTTAATCTACGAGAAAAAGAACTTGTGAAAAATGGTGTCTTATTTTGTCAAGGAGCTACATTGTTTAATTTTTTCAGATTGGGTCAACCTCGTCACACCACAGACTCCGCCGCTTGCCATATGTCTGCTGTTGATGACCTAATCAAATTATACTTTGCAACAGAATCTAGCTATAAAGGAAATACTAAATTTTAGCCCACTATCATAAGCATCCAAACTTTTAGGAGACATTTCCGTGAATTAGCATACTCTGAAGTAAACAACATGTTGATTTAGGACATGGAATATTACCCCACTTTCCACTAGCTCCGAAACTGTTATTGTTTTTTTAACCTACAATGCAGTAATACACGGTCATAAATTAAAGTACAGTTACTCTACCACACTATAATCTTGACCTTACCCCATGAATGATGATTGTTTGCTACTGGACCGGCTAGATTCGACTGCACCCCCCCCCCCCCCCGGTACTCACAGTGTTTAAGTTAAGAACATGAATCTTTTCCTGCAGACACACCAGCAGCTTTGGCTTGGATTGGATTGTTCACTTTCCTTATCACACGGTTTATCATGAGTTTTTCAACAAATGTAATGAGTTACCACATTTTAAATAAAAAATAAAGAAATAGTAAAATTAAAGTACAAGTACGCAAAAAAAGTCTCAATCATACGGTTCAACGCCTATATGACGTTATTTTAAGTGTTGATGGAGCTGCTTGAATGTTAGCATAGCCTAGCACCGATCAAGTATTTTAAAAGTTATTTGCTGACGTCTTGCGGAGAGAACTAACAAAACATGAATTGAGACTTTTTAACCAATCGGCATCATTATATAATTATTTCGACATCCTTTTTGTGCGTTTATTGCAAATAAATTACAGCAAAATTGTTTATTTTGTGTTCATACAGCTGCAGTAAACTAGCCGATATGTGGCTCGATGAATACACCTCGATGAAATTGACGGAGCGCCTCCGGATGATGTTATGAACCAGACAAGACAGCGTTTAGTTTCTCAGTATATCATATAATGAAGCGAATGATGCAAATAACCACAAATGATCCCGCGTGTAAACTCCTGCTGGTAATGCGACACGTAAATTAGACAACCGGCAACCCCCATTTCTGAGAAGTGAAGCCAGTGCAGAAATGGCTTCGGCTTGTATTCTCTCTACTGGCCATCAGAGGGTGACTCTCTGGTTGTAACGAGACGTCTGGTTGTATAGAAGTCTATGAGAAAATGACTTCTCTCTTGATTTATTACTTCAGTAAACATTGTAAACATGAGTTTATGGTCTCAATCTCTAGTTTGAAGTCTTCTTCAATACAGCATGATGTTCATTTAGTAAATGATGGTCCATTTAGAGTTAAATAGACCATAAGGGTATGCTAACCCTAACCACCCCATACAATGACTGGCTTACATATCTATATCTATCTATATAGCTCTATAGATAATCTATCTATCTATATTTACATTTTTTTTGGCGTTTTTTTGTTATGCTTTGTTTTGTTTTCTCATTTCGTCTATATTCCTGTTTCTGTCTATTCTATACATAAGAAGGACAACAGATGTGTATACAGGCACACACCTGTGCGTGCGTCAGTTCATATACTGTATATAGATTTAGTGGATATCAGTGGTGGGCCGTCAGGGCCAGCAAAGCCTTCTCTGCTGGCCTAAACAGAATCATTTAATAATTTTTCACAAATATACTACATGTATTATACATTTTTTTCCTGTTAGCTTATTTTCTCATTGCACAGCTCATGTCTTCCTCTGTTGCTCTGCTTCCAGCCTGCAGCGCTGCTTCCAACACAGCTTGTTTTAAGGAGAGCTGTTATCCAATCAGATTCAGTCCCTAAACTGGACATCGTATCAAAGGGTCGGTCAACCCCACAGCTAGCATGGAAAAGGATTTGTACAAACGGTATTTCTGGCTGATAGCGGCGGAGAAGCGTTGCACATTTTATGGCTAAGAAGGAAACTTTTGCTGAGACCCGGGTGAATTCACAACTCAACGAACACGTTCGCAGGAGGACCTCTGACTGGAACGGAACTGAACCGATGTTCTGTACAACCGCGTCATTAAACTCTTTGTTCACAAATAAAGGAGGATGGACTTTGTCTTTAAGGGAACAGCAGCTTTGGTAAGTTAACTGCTTTTGTGTTTTTACATTGTGGCAACCCGGGGGACGTGGAGGCAAGATTCAGAGATAAAACAGGTGACTCAGAGACAGTAACCATGTAACAAAAAGTGTCCTTTAATAAGCAGGGTAGGGTAAAGGGCTATAGGGTCAAACTCAACAAAAGGTTCCTCCCGGTCGGGGTCTTTGGTCTTTGGTCTACACCCAGTTTGAGACGATTCCTCCGTCCTGTTTGGGCAGAGCAGAGGAGAGAGGTGAGTCCGCTGAGTTACCTCCTGTCTGCTGCAGCTCCTCTCCAGAGGTTCAGGAGATCCTTGTATTCTTCTGCCCACTCTGTTCCGCTGCTGCTGCTCAGCCCTGTGAACATATGCTCCTTCTAATTAGCTCATGGGCTGCAGGTGTGACCACTGCCACGTGCCTAGTGGCTGCAGCACCTGCACTGGGTAGTATACTCCCTCTATCACCTCCCCCAACCTGAGGTTGGGGATCCGCCTCCTGGGCTGTGTCTGCTCAGTTTTTCCCCCTGGTTTGCCACAACATCTACAGTAGCGTTTCTATTGTTAGTGTTTCTATGGTGTCGTTTTTATGAGATGGTTAATATTGTTCCCTCTGATGTGAATAATATTTGAATGGCTCGTGCTCTTCAGTGTGCGGCGGAATACGCGTGTTAGCGCTGCAGGTTTGCTGGATTGATTGGTCATGCTTTGTTGTCATATAAATATATGTGACTGGTTCTTGTGAGTTTGTTCTTGTTATTGTGTTAATTACATTGATTCTGACTTGTCCGTTAATGACGAAGCATCCCGTCATCGCGGAGTTTGCCGCGGCTGTTTTCCCGTTAAGCTAGTTTAGCGTAGCCTCAGCTGTTTTTTTGTTGTTGTTTTTTTGTTTCGGGTTCAGAGGTCCCAAAGTCCATTGTCTGTTACGTGAGCGCAGTCCACCGAAAACATTATATTTGCCACAATTTAAGCTTCTGTGTTTTCCAAATGTAATAGTATTATTCAAACGTATTGTTATCGTAAGCCTCGTACGACAGCACAGAAGGCCCAGGACAGCACAGAAGGCCCAGGTATAAAATGCACAGCCCACCACTGGTGGATACATACTTTTGCTTGGATATGACTGAACTGATGCAGGGGACAAATACACGGAGGGGCGTGTCTTCAGTACAATGGCTACCAGCTCTGATGCAAAGTCCCTGACCTCATACAGCAACCCATAGCTTTTTACACCGCAACACCATTTGGATGACTTTCCTCACTTAAGCATAGTGCTTTTGGGCTGATTAGTAAAGTGCTAACGGTCGCGGCTAGGCATTAATCACCTGCAGGTGCTATCAATAGAGGGGCAAGACAGAGAGAGAGAGAGAGCGAGAGAGAAAGAGAGAGAGAGAGAGAGAGAGAGAGAGAGAGAGAGAGAGAGAGAGAGAGAGTGGGGGGGAGGATCGCTTAAAGAAAAACAGCCTAATAACAATGTCCATTGACTGGGTGTGTTGCTGTTTCCCTTGGGAAAGCTTAACAGTCCTTTCCTGCTATACAGACTGCAAGTGTGTGAGAGGGATAGACAGAGAGACAGGGAGAGAGAGAGAGAGAGAGACAGAGAGAGCCTGTGCATGCCAGCCTATGTGCACAGCCTGCATGTGCAAATGTGTGCGTGTGTGTGTGTGTGTGTGATTCTCGCATGTATTTTATTTTGTACTTGTTTATGTGATTTTGATTTCGGTGTCAGTTATGTGTATGAGCTCTGTTGGAAAAATAATTTCCTTCTGTTTGTGGACAATAAAATACATCTCATCCAATCTACTTGTATTTATGTTTGCAAATACAGTGTCTCTGTCCACCCATCCTGTGGGTGTTTGTGTAGGTGTGTGTGTGGGTGTGTGTGTGTGTGTGTGCCACCGCAAAGTTAAAGGGACACAAACAGCAGTCTGCTGAACTAGTCAGATCAAATTTTAGCTGTGGTCACAAGTCACCATGACTCACTCACAGAACAAGCTATCTGTCGTAAACACACACACTCCTGTTACTTATAGCTATCCAAAACATATTTATTTCAGTAACTTCAATGACATCAAGTTTGTAAGAACTTAAATAGTTGCCGGAGGTAAACTCCTGTTGTTTGAAGCTGACACAGGAGAAGGCCACACACTCACACACACACACACACACACACACAAACACACACAAAAAGCCCTGTCACTGTTATATTCTAAAAAAAAAGACACAGAATAGGTGTAGATTACATGTGTTTAAACACTGACAGTCATGTTTATTCTCTTTTAACACATTTTCTTAAAAGATATTTGGACATTTGGAGGACCAACTCAATAGATTTGTGTTGCGATCTGGATCTGTGATTAACATTAGACAGTTAATACTTTCAAGCCAATACTGAAACTATCTTCAACAGAAATCAGATTCCAAATCCTTCAGAGTTGTTAGCAGGTTGTAAAGTTAGAAAAGCTACTGCAGGTTGGAGTGTGATGAGGTTAATGTTTGTGTATGTTATCTCTTTTATTCATCTCGATATTCATATAGCTATTCTTTAGGTTTTAAAAGCAATTATTTGTCACTGGATGGATATTATTGTTAATTTATAATTGACTCAAATGAGCCTCATCCATCCAACCCTTTTTTTGGCATGAAAGTTTATACATTCAAAAATACTTCATTAAATAACCATGGTCATGATTATAGTTTTAGACTGTGCCAGTGAGCCATGTATCTGTAAACTCAGTATTTTTCATTTTCCACACATACCTCAGGTGCAGTGAGGGGTAATCTCTGACAGATGCGACGGGGAAATGAAAACACTGAGGCATTAGTGGGGGCTGTGGGAGCTGTCAGAGCTGAGATGTTGACTAGAGCCACAGGGACAGTTGTTTCAACAGGTTAATTGTCTGTTCCCACAACAAAACGTCCTGTCCAGGATAGCGTGGTACCGTGAAGACATCATGTGACATCCATCGTTCCAGACCGGTGACTTAGCCTTTCTCCTCAGTCCCACCTGCTCTCCACGAGCCAACACACACACATAGACACTTTCATGCTGACAGGGTCCACTCTGTCTGGCCCCCAGCTGTTTGGCCACAGATGGGTGGCTTCCTGTCAGAGTCTTTTCCAGATGTAAATGGTTTTAGCTTTTCATTCACTGCCTTTCTTCTCCTTTCTTTCCCTCCCCTGAAGTGATTTGTGTGTCTGTCCCAAATCATCAAAGCTCATATCTAGAATCCTATGAAGAGTTTTCTCTGTCTTTACACCTCCTTGCTCTCCCTTTGACTCCATGCAGTCTGTTGTATACCCGTTCCAAATCACTACATCTTACATTTAAATTTCAATTAAATACTTTCCTTTATTTGATAATTCTTCTCGAAAAACTTCTATTTTAAAGCTTCATCTCGCATATGGCATTGGTAACAAGGGTTTAATTTTTTCAGACATTACTGTGCAATACTTTTGCATTTGCACAAAACCATGCACCGAATCAGGGAAGAGCAACACACATCCCAACTCCTGCAGAAGAATAATTAAAACATTGCGGTGTATAATGAATATTAGTAGAGGTAGTTGGATTCCTTTAAAAGCTAGTTTGTTTCGAAACTATTGTTGAACAGGACTTAAAACAATTGGCTTCCTTCCTTCCAAAATGTATAGATGTAGGATACAGGTATAAGGTAAAAACCTCATAATCAAACCATCCCTGTATCTTTCCATCTCTACTTCTACTTCTCCTCCTCACTTCTCATCCACTCTCTTTTTATCCATCTCCCTATCCCTCCTCAGAATAAGTTGACACAGACCAGACCACACTGGCATATGGCTTAACAATAGCCAAGAGTGTTAAAATATTAACTTGCTCCACCTCATTAAGTCATGAAGCCCTTTTGTGAGATAGCGTTATAAACCCTAGTCCAACCCCTGGCCCTCCCAGTCCTGATGCTTGTGAGGCTAAAGCACCAGCAGGATGTGCCCCCCTCCTGGAGCCTTCACAAAGGCCAGCATCGTTAATGGTTCATGTTGGCTTAAGATCGACCTGCAGTTTAGCAGGAGATGCTCTATGAAATTGCATTTATAGAGTCTTCGAGGTGGGGGGGTCTACAGGGGTGTTTTGTGCATGAGTGAGCACATGACTATGTGTGTTTGTGTGAGAGTGTGTGTGTATGTGTTCAAGTGACCCCATACATGTGTATTTGTTAAGACACGAAAGCTTGGAGCAGAGAGGAGAGGGAGGCACATGCAGCTGTGAAGATATGCACACTTTGTGTTAAATGTTAAAAGGACTGTAAAGTATGCGGAAAGTGATTAAACAAAGACATATAGCAAAGATTGAAGGCACATTAGATGCTCAGGCTGAGAACTGGGGCTAGAGGGCAGGCATATACCAAAGGAGCAGTGATGGACTGGTGGAGCATGGATGACTGGGAAATGATGGTAGCGCATTTAGTGAACACTTTAGGAATGTCATGTCATAAATTAAAAGAATGGTTAATGAACAGGAAGTTATGGGAAATTAAACAGAAGATGCAAAAAACGACGTTGATACTGCTGCTGTTGCTATGCCAGAACATCCATTCTAGGAGCAGCTCCACCCAGGCTTGTGAGGGAAAAAAAAAAAAAAAAGAGCGACTTTCCTAATCAACTTTGTACTGGAGGCCTCTTCCCAATAGCAAACATGCAGATTATACTACATGAAAAATACCAGGTGGCCATCAATAAGCCAGTGAGGTGGTGGGATCCTGGAGGCAGAAACTAGAGGACCTTTATTGATGGGATTGACTTGAGACATGGAAACTGGGCAGGGACACTTTCTGTCTATTGAACTGGGAGTAAAAGCTTGAGGAGAGCCTAACATATGCACATAGGCACAGAATTGTTTTGAAAGTCTTTGAGCAGGCAAATGTCACAAATGTCAAAATGCTGGTATTACCCTCAAAGAGGAGGTGGGTGACAAAGTGCAGGGGGCTGTTAGACCACAGATGAAGGGGCAGGAAGTGGCATCTGACATGCCGACATGCACCTTTGAGAAGCTTCTTCCAACGTGGGCCACCAGAAGTGTTATAGAGGGCAGCCGATGCAGAGATGACGATATAAAACAAGTTTCCCCAATGGAACACCTGCAAGCGGAGGAGATCTGAGACATAAATACTATTAGCACAGCAAACAACTGCAAATTATTAGTGAGGCTGCAATTTATCTTGATGACAGTCAACATCCAAGGGGCCTTCTCGGACAAAAATTGGTAGGATTAAGCATAAATCTTGGCATTTTTGGAACCAGGACAGTAAACTGGGATGAAGACAGTGAGATGGGATAATCCACTAAAAGAATAGGCACATAAACACATCTACAGTTTTGTTAAATCTGAAAGGCATTACCACTTAGAGTGGACCACTGGTAGTGTTAAAGGCCTTATCTCCCTAGTCCGCCTTTTGCTCGTCCTGATCAATTCAGAAGCGTTCCTGGGATCAAGTTTCATAAAACTTGAACTTCCTTGCAGTGGTTTGAATGCAGAGGAGACAAGTGGAAGGGGTTACTTGTTGTTGACAGTAATTTCATCAAGGAAAGTGTTGGGGAAAAGGCTCTTAAATTCATTGTTTACAGTGAAAATTAAACTGCTCTAGTATGGGGAGGGAATCAGCCTGATTATGCCTCCCTCTCCCTCCTCCCTGTCACTGATCCCTCTATTTTAGACTCCTCCCCCTTTCCATGACCCGTTGCGTGGGATTTAACTCCCCAAGCGTCAATCAATGCAACTTCCTTCCTCTTCTCCCCTCTCCGCCACCTCCCCCTCCACCATCTCCACCTTTCTTCAGTATTTCAATTGAACCTTGAGTCATGCAAGGAGGTGTTCCGGATGCACACCAGTGGTCTGAATTGGGTCAGAGTATGCTGGGTCCATGTTTGGCCAGATCATTCTGTAAAAGATCTGGTAAATCTTGATTTCAATCAAACACAGACTCAAAAAACAGGAGCAGTCAGGTAAAAACAGAGTTTAATTAGTCTGTAGGCAGAATACAGATAAGAGATGGCAGGCAGCAGAGGGAACAACACCAATAGGACGAATGCAGGCAGGAAATAAATCTGAAAATAGAAAAAGTATGGCAGGAAGATCAAAGGGCAGGTATATGTCTCATGGCTCAAGTACAACTAAAATTTACAGTCGCCAAGAAGCAAGTCCAAATGGCTGCACGATGCTTTGAGAGCTGATTTGTGTGCACCTGGCAGCAACTTACAGCTCTGAAAAGTGAAGCTAATGCCGAAGTGCCTAATACAAGATGGCGACTCTGGGATTCAAAACATTAGTCCACAAACCAATGGGTGACGTCATAGTGACTACTTCCACTTGTGAACTCGAGGTCATCTGTCAACTTTTATAACTTCTATAGTAGGACTATTAATATATAATTAAATGTAGTTTTGCAGGCACCTTTTCTTCTTTGGAGAATGCTAATGTCCGGATAACACCAACACAGTGCTGTTTTGAGCATTCGTTTGACTTTAGTGCTCTCATCTTTTTAGTCCTACCCATTTACCCAATCTTGGTAACCCTCCTGTGACAACCATCCTCAAATGAAATATAACATATTGAAATATGTTTTGTAAATCCTCCCAGTATGAGTCCGCACTATGTCTTCAACACAACAGCTGTTCTTTCAGAGAAACATCTCCTCCTCCATCTCTGTCTCTTCTCCACCATAACCCCCATCTCCACCTCTTCTCTGTCACTGATCCCTTCTTTTTGTGAGGCTCCTGAGCATGACTAGGGGATTAACTCCCCAAGTGTCAATCAATAGTGTTTTCCTTTCTTTTTCACCCCTCCTCCACCACCTCCACCTTTCTCCAGTCTTTTAATTGAACATCAAGTCTTGCAAGGAGGGGAAGGATGGTGTTTCTTTCCAACATTTGATGCCTCCTTTCCGTCTCGGCCTCATTTTCGTCACCCTCCACCTCCTACTGTCAGGCTGTTTGCTCAGCTCTGGGTTTTCAGAGTTTGGAAAGGGAGGAATGGAGAAGAAAGAAAAGAAGGAGAAAAGAAATGCCAAGAGGATTTAAGAAGGTGGGAAAGAGACTGAAAGTGCTGGGGAAGGTGTAAAAGTTTAATAAACATCAAGAGCTCTCACTTTTAAAAGAGAAGGATGAGGGGTGACAATGTCTTTCCTGCCTGTTTATATTATTACTTCAGTGTGTGTGAGGCTGGTTTGTTGCCCAGCGACTCAACATCTCCTTTCTTTGTTGATGTTGCAGTGTTTTCAATTATTCACCGTGATTAACGAGATAATCCGCATTAATACACCTATGATTTGTTCACACATATTTAGTCATACATGGATGACAAGGTGCAAATCCGGTTGACGTGATAGCTTGCTGTATACACAGAGGGAATAACACCCGGGAGTGTGAGAGAATGTCACCTTTATCTCTGCCTCTGTTGTTGTGCTATGAAGCCAAAAGAAAAAGGTCTCACATAAAATGTTCTATATGAGGAAACAGAGCTATATTTACATTCACGCCACTTGATTGCACCCTAACCCTTTCCTGTTGTTTTTTTACAAGGGGTCAAATATTTACTTTCTACTTTCCAAAGGTGATTTCATTTTTCATTTTCCCGCTATTTGACACTTTATGTTTGGAGCAGGAGGAAAATGTCTTGTGATGTTTTGGCTTGAAACAAATACTAATTTAAAACTAAACAAAGGTTCAAAAGGGCTTTCAAACATTTTCTATATACTGTATGTAAGTCTGGTATTCAAGTCTGGTAGATTGGTTGCTAGTAAAGGCCAGTTACAAAACATTGAAGAGTTGGAATTACTTTTAGCCCTTTACCACAGGCCATATGGTAGATACTCATACTCACCACTGCTGCTCTCACTTTCTCTTTTCAACAGAAATACTAGATTCTTTCACTGATGCATTTCTATTCTTGCCATTTTTCTTAATTGATTAGTTAAGATTGCCAAACTCAACATTTCACATTAAAACCCAACCAATAATGGGAAGTCTGGAATAGTTTTAATGTGTCAAATGTAATCTAAATGTTGAGTTTCATTCTAAATACGTTTAAGTAACTACAAGGAACTTTTAACTGGTTATGAAAAGTATTACAATTCAATTTAATACTGATGCCTCTATATGTCCCTTTTAAAACTCAGAAGAGGATCCTCTGACCTGCAGCAGGAGCTCCAGCGGTATGTTGCCTGGTCCCTGGCATCAGCGTGTCCTCCGGCAAGGAGCATTGCTTCGCCTGGGCCTGCTGGAGAGAAGAAGAGACCTGGGAGAACCAGGACTGGGTGGGACAGCAGTCAGATCCTGCTGTAGTAAAATTAGAGGTTTTTAAAGGGACCCTGGTGCTTGGAAAAACAACCACTTTTGTCCACAGTGGCTACCAAAAATAAACACAAAATGAAAGTTCCTCATACACACACACACACATATTATGTAGGGGTGGGGAAAAAATCATTACAGCATAGTATCACAATACCTTGCGGGGCAATATTTTATCGATACACAAATGCCAAGTTTCGATCTTTGATTATACAAACTATTGATATAGGGATGTACCATCATATCCGTGGTTATATAAGTCATACATATTGAGGAAGTTATAATATCTATGTTGTCCTGATTCCTCAAATTGTTTCCCAGTGAAAACGAGTCTTGCTAGACATGTTGTTTCGTACCACATGTTTTTGTGTCGATTTGTTTTGTGTGTGTAGCACAGAGAAGAAGATCTGTTAAAATGTTAGGGAGAAAAGACATTCCAGCCTTGTATCCATCTTAGTGCCTTACTTCAGCACAGTGGGAGCATTCTGGATATGATCAGGGAGTTATGTAAACCGCGGTTTAATTAAAAATTGAACCACCACAATGTGAAAAAAGGTTTTGCTGCAGATCGTTATCTGCCTATATTCAGTAAAAAGTATTGGACGAGGTTAATTACAACGTTATCATGATGTGTTCTAATGTAAGCTTGTAAAATGTAGACTGTGTGAGGAACTTGCATAAATAGAGTTCTATGAAGGAGATGAAGGAGCTACAGAAGGAATTATTAACTTTTTTAACTTCCCAACACTAGCTCTAAGCAGCTTATAATACATCATTTAAACGAGAAGTACCAAGATGTTTTTATCAATAGAAATACAATCTTTTATTGACTACTCATTTGAATTGTGTGTTTTTATGCAAATTACCACTATAGATGACTGGAACAAAGTAAAAGGTTATAGCTGATGATGACAACTATTTAAGTGCATTAGCTTTAGGCCTAATAGAAGTATTCTGGTTAATAATGGTGAACACTGTGAAACTGGTATGGTAAATGTCCTCTGACAATAATCTAAATTTCAAATTGTGACATTCCTAATTGCAGTTACAAATCAAACCTTTTGGTAACAATATATTTTTCAGTCTACTAGCGGGTGCTGAGTTTTTTCTGGTGCGGTCATGGGTAGAGTCAGCCGGATAGGACTATGTAGACTGTAATAGCAACAGTTCAGTTTGTTAGGTGCATGATGCAACATTAATGACAAGCTTTTATGACAGTGTTGGTCAACCCTTTCTGGAGACTTTGACAGCAGAGGACAGTATAGGAAACATGGACAACAGGATGCCCTGTATGCCAATTTCTGTTCTGACAAAAACGCTTACCAGCTCCCTCATCTTAATTACTGAGGGAATGTTATCTCTTTCTTTGCTTTTTACTTCCTCCAGACTTTCCTGTGTGGCAGGAAGCTGACACAGCTGACCACTATCACATCATCTCAGTATCATATTCTCTTCCTCAAGAATCTGAGGTCAGCAACAACTGCCTTAACAACACTCAGGATCAGCTATATCACAGCACATCTAACCTTTCCTTTGATTTTGGACCTTCTCCTACTTAGGCTAGTGTTACAGCCAGCACAAACAAGCTTCCATTTCAGTCTCCCCTGCAGTGATGACAACCAGCAGCATTAGCACTGACAACAGGCTCTTAGAGAGATGGAGGATTCTGGCTTGGCTGAGCTAAAACACGGCCTTCTTAGTGCCCAGCCTGTTTAACAATCAATAGGGGATCAATAAAAATCAATGGAAGCTAATGGTGAGGGGCTTTTTTCCTCTAAAAAATAAATTAGCTTTGCGGGTGGCTATCAGAACATCAGTAACATCACTCCCCTAGGAGATCCCAAATTAGAAAGCAGAGTTCATCATCTGGTGAGCGTGATGTTCAGTGTGTAGGTCCGTGTGTTTGTGTAGAAGAGAGGGAGGGGGGGCTGTATGTGTATTTGTACAAGGCAAATACTACGTACTGAGGAGGAAAGGAGGGATGAATGAGTAATGATCAATTTTATTACTGTCAATAGTCTACTACAGCTTCATGGTGAAGGAAAGATAGTAACAGTGTGAACAGTGCTAAGACAAGAGATATGTTTGAGACTGTCCTCATCTGAAAAACTACATCATTTGTCATTTATTCAAATTTTAGGACCTGACAAAGACCTCTAACATCTGTGTGAAAAATGACTCGTTGTCACAGTGGCGGGCCGTGCATTTCATACCTGGGCCTTCACTGCTGTCCTGGAGCTGAAACACAGCTACGGTTATTATTGGTTTCGTGTAAAAATGAAGCCAACACCTGTAAATACACTAACTGCAGAGAATACGCCGAGAGTGCGTCTCCTCTCTGCTCTGACTGCAGTTGGGACTGTTGCACGAGGCTTCTGTGAGAGTACCAACCTGTGAGTGCTTTGGGGCGGCGGAGGGGCTCACGGCAGCACCTGCTGCTCGTTCACGACAGTGCAGAACGTACGTGCTTTCACGTCAGAGTCAAAACACCAGAAAAGTCTCCAATAACACCAGAACAAGTCGCTAGATTTGTCGCTAGTAGCTTTTGACAAAAAAAGTCGCCATGAAGGTTTGGAAAGTTGCCAGATTTAGCAGCAATTTGGCAACACTGGCACTGCCTAAATATGTCCCCAGTGCAACATTGGACGTAACAATAGTTCCTATCACATATAAAACCAAACAAAAATCCATCTTTATAAAAACAAGTTGTAAAAATAATAACATATAAACAAGCATATTAAAGCTACTGTAGATGTAAACACAAAAGCAGTTCACTTACCAAAGCTGCTGTTCACTATTTAAAGAAAAGGTCCATCCTCCTTTCTTTGTTAATAAAGAGTTTAATCTCACGGTTGTTCAGTACATCCGTCCGTTTTAGTTCCAGTAAGAAGTCCTTCTTGATTCATGGACGCCAGTGAAGACAGTCGAGCCTCCCCAGTTGTATTTCTTGAATACGTTTTAATGCGTTTGAGGACTGAAAATGTCCGCTCGACAGAGGCAGCAGATATTGGGATTGTCACCGCCCAACATGTCACGCTAGCTCACTGACCAATCACGTACTTGTAGGCCAGCTAGCAGCTCTGACACGTCAAAGAATACGCCCAACATCTCAAACTAAAGATCTGATTGGTTGAAGACTATGACAATCAACAATATCGTCCCCATTCACTTAAACTGCAAAGGGATTCACTTGTGAGTCTGCAGGCCTGGGGCCTTTCTTCTTACCTAGAGACACAGAGGTGAAATCTGATTGGATAAAAGCTCTCCTTAAAACAAGCTGCACTGAAAGCAGAGCAACTGAGGAAGACAGTAGCTGTGCAATGAGAAAATAAGATAATGGGAAAAATATTTTTAGAAATTATAATAGTGTATTTAAGAAAGATTATTAAATTATGAAATAGCTATAACTTTGTGATTCTGTTTAGGCCAGCAGAGAAGGCCTTGCCAGCCCTGACGGCCAGGGACGTGCGGTCAGGGTAGGCAGAGCCTCACCTGTCATCATGAAAAGTAAAAAACAAATAATGATAAAATAAAATAAATAATATTTATCTACTGATCTGTGCTATAAATGTAATTTCTGTATGATTTCAATCATTTTTATAGTCAAAATCGCTGAATTTGCGTATGTCCTGTTCAAACAGAGAGGAGACACGTGAGGTGAGGCAGCGACGAGCTGTGCCTCGTCTCAGATTGCGCAATCCCTAACAAACTGGGTTGAGCGCGTGCCTTTTGCTTTCTCATTGTTTGTCACCACTGTAATATTTGTTGACACTTGTATTATACGTCCTTTCTTTCCATAGAATAGGTCATGTATTTCACGTATGTGTAGAACATATTTAGTCTTGCTGATCTGACAGAAACCGCAGTGAAAAAGCACAGAGGGGAGGCAAACAGTACCTCTGCCTCACTGAAGAGCAAACGGGTCGGGTTCATGCTTGTAGTTCCGTTACTCTTCTTCTACGCTTCTCTTCTTCTTCTTATATTTTGCTTTGACCGCAAACATTGAAGATTAAATATCTAAGCTTTAACAATTCTCCAAAAACAGGGAAATATGACCAAATCAACAGCAATCCAACGTCAGACAGGTAAAGTAACATTTTATGTGTTTAGTGTTCTCTTTATAAATCCGAGGTTGTTACAGATTATCGCGGGATCTCGCGATTTTCACGGGTGGCGCCCACGAGCGCTCCGCTTCTGAAACGCTCCTGGTGGGGCAGGTCGCAGAGCACACGCTCCTGGTGCAATCAAATATGTACCTTACCTATGTGTGTGTAAAGAATGCTGATATGAAATATGAAAAACAACAAGTAGTCATGTGCAAGCTGCCAATTGAATGGTGATTTAAGGTAGTCTATATTGGGTTCATATATTTGTAAATCTGACTCTGAAAGAGTCAGTGCCTCACCAGCCACGAACCTCACCGCACGTCACTGCTGACGGCCCACCACTGCGTTGTCAGGATGGAAGTAGTTGGCGGCAAAACTTCATAGGAAGGAGATTGAGGTGGATGGCAGGGTAAAAAAATACAGCATTACCACTGCATGGTACGGCACCGCTCTACTCATCTCGACTTGCTATTTTTTGGTTTTCCATTAGCAAAACCACCGCAGTCAAGATTCCAAGTGAGGTGAGTCAGTACTAGAAGGTAGAGTTAAAACACTGCAGACCAGTGATTGGTCAGAGAAAATTGTCACTGGCATGGCACGGGACATCCTGCACAAACCCATTTTTAAATAGCCAAGCTATACCGTCAATAGTGAACACAATTCTTTTATTCACTTGACCCAGATTTAAAAGAAATGGCATCCCGCAAAACTACACCTACACTACTTAAAAGGTATGTAGTACCAATACCCAGGCTTACTTATGGCCATGTAAAAAGATCAGCTTTGGATCAGGAGTACACAGCCTGCAACCCATAGAAAATGTTGGCACCACACTTCCTTTATAGTGGAAACAGAAAAATGCTGACCCCAAACAAACTGTTGTTGTTACGAACACTGGGGATCCAAATGCAGAACACAGACAAGCAGGCATTTTTAAGGGATTCATTGAGGCAAAGGTGAATGATAGGTCAAGGCAGGCCCAGGGATCCAATGGTGATGGAGAGCAGGTGAAACAGACTGAGTAGCGTGGTGTGGCTTGGAAGGAAGAAGTCCTCAGGTAAAGCACACGAGGAAAGAATTTACCAAGTATCAAATACTACACAGGGGCCACTGAGGCCAATCTCTCCCGTACATAGTGGTAACAATCTGTCGAGGTGTGACTGGAGCACTGGTGCTGCACCAACACACAACATCATTAAAAACATACACTCAAGAGCTGATGAAGTGGTTAAGATAGAAAAAGGAATTCAACACGTCCTCTTCTGTAAGGAAAGCGTAATGCAAATCAAATTAAAGGTTTATTTGCCAATAACAATGTCAATGTATAATTTCACAGTCCAACATAAAGCAGAGCAAAATGCTCAGCTGTATCAGACTAAGGGGGCAACAATGTCCAAAAATCATGAATCTTGGTTGCATACTTGCTATATTTGTGTCCGAAAAAAACACAAACACCTCTATTGACTTTAAAGGAAGTGCTATGTTTCAGCTGTCCCCCTTATGTCTATACTTGCCACAGTGACAGAGTAGTTCTCTAATTCAAAGACTAAACTCTGCCGTGTAACTCTCCAGTTCACTAACCAACCGAAAAGGCCGGATTAAAGGTTGACTTCATTGGTGAAATGATGATCTGACAGCTGCTGTGTTAGTGTTATTGCATGTGTGTGTGTACTCTGTCATGTGTACCTTCATTTTAGCACCTGGCTGGTTGTGTGTAGTCAAGGTGTGAAGGTACTTAATCCTGCTCTTCACAGCTTTGTGATCCTCATCTCTAAGCAAACACAAGAAGGAAGGAGGTCTAAAAATAAACACACGTCTACAAGTGCATGCAACACACACACACACACACACACACACACACACACACACACACACACACACACACACACACACACACACACACAACATACATATGAATACATACATAAATACAAACACAAACATGCAACTGAATGCACATTACCTGCACATACCACTACCATGTCTGTTTGCATGGTGGGAACACAGACACCTCAACATACATGCACAAGTATATACTGTAATTAGTTTACAGTAACATATTGTATTGATTACTGTACTCTAATTCTACTTTTCTGTTTTGTTGTAGTTGTGAAAACCTGCAATGGCAAAAAATAAGCTGCAATTTAATTTTTTCTGAAGCCTTTCTAGTACTATTTGAATAACCAATCATCTCTATAAACAGATGTTGCATGATGTCGTCAGACCAATGAACCAATGGTCAACAATGAGCCGCGTGGAGACGACATGTACCCAAAAAGAGATGTTTAAAATCAGCCGCTACTCGCAAAAGGCACGTTTGCAGAGCAAGACCAGCCGGCCATAGGCTCAGCAAAAGATAAGTGGGCATAGATAATGAATGGAGAGCAGTTGGTGGCGGGGGGACTATGGAATTGCCAGTCGGCAGTGCCGAAAGCTGAGTTCATCTCGGGCTATGCTTCCTTGCTCTCCCTTAACTTTCTTGCTCTAACTGACACCTGGATCACACCAGAAAACACTACCACACCTGCAGCACTGTCGGATGTGTACTCTTTTTCTCACACTCCCAGAGCTGCGAGGCGGGGTGGTGGTACTGGCCTGCTAATTTCCCCTAAATGGAAATACTCTCCTGTCTCGGTTCCACAGTTCTCCCCGTCCTCGTTCGAATTTCATGCTGTTACTGTCACTTATCCAGTCAAGCTCACCATTGCTGTTGTGTATCGCCCACCAGGGCCTCTTGGTGAGTTCTTGGAGGAGCTTGACACATTAGTCTCGCACTTCCATGATGATGGCTCCGCACTCATCTTGCTCGGCGACTTCAACATCCAGACTGATAAGCTAGAACCTCTTCTTTCCTTCCTCTCCTCCTTTGACTTTTACCACTCCCCTTCTCCTCCTACCCACAAGGCCGGCAACCAGCTGGATCTTATCTTCACTAGACACTGTTCTACTGCCAACCTGTCCGTCACTCCTCTCCAGCTGTCTGACCACTACTTCATGGCCTACTCCCTCTCCCTCTCCTCTCCCTCTTTACGTCCACCACCTACCCACATGGTCTCTACCCGTAGTCATCTTCGATCCCTCTCCCCGGCTGATCTTTCCTCTTCTGTTACCTCTGCTCTCCCTGACCCTGCATCCTTCTCTCTCCTATCCCCTGATACTGCCATTAATCTTCTTCTCAGCAGCCTTTCCTCTTCGTTAGACAACCTCTGTCCCTTCACCTCCAGGCCTGCACGGCCAACTCCACCTGCCCCGTGGCTGTCGGACTCAGTGCGTACCGATAGACTGAGTCTAAGAGAGGTTGAGCGTAAATGGAGAAAAGGCAAACTGCCGGAGGACCTTCTCAACTTCCAATCTCTTCTTTCCACTTTCTCTTCCTCTCTATCTACTGCCAAAGCTGCTTTCTTCCGCTCTAAAATCCTAACCTCTGCTTCCAATCCTAAAAAACTCTTCGAAACGTTCTTCACTCCTCCAACCCCCACCCCCTCCTCCTACCTCCTCCCTCCGCCCTGATGATTTCGCCAACTTCTTTGATAAGAAGGTAAACGATATCAGATCCTCCTTCTCTCCACTCCCCTGTCCACCCTCTCCCTCTCTACCCTGTCCAGCTCTTCCCCCAATTGTCTCCCCTCACTCTCCATGCCCCAGCTTAGCCTATCTTGCGCCCCTCTCTCCTAACGAGGTCCTCAAACTTGTTACATCTAACCGCCCCACCACGTGCTCTGTTGATCCGATCCCCTCCCCTCTTCTTCAGTCTATTGCGACTGAACTCCTTCCTTTCCTCACCCACCTCATCAACACATCTCTCGATTCAGGATGCTTTCCCACGGCTTTCAAGACTGCCAGAGTCACTCCCCTTCTGAAGAAACCATCACTTGACCCGTCTGACGTCACGAACTTCAGACCGGTTTCTCTTCTACCCTTTCTATCCAAAACACTTGAGCGTGCTGTCTTCAACCAACTGTCTTCCTATCTCCATCAGAACAGCCTCTTGGACCCCCACCAGTCCGGGTTCAAAGTGGGTCACTCGACTGAGACAGCCCTCCTTGCGGTGACGGAGTCCCTTCACACCGCAAGAGCTAACTCTCTCTCTCCTCTGTCCTGATTCTCCTGGACCTATCTGCAGCATTTGACACTGTGAACCACCAGATCCTCCTCTCCACCCTCAAGGGGATGGGCGTCTCAGGCTCTGCACTCTCCCTGTTTGCATCCTACCTGACAGGTCGATCCTACCAGGTGACATGGAGGGGGACCGTGTCGGAACCACGCTTGCTGACTACGGGGGTTCCACAAGGTTCAGTCCTGGGCCCCCTTCTCTTCTCGCTCTACACAACATCTTTGGGTTCTGTTATTCGCTCACATGATTTTTCTTACCATTGTTATGCCGATGACACCCAGTTGGTCTTGTCATTTCCTCCTGGTGACACTCAAGTGGAGGTACGCATAGCTGCGTGCTTGGCATCTCGAAGTGGATGACGACACACCACCTCAAGCTCAACCTGTCACACATGCTTAATATTTGCTGGTCCTTTACATAATTTCTGTCAAATTCACGCAAACATACACACATACAGTACACTATATATATTTTTTTTATTTTTGCAGTAGGAAAACCCGCACACACATTTTCACTGGCATTTTCATTCCGTCATAATCCGTCCAATCAATTCTCCAAACCAGCATTATATGTTTATATTCCACTGCAGTGAATTTACACTTGGGGAGCTCTGTTTTAACTTTGTCATTATTTGGCCGAACATGTTGTTACAGTAAAGCCATTTGTACAGGAGGGGACTGATGCGTGGCTGATTGGACCCAGGCTCACCGTACTGATTAGAGTGATCAAATGGGTCTATCTATGATGTTGCCGTTGTTCTAATAAAGAATCCCTGATGAGGACCATGTTTTGCCTGGGTCCAGACCTTTGAATCTGCCCACTTCCCTGAGTTTGAGTGGACTCATTGGTCTGGCGTTGTGACATCAAACAGAGATTTCCATAAAGAGTAACTGACCAATAAGCATTTATCATTGCCAGGGGCGAGACTAACACCTTTGTCAAGCCATTATCAATTATTTACCTCTGTAGTGGTTTTGTGGCATAAACCCAAGCAAGTTTTCTTTTTGTTTGAATTCACAACGTTAACCATGTCTCGACTGCAACAGTGTGCTGGACTACCCAGTGCATTGGAAAGCCAAGACAAGGTGCGCCTGACAAAGCGTCAGTATGTGACGAGTTGCAATGAGAGCATGTTTTGTGGACAAGTGGAGAACGTCAGTTCTTACAAATTGCGACAAAATTGTTGTGGCTGGCTGTGGCTCAGCGATAGAGCGGGTCGAAGATCAGTGGTTCTATCTCGGCTCCTCCAGTCCAAATTAAAAATGTCTGCCATCCGCCCTAGTGACAATAATTAAGCACATGCTATTTGAACTGCAATAAAAATCTGGGAACCATCTGGTTGGGTAGAATAGGATCAGACCAATTATATGATCATAATAAATTAACATCTTTAATATTTACTGTAGGCCTATGTTGTTGTTTTTTGCTTCTATATAAAATACAGCATGGTCAAATCTATCATGCACAACAATGTAGGCTTGTATGGTCACCAAAATATGGCTAAAAATATGTTTTTGGTAGAATCATATTAAGGCGATTTTCAGAGTTTTCCATTCATACAATTCCTAAGGACTTTTTTTCACTCATTGAGGACACAAAACCATTGAGTTTTTTTTTGCTGCAATTTGTGTGAGAATGACCCCCAATTTGAGGTAAAATGCCTGGACTAATAGTGAATATTAGCTTCACCTCAACTACCATGAACATACAAATGCTGTTCACGAAGAGTGCATTGGAAAAAGTTAACAATCAAAATTATGTAACCGTAGCATGGCTCATTCTACTGAATATTGAGTACTTCAGTTTTTTGTACCTTACTATTTTGTATAGTATCAACATATTTGTTACAGAGTTCTTTTGCATATGTGAAAAAAAAGTAGGCTTTAACCTTTTTTACCCCTAAGCCTATTTTTAGGCCTCTGCTCGAAAAATATATACCCATACTCAAAAAAGTCTGGCTCTCTAACTACAAGGTCTATTTGAATCATTTTGATGGTTTAATAACACTAACACTTGTGAGATTTGTTGAGATGTGTAAATATCAGTGTATAATGTTACTTGTTAATGCTGAATGAAGATGGCACACAGCTCAAATTGAAAATGTTCAGGTTCGCCTGGAAAAAAAAGCACTTTTTACATTACATTACAGTCATTTAGCAGACATTTTTATCCAAAGCGACTTACAATAAGTGTATTCAACATCGGTATTCAAGAGAACTACTAGTCACCAGAAGTCATAAGTGCATATCCTTTGCTAAACAAGTATCTAAGAGTATAAACCAGAGCAAACGTACAGTGCAGAAACAAACACATACAATAAGTGCAACGAGCTAACACGAATACAATAAGTGCAACGAACTAATGCGAATAAAATAAGTGCAACAAACTAATGCGAATAAAATAAGTGCTGAGTGGAAGGCTCAGGGTAGCACTTCTTGAAGAGGTGAGTTTTCAGCCTGATGAAAGATGGGCAGTGACTCCGCTGTCCTGACGTCAGTGGGAAGTTCATTCCACCATTGTTGGGCCAGGACAGAAAACAGCCGTGACCGGGTCGATCGGCTGCAGGGACCTCTGAGCGACAAGGCAACCAATCGCCCAGAGGCAGCAGAGCGAAGTGGTCGAGCGGGGGTGTAGGACTTGACCATGGCCTGGAGATAGGAAGGAGCTGTTCCTTTCACTGCCCTGTACGCTAGCACCAGAGTCTTAAACTGGATGCAAGCTCTTACAGGGAGCCAGTGTAGAGAACGGAGAAGGGAAGTTGTGTGGGAGAACTTGGGGCGATCGAACACCAGGCGAGCTGCAGCTTTCTGGACAACCTCCAGCGGTCTGATGGCCGACTTTTGTCTTTGAAATAATGCAGCAGTAAGCCTAAAACTCTCCACAATCATAGCACATGTCAGAAGTCTCCACAAAAAGGATTTACTTTGATAAAGTGAAGCAGGCTGTGGACTAAAAGTTGAAAAATGAAAATAAAAACTGGAGGTGTGGAGTTAGACAGAAATGAGCTCATGAGATCTTTGTAGCTCCTCATCTCTGCTTGAGGCTAGCAGCTCAAGGCCACGTTAGCCGCTGCTAGCAGTACACACTCAAATCTCCAAACAAACTAACGGGCGAATTGCATTGTGGGCAATGTAGGTGTCAGGTTTTGACAAGGGAGGAAGAATACGACATCTCTGGTTCTGCTGCTTCAATTTTGACCTATTTGTTTCAGTTTTCCATTGTGAGTCTGACAATGTAGGAGTGCAATGCTAAATCGACGGCATGAATTAGAGTAAGATTTTCATACAAATTTGTAATTGTTATGTTGTAATTCTAAATTGTGGTATTACTACATGTGGATTTATACCTTTAAAAGATGTAAATTTGTCGGTTTCAGGATCTTCACTGGCTCTGGCCCTAAGAAGGAATGAAAAAGTACTTTCCACACCACTCAGTTGATTTCCAGAGGACCAGACCAGAGTGATAGGGATGTTGCCTTGTACTTTGGTACCAGGCATTATATAATGTACAGTTTTTTTTTCATCTTACTCAAAAAAGTGCTCATTGTGAGTTGCAGTGTTACATTGGTCTATGCGTTGTCAAATATCACATCTGATGCCTCCACCTATATCTGGGACCACTGAGTGTTTTTTTTAAGCAAGAGGAAGTGTGAGAGGAGAGCTTGAGCTGGATTAGCTGTGCTGTAAACACACACAGAGGTATCATGTGGATGAGAGGAGAAACAGCACAAGACGATAAGAATAGATTAAAAAGACAGACTTAATCCTTTTATCTCATCGGCCAGGAGTTCAAGATTTCTATCATGCTGGCTTTATGTTGTTTTTAAAAAGTGCATCTTAACAAGTTACGGGGGCAATAAGTATTTTTTGCTGGCCTAGAGCGAGAGGTGACACAATGTATGCGTTAATCAATCTGCAGCTATATTGATGGCAACAGAGGTGGATACTGGTGAGACATCAGGGTCACATTACATTTTAGCTCAGGATGCTAAAAAGCTTCAGTTTGAAGCTGCATCAATACTATAATGACACACACATCTTTTATTTGTCACTACATAAACCATTGGCAGTGTTCTTTACCTTGAGAACAAATGCACCAACAACGGTGGGGTTTTTCTCTGCCTACCACATTACTTGTGAACTTAAAGGAGTAAAGCACTTGTCCATAGGTCAACGTAAACAGACTAACTGGAACTCAAACTGCAGGGAAAAGGAAGAAAGAGTGATCGAGCACACAGACAAGCCTTTGGGTGAACATGGAGAGCAACAGACAGACAGAGAGAGAGAACAATGGGGCAAAGGTTCCTGTCACAAAAGGCTGGAAGGGGAGAAAGAGGTCGACTGGTCAGGTCAGGTCGGCTCTGTTATCATAACAGCAGCTAAAGCAGCCCTAATGTGGGAAACATAACAGAGATGTGAATGGAAAAGCATAGAGAATACCAGCTGGAAGAGAAAACCCCCCACTAATTTAATATGGGAGGGAGCAGACACAAAGATGAGAAAATTATTTTATACTCAACACTGAACACATGAGAGTAACACCATGTCTCAGGAGGCGTAGCGAGGGCAGCTTCATCTGTGTCTACCAGTGACGGGCTGTGCATATAATAACCTCATTATGACGCCACAGCTATGGATTATTATTTGTTTCTAGGGGTGTAACAATACACGTATTCATATTGAACAGTTCGGTAAAAGGCTTACGAACCGAACACTACGTTTGAATAATATAATGCATTCGGTGGTGCCACTGTACCCAACCTGGCAACATGCTGTCTGACACGCCCATCCCGGAACCACAACTAGCTTAGCAGGAAATCCAACAGCAGCACACACGCTACACTCTCCCCGCAGCGTTTTGCTGTTCCCTACTGATTCAAACAGGGCTAAAGCAATCGCCACACAATCCCCATTTCTCCAGACCATCTTGCTTTGTAAAAGAAAACAAAAGCCCAAACAGAGAATCAACTGTTGACCCTAACCCCACGCATGATGGGATGCTTCGTCATTAACGGACAATGCATATAGTTTAAATCAATGTAACTAACACAATGACAAGAGCAAACTCACAAGAACCAGTCACATATATTTATATGACAACAAAGTATGATAAATCAATCCAGCAAAACTGCAGTGCTAAAACACGTATTCCACCGCACACTGAAGAGCACGAGCCATTCAAATATTATTCACATCAGAGGGAACAATATTAACCATATCATAAAAATGACTTGATAGAAAATCTAACACAGTAGTAACGCTACTGCAGATGTAAAAAAACAAAAGCAGTTCACTTACCAAAGCTGCTGTTCACTTAAAGACAAAGTCCATCCTCCTTTATTTGATTACAAAGAGTTTGACGCGGTTGTACAGAACATCGATGCGGTTCAGTTCGAGCCAGAGGTCCTCCTGTGAACGTGTTCGTTGAGTGGTAGATCTACTCGGGTCTCAGCTAAAGTTTTAAAAGCACCGTAGCTTGTAAGTGTCCTACCGTGCCATGGTGTCGTGTTGCTGCCTTGGTTAGCCACCTCAGGTTAGTATAGCGTAGCTCCAAACACCAAGACGCTCAGTTGCAAATAAAACGCATTACCAGCCATAACATGTGCAATACTTCTCCGATGCTGTTAGCCAGGAATACCTTTCGTACAAATCCTTTTCCTGGCTGGGTCAGGGCTGCTAGCTGTGGAGTTGGCCGACCCTTTCTTACGATGTCCAGTTTTTCCTGAAATGTCCTTCTCCAGAAAGGCGTTGCCTGTAACTTTGCCACCAAATCCGTTTCTCCTCCTCCTTCAGCCATTCAGCCATTGAGTGTTAAAAAAACAAAGCTAGGTAAAAAAAGAAAAAATCTACACCAAGCAAAACGCTAAACTTGAACTCTTACTAGTACTACTAACTTCTACTAGCTAGCTTCAGTGTCAAAACAGTCACGCTAGCCCACTGACCAATTACGGCGCACGTTAATGCTGAGCTGCACGTTAATGCTGTAAACTTGTAGACCACCTAGACAGCTCTGACATGTCAAAGAATACTCCCAACATGTCAAACTAAAGATCTGATTGGTTGAACACTATGAAAATCAACAATATCGTCCCCATTTACTTAAACTGCAAAGTCTACCTAGAGGGCCTGGGGCCTCTCTTCTTACCTAGAGACATAAGGGTTAAATCTGATTGGATAAGAGCTCTACTTAAAACAAGCTACACTGGAAGCAGCGCTGCAGGCTGGAAGCAGAGCAACTGAGGAAGACAGTAGCTGTGCAATGAGAAAATAAGCTAATGGGAAAAATAATTTGAATACATGTAGTGTATTTATGAAAAATTCTTAAATTATAAAATGGCTATAACTTTGTGATTCTGTTTAGGCCAGCAGAGAAGGCCTTGTTGGCCCTGACGGCCCACCACTGGTGTCTACACATTGTACGTTCTGGCAGTGTTCAGTGTAGGTCATTCGCATTTTGACAGCACTGACCCCAATAAAAGGCAACATGTTTTCAGATGGATTGATTCAAATAGAAGCGTATCTGTTCTGTCTGAGGTGGGAGACAAATGTCAAACGCTGGAAGACCTCATGTGTGCTGTTTTTTTTTATGTTGTTATCATAACTGATTCCTCTTTCTACAGCACTTATTTGTAAGTTATCTCAGCCCCTTTTACACAGAGGTTCCGCAATTCTGCCGTAAAGAAGATCCACCATTATTCCGGCTTTGGTTTTTTACACTGAACCAAACAGTCTGGTGTGTCTGTGTGTGTTTGTAGTGCTGCCGGGCCGACTGACCCTTTTACACAAATGTCGATTCGGTTCTACTACCTCCGCTGATGGCTTAGCAGTAGAACAATTTTAAACATTTACGCCTGGAACAGGCTGTGTGAAAGGGGCTCTAGACTTCTTCATGGGACTTTAACCCACTCTTTAAAACTGCATTGGGAAAAACCTGATGTATAGCAACTGCCAAATTTGAGACCCAAACCCAACCCAAGACCTGGCTATATTTATTCTAGCTTGCCAAGCTATTTATTTTGCTTCCAAAGAGTTATGTAAAGAAACAATCCAAGCAGAACCCAAAACCTGTTGCTTTGTTGCGTTAAAAATAAAAAATGAGAAATGGTCAAAATTAGGGAGGTAGTAGCAGAGATTTCAATCCACGGAGCAGTTCTTTTTGCAGCTGGTTTGGTTTTGACATGGTTAAAAGCTGTTGAAAAACCATGGTGTTGACTTTTTATGACAAAATCCAGATCACAACATGGAGGATTCAATAGTAAAAAATATGATTTGACCAACAGTATATTGATGCCTACATACTTGACAGTACATTTGTTCAGGAAATTGGATCTCAAGCTATATAGGTTTATGCAAAAGTTAGCCCTTTCTCATTTGTGAGACAGCGAAAATACTCTAAGACCAATAGACAATATGCGTTATTATCTTTTATCGAAAGGCTGCATCCCAGCAGTGAGTTAATCCCCATAACTAATGCTACTACATGCACACAAGCTATCCTTCACTGCTGCATTAGGCTGTATCAATAACTGCAGACGTTGCCTGATAATGGCCATGTCGGGAATAATTTATGATCTCAAGTGTTGCACAGCAGCAACACTAACAAGTTTAATGTTTAAAGGTGCAGGATCTCAGATGAGGAGCATTTTCATTGACTCTCAACATGTTGATGGCGAGCCGGCAGCTCATAACTAACGGTGCTGCGCTAACAGTGCAAACTACGGTGAAGGTGCTGACAGAGCTGACAGTGTTTACCTGAGGGGGAACCGGAGGACACTGTTGGTCAGGACGACGTTACCAGCTGTATTCGCGATATGAGAGCAGTGCAGAGCAGGGGCCGGGAACTAACCAATGGGACTCGCTCACAAGCATGCTCAGTTGGCATTGCTACAGCAACAAACCAAGGAGAAGCTCAGATAACACACACAGAGGGGGAGTGAATTCATTCTATGCTCAGGTAGACATTACTCCTCTATATCTTTTCATTGATAATAGTTGTTTGCTGCTATATTAATGATTTCAATGTTAAATACAGCTCCTTTAATAGCATCAGAAAATGTGTTATTATAACCAGGGCACATACCTTTCTAACCAATGGCTTTCACAGCTGGTCTTCGCTTTACTAAGCATCAGTCAACACTCACTAACTGACCGTTACAGACCACATTTGGCTCTGGCTCGTGGTGGCTACTCAAATCTGATTCAAGAGACTGGTACCATGCTGTGAATGCCTTAAGCCCAACCTAAAACCAGGACATGTTCCAACCGTACACCCCAGCCCGTCCACTAAGGTAATGCATAATTATTGCACTTTTGGTTGTATCCACATGGCTAAATAAATGCAATGTAATGTAACATTTTAGGTGAAACGCTAAAAATATCTTACATTTATTGAATATTTAAACCAACAGTTATTCACCAGGAATTTGTTTGGCAAACAGTGGCAAGTAAAATGACATTTACATATTAAATTTTAACCCCCCAAATTACAGGTTTGAGTTATTTTGGCAACAAAAGCACTTTGCTATAGGTTTTGGAAAGTTAGGGACCATGATCTGCCTGTGACCAAGAGCCTTAACAAAATAAATGATTGATGCTATAGTTGCTATGAATGGATATTGTATTACAAGAGAGGATATTGTAGGAAAACAAATGAAATACATTGTCAGTGAATATTTTACTGATTCTATCAGTATCAAGACGTTGCAATTTGCCAGAAAAAGGGGCATGATTGGTGGAGTTGTGTGGGGTGTCATTGAAGACTAATACCGAGCGTTGGTGCTTGTCCTAGCTGGGAACAAGAACAGGGGTTCTGACACTAATTAGTATTAAGGGAGGCATAAAAAGAGTGAGTTTCAACTGAACTGAAATCAAAAGAAAGAGCAAAATGCAAGTTTATCGCCTGTTGAATATTTTGTTGGAATTCATTCATCAATGTTCATAATTAAGGCAAAATAAATGCAATATCATTCACCCAGGCAGCTGTCAGGGATAGGGATGTCATTTCAAATTCCTCAGGACTTCTTAAGATTGATGCTTCTTTCAGAAATAAATACTAATAATACTGACTGAATACACTATATTTGAACCTCAACAACTGTCTGTGTTAGGAAACGAAACATGCTATTCAAAGTATTTGCTAGAAATACTTTATGACACTAGTCAACAGTAAAATGCCTGTAGTATCACTTCATTCTCACAAAGAGTGGTGTGCACTGAGTCAACAAGGACGGGCTGAATAGTGGCAAGAGTGTCAGTTGGCTGGTGTTTCTGTGCATGACCAGGCATGAGAGAACAAGCTCAGAGCGAGCCTGAGAGGATTATTGGCAGGGATGAACCTCCAGAGTCAAAGATCATGCAGCAGTTTCAGGACAGGTAAAGGACAGAGGACAGTGGTTCTATGTGCATCTGAGTTTGTGAGCAGGCATATTGGTTGGTATATGAGCCTGCTAGTCTAATGGCAAGGTTATAAGAGAAAAGAAGCGGTTCGTATAATGTCTTGTCTGACTCCTTCATAAATCCAAATTATAGTTCTTCTGAACTGCCACACTGGAAGATAGAGTGAAAAACTGATTGATATTATAATGTTGTGATCCATATTTGAAATAGGCTAAATTGTGTTGTACTTATTTGTTTTTTTTAGATATTATATGATTGATAAAAATCTAAAGCTTGAGATGAGGAGAGATTCACCTGTGAATGCACAAGGGAGGACTTTAGAGAAGGGCAGGTTATATAAGGGTTTTCTGTGTTACTGTCGCTGTTGGGTTTATCCGTGTGCACATACGCACATTTTTTCCGTGCCCTTTGGCCCTTCACGGCCCCCTTAATCCATACTTTGTCCATGAACATGGTTCTTCCCCCATTTTTTTCTCAACTTCAAGCAGTCTACAACTAACATAAGTAGAAGTAAAGAAGATGTTAGCGATGACATTTTAACACTCATGAGCCAGATCACTCTTCCAATCACTCAATCCTTTAAGATGAAGAGGTCTAGTGGTGTCCATCTGTGTACCGGCTGCTGGATCGTCCACAATCTTCCAGTCTGACCTTCATGCCAGCTGCGAAAGCTGTCACAGACATCTCAATGGCCGATATCTCCAAAACCAAGCAACTCGCACCAAAGCAATCTGGAATGATAAATGGCACTACAGGTAAGAGGAAAAATGTGTATTTTTGATTTGGGGGTGAACTATCCCTTTTAATCCAAATCCCAATATTTTTCTTAACCTAACCAGGTAGCTTTGTTGCCTAAACCTAACTGACGCCAAGGGGACCTGACCAAGTGTATGTCTGTATGAATGTAATTGAGTTAGTGTGCTGTTATCCCCATCTAAATTACACATCACACCCCTCTATGACAGTTATATTACCCCACTATCGAGTATGGCATTTGGAACAGCCATAAACACTTTTGCCTTTAGACATTGTCAGAAGACACTTGGTAAGAAGTACTTTGTTTCAACCATACCCCGGCCTTAAGACTGAGTTGCAGAGAGCAGTGAGTCTACAGTCAAGCAACACACATGGTTTTTGTATGAAAAAAGCTGGATGTCTTCCTCAACAGGTGTATCCTGAGGCCTTGAATTCAGTTAATCAAACATCAAGATATTTGAAGACTTTGTTTGGACGTGCAGACAACCTGGCATTCACAAGATGTCTACAACTTGTATTTGAAGGACGCGACCATATGTTTTCCACTAATATTTAAGCACCTGACTAAGCCATACATCAGACAAAACTTACTTCCCCTCCATCTTATAGCCGATCCATCCTTCCTGTGATGCTCTTCCAGAATTCTGATGGCTTCACATGACGTTATAATCATGTCATCCAAATCAAATCCTCCGTTCTTTTCTTTTTTTAAATGAGTGCTGCGTGACATCATGAAACACTTAACCGCAGCACTCTACAAGAAAATCCACTTCACCTATCATCAGCTATCTAGACATCAGATTTGTCTCTCTAATCAACATTCAAGGGCCTAATGGAGATTCCTTGGTTTCTGCAAGACTATCAAATGAGAGAAGGGGGAGGTTTTAATCTCCCCAATTACTCTGTATCTCCTGGTAATACAATCAAACCAGACGGACATGATGGCAAGCCTTCAATGACTGCAAATTAAAAGCAAATGCCTGGAAATCATGCATTGTCTGCTGTTCTGCGCTCTCAGCTCTTTGCTGAACCGCTGGGGGAGAGAGAGAGGTTGAGAGAGGATGCTGGAGAGTATGAAAGAGAGAGAGAGATAGATTAGAATAAATCCCTCAGCAAGTCAGATGAAGGGAGTTGATAAAAAGTGTTTTTGGAACGGTATTCCACACTACCGTGAAATAGGATTTTCTGCCCTGAATCAAGAAAACGCTGGCGCTCCGATCCCCAGTCTTCCCTCCTCCTTCTTTCTTTCTGCCCTTTAATCTAATTTGAAGGTTTTAATGGGAGTAAGGAAACGATTTGGGGTTGCTGGGTTTCACTCATATCTCATTGCTTGAATGCTCATAGATGTAACTGTGATCCTGCATGCATGGAAAGGGCTTTCTTAGCTGGCTCCTCTATTAGTGAAACAGTAGTTTTGAATGTGAGATTGTGAGGTGGGCCTCTCCTGGCTCTACTGTCAGGCCAAACCCGTTGCTCTTTACACCCCATCTACTGACTCACCTCACACTGGAGCCAGAACCACAGAGACGATTAGAAGCAAAGAGTGCAAAGAGAATGTGAACCAAGGGTGTAGAAAGTTGGAGTGGAGATGAAAATGGTAAGAGAGGAAAAACAGACTGGAAGCAAATCAGATTGTAGTTTGAATCACTGGCTGCTGCTCTCTATGCTCTCCAAATCCCACTTTTCTGAAATCAGATGCAGTCTGGATGACCCTCTCAATGCTGCAGCTCGCCTCTGGATTCAGCTGGATCCAGCCAGCAAATAAAGCCAACTTCCTCTCTTCTCTGACCTTCCATCTCTCCATCTTTACCCTGCTGTCCCCGTAACCTTCTCCTGGCTCTACTTCACACACATGAACGGTAGGCTAACGGGAAGCATGATTATGTGCTGTTGGAGCAAGCCACAATGACTGAGAAAGAGTAGGGGATTAGGAGAGAAAAGGAGGTGGAGAGAAACCAAACTTGGAATGAAGAGAGAAAAAGAGAAAGAGCTACTAAGATACAAAAAGGCAAATGGAGATGACTGAACTTTAGGACAAAACTCAGAGACTGCAGCAGCTCGGTGCTTTGAGACAAATGCTATCAGCATAACAATGATGCAAACTGTCTCCTCCACACACCACACCTCCCAAACACCTCCCCCTCTGTCCCACCTGGTGAGCTGCATGGACTCAGAGCCCTCCACTTCAAAGGGCTCTGCCACCACCCACACTATGACCACCCCACGCCATCACCTACCTGCTGTAACAAGCTCAGTCGCACCTGGATGGACCCGGTGGCTCTGTGAGAATCACTTTCTTTGATTTCTCCAGTGCATTCAACAGCATCCAACCAGTGCTGCTGAGTGAGAATCTGCAGGTGGTGGGGGTTAACGCGTCCACCGTCTCCTGGATCACTGACTACCTCACAGGCAGACCACAGTTTGTCCGACTGGGCCGTGTGCTGTCTGATACGGTGGTCAGTGATACTGGAGCCCCACAGGGAACTGTTCTGTCTCCCTTCCTGTTCATCTTGTACACCACTGACTTCCAGTACAACTCGGGGTCATGCCATCTGCAGAAGTTCTCTGATGACTCTGCAGTGGTCGGGTGTATAAGGGACGGACGGGAGGAGGAATACAAGGTAGTGGTGGATGACTTTGTGGAGTGGGCCGGTAGAAATCACCTGCTGCTGAACGTGGCCAAGACCAGAGAGATGGTGGTCGACTTCAGGAGGAAGACGACGGCTCCACAACCGCTGAGAGTTCTGGGAGAGGACGTAGACATGGTGGAGGGGTACAAGTACCTGGGTGTCTCCATCGACAACAGACTGAACTGATAGACCAACATCAACGCTGTGTACAAGAAGGGGATGAGTCGACTCTTTTTCTTGAGGAAACTTCGATCCTTCAACGTGTGCAGCAAGATGTTGGAGATGTTCTACCAGTCTGTTGTGGCCAGTGCACTGTACTTCTCCGTAGTCTGCTGGTGGAGCCGCATTGGAGCCGGAGACACCAACAGACTTAATAAACTGATCAAGAAGACCGGCTCCATCATTGGCTGTAAACAAGACTATCTGGAACAGGTGGTGGAGAGGAGGACACTGAAGAAACTATTATCCATATTGGATAACAAGGATCACCCTCTCCATCACCTACTGCAGGGACAGTGGAGCACTTTCTCCAACAGACTGATCCAGCTCCGCTGTCACAAGGACAGATACAGGAGAACATTCCTGCCCTCTGTACAACAAATCACCTCTGGCCAGATCATCCTTCACATAACTACACACCGCTACACTGTTGTTGTTTGCTGTTGGTTGATTTTTTGCACTATTGATTTTTGCACTACTGATTTTTGCACTACTGTTTTTTACCTAGTTAGTTAATTTAACACTATTCTATTTCATTGTATATACTGTGTATTCTTGTTATTTTATTATTTTTATCTTCTTATATAATATGTCCTACTCTGTTATTTTAGTGTATATATTGTGCATTTTTTAATATCTTGGCTGCTGTAACACACAAATTTCCCCCTGTAAACATGCTCACAGTGACAATGCTAATATGCTAATGCTAAACAGATGTAATCTTTAAAGGAGCAGTGTATAGGATTTGGAGCATTTCTTGGCAGGAATGAAATATAATATTCATAACTATGTTTTAATGAATGCAGAATCACCATATACTAAGAATCGTGTTTTCACTGCCTTAGGATGGAATGTTTGACCACTTACAATAATCACATTATAATGCTATAATTACTTATAACAATGATTATAATGCGTTATAAATCATCTATAATGTATTACACAATTTTAGTAATCAATAGGCTAATATGAAACTTGATCTTATAAGGCAATATAACATATTTTATAATCTATTATCATTATTGTTATAGAGCGTTAAGGTTATTTGTAAGTGCTTATCAATACAGTAAATGGACTGTACTTGTACAGTGCTTTTCTAGTCTTCCAACCTTTAAAAGCTCTTTAACACTACATGTCATCATTCACTCATTCACACACTGATGACAGGGCTACCATGCAAGTTACACCTGCCCATCAGGACTCTAACTAACATTCACACACCAGGCACAGTTACGGGAGCAATTTGAGGTTAAAGACACATGGACATGGACTGGCGGAGCTGGGGTTCGAACTGCCGATCCTCTGAGTGAAGGACGACCTGCGCCACCACTGAGCCAGTCGCCCATTATACAATGCTGAGTGCACATGTAGACTCTTTTGAAAACGATAAAAGACAATGCTAAAGTGACATGTACTTGGAAAGAAAAGTGAAAAGTTGAGAAAAAGAAGGTAGGAAGAACATTGAAGAAGAGAGGGTGAGAGATGGGGAGGTTGCTTGTCCATGCTGCAGGGATAATTTACTGGTAACCATGGCTCCAGGTGATGCTAATTACTCCCATCCGTCTTCTTTAGCGCCACGGCTGAAACGCGTTAGCGAAGACCTTGGAACAAATCACACAGCGTACAGGTAGATAAATAAATAAATGCTTGATTTAGAGCAGGGGTGGCCAACCAGTCAGAGACCAAGAGCCACATTTTTTACTGTGTTACCGCAAAGAGCCACATCATACACATGGGCACACATGAACATCACCCTATCCCTTCCTCACACACACACACATACCTTTGCTCAGCCAGATTTATTGTAAATGTCACACACCAACATGATAATGACAGAAATGGACTCCTAAGACCACAGGCCAGTCATTTTCAACAATGAACATTGTGTGCACTGTCTCACACAGACAAGCTCTCAGTTCAACTAAGTCCACAAACAAAAATATAATAATTTACAATAGTGTTTTTCTTTTACTATGCATGTTACTTAGTGGGACTTCTGGCATTCCTTGCCTTGAACAATCCTCTTCAAATCTGGCTTGTATTCCGTTGTTGCCACTCGAAGCAATTCTTTCACATGGGTGTCAGTCAGAACAGATCGATGCTTTGATTTCACGTGTTTCAGGGTAGAAAACACAGACTCGCAGACGTATGTTGACCCAAACATTGACAGTATCTTAAGCGCAGCCCGTTTGACATTGGGGTATTTTTTCATTGGCACACTTTTCCAGAACTCAATGGTCCCGTCCCTTAAAGCAGGTTTGAGTTGGTCCTCCTCACAAAGATCGATCATCTCCAACTCAGCCGCAGCCTCATCTGTGACTAGCGGGGCTTTCAAACAGTCCGTCTCGGCGTTAAATGGGTCGACGAGGAACGTAATCTGTGGCCGCACATGCGCGTTTGACGAAAATACCGTATTTAACTCAAGCGAAGCGAACACGAACATTAAAAAAACACAAATACAAACTCCGATATGAACGTAAGAGCCGCATGAAACCGGGCAAAGAGCCGCATGCGGCTCGGGAGCCGCGGGTTGGCCACCCCTGATTTAGAGGATACATCTTCTCCTTGTTCTCCTGGGCAGAGAGGTGGCAACATTAAAACAACAGCTCCAGCCCAGCTTTATAGCTCTGCATTTGTCAGCCTGCCGTGTAGAGCATTATAGGAAAAAGCCACAGCAGGCAGTGTAGAACAATTTGGTGTGTAAACTATATACAAATCTATTCAAAGTGTGAAAGCAGTACTTTTACATCCTCACTATATTGCATGGATTAACACACATCGATGCATCATTTAAAGCTGCAGAGAGCAATCATTTTACTGGCAAAAAAACCCCACTCTAACAGCCTGAATCACAAAGTAGGTTGCACCACTAAGATTTTGCCTTAGATGAAAATCTACCGGGCAGTGATGGATTACAAAACAAGAGCTTTCCTCAAAACAGCAGAGAATAAGTGCTCTGTCCACATACAGTACATAGATCTTTTTCTTCTCTTATCACTCTGGCTTGTAAATCAGCACTGACTCGAAAGGTTAGTAAACACAAATGTGCTTTTTGAAATTGTATTACAGGACTTCTTAAAGGGCTACTCCAGGGATTTATTGTTGCACATCCATAAAGTTGGGGCACTCAAAAGTAAAGTAGCTGAGGTTGAGATATCCTGAATATTATTTCCTATGCATCAAACTCCAAAAACAGTGGATCATCAGTTAGTACCAGGCGTTATGACCAAAAGTGTATATCACGGTATTTTGCAAAATTCTGACGGTATCACGCACTGTACATTTAACAATAAGTAAAGCACGCGAAAATAAAACCCTTTTAACAGTGTTTTCGAAGTACCGGTTTAGCAATGCGGTCTTAAAGCAATTAAGATTCTTAAAAAAGATCATTCAGATATTTGACTTTGACATGTAGCTTTACATGAGTTCTGCTGTATAATGTCTTTCCTTGTCTCTTCTCCCTGTGTCACGGTGTGGGTACATCTCACTGGAGTCAGGAAACGTATCAGAATACCCTTATCTGATTGGCTAAACTGCATCACGTGACGTGATTTACAACGCATTGGTCTGTGTTTTTCCTGCACCGCTGAACAAGTGCCGTAAATGCTGGAAAGGAGCGTGAATAACTCCGCTGCTTTAAGGCAAAGGCCCGCGACCCACTGAAAACGGGTCCGCGACTACCCACCAGTTGAGAATCTCTGGTCTACAGGGTCGTGATGAGCGGTGAACAGCTGTTTGTGTGGCGTGTCTTCCGTCTCTTCCGGTTTCCTTCACCTACATTCCCCTGGGTCCTAAGCCCCTCCATGTACAGCTTCTTATCACCCTCTACGTACCAACGTACATTTATAACAAATACCACACATATTACAGTAATCAGCATTGCATATGTTTCAAACTCTATCGGTGCATCTCCGGTCTGTCTATGTTTATCCTGCATCGTTGTTCTGTAATGTAACGTTACTGGAGGACGGAGCCTCTCCCAGCTGTTAGCAGACTGTTGTGCTAGCAGGCGAGTGAGCTGTACCCAGCATTCAGTTCGGTGGTGAAATTTTTATAAATGTACAATTATTAGTGTTACAAGTTGTTTATGTGTCACAGACTATTGTGTCGTGGTGTTTTGCTCTGTTAAAGAGTGTTAGTTGTGGGTTGTTAATTGTTGTAAAGTTACAAAGTTATGCCCATGACTAGGGGTCCGTCTCAATACATATACCATAACTAGCTCCAACGCTCCCGTTTTCGGTAGTGAACAATACCTTTTGCTGCCTGTTGAAAGCAGACAGCAGTGTTCTGGCTATGCACCGGTATGACGGTATGTGAAAATTCATAACGTACCGCCCAGCACTATCATCAGTTCCCATGATGCAACCGGAGAATGTCTTTCACCAGAGTCCTCCTACTTGGTAAATACCCAAGTCTGGCAATTGTTCACAGTCCCAGTTTGTAACTTAAGTAATTTTCTAAAAAATATATTTCTTTGAAAGATTCTGTCATTATCATTAATTATAGGGAAAATAGAAGTGTCCTCAAATAAACGGCTCCATTTATTCAATATTAATTTATTATTGGAAATGTTATTCTCCATATGTATTAAACTTGCTTGCCTGTAGACAAATTTCATATTTCTGTGTGTTGACAGTGGCACTAACTAAAATACTTACTAAAAATTAATATACCAATTGGAAGTTTACGAATTGTATACTATCTATATTTTCCCCATTATTTGTGCCAAATTAGATAAATGACACAGTGTCCTGATGTCATCATATGGGTTATTTTCTCAGAGTTGAAAAAAGCTCCTCCAGAGCCACAGAAGACATTTTTTAACAATGATGAGAAAAGTAAACTTGATGTTTAAAATAAGTGGAGTCACTTATCGTACATTTTTGTCTCGGTCTTCTTGCTGTCAATTGACCGATCCTAAGTTTCCCTCCCTCCTTAGTTACTGTTGCTAGGTCGGAGAGACTTGACGAAAAGAAACAAGTTGACGCCGGTTCCGTTTAACCGGATGCCAAAGTGTGTATTAGTTTCTGGGCGTCATGCAATATAGCTTTAAGATGCTGACAGCAAGGACTACAGTATGTGATGGAAGGATACATTCACAATGAAAACATTTACTCAGGTAACATTTCCTGTCAGGATGTCAGAATAAATAACACCAAAAGTTATTTCAAACATAATACAAACAAAGGAACAAAATCAGACGAAATCCTGGGTGTTCGCCAGAGAGAGAACCAGAACCAGGACTGTCAGACCCTGCTGCAGTAAAATGAGAGGTTTTCTAGAAGGACTCAAAACTCGGAAACACTACCACCTTAGTCTGCAGGGATTGCCAAAATAAACATAAAACAATAGTTCCACAAAGTAACTGTGACTTATGTGTCCAGAGTAATGTGACTTACATCATAATGTTACCTTTGAACAGACTTAGCATAATAAAACACAGGACTTGGGAGCCCCTCGGTGCTCCCAAATGACTGGTGTGAATGCACATGAGGCTGAGGAATTGCTGTCACACTCTTTTTAAAGGAGCTGTTGACCTATTAATCTGGTAAATTACCTATTCTTGATCTCTAGAGGATTGTGAATGACTTTCGTTGTCTCCTGACTTTCCATTTAGTGCCATCATCAGATCATGACCTTACAGATCAATAAGATTGCTTCCTGAAAACTCTTTGGAATCAGCAGATGGATTTATTAGTATAGCTTTTGAAATCATGCTAAATCCTGTCTTTAGTTTTTTTGCTTACACTTCACAAAATAACTGCACCAGAGTCCGCTTCGAAGCAAGCCGAGACCACCAATTTGGTTGTTTGGTCCACACCAGGGTTTAATTGACAGCTTGCGCACCAGCCCAAACGAACCGCACTATCTGGGAATTGGACTAAAGTTTGCATTAGGGTTAGGTGTGAAAGCATCCTCAGTGTGTTAGCATGCTAGCATTTGCAAATTAGCAGTGTTGAGGAATTCGGTCATGATAAAAGTATTGGACAAAATAAATGTTCGGGAATCCCCCGCGCCCCCTGTTGTGTTCCAACGGGACTTCACGCCTCTCCGCCGGTGTCCGCCGATCCGGGAATCCCCCGTGTCCTCCGGTGTCGAGCCACGGGACTTCACACCGTCACTCTGTCTGCTCTCCGGTGTCGAGCCACGGGACTAAATTTAATAATTTTTCATAAATACACTACATGTATTATAATTTATACAAATATTTTTCCCATTAGCTTATTATCTCATTGCACAGCTACTGTCTTCCTCAGTTGCTCTGCTTCCAGTGCAGCTTGTTATAAGTAGAGCTTTTGTCCAATCAGATTTCACCTCTGTGTCTCTATATAAGAAGAGAGGCCCCAGGCCTGCAGAGTCACAAATGAATCCCTTTGCAGTTTAAGTAAATGGGGACGATATTGTTGATTGTCATAGTGTTCAACCAATCAGATCTTTAGTTTGACATGTTGGGCGTATTCTTTGACGTGTCAGAGCCTGCTAGCTGGTCTAGCCATACGTGATTGGTCAGTGGGCTAGCGTGACATGTTGGGCGGTGACAATCCCAATATCTGCTGCCTCTGTGGAGCGGACATTTTCAGCCCTCAAACGCACTAAAACCTATTCAAGAAATGCAACTGGGGAGGCTCGACTGGCATCCATGAATCGAGAAGGACTTCTTACTGGAACTAAAACGCACGGATGTACTGAACAACTGCGAGATGAAACTCTTTGTTAACCAAGAAAGGAGGATGGACTTTGTCCGTAAGTGAACAACAGCTTTGGTAAGTGAACTACTCTTGTTTTTACATCTGCAGTAGCTTTAATATGCTTGTTTATATATTATTTGTACAACTTGTTTTTATGAAGATGGATTTTTGTTTGGTTTGATATGTGATAGGAACCATTGTTACATCCAATGTTGCTCTCGGGACATATTTACCCAGTGTTGCCAACTTGGCGACTTTCTCGCTAAATCTGGCGATTTTCCAAACACTCATGGCGTTTTTCCTGTGTTGTTGGAGACTTTTCTGGTGACTCTGACGTTAAAGCACGTACGTTCTGCACTGTTGTGAACGAGCAGTGGGAGCTGCCGTGAGCCGCCCTAAAGCACTCACAGGCGGTCAGTCTCACAGAAGCCTTGCGCAGCAGTCCCAGCTGCAGTCAGAGAAGAGAGGATACACACTCTCTGTGTATTCTCAGCAGTTAGTGTATTTATAGGTGTTGAGCTTCATTTTTACACTAAACAAATAACCGTAGCTGTGTTTGCACGGCCCTCCACTGCTGAAAAGTAGTACAGTTCTCGGGTACAAGTCCTTAATTAGATTCCAGCCCTGCTTAAATCAGTTGTTGTCAAGGCCTGCGTCTGTGCATGCAGCCCTGGGTGTGTGTTTGAATGAGCATCTTCTTTGAGGTATGACCCAGCTGCCCCATTCATGTCTTCAGTGCACACCAGGTGCCTTGGATGACAAAAAGAAGGAAAACAACACTTTGTCAAAGTGCACTGCTGCTCACAAAGGCTTTACATTCATGCACAAATCCCCCAGCAACCATGTCTGCTACGATAGTTGAGGCCAAGTAAAGAATTCTATGACCAAGTAATGGATTAAAGTAGCAATCAAGAGGTATATGACATATGTTGTTGTGAGATGGTAGGCGAGGCCTATTTCAGCCCTCCTCTCAGACTTCTCTATTCTTAACTGCATGGGGAGGAAACTTATCCACAGCATAGCTAACTAATACCCTTTCTCCAACAAAATCAGTGTCTAAATGTGAGAAACCAGAGGTCAATGTTGACTTATGTTTTATAACATACTTAACTTACATACTAAATGTACATACTTAATTTGACATACGTACCATAAGTAGCTAAAAAAACATACGTACTTAAGTTGTAACGTAGGTTAAATCATGGACTTAAGTTACTTAAACAAATTTATTTTACCCCAAAGTATGATCTTTTCGTAAACCCAACCAAGTAGTTTTCGAAAAATTCACAGCGTTAACCACGTGTTGAAGTCTATCCAACTATCCTACACTAAAGGGTTACCCAGTGCTTTAAGAACCCGAGAGTGCCCCAAATGGGGTTTTAGAGGGGGGGCGAAGAGTGTACACATGTAGTACAAATCACTTTTGAGAACGAATGAAATGATATTTTAAAATATTTCAAAAACGTACATGACGAAGAGATTCTGATCAAATGGACCATGTAACTTATTATAATCACTCAAAAACATATATATATATACACAAAGTACTTCAAAGTACTACAAGTACTACCACAATTTCACCTATTTCTCGCCAGGAGAAGGCGAGCAATGTTCTCCGTTATCGTTCCCAGTCGCGATCTACGGCACTTTCACACACACACTTCATATCCAGGAGCACGAGGAGAACAAACTGCATCGAACTATAGCTTCCAAATTATTCTACTTTAAACCATTATAAAGTTACTATTGATCTGCCACAGATATCAACTCAGCCCATCATCATAAACATTGAAACGCTCCGTACCTTTTAGATGTTTCCTGGATGAAAATCGAAAAAAATAAATAAATAATCCATGCCGCTATTTCGCCATGTCTCTCTTCTCTGCTGTTAAAAAAACTGAGTCTCTGACGAGTTTCTATGACGAATGAGTAATAATTTCAGTTTTGGCCAATGGGTTTGACCCATGGGGGCGGATCACAGTTTTCGATTATTTTATTGGCTTAAAATTCTGTAAACAACTCAAAGAACCAATGACTACACTGCACAGACTCTGCTGAGTTCAAATCTGTGGGAATTGTGCAAATCGGCCGGTCACAGGCTGTGTTAGGTTCAAACACATCACGTAAAACTGAAATTCTGACGAAAATTAGCCATATTTTACAAGTTTTCATATGGCCCAGGCTCTCAAAATCATGCCAAACTTCTGTATTAGATAGATTGAACACTATTAGTGATAAAAGAAGTGAAATATAAAGTTAGATAGTATTTAAAAGTCCAATAAAACCGCTATATCGGCTGCTTCTAAAATCAGAATTGACGTTGGCTGACCAAATCTGACCTGTACACCGGCATTGATTTCTCAGGCATACTTCACTCTATCAAAGCCAATTTTTTTTAAAAGGACTGCTGACATGTTGTGATATGATTTGGGAGAGTTTAGGCCTGCCTGTGCATCATTTAAAATCAATAAAAGTGCTTTTTAGGCACAAAAAAAAACGAACCTGAAAATGTTCAATTTGAGCTGTGTGTAACATTCGTTTCAGCATTTACCAGTAACATATACAATGATATGTACACATATTAACAAAGCTCACATTTATTTGTGTTATTTTGCCATTTAAATTATTCAAATAGACCTTGTAGTTAGCGAGATAAGCCCCTTTGCGTAAGGGTAGGACATTTTCGAGCACAGGGCTAAAAATAGGCCTAGGGTTCAAGAGGTTAAAAAGTGATGGCAAAGGGTCCTGACCAAGCATCTGTAGGCGTTGAATTGGGACTGACAATGTGTTGACCAAGCAGCATATAAACTAATTACAATTAGCTCAATCATTACCAGCTGCAACATTAAAGGGATGTGCACATTAATCCATCAATAGTTGTAACCAAGCAATCCATCCATTATCTTCAACAGCTTATCCTGTTCAGGGTCCTAGGGGGCGCTGGAGTCGATCCCAGCTGACATTGGGCAAAGGCAGGGTTCACCGTGGACAGGTCACCAGACTATCGCAGGGCCAACACACAGAGACAGACAACCATTCACGCTCACATTCACACCTACGGGCAATTTAGAGTCATCAATAACCTAAGCTGCATGTCTTTGGATTGTGGGAGGAGACTGGAGAACCCGGAGAAAAGCCACACCGCTGGGAGAACATGCAAACTCCACACAGAAGGGCCGTCGAGCAAGAGAATTGAACTCGGGCCCCTCTTGCTGTGAGGCAACAGTGCTAGCTACCACACCCTTGCCAGCCCTAATCTAGCAATATAATATACTGTATATATGATCCAGAAATGGGCCATTCTGCAGGGTGAGTACTTTTAGTTGGTACTAGGTATAACTTGATGTTCATACTTTTGTACTTTTTTTTTAAGTACAGACTACTAATAACTGCTAAATATCTGAATACTTCCACCTCTGGCCACCAGAGGTTGGGTTGCATCACCTGAAAACTGAGATGAAGTAATTCAGTGACTAATGTGACTTTTCTGTATGTTTTGTTTCTGCTGGTCTCTCTGAGTATGTGCCATGTACTTTCCAAGTATTAGACTTGCATACAATGACGTGAGGGCTTGGCTGTGACTGTCATCATCAAATGTCCGTCATAAATGAGTCATTCCTAAAGGAAGTTAAAGTTGAGTTATTAATCCCTGTAGAGGAATTCATCCTCTGCATTTGACTCATCCTGGCTGTTTAGGAGCTGTGGGGAGATTACACTGCAACACCCAGAAACCAACATAATTTCTGAGACCAGTACCTTTGTCAAAGGCCCTGTCAGAAGTATTCCTATATGCATGTCTTTAGCAGCGATTTGACCAACAAGTTCCTGTTCATTTTAGTTGCGGGACTTCTTTTCAAGGAACCAGCTTGTGCGATCTTGCTCTCTTTATTTTCCCTTTTTCTTTGTCTTTTTTTAAAATGAGCCAGGAAACTAAGAACAAAGTCTAAATTTGCTTTTAATGTTTTCAAACAAGAGAAATGCTCTACCCTCGTCATAGCATGGCCCTAAAGCAATATATTCTTATTTCCTTGTTTCATGAATGAAGCGGTACACAATTTGAAGCAGCTGTGTGTGTGTTTGACCAATCAGCGACAGTCATCCTGCAAACCCCACCCTGCATGATTTTGTACTTTCAAAAGCTACGACCCCCCGACCAGGGCCTTTTTGTGTGGTAAAAGATCCCTGAGACTTAATAACAGTGAATATGTAACGAGCTGAGATGAGAACGTGTTGGAAAGCCACAAACATGAGGAGGTCATGCAACTCCCTACAGAAAGCTGTACCCTCTTTGAAACCACTCACAGATGTAATGTTTAAAACATTTCAAAAGGCGTCCTCTAACTTCCTTTTCTGACATACGGTCCACAATGCTGAAAATATGGAAGTCCCACAAGTACAAATAAGGTGTCTGGCATGGCTGTTTTTCAGTAATGATGTCATGGTCCCACCCTATATAAATGTCCAACAGTGAATTGATAGAGAATGTGTACTCCTTATTTGCGTGCGTCGCCGGCATGCATCGCTGAAAGAGCACCTTGGAGCGGCTGCCTCTGGGCCATTGTCCCCTCCAGATGTTTCCCTGAGCCACCCAAAGTGCTGCAGCCAGTGAGGAGAGAGAAGCAAAGCACTATGGGCCATAAAGCCAGGCTTTAAATTAGCTGCCTCTATTTGCACCTGAATGGGGCAGGCGGTTATGGGCTCTAGTTGGGGGATGGAATGGAAGAGGGGCTTCCCAACTGTTGAGGACTACCACACACACACACATACACACGCACGCACATACAATGCAGCAGAGGCAGTGAGTGAGGAAAACTGCGCGCAATCTCCCCCTAACTCGTCGACAAAGCCGTGCAAGAGAATGGGTGCTTTTTTATGGTAATGAAAAACAATTGTCAAAGTACAATTGTATGACGAGATGAGCCGAGGATGAGGATTGATATAAGGGGAACCATTATCTTGATGTAATGACAGATTTGATCAGCTGCTCACTGAAGTACATAAGTGTGCTAAAAAGTGCACTTAATGTAATCGTTGATGAAATGGGATTTGAAGCAGAGAATACTATTGCATTTGAAAAATGCAGAAGCTTAAATTGTGGGAAATATAATGTTCTCTCGGTGGAGCCACTGCGCTCAACCTGGCAACATGCTGTCTGACACGCCCACCACGGAAGAACAACATTGTACTCTGGTGAGGCGAGTGTGTTCTGGGAGGTGCGCTATGCTAAACTAGCTTAGCAGGAAAACCAACAGCAGCATACACACTGAAAATTCTCCCCGATAGCGGAGAAACATGGCTAAAGCAACCGCCACACAATCCCCATTTCTCCAGACCATAATTCATGCTTTGTAAAAGAAAACAAAAGCCCAAACAGAGAACCAAATGACTGAACCCTAACCCCTACAGGTTATTATTTGTTTTGTGTAAAAATGAAGCTCAACACCTACAAATACACTAACTGCAGAGTGCAGATACATGAATACGTGCATGACGGGATGCTTCGTCTTTAACAGACAATGCATATAGTCAAAATCAATGTAATTAACACAATGACAAGAACAAACTCACAAGAACCAGTCTCATATATTTATATGACAACAAAGCATGACAAATCAATCCAGCAAACCTGCAGCGCTAAAACACGTATTCAACCACACACTGAAGAGCACGAGCCATTCAAATATTATTCACATCAGAGGGAACAATATTAACCATATCATAAAAACGACACCATAGACAAATGAACACAGTAGTAACGCTACTGTAGATGTAAAACAGACGCAGTTCACTTACCAAAGCTGCTGTTCACTTAAAGACAAAGTCCATCCTCCTTTATTTGATTACAAAGAGTTCAATGACGCGGTTGTACAGAACATCGGTGCGGTTCAGTTCCAGCCAGAGGTCCTCCTGTGAACGTGTTCGTTGAGTTGTAGATCCACTCGGGTCTCAGCAAAAGTTTACAAAAGCACCGTAGCTTGTAAGTGTCCTGTCGTGCTATGATGTCTTGCTGCCTTGGTTAGCCAACTCAGGTTAGCGTAGTGTAGCTCCAAACACCAAGATGCTCAGTTGCAAATAAAACGTATTCCCAGCGATAAAATGTGCAACGCTTCTCCGACGCTGTCAGCCAGGAACACCATTCGTACAAATCCTTTTCCTTGCTCAGTCAGGGCTGATGTCCAGCTTTTCTTGAAATTTCCTTCTCGAAAAATCCGTTTCTCCTCCATTGAGTGTTAAAAAAACAAAGCTACACCAAGCAAAATGCTATAAATGACATGTCAATGTCATAACTTTTTACATATCTTTCAACTTGAACTCTTACTATTACTAAGTTCTACTAGCTAGCTTCAGCTTCACAACAGTCACGCTAGCCCACTGACCGATCATACCGCACGTTAATGCTGACCTGCGCCTTAATGCTGACGTACTTGTAGACTACCGAATGTTGGGAATTGTTCGATTGCATAACATAATTAATATGGTTCATGTTGCTTGTGTAACACTGTTTATGTTGTGTGAGAAGCTTAATTGACCTGATTTACTTTTATTGTGAATAGCATGAAACAGGAAGTGCTTTTACTTTGAAGAGCCAGGAAGTAGCATGGTATGTGTTTTATTGACGCTAACCAAAAAAAAAGATGATGATGATACGAAGAATACCAGATGTCGAGTGCAAGAGCGCGTTCTGTTCACTGTAACAGTTTGTAATACTGCAGTTCAGACAGTAAAGTGTTCCGTGCAAACGAAACGTGTCTTGGTCCTCACTGGAAACTCCACTTCACAACACCGAGAAAGCTCTGGCACGTCAAAGAATACGCCCAACATGTCAAACTAAAAATGTGATTGGTTGAAGACAATGATAATCAACAATATCGTCCCCATTTACTTTAATCTGCAAAGGCTTCCTAGCGGGCCTCGGGACTCTCTTCTTAGAAATAGAGGTGAAATCTGATTGGATAAAAGCTCTACTTAAAACAAGATGCACTGGAAGCAGAGCAACAGAGGAAGACAGTAGCTGTGCAATGAGAAAATAAGCTAATGGGAAAAATAATTAGAATACATGTAGTGTATTTGTGAAAAATTATTAAATTATAAAATAGCTATAACTTTGTGATTCTGTTTAGGCCAGCAGAGAAGGCTTTGAAGGCCCTGACGGCCCACCACTGTCATAACTTCTCTGCATTTGTGTGTGGGCTTTTTGAGACTCCCCTGATCTCCCTTGATTCACAAATTGCATTTTTTTCAAGAGGGAATTATCTGTTGCCAATCAGGTGTCTCCTCCTCTTTCAACCAATCACATTGATGTGCCCCCATGAGGGTATTCTCTTACGTCATGCAAGGGGAAATTATAGATCCTAGGAACCAGGTTAGTACAGTCTGATTTTCTGCTTTCTCTCAGCTAACTGGTTCCTTGTGTGCATAGCTGTAACTAATTAAGTGGGAACAGTTTTCACTGGAACCAGAAAAATAGCCCCTATGTGTCTTCACTGCAGTCAACTCAAAGCAACTTCTGATAATACAATGTTAAGAAAGTAGTGCATCTCAGACTGGGGAAATGTAAGTCTTAGGTCATTTACACACTTTTTTCAAATAAATATATTGTTTCTAAGTGTTGTTTTTATCATGAGTACTTTCATCACAATGCAAGCAACGTAATTATTTTGCAGAACAAGGTTGAGCTATCTCACCGGAAATAAAGGCATCAACCAATGATGTTGTGTGGAGCCTACTTTATAGTGTGTACAACAACACGGAGGTTCCATGTTTCAAATCAAGACAGAAAACTTGATCACTCTTTTCAACATGCATTTTTGAGCGCCGCACGAGTGGCAGCCTTTCACAGCAGCTCCTGCTCACCACTGAGCTTTTCTTTTATATTGTGTTCTTGTTTTTTATGTATCTTGTGTGCACTGTCCACTTTGCTGCTGTGATCCTGTAAATTTCCCCACTGCGGGACTAATAAAGGATTATCTTATCTTATCTTATCTTAACCTTGACAAAGGCAGCACAGACCAGATCTACTCCCTCCGTTCTTGCCGGTGCTTATTTTCTAATGATGTACAACAGTTGTGCTTACTTGAAAGTGAAGTTGGTGTTTTCTTTTAATCACACTCTCTTGCTTTCATTCACTCCCTCTTCCGGCCCCATATTCTCTCCTCCACCTCTTAGTTTTTGACTCTCACACACCTACACAAAACACCCACACAAATGTACACATACGCATGTTTACTTTGCCCAAGTCATGTATTCTGAACGCCACATTAATTCCATTTTGTCCCTCATCACTGAGCAGTGTTAAAGCTGTGACCTTTCAGCACGCAGACTGACATGTCATTACCGATACCCTGCCAGAGCCTGGGACTCCACACAGCATATCTCCCAGCTACAGTCCATTAGACAGTCATTTTACGGCCTTCGTGTGAAGACAGAATCACTCCCTTACAGTGTTACACAGACAGTTAAAAGAACTGATTCACATACACAAAGACCAAAGTCTTAGCTTAATCTGGCTTTGCATCAGCTGAAGTAAGAACAGAGGAATGCCATGCGAACAATTCACAATAAACAAGCAAGGCAATAGATTGGGGGCTTATGTGTTCAAGATCATCAGACAACTAAAGGAGGTTGTATGATTTTTTGATTAGTCATATGAGCATGAACTCACCCAGGCTCCCCTCTCAACTGGACTCTATGGGTAATACCTTCCTCCAATCACGTACTTACATACGCCTACTTCAAATTTGGATAAGATTCCCAAGAAGGCAGGACATTTCAGACCTGTGTTGGATCTTTGCATCCTAAACCGCTGCTTAGCCTGCAACTAACTAATAATCAAGCGGTTACTGGAACTGGTTGAGCGGACTGATTGCTTCACCACCATCGATTTAAAAAGGTACATACTTTCAGGTTGAGGTGGCTTCGAAACACAGGATATTCTTGCGTATCGTGTCGTTAGGCTAAGCCAGTGGTTCTCAAACTGTGGGGCGCAGCGGTATTGCAGGTGGGGCGCGGGGGGGAAATGCAGAATTTTATTCATACCTGCAAACTTGTCGCTTTTCAGCAAAATTCGTCGTTTTGAATGATGTCTTCAAATGTAATCTTGTAAAATGTAGTTTTGGTCAGAAAATAGAAACAGAATCCAGTTCTATGAAGGAGATGTTTTCACAGCAACATAAATAGATATTAGAGATGAATTATGACCTGTTTAACTTCTTAACACTAGCTCTAAGCCGGGGGTCGCATGTGGCTCTTCAGCCCCTCTGTTGCGGCTCACTGAGGCTACATCCACACTAATACTAATTCTCTATCCACTCGGGTGTTTCAGCATTGTTTTCGAAATGATTTCCATCCAGACTAAAATGCCTGAAAACCAATATCACGTGACTACACTGGGCATGATGGTGCCGGTGTAAACAGGAAGTAGATTGGTTGCTTGGTTAAAAGAAATACGACCTCTATAAACTCAAACAGACACATTTCGTGGAAAGTTTCATTTTTCAGACTTAGTTACAAGGCTGCGGGTCTTGCTCTATCTCTCTCACATCACATTTACTTTAAAATTAACACTTACACATACAAGTTTACTAGATTATGGATCAATAAATGAGGTCAACACACATCTCTCACTCGTAGCTCTGCTGGTGACTGAAGTCTCTGTCAATCAGGAGAGCAATCAATGTTTAGTTCCTTTATAGTTTATGTGTGGACTTCACAATAGTTAAGAAACAATAATAAGAAAAGGAAAGTCCCCTGTTTTGTGTCCGTCCTCCTCAAAGCCGCTAACCGTGACTTCAGACGTCCGCTCCGTAGGGCTGGTAACACCGCTGGACACGCTGCCAAAATAAAAAACGTTTTAATAGTTTGTCAACTAAAATGTGCATCACATCCTATGACGTCGCTGTCAAGCGCCTTTCCCTGCAGGTGGCTAATTATGATTGCAGACCCCCGCCCTCTAAACTATTGTAAGATATTATGTGAAGTATTCATTTGCTTTCACTGCCACAGATGCTGGCTTACCTGTATGCTTGAAATGTGGGGAGAAATTAGCAAACAACAAGAAATGTAATGTTGAAAGACACTTCCAGAACAAGCACACAGCATTTGCTGAAAAGTATCATGCTGGAGATGAGCGAAAAAGAGCGATGGTGTAGTTTCTCAACTGCTGCAGCAAACTGAGCAAGTTTTTTTCTCCTCTTCATAAGAGTTTGATATTGTTATAACAGGTAAAATAGCAATAAAATGTCAAGAATTGTCTTTATTCTTGTTCTATAATTTCATAAATACAACAAACTATATATAACTTTTGTATGTATAATAACTATATATAAAAACTTTATAAGCTGTGATATCAAATAGCTTTTCCAGAAAAATAGGGCAAAATGTCTCTTTATAGTAAAGGTTGCCGACCCCTGTTCTAAGCAGTTTATAATACAATATTAAAATAACGAATGTCAATAAAAATAATATCTTTATTTCCTAATCATTTGAATTGTGTTTTTTATGCATATCACCTCTATAGATGACTTAAACGGAGGTAAGGGAAATAGTTGATTAGTAGTTCATTGGCTATAGGCCTATTAGACATTAACTGAAGTGATTTTATTAGATAAAACAAATGTTGACAAACCTTGCAGTAATTAATTGCAATACATCACAATGTTTGATATCACAATACTCAGCATACCACAGTATAGCAATAATATCATATCGTGACTTAAGTTGCCTGTTAATATCCTATCGTGGGGCCTTTGGTGATTCCCACCCTTGCCTTATATACTGTGGGGTCCGCAAGTAGTTGGCTAGGCACGTCCTTATTGGACCGGCTACGGCGAATGTATGCTCGTGATTAGAGGAAAATATTCAATTCAATATTATTAAAGGAAAATTCTAGCAACCTGGCTCTTGTTCTCTGATCTATGTCCATTCTGACCATGGATCAGGCTCACTTTACACCACCACATTTCAGAGATTCAGGAAACAAGCCTTTTAAATCTTTACAAATGCACTATAATTTTACAATAATCCTATGATTAGAGTAACAAGGATCTACTGCCAGAGCTCGGTAACAAAACTAGTGGTCTATTCTTCCGTTTACAAATCTGAAGCTGAGGGCCATTGTTGATTTAGCATGTGCATACTAGCAAATGAGTAACACATGAGAAAAAGTTTAAATTACACTATAAGTCAAAGAAAATTGATAAAACTTAAAATCCTACATTGAGAAATACAGTAATTTTCCTTTAACACTTTAACTTGGAGGTTTCAGAATAATCTGTGTTTCCTTGTGCTAAAAACTGGCACAAAACACAAATGGCATTTACAAGACTGAAACTGGTGAGTACTGAATGGTAATGTCAACACTGCATGAAATGAATATGTGCACATTACATCTAAAAGGAAACTAAAATCCACTCAAAGAAAGAAGAAAGGACCATTATTCTTATTTGATATTATTGTATTTTTTGTCCATCCATCCATCTATCCATTTTCTACCGCTTATCCAGGGTCGGGTCGCGATGGCAGCAGGCCAAGCAGGCTGACCCAGACTGGTCTCCAACCAGTTGGACGTGCCTGGAAAACCTTGAGTGGGAGGCGTCCAGGAGGCATCCTGATTAGATGCCCGAACCACCTCAGCTGACTCCTTTCGACGCGAAGGAGTAGCGGCTCGACTCCAAGTTCCCTCCTGATGTCCGAGCTCCTTACCCTATCTCTAAGGCTGAGCCCGGCCACCCTACGGAGGAAACTCATTTTGGCTGCTTGTAGCCGCGACCTCGTTATTTCGGTCACAACCCAGAGTTTGTGACCATAGGTGAGGGTCGTAACGTAGACCGACCAGAGAATTTATTTTTTGTCCTCTAATAGAAGTTGATTTAAGAGGGACGATTTTTAACTAAAGTGTTAGAATCAATTGTTAGAGAGACAGACAACAAATACATTTTCTTAAATGTCAACATCAGGACAGGCTGAGCACAATATTAAAAGCCTGGTTGTATTATGGATAGCACACACACAAAGAATGGTGGGACTGGGAGTGACTTTACAGAGGCGCACACTCATTGGTGAAGCAGAATTTGAGCACAGTAACATATGCCCAAGGCTCCCATGTTGGAGAATGTGCGAGGCTGAACACATCCACGTTTGCATTGAAATTTACATTGTATGTCATTGCATTATTCTCAATATCATGTTATTGAAATGTTGCCAGTGGAACTGTTCTTGACCACCATTATATTTTTATAATGGTGGCCTGTACACTGTTGGGATCTGGCAGGAGCTTGTTTGGTTATCAGTAAGTATAAAAACAAAATTATTGACAATATTAGAATTATTAATAACAAAAGGATTATTAACAAATATTAATAATAACTGGGCACCACCCTGAGATGATGAGTAGCAAAACCCTTAAGTGTGTGTGAGTGTGTGTGGGTTAGTTAAACAATAAAGCAAAGAAAAAGAAGAGAAAAAAGGAGCACTTAAAAACAAGGCAGATCCTCACCGCCTCAGTAAAATACAGGAACTGTTACCTTATCACACAGAAACCTGACTGGTGAACTCAGATTTAGTAGCCACTGTTTTTTTAACTGACAAAGTAGCAGTTACCAACACCACTTGCGGGGACTGATCTAACCACAACACTATTACAGCAGCATGGAATACAACAGCAGTTTCTACACAACACTAACGGAACTCTGCACACTCTAACACGTCAACATTACAGTAAACTGTTAACAAACATACTATGACCTATCTCTGCCCAGACACGAGCTTCTTACTCTGAGATGGCTTTGTAGCGGTCAATGTGTTTCTTCGAATTTCTTTATTTAATCCGGGATCCGGAGCTTCAAGCTGCACTGCGATAAATCCTCTGTATGGGAATTCTTCAGAAGTTACGGGAATTTTCTTCCTTACGACCGGCAAATGTCGACTTAACTGGTAAGAGAAGCTGTCCTTCTCTTTCTCTGAAGAATGGGTTAAGTTGTCCGCTTCTCTTTTGGGATCTAAAACTCTCAACCAGCGAATGTAGAAATATTCCTGGTATTTCTTAAAAGCAACATGCGAATTGAATGGCGTGGGATGGCACAGAGCTCTGGGTAGCGCTGATTTTTATAGTTTCACTGACGCCATGGCCATAGCACAGGGAGCCCCCTGTGGTGCCTATGGCCCTCGTCCAATGCGACCCCTGTGTTGTGTTTGGACCAAAAATCCCACAGGTGAGATTTAACGTCTGGTGGGGATTGGTGTGATTTTAACCCAAATCAGGCTGTTGACTACCATGTAGGCCCATGTAGGCTCAACTCCCTTTGTTTCAACCACATGGTGAGGTCCCAACAACACTTTTCAAAAGGCTGGTCACAGAGTATTCAGTCTGGAACATTCTTCTCTGTCTTTCTGAGGAAACAGAATGAAAAAGTCTCCACATTTTGTTGTTTATGTTTGATGTGTCACTAAACTAGACTTAGCACCTTTGGCCTTAAAAGGGAATAGAGTTAGCATAGTGGGGGTTGCCCTGAAACTGCCCAACAACACATAGCATGTCCTGAACATAATGCAGCTCATTTATCAGTGATGGCAAAAACAGAACAAGCTCACTGAGGTCATCATACATAAATCAGGTGCTCTCAGCTCAACAATGCTAAGCCAAAGCTGCTTGTTAAGTTCCTTAATTCAAATCACTCCACACTTTGAGAGGAACAGGGGAGTTTTGGTGATTTCTGAGTACCTTTTGCAGAGGCAGCAATATCCCCTCATAATTTAAAATCAACAGGCTTGGGGCTGTGCAGGCCAGACATGGATTAGCTAGTAAAACAAATGCTTAAGCCCCTGTCCATGGCTATCAAAACAGCCATTAGCATTTCCGTAGTTGGTAATCGCTGGCGTTGAGAAAACAGGGAGGAAGCCCTCTCGGCTGGCTTCCCATACATCGCTACAAAGTGGGCTTAAGCACGCCTGCCAGTCATGTCTGAAAACGTGCGCGAGCAGCTCGCGCACACACTGACTCTCACTCATGAACAACACACACACCCTCTTACATGCACACATACACACACCCAACTTGCTGGAAAAATCCACACACAAAAACGCACACGGAGACATTTACTTATAGACATTCACACAGTCACACACGCTGTGTCACCGGATCCCATGCCCTCAGGCTAATGGTAGACACGGCGGGTTCCCAAGGGCAGATCGTGTTGGGCAGTTTGAAACCAGTAAGAAAACAATTAAGTCATCAGCATTAGCTCTGTGGAGGAGGAAAGGGAAATTGCCTGTACAATTTTAAAAGGGGAAATATGATAACAACAAGAACAATAGAACTTTCTAAAATATCAAATGAGTAAGTCTTCTATAGATTCCACTTGAGGACGAATGTCTCCAATCTTAGAATAATAAATTGGCTCTAATGTCACCCTGGGCTTTTGCCACACAGATATTAGGAAAAGGGTAGAACTTCAAGGGTCACTGTAGGGTGATAATGTCTGGAGTTGATTTTCAGTGACAGGAAGTGGCTGCAGTTTTTAAAATTCCTTTTCTTAAAGGTTCTCTATACGATATTCAGTGCATTAATATTTGCTATGTAAAGATATAGTTGAGTAATGTCCACCTGAGCAGAGAATGAAGTCACTCTCCCTCTGTGTGTTGTTGTAATCCAAGTTTCTCTGTGCTTTGTTTGCATAGCGGGGCCGGCCATGCGTGCCTTTTATATCCTTTTATGGCTTGCTAATAATCGCTCTGCACTGCACTCATACGGCGGTTACAGCTGATTACGTCTTCCATTGTGGAACCGTAGCGCCCACCCTCAGGTTCCCCCTCTGGTAAGCACTGTTAGCTGTGTTGCCGTTGTTTGTGCTGTTAGCGTCGTTAGCACTATTAGCTGCGAGCCACATGCTCAGCCGTCGCCATGGTGAGAGCCATGTGGAGGCAATAGTAATGCTCTGAATATTGAATTTAACACCTTTAAAATACAAACAATTTTGCTTTGTGCATCTTCAGGTACTGTGAGACTGTTTCAACTGGAAGGGCACTAGGAGAGACTTCTTCATAGGCCAATCCACAAGTGAAAAATAATAAAAGTATATGGCCTGTGATTCAGATCCGCTCCAAAAATGTATTGGGTTTTTCCTTGACCCGTACACCAAGTTTCATGAAAATCCGGCACTTAGATTTTACTTAATTAAAGACCATCCCTTACTATTATCCCCAAAAAAGGAGAGACTCCCTTGAGCAAAATTAAAAAACTTCTGCACTTTCTGACCCCCGACATCAAATCATGTTCATAATGGTCCCTTAATGGCACCACCGGCCATGGCTTAGTATCACAGTGGTCAAAAACATGCACCGTGACCAAGTAAAAATGAAAACTAATTATAATGTAATTAATAGTTACTCATTTATTTATTTATTACAGAACTCTGTTAAGGTGGACAGAGAAATGTGTATTAATGTGTATTAGATTAACATAGGTGTTAAAGTCTTTTCCTGAGGACATTTCAAGTTGTTCCAAGAAATGCCAACCATGACTGGCTCTTGAGTTTAGCATTGAGCCTTTGAAAAGTTGGTGTTAAAACACACACCAGTAGCACATCAGTAGTGCTACAATCACACAAGTTAGGGTTTGTCTGCTCTTGTCTATCACCCTCTCTTTGAAGTGCTCACTGTTAATTACTTCAACATTTCTCAAACAGCTGAAAAGACCATCTGTGATTGATTGAGTCGGGGTGCTGTGTGTCCTTTGATGTTGATTTATTTCCTGATATCCACAAAGCAGAGTCAAGGAGGGGCTAAGCCCAGTATCTCAAGATCACTGTTGTATATTCAAGTAAAAGCGATTTCCACATCAAGATAGTTGTTAAACAACTGTGCCACAGATCAAGTGAGCGGCATCAGGGCTTGTTTCCTCTGCAATGAGGGAAAAGCATCAGAGATCTAGAATTTCTGCGCTGGCATGATGACAGTTAATTGTGTAATTACTGACAGTACAGTCAATATTTCACTGGCTGTGTTTGAGGAACATACAGCCAGTATATTCTCATTTAGATGAGGACTGTTATAAGCACTTCAACGAGGATCTTTCAGCATTTCTATAGCCTTTTGTGATAGTTTTAATAAATTGTGGCATTGTTTGAAGAAGAAATAATGTTAAATAAATAATAAAATCATGTTATATGCTTATTTAAAATCTGTATTTATTTGACATATGGAATAAATATTTTCAATGATTTTAGTGCATCTGCCAGTTTTGGCACGTCCACAATAATATGAAACAAGAGCTCAGGAAATATAAACTAAATATTTATTCTTTTTTCAGTCAGAGATTTTACCACGAAACGCATCAAACGGTTATACAAAATGGCTATGGAAAAACATCCATATAATATTTACTGTTGAAATAACAACACAGCTCTTTTAGTTCAAAGTTACCATTAAATGTGTAGGTAAATGGTGAATGGACTGATATTTGTATTTCGCCTTTCACGTCTTACTCAAAACGCTTTACAGTACGCGTCAACATTCACACACACATTCATACACTCATAGCAGAGGCTGCCATGCATGGAGCCCCTTGTCTATCAGGACTCTAAACTAATTCACTTTCACACACCGACGACACAGCCCTTTGGAGCAATTTGAGGTTCAGTGTCTTGCCCAGGGACACTCCGACAAATTACTAAAAGGAAGTGTTTTACTTCTCTGTTGTTTTCTCTGAAAAACAAACGTAATTATTGGAGGAACTGGGATGAATGGATTATCAGGAAGCTGACTTTTGCTAGCACATTTTTCCTTCGAATTTAGATAATACTAATAATACTGTTCCCGACAAGCTCCATAAATAAAAGCCTTTATCAGGTTTATCTTGGCATTGACATCTGATTTAAGATTTCAGAGAGGCTTCTTTGCAAACTTTAAAAGGGCATTTACCAGGAAAGGAGGGTGTTACAAAAATGGTACTGAGTGGCATTATGGGGAGTTTAGGATCCAACAGTACAAGGGACTGTAAGTCAGGATATCTTGTTCTCTGCTGCTGCAGTTGCAGTTAATATGTTTCTTGGGATTGCATCAACTATAGTACAATGTTTTCACAATAATCTCCAGGTTTGCTTTCCTGTCTGCAGACATGTCTGTTTGCATTTTTATTTTTTACCATCTCTGGTTTGTATTAACCAGCTATCTCATCCTGCCATCTGCTTCTCAGAGACAGAATGAACTACAGTATGTCTGAATATGTAGCTACTGAAAAGAGCGTGTTAAGTTGTGTTTATTCGTATAAGCTTAATGTATGATAAACCTTCAATATGTGTCTCTGTGTGCGCCTTGCCAAGCTGTGTGTGTGTGTGTTTGCATGAATGCATCATTGTGTGTGTGTGTGTGTGTTTACAGTAAGTCAAGGGAGATGGTTGAGCCATCTGTCCTCACCACAGAGGAACTGATAAAGCTGTCAGACCAGCTTCATGTCAATCCCTCCCCCTCATCATCACCTCTATGTCTCTAATTACAACCTGTGTGTGTGTGTTTGTGTGTGTGCATGTGTATTAGGATAAGGTTATTGGTTTTTCATGTTTTTTTAAAGTTTATTTTGTAATTAAGTTTTATTTTCAGAGAAAGCGACAAAGAAGTAAAACACGTCCTTTTAGTAATAAAGGCATTTTGCAGAGAAAGAACCATATTGACTATCAAGTCTTCTTCGAATATTATTATGTTGTACTTTCCCTCTATAATTAATGCACAGATATCCCGTCAGCTCTGTGTGTATGTGTGTGTGTGTGTATGCGCTTGCAGGTAAATGCATCACGCATGGTGGCATCATAGCAGGTGGCTGCTCTCCAAAAATGGTAACATGGAGGGGGAGGTGGTGTCAATGAGGAAATGGTGACGGGGTCGCCTCTACAGGAGACAGATACACCCTTGACAATGTCCTGGATAGGGACACTCCCACTTCCTACCGAACACACACACACACATTAACAGTACACACCTTAAAAGAAGGTTGAGTGACATTTTCACATTACTCCACAGATTACAGATCCAGTAATGCTCACGATTGTGTTCAGCTGTGACACCATGACTTCAGGGCCCTGTTCCTCGTACGTGGCTAACTGAGTTAGCCGGATAATTTTCAGGATGAGATTACATAAGTGAGGCTTTTCGGTTCCTCAAAGCAAGTTTGGAAAAATCCCCATAGCAACACATCCATAAGCCTGAACCTGCTCCAGCGCAGGCTTGAGCTAGATCCGCTGGATAAGCTGCCACTCCCCCGGATAAAAGTGTCAGCTCCCTTCCTCAGAGATCCATCGATGAGGAAGCGATATTAGTCAGATTAGTGTTTTATAGGGAGAGAGTTCTTCGAGATCGCCAAGATCCGTTATCACATCATGATGACTTCCTGTACGAGCGCTATCGATTCTGCCAACAAGGAATCATTTATTTAAAGACCTTCTCGAGCCGTACATTGAACACCACACGCCATCTACTGTCTCACAGACTGTATCACAGCCTCGCGCTTTTTTGCGAGTGGTTCATGTTTGTACAGTGTCGGCGATGCGGAGATCATCGGGAAAGCCGTTGCATGCCGTGCTGTTCATAAAGTTTATTTGGCGTTTAAGAAACTTATGGATGTGTTCATTACATTACCATGGCACATGTTGTATTGATCACCATTCTGAATAATGTTTTTGTGCTTAGTTTTTACTTGCTCCCGTGTCCTCTTGATGGCTGGGTTGCAACTACATGATGGTTGAAAGCACTCATAACAGTGGCGGGCCGTGCATTTTATACCTGGGCCTTCACTGCTGAAATACCACCTTATAACCACATGATGGCGCCACAGCTATGGTTATTATTCGTTTGTTGGGCTGTAACTATATAACGTTATGTATTTGTATTAAACCGTTCGGTACGAGGCTTACAACCCGAACAATACGTTTGAATAATACTAGTGCATTTGGAAAATACAGAAGCTTAAATTGTAGGAAATATAATGTTTTCTGCGCTCAGTAGGAGACAGCGGTCTGTGTGACCTCTGAACCGGGGAGTGTTCCGGGAGGCTAGGCTAACTAGCTTAACGGAAAAACAACAGCAGCAACACGCATTCTGCTACACACTCAAGGGCCATTTAGATATTAGATGTAAAAAAAACAAACCAGTTGATTTACCGAATGCTGATCACATCCTCTTTTCTTTGTTGACAAAGAGTTTCATCTCACGGTTAAATCCCAACTCACAAATTTGTTTCTCCTCCTTCAGCCATTGAGTGTTAAAAACAAAGCTAGTTAAAAATAAAATTACAAATCTACACCAAGCAAAATGCAAAAAATATCATAATTTCATTCATATCTTTCAATATGAACTCTCACTACTCCGACTAAGCCTCTGCTGTTAAGTTTCTTTTCACGACAGTCACGTGCTCGCCCACTGACCAATCACAGCACAGAATCTCACTGCAGCGCTGTTGCTAATGCTGACGTAGCTGTAGGCCTGCAGACCGCTCTGGCGCGTCTAAGAATCTCAAACTAAAGATCTGATTGGTTGAAGACTATGCCAATCAACAATATCGTCCCCATTCACTTAAACTGCACATGGAGGCACTGGTGAGTCTGCAGGCCTGGGGCCTCTCTTCTTACCTAGAGACACAGAGGTGAAATCTGATTGGATAAAAGCTCTACTTAAAACAAGCTGCACTGGAAGCAGAGCAACTGAGGAAGACAGTAGCTGTGCAATGAGAAAATAAGATAATGGGAAAAATATTTTTATAAATTATGATACATGTAGTGTATTTAAGAAAAATTATTAAATTATAAAATAGCTATAACTTTGTGAAGGCTTCAAGGCTGTCAGGGCTTTGCAGGCCCTGACAGCCCGCCACTGACTCATAATGATATGACAGTGTTATTAGTACACCATAGCATATCATTGTTGTAGAACATGATTAAGGTGGACTCATGATAAGAATAGAGAGAATCACACACAATTTATTTTCACTGCTTATTATGAATAATACATACATACACACTGATCCACCCATACACAGATTCGCACACGCATATTCAAACTCCTAGTTCTATATGGTAATCTACACATACATGTATATACACATATATATATATAGTACATGATACATAAGCGCATACAGTACATATATCCTCATAAGTATCTATTAATTCGTATCAATTAGATACTCTTTGGGCTTGTTTTTATCTACTTATTCTGAAAGAGTTGATATAATTATGTTTGCTATAGATCTCATTGGATGATGCGTTCCATTAAGCCTACTGCCAGCAGGCACATTTAAAGAAATATCATCTGATTGATTGGGGTGATGAGGCACTTAAAATTAACCTATACATTTTCCCAACACTTGCGCATTTAACGAAGTCTGCGATATTTTGCCATGCTTCTCGTCTAGCCATCGCAACGTTAGATTTCGCCATGATTATGGTCTTGAATTCCTCGTATGCGTTCATGATCATCTCCTGCTCGTCAGCGGAGTAAAAAGAGGCTCTTTCTTTGCGTTTATTTGCCGTTGTACTGTTAGAAAATCATGGTTTCGGTGATCGACGCTTCCCCCTTTTGAAGTAGGACGGGCACGCGCAACGATCCTGATGACTGACGTCTGGTTCGAATTAACGAGACTGTTTGGGCGCGGATCAGCCTTTGAGGAACCGAGATAGCCTGATGTCAATCATCGAGTTAATTTAAGCTGGATAATAGGACATTTGATCGACGTAGTTCAACCACGTACGAGGAATAGGGCCCAGGTGTAGTACGTTTCGTGATTGTTTTTTTGTCAACTTTAAGGATGACGTGACACGTTAAACTCACAGCCAGCAACTTTGAAATCTTGTGGTTTTGTTGAAGAGACTTTGGTTAAGTCTGTGGCTCCGATGGCTTTGGATCCCATCTAAGATGAGCTTGTACTTACAGATGGAAGACAATGTTTTCAAACAAAGATACTAAGAAGCAAAAATCTGCTTGGCTTTCCATTGGAAATGTAATTATTCAAATCATCTGTTGTATTTGCTAACTCTCATTAAAATTGTCAAATTGACTATTTAATTATGCCTGCGTCTTTCTCCATGGACAAATTCTCACAAAGAGACACGGTTTTATACTGTCATGTCTTCTTAATAGGCTAAAAAGGGTATCTGCAGAATAAGCGTTGCACTACTAATAATAGTGCACTAACACAAGGATGCACAAGGAAATTCACTTGTAGCCCATTTGCAGCACAGGAAAATCATGACAAAAACAGTAGTACATTCCTGTAGTGCATTTTTTAATTTGCATCACAGGAACCAAAACTATTCTCTGGGCAGATAATATGTGGACTAGTGGATCATTTGGCTATGCATTTACAGTAAATCTGCTTACAGTTTTGTCAAATGACACATAAAGCACAATTATTGAAACTGACACTCAGAGAGCAAAACCCCAGATTAAGTCAGTTCAATTCAATTCATGAATTCAGGCTTTATTGGTGTGAGCATACACAGTATTACCAAAGCACACTGTATTGTAGAAGGCAGTACAAACACAGGAAAGCACAGCCTCCCAGATGCATACAAAAAACACAGTTTCAACACTACAGTGCATGAGTACAATAGTTTACAATGCATATAACAAGAACTGAATCAGCAACAATTTGAAAATAATAATAATAAACAGTGTGTGTGTGTGTGTTTGAAAGGGGTCTCTGCTTTGTCTTCCTTGCACAGGTGGCAGAGGCGCTGCTCTTTGGGAAGCCATGACTTCTTGTATCTCGATAGCAAGGTTGTGCTCACTGAGTCAGCCACACTGTACTGTCTTTTAATGGGCATTTTGCTTTGTGCTTTTGTTTGTGCATTACTATTGGTGATGTAGTTTAGTTGTTGGTGTGTTATGATTTGGTTGACTCTAATGGATTTGTTGTCAGACTGGTGCGTGAAGGGACTCTTCTCTTTGCTCAGCTCTTTGCATTGCAGGGCGTTCTGGGGATAGGAGTGGGGGTTTGAGATTAAGTCAATATTTAATTGCTCTTTCTTTCCAATTTTGCCAAACTCTGGTAAGAAAGAACACCCCAAACCTTCTACCATAGAGAATTAGTTCTATGACTGATTCAAATCATTTGAGCCAGATTCAAATTGGAATATGAATGTTGATTTGACTTTTTATTGCATAGAATGGCCTGTATGCTTCTTTTCTCAAATCATGTATTGCTTGATTTATTTCTATATCCTGAATATGTGTTACCTGTACACAATTCTAAACATTTTCTGCTTGGCTCCCAATTTGCAATTCAACAGGCCACTTTTTGCAAAAAGCTGCTTACGGTTCTTTACATACTACACAGGAATCAGTCAATAAAGGCACTTGTTTGCCATCTTAAAACACTGCCATTGAAATGCCACACCTATGGACCACCTGGCCAAATTGCTTGATTGTCGACTCATCAATCAGGGTGTAGCACTTCTAAAAGACCACAGCTATGTTTGAAGCCAACTCAACAGTTTTCAAAATTGTGCTTAGACAATCCTAACTTTAATGTTGAATACAACATCACACACAGTCTAAACCCATTCACTCATAATAACTAATTATAGAGCAACAATTGCAGTGGAAACACTGTGGAGCACAATGTAGAGGAAAAACACCAGAAACAATGCAGGAACTCTAAACATGAGACTCATGTCCAGCGCATGCTCACAGTATGCACTGTATAGATAACAGGTACAAAACCCTGCTGTTAGGGTTTGTTTGTATGAATGTTTTTCTGATGGTCTGTGGGACAGTTTGTGACCCATACATCTCTTGATTTGACATGCATGTGAGTTTTTGTGTGTATGGCAATGGCAACCTGCCTGTGTGTGTGGTGTGTGTTCCTGTATGTCCTGCTGTGGGTAGGCCAGTGGGAACCTAAGTGTGTGATAGGCTCCAAGGTCATCTCTCCTCCTCATGACTTCACTCTTTACTCAGCCCCCTCCGCCACAATATCACTTCCTCAGGCAACAAAGAGACTATTTTAGACTACAATGATCTTCCTCTGACAGAGACACTGAGGGATAGAAAGACAAAGTCAAACGAACCAAAGTTAAGCCTCTTCAGGTTCTTACACCTCACACCAATAACTCATTTTGCAAAGGTACGCACACACTCACGTAGGCACACGTGCAAACACACACTGACACATACTTTCCCATTCATGTAAACATGCACAAAGATCAGACAATAAGTGGTGATAAACAGGAACAACATGAAACTGATTCAAATTTGTGTGATGCATTTATTTAAAGAGGTTTTCCCTGCTCAGATGCTTGCTATCAGAGACGACATCTGAAACAACACTCTTTAGAATTAATCTGATAACCTATTGGCAATTGGCAAAATAGAAATTTACGACAGGTATAACAGGTGAACTCAGAGAATGTCCGAGGTTCTTTCCTTGTAAATTAACTGCTTTACTCTCAAAGAACATCCAAGTTTTTTGTCGTCCATTAACGATTTCAATCTCAGAGAGGAGCCACGTTTTTTTGTCATAAATATATGACTTAAAACTCAGAGATTATCTCTAACCACTGAGAATATCAATCCCCCCCCCCATAAATTGCCGATTTTGATCCCAAAAAAAATTATTTTCCCATAAATTAACCAATTTAATCTCAAACAATATCCATTTTTGTCCTACATTTAAAATTTAAATCTCTGAGAAAATCCAAGTTTTTTTATCGTAAATTTACGATTTAAAATTGAGAGAATATGAGATTTATTTTTGTTGTGAATTAACCACTTTAATCTCAGAGAATAATCTCAGAGAATATCCACGTTTGTTGTACCTACAATGGTCTCTCCCAACTCCTGTGAGAAATGTCTGACTAGTTGCTAACTGAGTCTGCCTTTTGTTTGGTGCTGAACAGATAGTGTACAGTGGGTTTATCAGAGTTTATAACTGAAAACAGAGAGTGATTGATAATAATGGTGAAGCAAAACAGTTGGTGGCTGTAAACCCCCCAAAACAAAAAGCTAAATGCTAAAAAACTCGGTAGAGCTGAGGGGAACTGCAATTGGATGATAATTCTCTGTCACTATGAGGGAAACCATTCAGATGTAGTACCGTCGTTTGATCTATTGTTAATACATATTGATTAGTGCAGCTTTAATTACACAGCGCCAGTAAAAACGTAATTGTTGCCAGGACTGAGTCTTTGTTCTCTGACCTGTTCTCCTTTATCAGGTGATAAAACTCAAATTCATCCATGCAATTTCCAGACAAACATGTCAAAATAGACGTTTTAGATAAGCTTAAAAGTCACGAGCAATTGTTCCTCAACTAACCTGTCTAGCATTGTTTACATTTCCTGTGGGCAAAGGACACCACAACACTGCCACTGCCTTCACCCTGGAACACATTCATTATGAAACACATACAGGTGCACCTTCATCACTAACTGCACAAAATGAATAGTGGACTCCTCCTGTAATAATACACTTGTACTGTAAATATTAATACATATGTAATAATATTCACAGATTTTGGGCCATACCTGAATGTATGCAGCAGAAACTATGTAAATATATATTATTTCACACATCAACTACTGTAAATCTGGTGATGGTGCAGACGTGATAGGGGAGTGAAAGAAAATATTCAGAGATGAAGTGAAAATTAGGTGTACTTAGAATTTCTTATATAGATCACCTGAATATGGGCTACAACATTTTATTAAAGCCATGTGTCCTTGGATAGTAATCTGACATTGAATGTTACATCAACTAACTCCAAAGTAAATCTTCCATCATTTGTGAAACAAATAACTTTCACTCAGAGAAGCTTAGTTTGAGACAGAGACACAACAAAGGCAAGAGAGCCAAAACCTGATTGGTATTTGGGGAGATGTCTCAGTTGAGACATACACCATAAACAAAACTATTACTCTGCATGTTGGATGTGGCTGCACAACATCTGCTAAAGTGTGTTCTAGGGCTCCACCTGGGCTTTGAACCTGTGACCTGCTGAAGCAAAGGTCACAGCCCACAGGGCCTATTGCCACCCCCACAGATCTGCCCTGCATCCATGCTCCCTCTTAACACAAACAAGACCTTAGTTCTTCATCGGAGGGACTGCTTCTGAGGCCCGCTCAGACAGACTACTTTTTGCAGGTTGAAAATGCAAAGCGCACCGCAGCTGTTGAAGCCTACAATAAAAAAATGTCAGCTTGCTTAAATCTCAAGTATCAGAATAAGAATCAGAAATGGTTTATTGCCAAGTACGTTACACATAAAAGGAATATGACTTGGTGATTGGTAGATAGCAATAAACACAGTGCACTAGTACAAGACATCATTTAAAAATAGAAAATATTAAAATGTACAATAAAATATGGTAAACAAACAAACAAGTACTGCACTAATGTGCCTCCAGGCCTGCTGTTGTCTGGTAAAGTCATAAAGCTCTATATGTATCCAGCTACAGTCACCACAAAAGGCCCACCTCTCAATTCATCAGATTGGGAAATTGGAATGACATCGAGTACGTTTCTGCTTTAGTTGAAGTTTCGAGGCCTTGAGAATAGAGCAAAAGCAGAGTGCACAATGCTGTTTATGCTCCATGTCGGGGTCCTGCTCACCCTGACGGGGTTTATTAACAATAATGACCGACTCGCTGGTTGTTCTGTTGTGTGCTGTGAGTGTTGAAACACAGCGAGGGAGATCAATAGACACACATTTTATTTTAGGCCTACATGTTGTCATAGGCTACACTATAATTACCTATCAATTTGTTTATGGGCCTACATATGAGCATTTATGTTTTTATCGGCTAGACAATAATAGCACAGTAAATAACAATGTTAGTAAATAATGACCGTAAGTCTGAGGATCGTTTGACAGCTTGTGTTGTCGTCGTCTCCCCTCTCACAGCTGTTTTAATGCACAGGTTTACCAGGGCTCAAGCCCAACGGCAGCAATGGGATGCTCCACAAGTTAAGACACAATGACAGCGGGGTTAATTACTCAAACACAACCACAACAACTGCATCTAGCATCTTTATAGGCCCTTCTGTTTCTCTTACTGACTGACTGAAGGGTGAGAGGTGACTGACGCTGTGAAAGAGAGGGAGGTTCTCTTTCTCTTTTCCTCTTTGTGTGTATGTGTAAGCGTGCATATGCATGCTTAATGTGTCGAAGCTTCAAATATCATCAAATATTTCTCACTGAAGCTTCGAAGCCCCAAAAATGGTATTCAGGACAGCCCTAGGGCAAGATACTGAACCCCAAACGGCTCCTACAGGCTGTGCATTACCATGCATTACAGTCATTTAGCAGATGCATTTCTCCAAAGCGACTAACAATTCAGATTCTATCACATACACACCGTGTGCAGCTACGGGAGCAATTTTGGGGTTAAGTGTCTTGCTCAAGGACACATCGGAGGCAGGGATCGAACCGCCGATCCTCTCCACTTAGCCACAGTCGCCCTTTACCTCATGCACCTCTCTGCATCGGGTTCAGGGAACAGGAAATGCAGGACTGGGTGTTGCTCCTCAGTACAGGGATGGACACGGCGTTTGTATTCTTTTTCCCAGAGGCTGCTATATTTATGTCTATTGTTTTGGACAGGGAGCTCCCCCGTGTCTGTGTGTGTGTGTGTGTGTGTGTGTGTGTGTGTGTGTGTGTGTGTGTCCACTGTCTGTGTGCGTTGCCAGCTGGCCAGAGTCCAGTAATGAAAATAACATGTTGACCAAAGGATGACCGCAGCGGCTAAGGATGACAACGGCGACTTTCTTTCTCTGTCTTTTGTTTTCTTGCGAGTAAGACTCTGAGGTTCCCACCATAGGTCATTAAAAGCTGACAGGCAGCACAACAATGGCCGGTAAAGACGCACGAAAGGAGTTTGCTCCTGTGTGCGTCTGTGTGTGTTGTGCTCTGCGTGTATGGCTATGCCCCCCTATCACCTTAAATTGTTTCTGTCTGTTTAAAAATGAATTAGTCAAGAATCCATGCAGTAGAGCAGGTATCTGAATACAAGTCAATTAACCACCGGTGTTTTGGGGTGTTTTTGTGTGTTTGCAGGGACATGCAAAGGTATACCTCTGATATGTCATCAGTTCATTGGTGCTGAATTTCCGCTGTATGCTCCCGCTTATTTGTGCAAACATGAGCCTGCAGCCCTTCAAGCAGCCAGGAGAGTCACTGCAGTCTGACATGGGACCAGGATGAGGACAAAGCTCTTGTGGAGTGCGCCCTGCTGAGGCTCCACTTCTGCTGCACTGTAGGCTAGTGTGATTGCGCCACACAGCCACTGAGACAGATGCTGGTTTGACAGAGCCCCGCCTTGAGAGTGCCCTCTGTGATGAACCAACTGCTGTTGTTCCCCTTATGTTTAACGTGCGTGCGACATACTGGGGTAAAGTCTGCCTCATTCTGGTGAGGAAAAAACACTCCAGAGAAATGATTCTCAACCGAAAGGAGTTTGGCTTTAAGGTTGCTGCACTTGCGTCCCTTCTAATGATATCCAGAACAGTGAGACAAACAGCACACATAGGTCACTCACTCTCTTAGCCGATGCCAGAGCCAGGAGAAGTGCTGAGAACGCCTACAGAATGGTGGTCTTATCTCCGGGAGGTGGAGGATTGCACTGTCCAGTTCTGACAGTGCAGCACCATGGGAGCTGTCATGGGTTCCCATCACTTGCTGTGACGGAATGCAAAAACGTCCACATTCATTGTATCCGTGGTTTGCACAAACGTACAATGCCAACATTTATTCCTGGCAAATGGGCTGTAAGGAAATAGTTTACACCTAATATAGCATGTCACTTTGACACATATTATGGTCTCTATAATAAAACATAATGAGGGGCCGAGCGATATATGAAGCATCCATGTTAAGACTTTCACATTCTGCACAAAATCAGATGTCTGCTCACACAGTTTATCACAGTAATACATATCTGGCACTCTGCCAAAACATTCAAACAGCATCTTTAAATAGTAGTGGTAGGAAAACATTTTCTACATCCAGGCGTTTGAGAAGAAAAACGAAGAGCAGAAAAATACTTGCATCACCCACAAAAAATCTGCCGAATGCTCACACGGAAAATAACTATGGTGTGTGAATATTTTCAAGAGTTTGTTTCAAAGATACTGTACTACCATTTTGGGAAAATGTAGATACTTAATACTGTTAGCTGTAGAGATTGCAGAGATACTAAATGATGAAATTTAGAGAAACTTTAGGTGATCTATAGTCCCAACTGAAAACTACAGGATGCAAGTCAGTAGTTTAACTCTTACAATGTTTTGTATGCTTAATTGCTCTCATTATACTGCAATGTGAATGACAAATTTAGCAGTGGTGGAACTAAACACTTAATAACTTGAGGCCAAAGCAGTGACAACACATGAAGCTGTGGGGTATTGTTAGCCAATGGATAATTATAGCAGGCGACTGGGAGGAAATGCCGTCAGACTGCAATAAACACGGACTTGGAGGGAGGTGGGAACTGTCCAAACAAGGCCAAAGGCTTCGTCCTCAGGAATCAGTGCCGAGCTTCACTTTTTGTAAACAGGGACTGAAGTGGAGAGTGGTTCTAATGTGTGTGAAAGAGGCAGCTAAGGTACTGCTGGAGGAAACACTGTACCTTGATTGAAGATTTCTTTTGTAGATTCACTTTAACAGATCAATAGTACAATAAAAAGAGTCTTTTTACATTCTCATCCATTCACAAATCCCTCCGTCTTGTCTCTCTCTTCGGCTTCTATTCTATCAGCTGATTATGAGCGTTCACTCGTAAGTTAACCAACCAGATTCTGCCACGATCTCCCTAAGCCAATTACATGTTGCTGTTCTCCTCACTGCTACTGTTGGTTGTCATTTCAGTACAAACTGATGTGACCCTCCTCCACCCAATTCAATCCAATCTCCAATCTCCATCATATCCAGTGCCCATCCTGCTCCTCATCCCATCATTCAAGCTTTAACAACTCCCATCACCACTACCACCACCACCAGTGTCGAGACCCTGGGGGGAATATTCCTGATCCATCAGGCTTAATAATATTTATTTATTCGCCAGAAAGTTTGCCACGCTTCTCCTCACACAGCATTGCCAACATCTGCACACAAAATACATCAAAACGTGCAGCCTGATCGGGAATCGTGTACAATGACTTTTCTCAGAGATTCGCCCAGCGGCTTTCCTGAAAATCCCCCAAAATGGAGCAACATTTCTCCATTGACTTGAATGGGGTTTCGGCGTGAAGAGAGCTAAAAAAAACACTTAACTTTGGGCCCATATTGACTAGCCATACTTTAACATAGAAAAATGCGAGGGTCTAATGATAGAGGATGTTGGACAGATTGTAAAGCCCTCTGAGGCCAATTTATTATTTGTGATACAGGGCTATGCAAATAAAATTGAATTGAATTTGTAAAAGGTCATGATAAAGAGACATTGGGTTGGGTGACAAAATTAACGCCATGAGGACCCTTGCGGCATTTCACACTTACAAAAATAAATTGTGCTTTAGCTGCTCACCTAATTGCAAGCCCTCATGAGGATACGGACATGAATTAAAGCCCTTAAATGCAAATGTGCATTTGTCAGCCCATCTTGGTGGCCAGTAGAAAACATGGCCACCTACCTTGATGAAGAGCACAGTGTGTCTGTATACAGTGAGCCACTGAGGGGACCCAGCACAGATGTGAGCTGCCAGCCCTCACTGTTGTGTTATCTCAGGACTCACCCTCCACCCTCTAGTGTCTCCAGCAGCTCTGCAGGGATGGGACATACCACCGCACCCGGAGCGGGGGTGTACTCACATAGAGGTCAAAGCAGGGTTGTCGTGATTGGGGAGGACTTGCTTGTGTTTATCTAGTTAATGTGGCTGGTTAATTGTTTCTGAGGAGGTCGTTCTCAGGTTGTGAAAACAGAGTTTTGGGGAGGATGTGGCAATATGATGGCACAAAGTAGAAACTTCAGGAGGAATGAGAGTTGTCATCGATCTTCTCCTTTAGACAGACACACACACACACACACACACATTCACACACACACACACCTCATGCTGGCTAACTGTTAAACCGTAGGTCTTACTTGTGCTGTGAAACGAAAGTCTAGCATTTCTTGTGTGTGTGTGTGTGTGTGTGTGTGTGTGTGTGTGTGTGTGTGTAGGTGTGTGTGTGTGTGTGTGTGTGTGTCAGGATTGTGTCATGATGAATGCTCCCTTTATCCCGATCAGTCTTCCTCTCTGGACAGCAGATTGATCCCCCTCTCTATTGACCGCAGCTCCTTCTCCTCTGCGTGTCCTCTTTTACCCACAAATCCCTCCTTCTTGCATCATCCGTCACCTGTTCGCACTTTCCCACTCTTTCACTCTTCCTCACCACTTCTTCCTCTGTCTATCTTGATCTTCCCCCTTTTTTTATCCCTGTCTTGTCTTTCTGATCTGCATTGGTTTTCTTTTTCCCATGTACTCTCTATTTCTCCTTTCTCTCCCTCATTACTCCCTCATATCTCTGTCCTTCGTCTTTTTTCTCGCCTGCCTTTTACTTTTTCTCACTTTTCCTCATCTCTGCCCACCTTAGTTTTCTCAGCGCAGGCCTAGGGAGTTGATGATCTTGCAGGAAAAACTCCATCACCAACACAATCAATAATGTGACTTAATGCTAGTTGATGAGTAAAGGAAGTTATGTGTACAACATTGCTTCAAGCTTGAGAGGAAGATTCCAACTTCATGTTGGGTTACCTTTTACTGTCTCGTCAGTTTCCTATAATGACCTGGTCTAATGTGAATCACAACACTTGTGTTGTAGTCTTGGTGAATCTGTTAATTTGCCTCTGCCTGTCCTAAAGTTGACAATCCATCATTGGCGATGCTGTCACAAGTGAGTGATCATCAGCTGTGCGGCAGTAAAAACAATCCCACTGATGAGTTAGCTGAAGAATGAAGGAAAAGTTTCAAAGTTAATTTTTCAAATGTAACTTTGTTTCCACACAACGTGTTATCTGCATGTCAGCGTTGAGGCTCATTTCACGACCAATGACTTATAGCCTGCTGGAGGATGAACGAACACCAACATGTTTCACACATTTTTTTTATGGCTAAGATACCTTTGCTGTGCTGTCAGATGAGCGACTCTGACTAGATCTTGTGCTATGCACATGGTGCAAATGGCTTTCAACAGGATAGAACTGCACAGTGAAAGCTGTTGATTATCTTGCTGATATGCTCCTCCTATAAACAGGTGGCGCTAAAACCTGGTGAATTATGGACTGCTCACAAGCATAGTTGGCTGTAGCAGCAGCAAGCAGAGCAAGTCATCCACCAATCTCTCACATGTTGAGACTGAAACCCAAATGGCTCCTGATTGTTGTAACAGCACTGTGCATGGTAGCTAGCTGCAACCAGTGTGTGAATGGGTGAATGAGAACCAAATTGTAAAGTGCTTTTGATACAAGCTCTATTTAAATATAAATAATAGCTAAAAGTGACCCAGGAGTATGCTAGCAGTAGTCAGTCACAATCATGATCAATAGTTTGCAGAGCTAGCTAGTTGGCTAACTGTCAGTTAGCAAGCTTGTTAGCTTGGTTGCTAAGTTCACACAGTTGATTCAAGAGATATGTTCGTCCATTGACTATAAAGTCATGCGTCCATTGTGGAGCAGTTTATCCAGCAGAGATGGGTTGCAACACAGCTAATAAGCTACGGTATTAGCGCTATCAAGACAGTCTGCAAATGGTTAACTGCAACAATTGACAAGTCAAAGATCAATGACTCAATGATTCACACAGATTTACATATTTGTGTCAATTCCACTGAAAATAATTGATTTTGAAATTTCAAATGTTGGTTTCACCGGCTTTAAAAGCCTTTCAACTGCACCAGAATGAGTGACTTTTCTAAAAAAGACAATTTATCAATTTATCTGAGGAGACCCGCCCTCTGCTTGTTTTTTCTTATTTTGCTGTGTTCGAGACATTTCTGGATGTGAACATCTATAAAAACGTAGCTGATTCCCTATCGAAGCTTCCACATAATGCATTAGGCAAAGCAGATGAGCTACGATCAGCTCAAGCCTTGAATATCAATAATGTTATGGTCTTTGCTAAGACATGTTATGTGCCTTAACTCAATGAAGGCAGCTACTTCTTTCTCCTTCATGTAATCATGTTGTGATGCTGGAATCAGTTGAAATGGAGTTCATTTGTGTTGAATGAGAGACATTTCTGTGTGATGCCCTTCTTTTCCATTCACACAAACACACAGTATTATGCCTGGAAGGGATAGAACTGGCAGTACTGTCAAATGTTACTGTCACTGTCTAACACATGCTAAGTGGGCAATGCCAGCAGGTTGAGGGATTAATGCGTTTTGACTTGGTTGCTGGATCTGCAGTAACACCTCACAGCGTAAATCACAGTCGCCACATTTCCACTGCATAGCAAGGCAACTTACTCTCTACTCCACTTGCTCTTTTTATGCTGTGGCTTGAACTCAAGGATGAACTGATTAGATTTCGGTGGTCAAAGGTCACTGTGACCTCACGTCTGTTCCGTTCTCGGGAACAGGATATCTAAGGAACATCTGGAGGGAATTTCTTTAAATTTGGCACAAATGTCCACCTGGACTCGAGGATGAACCGATTAGATTTTGGTGGTCAAAGGTCAAAGTTCATTGTGACCTCACAAAACATGTATTGACCATAACTCAAAAATGTAAATGCCAATCATGACAATTCCACACAAATCTCTAATGTGATAAAATTATGAAGTGATGACATTTTGGACAGACATGGATGTAAACTGCAACATGATTGGTTATCAGATGCATACATCCGCAAGGCGGTAATTCCGTTTTGTTTACCATTAGCAAAAGTTGCTATGCAATAGTTCAGCAAAAATTAAGCCTTGAGTGTCATACTTAAGTAGAAAACTTAAGGTATTTTGTGCAACTGTATTGGATCCTTTCACGAATATCTGGGAGTAGAGGTGAGGATGAGTGAAAGTCAGGTGAGATACACACATTCATTCTCTGTAAGTGTGTGTGATTGACAGTTACAGATGGTGGTGTCCCCTGCAGTGATGAGTGTAGGGTCTCCAGTGATCCCTGGTGGTCACCAATCACCACTGGACACAATTAGTAACTTGAAGCAGTTCAAACAAACAGAAAAAGCATTCTTGTAAACAAACACACTACAAACCTCCCCCCCAGTCATTAGTAAAAGTTGATCTAAATATACCGGGCAACAAGTTATGGTTCAGTAAGAGGTGGCTCTGAGTAAGGCTGTGGGAGTTATGTCAGGTTCTGCTCCTCTTTGAATATACATGATCCCTTGGCCAGATGGCACTACCCAAATGCAGGGGATTCAGTGTGACGACAATGCATGATTCCAATGATGGAGAATGCTAATCATGAGATGTTGAAAGCGTGTGACATCTCCACTGCATTGCTAATGAGGCTCTGGCACATTTTAGCATTTCCCAATACTGGACTGTGTGAACGTGACAGCAGGTAGGAATGTTTGGGGGTGTCTAATTGTGAGTCATATTCTTTAATGCAAAGCTTGTCTTTACGTCATTAGTACTTTGAGTGGAGTCACATATCGACACATATTGAATCAGGATTCAAGTATACTAGAATTAGCCAGAGTGGTATTTTAGCAAGCTTTTATTGGTTAGTTATGAGCTTATAAGGGCTCACACTATATTATTTACAACATGTCATATCATTTACATCAGTGTTTTCCAAACCCTTTTCCTGGGGACCCACATTTTAAAACTGACAAACCATCGTGACCCAATTAACAACAGGCCATATCTATACATTGTGAGAAGAGCAATTTTGTTTGAAATTGAGTGTTCTTTACAATTTTGACTGCCACTTCCACATGACCATATATTATCTTCAAAATGGAATGGAAAAAATTCAGCCAATTTATTTGGTGACCCAAATAAAATCTCTTGCGACCCATTTGTGGGTCTGAACCCAGTCTTTGGGAATGACTGACTAGACCATAATTGCAAGCAATAAAAGGGAGATAAATAAAAACTGTTCACATCAGCATGCTAGTTATCATTATGAGTGATAAATGGGGAATTTATGAAAAGGAATCCCATTTGGCAAAAGAGCTCCAAAAATGTCCCAAAACTGTTGACATAATGACAGTGAAGCCTTTAATCTGGCAATTCAATGGAAATTAAATCAAACTTTAACAAAAACACAAATCGCTGCAGATTATTTAAAAGTACTCATATTTGTTGATCTGTGGTTTAAAGCCAGCGTTGCTGTTTGTAATCAAATTTGCTGTGAATTAGGCTTCGGGTGACAATTAGCTTTTTTCTAATTTAGCCGACACCGGTGTGAGTCCTAACACAGGGACGTTTCCCTGTTCTTCCCACTTTATTGTGAATGCAGCATGATGTGAAGAATGCTGAGGGTCCTTATTGGGTGTCCCGATATGCTGATAATAAAGCTGATTTGCAATTTGGTTTTCACTTTATTATTTAGTTGAACATTGTGTACATGTTTGACTTTTTTTTTGGGAGGGGTTATTTTGCCTTAACCAATCAGAATATCTTTTTTTATATCATTTAAGTAATATTAGAGTTTAAAAGTGGAGTCAGCGATTCTGTAGAGGGATTGTGGATATGTGAACTCAACACCCAAATAGCCCCCCCCCACGCGGTTTACCGTCCCTCTCTGATACATCCATGGCCTTCCCCCACCCTTTGCAGGAGCATGACGCCTGTTGCTGATTGGCTGTAATAGTGTTGTGTGGCTCAGTCAAAGCCACTGTTTGTTTCCCTTTTATAGAGCTCAACACTAGACCTAGTTAAAAAAGAGATGTATTAACGGACTCAGCAGTGTGGAAGTAGCCTTCTAACTGGTCCTATATTTGCAACAAGCATTAAATCTATTCAAGGGATGCCACAGTACAACCAGCCTAAAGGCAGTGAAACAGAGAACTGCTGTGATCTGTTGAAATAGTTTGTTTTGAAGCATTTTTTCAAAGGAATGCATGACACAGGAAGTGGTTCCAAATAGATGTTGACTTTGACCTAATGACTTCATTAGCAAAAATCATATTTTCCACTCCAAGTTGAAGTTATTTTCTTTTTCCCTTCGTGGGGCTGAGACTGATTCACTGCGCATAAGGGAGAAGATGAAGCTGTCACGGTTTATAACAGCTGTTATTTTGAAGCAATCATCATCAAAGTGTTAATGAAAGAGTGCTTGTTAACTCCTAATTTCACACCTGCAGAATGGGCTGGCTGGGGCAGATAAGGCCTTATCTGCTGGAGGCTGTGGGAGTGCTGGGTGGTGGATATTCCCTAGAGCTGAGCAGCTAACCTGGGACATGAAAGTTGCTACAGCGTCAGAAGAAGGCCACATACTGGATTAAGCAACATAAATAATTGCAGGTCGTCTTACAGTAGGGAAAATGCTCCATCTTTTCAAAAGCAGAGGAAGTCTATAGGAGGAGGAGTAGGACTCATTTCATTAGTCATTTCATTTCAGGACCCACAACAGCAACGGTGTAGGTTTCTTCACTTTTGGAAATGAAAGAACTTCTAGATGACTTGCTGTTTATAAGGCATGGCACAGGAGGGAAATGAGAGACAGAGACAGCTGTCCGATGCCTGGCATGCTGTTTCACCTAGCAAGAGGCTATCTCAGGTCACCGAGGAAAGAGAGAGACGCACCTGCTCCAGATGGTGGAAGTGTATTTACAGTAGCACTGCCTGGCAGTCAATGTGCCCAGAGACTTGCCTCATTGATTAGATAACTTTGAGCTTGTGTTTGCTAAGACAAGTGGCCAAATATGCATTTTTGATTGACTGCATTTGGTTGTATTTCATTAAATCTTAAAGTGATACATGGCCATATTTATTGAGGAGACAATTGGCATTTCTTTGTGGAGGCAGGATAATTGCAGAGATGTGCAAGGATGTGGTTTTCCTTTCAACATTGGTGGGGGCATGTATGAAACCGGGGTCTAGGGGTCCTCCCCCAGGATATTGTGAGCGTCAAACACTTCAATTCCTGCATTCCGGTGAAATATATGTACCATTTATGTTGCACATGTCTTTATTCATGTAAAGGAAAACACTATATCCAGGCACCAGATGACAATTCAGAATATAATGGAGTATAATGCAGTAAGGCTCTCAGGCATTATGTGTTGCTTTTAAATATTTATTCTGCTGTAGATCAACTTCTCTAATCTAATGTTATCTTTGCTGAGTCATCAAAAATGCAGGCACGATTTACTCCTCCTTCCCCTTTTGTCTTTAGTTTTAGTTTTGTTTGGGGGAGGTAAACCCTTTAAATGTGCATGTGGCTCCTATTCACCTCATTAATACATGAATTCATTTTAATTCATTTATAAACCCCTGGACTTTCATTGCTCTTATATGTTTCTTGAAGATTTCTCTTCAACACTTTCTGCACATTCAAAACATATCCCACATATCTGTGGTCACAGAGAGAAAGAAATAGAAAGAAAACATTATTCCACAATGAGATGACATCATTAAAAGAGCTCCAGTCAAACCTCAAAGGTGGAAAACCACGTGGAAGACATGATGGAAATATAATATATGACATTTCTGTTAGTTTATCCAGGAAGATTACAGTATTCTCATTGCTCACACAGTTTTCTACTATTTTTACAAGCTCAAGTAATGTCTAAGTCTGTTTTCAATGCACACAAGAAATGTTCAAATTAGTAAAAATGTGAACATTTCATAAATGTCAGTTTTGCCAAAGAAAAAAATGTGTGTTGAGGGAGATCTTTGTCTGATGAAACAGTAAATTAGATGTTCCGGTTGTCAAACAGTGTGCAGGATATTTCTCTTTTGCCCTTAGAGCTACATTTCCAGCACATGTCCCTCAAGACTTTAATACGAGAGTGCACCTGGACAACTTTGAAGTTTTGCAAGAACAAGAATTAATTGACGTTCCTCAACAGCAACATCTTTGGGTAACAACTCTCTAGAGTAGTATTTTTACAGATCTTCACTTTTTCTTTCCTCTTCCAATTGACAGTCTTTACAAGACCTGGATGGGCCACATAAATGACCGGGGGTTCAGAAGGTTTTACACTCTGAATCAAGGATCAACTAAGTTTAGTTGTGCCCTGGAGAGGGAACGAGCGTTTCACCAGAGTTTGATAAAAGAAGCCACCTCTTCCAAGAGCAGCTGGTTACATTTGAATGTGAATTAGGGCGGGGGCCCATCTACCTCTATTGTCTGGATAAAAGAATGGGTTGTCTTTCATGTCCTGAAGTTAGCAGCCCACAGGGTCTCCTGCTGATCTCTCTCCTGCAGCAGGGGGGACTTTCAAAATGCTTTAGCTGCATGCTACTGATATGATAATTAAGATCAAACTGGGATCTGTCCAAGCCAAAACACTTTGAGCTACATCTTCATTGTGCACCTTGATTGATAATCACACATACTTAAAGACAACACACCTTGTTAAGTTTAAAGTGAATTTGCCTTCACATGTTTCCAGTCTCTTTTGACTCAGCTTGTAGCATGCTGACAGTTCTTTTTTCCATTTGTCCCTGTCCTCCTGCACCTCACTCTGCACGCTTATGGAACTCATTATCAAGTATTTCTCTCCACCATGTTTCCCAAACACACAGGGTCACATACCTTTTATGAAATTTGTTTTTTTAATCCGCTGTGAGGCCCAGATGAGTGGGGAATACTGCATTAGGACAATTCATGTTGGGTCACTGCAAAACTGCAAAACTGCCCAAATGATTTTCAATTGCTTTCCTGTGATTGTCTCAATGCTTGGAACTTGCATTGTCTTCTTTTTCAGAAGCCCCACCCATCTTAAAACAAACTCTCAGAATGATGCAAACACAGCAGACATTTTTTGACCCAAGTTTGCTCCCACTTCTTTTTATATGTTATACCTGCTTCTCTTTACGACCGATGAACGTTTGCCTATAGATTTTGTTTGGATGATTAGGAAGCTGTGAAGAAGAAATAACATCAAATTTGACACGGCTCACAGAATCCAAGTTTGCCTGTGGTGTGAAACCGTTTCATTGACAGTGACAGTGCAGATGTTATAGTCTTGAATTAGTTGTTACTGAAAGTTGGTTGTGACGTTTTCTTTTGGGTGAAAAAAATCACTTATTATTGGTTATTGGTTATACTCCTAAATGGACGTGTACAGCTTTAGACACCACAGACACAACGTTTATACAAATGATACTCTCTGCATCGGCATGGCCAGGTGGATCACATGGCCTAAATGCTGTCATCTGTCCATGTCAACGAGGGTCCATGTGGAACACCCATGCATAGCCAAAAAGGTATGACACACCGCTAAGCACGTCTGTGTATGCAGATACCTAAAACATCAAGAACAGAACATTTTGTATGTCTGTGTCTGTTTTGGAGTATATCCTGCCCTTATTGCACAATCGCTTTTCTAGAAATAGAAAAATGTAACTTATGTTTATATGTACATAGGGACATGTGGAACTTACTAACACAAAGTGATTTCATATTTCATGCTTACTTTAACAGCACACAGGCTGGATTAGTCAAATCATTTGTATTAGTATCATTTACAGCTCTGAAAAGGGTAAAGGGCCACGGATAATGTCAAAATATCCAGTAGACAAACGGGTTTGGGACCTGGCAGCTCAATTCAGGTCCACATAGAGGTCAACCCAGTGTCGGTGGGGTGTCCTCAACAAGTTAACCCGATGGTGAACAGGCTTCCTCCAGCGCACAAGGCCTCCATACATAGCACGCAGGGCCTCCTACTGATAGCTGAGGGCCCTCTAGGAGCGCTCAGGGAGGCTACTGTTTCGGCCACTGTCAGTGAGATGGATGAGGGGGGAAACACAGTGAGAAGGAGAGTCCATAGGCCTGGTGACATCTTAGACTGTGTTTGACACGGGAACACAAAATCTCACAAACCCCCACCTTCACTTGCACTCGCACAATGAACATCTGGTGTCCCCAAACACTTGAAGACATATGCAAAAGAAATTAGATTACCACTGACGATGATGACCAAATTACATTTGTTACACTCTCACACGGGAATAGGGAGGCTTTGCACAGAGGGGGCAGAAACACACATGTGCACACACACACGTGTGCGGCACAAAGGTTGTAATTCTTCACAAAAGAGTAAAGGGATGACACCATACTGTGCCACAGACACAGAGTGATGGATTTGATGGGTCAATCACCAGTTTAATCAGGACATCAGTCACCAAACTGAATGGGGATGATGGGTGTGGTGGGAGAGGAGGGGGGGAAGAGCTAGAGGCTCTTTATAACCACATTTAACCCCTGCTGGGAATATTTATGGGTTGATGGAATGAGGATGCCATATATTTAAATTGGAAACAAGCACACGCTGGTCTTACAGAGTGCTGTCCTGTTAACAGGAGGATATTAAAACAAAAGAATTCTAGAGGGTCACAAAGAAGGCTAGCTAGTTGCACTTGATGAAGGCAAAAATAACTCTAGCTGGTGTTTTTTGTGTGTACTTTTGAAAATCCACAATGCTAGTCAGGGAACAGCTGGCAACTAACAGTAGTTTGAACCCCTTAGTGTTATCTAGTGAGAATGCAGCTACCGTCTCGTGCACTGCCAGTCCATGCAAAATATATCAGGAAGTGTTTTCAACAGTCAGATTTTGATGAAGATGCATTTTTTTGGGAAGTAGTGAGTATACGACTGGATATATGTGGTAGATTGGATTAAACTGCAAGTGTTGTGTGAGAGTTTGTAAATTAATGCTTTTATGTAGTTTTGCTGTTTGTTATGGTTTTACTGTGAAGAAAACAAAGTTTTCCTAAACAAGTCAAGGTAACAAAGGGTTATTAATGATACAAATGGTCATTTTAAGGATAAAGTATATGTATAAATTGTGGACATAGTCTCTGTGACATCACCCATGTGTTTCTGAAGAGCCGTTGTAAAGCTCAAAGTGGGTGGCTCCGGCCATTGCCATCTTGTCGTTGACGACAGCCTAACTACCGTCCATTAAAAAAAATTGGAAAAGAGGGGGATTGTCCGTGGAGCTGAGGTGGGCTGGGGTGACGCAGCGAGCCCAGGCCACATTCTTGCTTTTTATTTTGGCGCCCAGATTAGGCTAAGGCGCTGTCAGCTGCATTTCTCACTTGCTGTGTGCGGACAGTAAAAATGTTAACTACAGTTTTGATGTCTATATCTGTAGAACATTTCACAGATGAGAAAAAAGTTTATATTTATTTTTAACTCAACACTTCCTGTGTCTGTTTGCAAAAAAAACTCTAGCGTCCTGTAGCTAGAATCCCTTCATTTGTTAACAAAAGGCTTTTATTTTGAAATATTTGCCAGTTTTACAGTGACTTGCAGGGCTCCATAAATTAATAGCTTTTAATGGTGGGTTGTTATAATTATGCTTTTTAGCTTTTCTGCCGGCTAGAATGAATATAAATGACTTTTATAATGAAATGAAAAGAAACAATCTGACCATTATGAAAAGCAAACTCTAGAAGGAAGGGCTGTCAGCAGCAGACACACTACACTGTCTGTGTGGACAGTACTCGCATGAGAGACGCAGTTCAGCAAGGGAGTCGTCACACGCTGCTCACACAGGCAGTGTGAACCGGGCATGAGACGCCACCCACCTTTCCTTGGTATTCATAAGCGAATTGGTGGGGTTGGGGTGTCCGATAGTTTCTTTAACTTTATGGCATTCCAGCCCTATCTCCTAAAAATTCCATTTCCCATACAACGAAACTGCACTGTGAATCATGTTTCAAGTGACAAATATTTTGTCAGGAATTATGTTTCCTGTTTAAGTATCACAAATATTATGGGTGGGAGGAGGTCATGGTTGTGCATGGTCAACAAACACAGATGTTTCACCTGGGCGACTGCTGTTCATGTCTCAAATGAACCAAGTACTTTCATTGCCTAAACACAAACAGTTGTTTTGTTACCTAAACCGAACCAAGTACTTTTGTTGCGTTTTTCTTTAGTTTTGATTCACTTTACATTGTTGACCATGTGTTTCAAATAGTAAACATTTTTAACCATAATCTAGGAGAAAACTGAGGGTGCAGTTTAGCTGTATGGAAAGTGAATTCTATGGGAGACAGGGTTGGACATTCACACTCACTTCACACTGTGGTTGGCAGCTGTGTGGAGGTGAGAAGAGACACGCTGATTCTGGTTGATCTGTAGATGGGAGCTTTAGTAGGTTTTGTGGGAGAAACATGTGTTTGTGTCTTGAAATATATTTGTGTAAAATCAATCATATCCATAATTTGAAATGTAACCATGTATATTCAAATTAATACTGTGATATCGGCCTGTATCATTGTCATATGTTATCCACAAATGTCTGTACAAACATGGATTTATGACATTGGTGGACTGCAGGACTGCTTTGAAGGAATCACTGCTGTATATTTGGATATACTCTGCCGGAACAGGAAAGCATTGATTTCTGCTAGCAGTATGTATGTGTGGCGCCCTCACAAGAGTCTCAGTCAGTCCCTGATCACCATCCCAGAAGCCTCTTCAACAAAGAAGCTTGACGAAACAGACTGTGAAATGAGACTAACCTCGTCCTCCATGTCTTCGATCAGGAGAGCACTAATGAAAGCGAACACGATCAGCCACAAAAAAACTCAGCCCCTGGCTCTGTCACACCCTCAATCCTTTTCCTCCATCTCCACACACACACACACACACACACCTACACACACACACTGTCACGCTGTGACTGAAACCACATCCACACTAATACGTTTTTATTTTAGAAACCTGATTTTTAAAACTAAAACGATGTCCGTCCACACAGGGTTTCAGCATCGTTATTTAAATGATCAAATATCACATGACTATTCACGTACACTGGGCATGCGGGTGTGTGCTGGTGTAAACAGGAAGTAGATTGCATGCTTAGTTAAAAAACAATATGACAGAGTAATAAAGTAGTCTTTAACAGTGGCGGCTGGCCAATAGAGGGCTCTAGGGCGCCGACCCACCTTGAGCCACAAAAAATAAAAATAAATAATAATAATACATTTCCAGTCACTTTTTGCTCTGGTTATAGAACCTCTTGCCGAAACTGTAAGAGCAAGTGATAAGGTAAAGGGCATTCAAACAAATACCAGAACACAGACAATTTCATTATATGCAGATGACGTGTTTTCATTTAGAATGAATCTAAATCTAAATCTATACCAGCTTTATTCAAGATCATTAGTTCTTAGCCTTACCACTTTGAAAGAGCAAAAATATAGATTTTCCGGAATATTTGCCCTTTAAGGTGACTAATAATGGATTTAAGTGTCTTTTTTTTCTGCCCAACCTCTCTGATTTAACAAAATGTAGTTTTCTACCCATAGTTACCAAAATCAAAATAGACCTTCAGAGATGGATGAAGTTACCAGTGTTCTTATTACAATGGATTGCAATTATTAAAATGAATGTACGCTCATTGTATTTGTAGATTTGTTTGGAAAAATAAAAGCACTAGAATAAAATTACAAAACTTCAATCTCCCATAAGTATGGGTGGATTAGCTCTACCGAATTTAAAGTATTATCTTTGGGCCTCACAGCTGCGATTCATCACAGAATGAAGAAAAGATAGTCAGTTCTTATTTTCAGATTTGGAAGGTATAGGTCTAGATAATGTATCAATGTTAGACCTTCCTTTTTTATGTTCCAGAAAGTTGCAAGCTAAGATGAAAGAAAGTTTTATAGTGCAAGTCTTAGCCAATATTCATTCTTGGCACCTATTGCTAATATCCCTGACTTTGAATATACTTGCACAGATTTAGAGAGCGGAAGGCTGCTGGAATCACTACAAATCATGATATATACATGGGTGATGCAATAAAGTCCTTTCAGCAATTAAACAAAGACTTTCATATCCCACAAACACACTTTTATCGCTACCTCCAGATCAGGAGTTATTTTAACTCAATTCAGTTAGGCCCTTGCCTGTGCTCACTGAAGGGAATGTGGTTTTTTATTTTTTTTTCTGGCTTTGGCAAATGGTCATAGGCTACCACACTACTGCATTTTTGGTTGAAAGCGTCATCACTTTACCATTCACGAAAAGTGGACAGAGCACTTGTCCCAAAGCGTTGGAATAATAACCCCTGTGCATGTAGGCAGTAGTAGCATTATAAAATGCAGAATTTAACTGCACAACAGTTGCTAGCATAGACAACAGTCAGAAACGCCTGAAATCCATTAACCGTGTTTAGATTATCCACTGGTAGTCAAGGCTGATGTCGTTTGTTTTCTTAATGAAAAGGATTAAGAGATATGGGTGTGATGAATCAGGGTATGACCCGTTGTGACTGACCCAAGACCCAATCAAGGAGGCAGCGTGGTTGTGTGCATCATCGTCAAAAGTCTCAGTCTTAGGGGTCGTAAAACACTGGAGTGGATGTAGCCATAGACCCTTTATCGTTCATGCTCCAGGTAACACTTTTCCACAGTGTTGAGAGGGAGATAACATACAAACACATCTGCTCTGAACTCATAAAAACCTCCAGAATCCCGCGTTAAAGACTGGGAAGAGTGGGGTGTTGGTGGATCGGCGCGAGGTGGCAAACTCATCTATTCATGCTAACCATCACGGCTGTCAGTGCTTTGTGAGAATCACAGAGCGGCTTCTTTTCACTTAAAGCTGATGTAGATGAGAGCCAGCCTGACAAAGAGAAGCAGGAACCTGACAAAGCCTGAGAGGCACAACACCTCGTTCGCTCTGATCTACTTGCTGTTGCTCGATAGACATCAAACTAATAGAGCGAGTCTGAAGCCTTCAGTGTTTGGTGCTTTCATCCAAGTATGAATAATTATCGCTCCTCTAACCTGAGAGTGAATGTTCTCCGCATCAGTCAAGATGAAGGGATTCCTTGACAGCAGCCAGTAAGTCCATATCTGAGAGGCCAGTGAATTAGGGCTGCAACAACGAATCGATAAAATCGCTAAAAATCGATTATCAAAAGAGTTGGCAACGAATTTCATTATCGATTCGTTGTGTCGCGCGATTATTACGCCACTCAATAAGTCGTGGAGATGTTTGAGTGTTCACAGCAGCTCGGAATAATGGAATAGGATTCCGGTTCTGTAGCTGACGCTGACCGGCGTATAAACGTTGCCATGACAACACCGGAAGTTGATTTACGCGATTTGTATTATTTTTTGTTTATTTCTGCAATTATAATACATTACATGTATTGCCATTTTGGGTACCTTGTGTTAAACTCGTAACTGCTTCGCCGTTGTTTTACTTATGATAGACGAGCTTTTGTTTTTGTAACATGACCATTAAACCGGAAGTTAAGCGGAGCTCAGAAAGATGAGAAATGGCGGTGAAAACAGCGAATTTTTTCTTCCCATTCTGTTATTCTACTGCCGGTCTACCAGGCGAACACGGTAAAGTTTATTCAGTTAACTCATTAAAGTACTGTTATACTTGTAGGTGATAAGAGACAGAGTATTTTGGGTAACCCACTGAACCCCACTCCTGATATTAGTCCATTTCTTTTTTTTAATTATTACTTTAACAGCTCAGGGATGTTCAAGAAACCTGTTTGTGCACTTTCTGAAGATGTTTTGCACTGTGAATTTACACTGTCAGCTCTGTTTTTGAAAAAAGGGTTAGAAATTAATGCTTTTTTGTTTTTTTATCCGATTCATCGATTAATCGAACAAATAATCGACAGATTAATCGATTATTAAAATAATCGTTAGTTGCAGCCCTACAGTGAATAGATATCACTGATGTGTATTTGTACTGTGTTGATTTAACTGAGTCATGCTGTATTCAGAAGCAGCAAACCAGTGAGCTGCACCTTCCCTTCCAGATTGTTTGTGAAATGCTAAGATGATGAGTGCTGATTGAGGAAACGTATGAATGTAAAAACAATCAAATGTTGTGCGGGCTTCTCAAGAAAAATCCTTTGAGTGACAAATGGAAGTTGAGTAAGACCATGGCTCCTTCAAATTCACCGGTTCTTGAGCTTTCACACACAGGCGCTCGCAACGTCATAGTGACCCCAGTCTTCAGGAAACAGCCATTGTTACAGTGGGGAACAGTGACAAGCAAAGGAGAGTGAATTGTGAACTGTGTGCATGTGTTTGGTGGCAGGAGGAGGGGGGTGCGTGCTTGTGATGGATGTGTCTATCTTCCTGTTTCTCAGGAGTGCTCTTTTTTCCCATGCTGTGAATCACACGCACACGCTGCCTTTCTCTGCGCAGACTGTGGGAAAAAAGCAGGCAAAAGAAGAAAGAGAGGAGGGAGATGAAAGAGTCGCAGGAGAAAATCTCATTCCCCTCGGACCAAAGCATACGGCAGAGACACACTCAAGGAGGGCTGGGGAGTCTGTTGAGTCAAATTCTTTATTCCCACCCCCCATGTTTCGAAGTAAAACCCCAGCCTCCACAGTGAACGTGATGTGCCGGCACACAGTCCAGATCATGTTTCCGTCAATCCTTTTCCCTTTCATGCGTCTTTTTCTGTTGAGCAAACACAGATAGACCCTTCTGTGTTCACAGTTTTTCATTTCAGCTGATAGTTGTTCTGATACCTAAACTTTGCTCATTTGAGTTCTGAATGGGAGGGAAGGGATGGAGCTCCGGGGTGCTGCACCGAGACAAGAAGAGAACCAGAGATGAATCTGAGATGAGGATATAGAGACAAGAGCTCAGCAAGATCAGCTTCCCCCGCCGGACAATACTTCAAGCCTGACCCTTGCCCTCTCCGCTTGGCCCTTCAGAATCATCTGTCCTCCTCTCTCTCTCTCTCTTTTCGTCCAACCCTTCCGAGAAAGATGATCCCTGGTGCTGACCACCGCTTGTTAAATATACCTGGTGGTGACAGCCAAGTTCCCTCAGAGTCTTTTGTCCCAGAGGTCACCTCTGAAGCTCCTCTAACACTTAATTACATCTCTTCAGGGGAAGGGGGCATGACTGTCACATGCAAGGTGGACTTGAGCTCTTCACCAGTCTTGACACAAACAAATCGTCAGGAGGAAGACATAAGGCATATGGTAGTCGTAGTGAATTGGATGTTCTTTTAAGGGTTAGTGATTTTTAATTAAATAAATCGTCGGGATAACTGTTCTCAAAGTAATGGTCAGTCAGGGGATGGGCATCTGGTCAGTGGTTCAATGGAGGCTGTTGGGAGTCACACGGTAGCAGATAGTGTGTGATGATAAAGGACAGTGGTAGAACAAAGAGATAGACCCTGCTTGAATTTTACACTTTACACTTTACTTTTGATTATTTTTGGTGGTAAATCCCTCTCGGAACAAAACACAGCATTTCAAAAATCTCTCTGGTCAAGTTGTGATAAAATACTGCATTATCACGTTTGCCTTAAAGCTACATGAGACAAATTTACAAGTCAGTGGCTCTGACACTAAGAGACAATCTTTTGAATACTTTGAACCTCCTGCACACCAGTTAGTTCAGCGTTGAACATAGGTATTGATGCACCTGTTTTGGAGTTTGGTACCTATTCCAAAACCTGTAAAACCCTGCCAAACCCAACATGCATTAAGTGGTAATTATCCCAGAAACATTGCATTTAAATCCAAGCTTATTAAACTAATGACAAAATGGTCTATGCCAGGGGTCACTAATAGGCGGACCGCGGTCCGGATCCGGACCCAGACGCCGTTGTATCCGGACCCAGGACCTATTTTAACCGGCGCAGCTTTTTCAGCCTTTACGGCACTTGTTCAGCGGTGCAGGAAACAAACCGACCAATTCGTTGTAAATCACATCACGTGATGCAGCTCTGCCAATCAAATATGGGTATTCTGACAAGTTTCCTGCCTCGAGTGAGATGTACACACACCGAGAGAGAGAGATGAGGAAAGTGAACGAGGACTGTGGCGACTGTGGTGAAGTGGATAGCAGGGCTGTCCTACAACCAGAGGACAGGCGGTTCAATCCCAGGCTCAGGCTCCACTAGTTTGTGTTGACGTGTCCTTGAGCAAGACACTTAAAATTGCTTCTGTAGCTGTGCCTACAGCGGTGTAGAATTGTAAGTCGCTTTGGATAAAAGCATCTGCTAAATGACTGTAATGTTAGGACTGATCATATTGGGCTCTTAGGTTTATTTTCTGTGAATTAATTTCAGATGTGAGACGATACGTTTACTCAAAAGAGTTGTGCTTTGTCTTGTAGTGGCGCTTCATTTACCGCTTTTAATAATCGTCACGGTCTCTAAACATATGAGACATACTGGTGTTAAACTATCCGTGTGAAGAATTAACATAAGAGTCTGTTCATTCTTGGTTAATGACCACAGATAAAGTCCATCCACACACATTTCTCTTTTTAGAAGATGAGAAAAATATAATATTGTGGCATTTTTGATTGACATCACTTCACACCTGAATGAACTGAATTTAAAGCTACAGGGCAATTCAGTGAAATACATTTTTCTAAAATGAATTACTTTATTTTAAGATGCACGTTTTTCAAAAGCTTTCTGTTATGTCAGTTATTGAAGCCCTTATTTTACTTGAAATGAGAAAAATATGTATTATTGTATTTCTATGTATTATTTATAATCCATCCAGTTCAATTTGAAGTGAGAATAATAATTGTTAAAATATAATTGATGTGTACTTTCTTTATTTGATTTGACAGTTGTTGACTACACAGAGACGTTGTTACTACTGCTAGGCTTCTTGAATATATATATATATGGAACTAAATAGCACAAGTTAGATATTATTGTAATGTTCCGGACCTTTGCCTGAGGAGATTTTCTCAATCTGGACCTTTTGGAATTTTAATTGAATACCCCTGGTCTATGCAGTGATTTCGATTATCAGTCTGCAATGTGAAAAATCTAAGTCAGACTGCCCAGCCCAACTATTGGTGCAAGAGGGCTATGTCTTCTAGTTATCACTGGTCCACTCCACCCACCTCTTAAACTACCTCCTGTCCTCCACTTCCTCAATATCTTCGCTCTCCTAAAATCTCCACCATTCCTGCCCCGTCTGCTTCTCTCTGCTCCTCACATCTCCTATACTCAGCCCAGGGGGAAAGAACTGTTCTCGGGGCAGTGGAGGCAGGGGGGGTTTGCTTTCAGGTCTCCTACCCCAATAGTTCTTTATGCCAGGACCCCTGGGCCATCAACATGACAATGTGACAATGTGGCGGGGCTTTCCTGTGTTTGTTAAGTGTTTTTCCCCCTGAAGAGCAACCACAGGCAGGGTCAGGGGACCTGAAAAGTGCTTGTGAAAGTAGAGGGCCAACTTTGATCACACAGTGTGAAAGGGATGGACTTTTTGATTAACTTGAACTGAGAGAGCTGGGTTTGGTTTCTTTGGGTTTTAGAGTGGATCTGAGTTTTAAGGATAATCTATATTTCATCCAATCAATTCAACCTTAAATTTGAAATTATAAAAAACGTTTACTTGTAAAAATGATGGTGAGACTGATGAGATTACTGAGGTTTAACGCAATGAATGGATGTCAACAGGATCAGCAGAAAGTGCCCTCAAAAGTAGAGGCCAATTTTCCGCGTCCATGTGTCTGTAAGGGTCCACTTTGGCCCGCGTGATGTTAATCCAGCCATCCTACCACATCCGCGAGGGTCCACACAGTCTCCAAGTGGACGTCTGTGTGCAGCCCCAAAAAATGTAGCTAGGTTTCTAAGAAGAAGAGAAAGCAGAAGAAGATAACAAGCTGTCCAAACAACACAAAGAAGAAGAAGATAACAAAATCACCATCACCCACATTCGTCGGCGTACACCTTCTTTGTAACCACTCTTGCAGTAGTGGATGCTTGTAAACAGGAAGTGGTGTAATCCCATTTCATGGTTTGTAATGGTGACTATCTTAATATCTAGATTATATCTGTATTTTAGACAGACCAGCTGTTTACTTTACCTCTCATTGTTTTGCCCTTGGGACACAACCACTATGGAGAACATTCACAAACTGTGAGTGCTGTGGATTACTTGAATCTTCATGTTCAACGTGTCCCACTGTTACACCGGGTGACATGTTCTCCGCATACACTGTCCTGTTGCACACAAATACTCAGTTGATCACCAAATAATGCACTGTTCCTCCCTATTTAGTTAATGTTTGCCCAGTTTCCAGCTGTTTAAGGAAATTTAAAATCATTTACATACATTTCCAGAAGAGAACTCTGACCATTGAATAAAGCCAGGTTAAAAATTATTGTTTCATTTTGTTGACATATTAGGCTACATCCACACTAATACGTCTTCGTTATTGAAAACAGAGTTTTAAAACAAAACTGATCTCTGTCCACACGGCGTTTCAGCCACAATAAATGTGGTCAACACACGTCTCTCACTCGTTCCCTCTGGTTTCGTTGTCTGTTCTCACTCGTAGCTCTGCTGGTGTCTGAAGTCTCTGTCCTACTGGAGAGCATTTACTGCTTTAGTCCCTTTATAGTTTGTGTGTGGACTCCACAATATTTGTGCAGAACAAAATAAGCATCAAAAAGGAAAGGAAAGTCCTCCATTTTGTGTCCGTCGCCATCAAAGTGTTCAGACGGCCGCTCCGTAGGTCTGATAACGCCGCTGGACACGCCGCTCACTAATCGCTCCAATAACAGCTGCTTCCTCCGTAATAATGCAGACTTTAACTGAACAACAGCTGCTAGTAAAGACAACAAGGTCAGCAACGCCTGTAATCAGTTGTCCATGTTGAATTAACCTGGTAGTCGATCGGTAATCAATGCTGTAGTTTGGGATTTTCCGGGAAAGGGTCACGTGATAGGGGTGTGACCAATCAGGGAAGGACATGTTATGACTGCTAAGAACCAAAAAAGTAGTGAACGGGGGTGTGGGCGTCATCGTTTCCAAACGTATGCGTTTACGGCGTTCACACTACGAGGTAACCACGGAGTTTTCAAACATATCCGTCCGCGGGAGCGTTTTCAAACGTATTAATTTTCGATGTTCTAAAACTCCGGCCTAGTGTGAACGTAGCAAAAGATATGTGTTTTCAATAGGGCTGGGCAAGTTAACGCGTTATTATCGCGTTAACGCATTAATTAATTAACGCAGACAATTATTTTATCAACAATTAAGCGGATATTTTTAACGCAAGAACCGGGCAGCAAGCGGTGAACAGTGTGTGGCATCATTTCCTTCTCTTCCTTCTGCTGCCCCCCCCCCCCCCGGGTGAACATGCCCGGTCCAGAACTCCCCTTCACTCCGTCACCGTCGGTCCCTCCTGTCTCACACACACACGTGCGCACGATCGTCTCGTTACAGGATCAAACGTGACAATATCAAAATAAATCAAATGTATAAACATAAAAGCACGTGAGAACAAACTGCTCTTAAATGCAACTCTTTATTAGCATAACTTCCACATGCACGTTACTGCCATGGTACAGACTACAGGTGCCATGCTTCACCTACATTCCCCTGGGTCCTAAGTCCCACCATGTACAGCTTCTTATCACCCTCTATGTACCAACGTACAAAACAAATACCACACATATTACACAGTACTCAGCATTGCATATGTGTCTGACCAAATACCAAAAAAGCAAAAGAGAAATGTTTCATTTAAATTATTTTTTTTTAGTTTTTAAAGTGTTTTTGTTTGGAATATGTATAGTAAGCATATCATTTAGTTATTGCTACTGAGAATTTAACAAACATAAACAAAACATGTGGTAGACAGGTTTGCAGTCTTCAAGGTGTATATTTCAAATTGTATCTATTACACACATGAAGATAACGTTGTGAACACCGGCTGAATATCTATTATCAGAATCATAACTGTATTTTAACTGCTACTGTGTAAAGGGAATACTGCTGTTAAAAAGAACCTTATTTGTTTAAAGTGTTTGCAAACCAAATGTTTTTGCACTTTTGTTCATATAGCAGTACTTTTAAAATAAAAGTGCACAATACACTACTTTTGAATTCTTTATTGAACTTTGCGCATAACAATGTGATTAATCGTTGCCCAGCACTAGTTTTCAAATGGAAACAGAGTAGTGTGGACATGGTCTTAGAATCAAAGGTTTTAACAGAGGGAGATTTGGATATCTCGTATCACTTAACATGAGAATATACTGTCAACAGGCATAAAAATAATCAATTTGTAGCATGTTTTGAGGAATATGCTTACAAACTCCTGTCAAAAGACCTTCAGAATATAGATTGGAATTAAACTGGAAAGTTTGGTGAATGCTACTGAAGTGGAGATAAGATAAAAACTAATTTTGAAAAGATATGACTTTTAAAATATGTATTGTATAATTCCATATACAGTATTTTGCCAGACATTACAGGTGAATAGGGTACACGATTAACTTATATATATCACCTTGAAAATTCCCCTTTTATTACTTACATGAAGATGATTCTTTTTTGTATCACAAGTTTTTCTGAAATGTTATGTTTAAATATGTAAATAAGGCACTATCTAATGCTAACTTTTGTTGAATTTAGGAAAAGATTTTTTTTTAAAATGAAGATGCAAATCCACAAAGTGTAGAAAATATAACATCTACATTTGTTCCACTAGTCTGGTAGAAGACATGTTATGGGGGTGTCTTGCCCATGGATGTATAAAGAGAACTGAATACATGGTAATGGTATATGGACTTTACTTGTGTGGCGCCCATTAGGGGTTCTAACGTGGGCGTTGCTGTTCAGTTAGTGGGATTCCTGCATGTGAAGTGTTTCGCTCACACGCTCAATCTGGCCTCACAACGGGCGTTACATCTGCCAACAGCAGCCAGGCTCATGGGGAGAGTGCAGCGCATAACTGGCTCTCTGCCCTCGATGTCCACGCATCGCAAGTTATACTGAGTTATATAACTCTTATATCGTACTTATATAAGTTATAGACACGTTTGCATTCAGTTAAGTTGGACGATGTAGAATGTAATACAAACAGTTCAGTTTGTCAGGTGCATGCAACATTTATGACAGTGTTGGTCAGTCTGTCTGCTTTACAATCCTATTTTGCTGAAATGAAAATGATTGAAGTGAGATGAACAGACTGAAAACTTTATCTTATTAGATAAAACATGTTGACACAGTTTTCCTTTGGGGACATTATTTGCGGTTGAAAAAAGTAATAAATCGCAATATATGTTATCGCAATACTCAGCATATCACAGTATCGTGATATTATCGCAGTATTGTGATAATATCGTATCGTGACCTAAGTATCGTGACAATATCGTATCATGACCTAAGTATCGTGATAATATCGTATCGCAGGATTTCTGGTGATTCCCACCCCTAGCGCCCATTCACACCCATTCATACATGGATGAGAGGGTCTACCATGCAAGGTGCCACCTGCACATCAGGACTAACTGCTTCTTCCCCGGAGTCTTTGTGCTTTCTCTCCTTACAGGTTTCCATGGAATGTGGTTATATCTGGACCCTGGTCCTTCCTCCTGCCATGGCCCTGCTGACATCCACTGCTAATATCATTAATATTATTACTCACATTACTATTTATATTACCGACACCATTAGCGCACATTACTGACTTTGCTTCTTCACCAGAGTCTCTGTGCTTTCTCACCTCACAGGTTTCCATGGATCCTGGTTATACCTGGACCCTGGTCTTACCTCCTGCCGTGGTTCTGTCATATGCATTGAATGTGTTGTAACTCTGTTATGTTGTTCATTCTGGACACATGACACCTATCACACTTCTGTCCATCCTGATAGAGGGATCCCTTCTCTGTTGCTCTCTCTAAGGTCTCTCCCTCTTTTTTCCCCATTAAAGGTTTTTTGGGGGAGTTTTTCCTGTTCTGATGTGAGGGTCCCGGGACAGAGGATGTCGTATGTGTACAGATTGTAAAGCCCTCTGAGGAAAATCTGTGATTTTGGGCTACACAAAATAAATTGAATTGAACTAATATTCATACAACATTTACACACCATAGTCACAGCTACGGGAGTAATATGGGGTTAAGTGTCTTGCTCAAGGACACATCGACTTGGACTAGCAGAGCCGTAGATCAAACCGCTGATCTTCTGATTGAAAGACGACCCTGAGCCACAGTCGCCGGAATACAGAATTGGAGGCTGCGCCCAATTCATTCATATGAAACTTGCTCAGTGGAGCATGAAGCAAAAATAAATTTGACTTCAGAGTATGAAATTACCTGGATCTTCTGGCGATCATACATATCCATGGGTTCATAGGGCAAGCGTACTAGTGTTTCTTTAACCACGCCTCCTTGTTCTCAGTCTAGCCTTGTTCTCAGGCTTATTTACATGAAAGGAGAAAGGGAAATAGCTGTTAGTGCATTTTACAGCTTTTAGGACCTAATGTTAAAGGCTAACATGTGTTCGAGGGAAGTTGATTTGCCTCCAAATAAGTATCTGCTGAGTAACAAACATATCTTTCCCAATATAAGCCCACGGACCCGGAAATTGCAATACCACTGTTTGGCCACATAAAATGTGTTCCAAAGCCTGGCACTCTTCTTCCTGGGGACTTGGTCTCGCCTTTTAAAAATCAAAGGCTTTAGATCCCTTTTATTCAGACTTGACTTTTTTGAAAAGGTAACAGCGCTGTTGAACAGGCAGAGACTCTTCATTAATGCAGGTGGAATTATTCATACATTTTATTCGGTGTTTCAGATTATCACAGCTAAACTGACTCTGATTATGATACCAATAAATGAGACATGTGACTTAGTCAATAATCATTTGGGCTAAAACATCTCCCAACAAAGTAACGGCTGGTGCTCCTGTAACACATTTCAGCCTTGACTGACGTGATTATAAATGGCATATCCAAATTGTTTCTCCTGAGATTACTACTACATGCATATGCGGATTAGAGAAACACGAAACCTGCTATTTTGCTATTTTAACTACTCTATCTTCGCCACTCTCATGTTAATGTCTCTCCTTCGACATTCATCCCAAACCACCCATGAGCAAAGCAGACAAACTGCAAATTCTTTCATTTACACGGCTTCTCCAAATTGGTGTCTTTTTTTGTCTCCCACTGGAGCTGCACTGGAACTCTTTTCTTCTCCACCTCCATGAAACATTTTCTATTATTCATCAAAAGGAGCTTTAAGCACCTCTTCCTTCCCGTTACACTAGTGAGAAACAAGACATCTCTTGCGATTTAATGCCGATTCCTCTCATCTGTGGGAACAGAATTTGTGGATCATTAAAATAAATCACAACCACAAATTACAGAAAATGTATTCTTTGGCTCTGAGCATAGGAATAAGAAAGAGGGGAAGGGAAGGCAGGCAGGGGAAGCTATTCCTAGATGGATGAACCAAGATTTGCCCTAAAATTCTGGCACTAAAATCATGTAATTTCTCTCTTTGCTTTAATTCTGAGGAAATTTGTATTTCTGTGGCTGTGGTGCTCACACTCCATTTGACAATACAGGCTTGTATATGAATGCGCAGTTACTCAACACAAATACTCTTTTTCATCTGTGTGGGTATGAAAGTGACGCATCTGACAACTGCTATCAATTTACAAGAACTAAAAGTTTTCTTGATCTACAATCGAAGCTGCACACAGCGTGACTCCATGTGAACGAATTATTTCTTTTACTAAAATTAGATTCGGAGATGCTGAAAGCTGCAGGTAATTAGAAAAAAACTAAATGACAAACAAGTCCTTCTGAAGTTAAAACACTTTCAGTCTCAGCTTTAGTGCTGTGACCTTTTTTTAAGGCTGATTCACTGGTCTTTTGAGTTATGTGCTTTTAAATATAGTAATGGCAGTTTATTTCGAGCTCAGCACCCCGGGGAGAGTTATCACAATGGCCTCATTTTGCTAGAGTGGGATGGCAATCTTTTAGTGCAGGACTGTGTCGTTGTCAAGTTGTGTTTTTTCTCTCCCTCTTTCTGTCTGTCGGTTGGTTATCTGATGTTCTTGTTGCTATATTTACATAGCTCTGATAAAAGCATAATTTTAGCCGCTGATAGTGCATGAGAACAGCATTTAAAAATGGACACAGGCAAAGTTAAATGTAGGTCAAATAGGGACACAAATTGAATTCAGTTTGGTTTTGGCCTGCTTGCAATTAAAAAAAGGCAGCAGAGCAATGTATGCAATCAACCGTTACAATTTACTCTTCTTATGTACTCAGCATTTTAGCGACTGAGCTTTTTATTTTCTCTCAGGTGTATTTTATGATGGGATATTACTTTTTCCTATAAATCGTTATCTCTTCTTTTTGGTGTCAATGGAATCCATAGAAGATACACAGTATAAACTGGATATGATTTTGGAATTTTAATATATTCTTTACAGCTTATATAGAGTGTAACATTATTTTAGCCTTATATAAAAAACGAACTTGCCAACCATGCTATCAGTATAATTATGGAGAGGATGCAACAGTAAAGCGATCAGGCCTGCCAGACATTTTTTTAAGTCACACTAATATGCGGACATTGTATCAAGGATTGATCCAAACTGAGACAGTATGTAGCTATGTCCCAATTCAGGGTCTGCATCCTTCGGGGGACCCAGTCTTCGCGGTCTACGTGTAAGTCACGTTTGAGGACCGTATGCGTTGATTTGACTGGGCAATCCCGAAGACCTCCGGGAAATACCGAAACACGCGGTGCCTTGTGGGAAACTACTAATTCGACAAACCGCCATCTTTCTTTTTAGAGCGTTAGCAGGGCAAAATAACAACCCGTTTTGAATGATAATTTCTCCAAAACAGAATCGTTGAAGAAATTCCTCTTGGTCAGTTATTGTAAATAATACATTTACAGAGTTGCGGGTGGAACGGAGTTCCAGATACTGCCCACATATCAGACATAAGACACAGTAGTTTGGTGTACGCGCTCTACTAACGCTAGTGGAGGTGGGCAACATGGGCCGATCTCGGAGCCGCAGCTCGTCCCGATCTAAACACTCCAAAAGCAGCAAGCACAGCAAGAAACGGAGCCGGTCGCGGTCCAAAGACAGGGAGAGGTCCAAGAAGCGGTCCAAGTCCCGAGAATCGAAAAGGAACCGTCGCAGAGAATCTCGTTCTCGTTCTCGGTCCACCACAGCCTCGTCCCGCAGAGAAAGAGCAGCCTCGCCGCCTGAGCGCCTCGACATCTTCGGCAGGACTCTGAGCAAGAGAAACGCTTTGGACGAGAAGCAGAGGAAGGAAGAGGAGGAAAGAAGGGCAGAAATGGAAAGACAAAGGAAGATGTAAGTGTATTTTATTAAACGCCTTGGGACTTAGTGTTACAATGTTGCATAACGTTGCCTGTATTGAACCGCAATATATGCTAAGCTAAATGCTAGGCTAGCTGCATTCAGTTGTGTAGATAGCGTTAGCCCATGACACTAACAAGCTAGCCGCGACAGCGTGCTAACGTCAGCACTACTCTACAGGTCCTTGGCTGTACGTCGAAGGTGATTCTCCCTGTCAGAGCACCGCGGGGCCAGTCACCTTTAGAACCGGGTTGTACCTTCAGTTTTACTTCCATTATGAGGCCGTTTGGATTTGAAATAGCTGGTATGTTATCATTATTAAACTTGGATTATTATTTATAACTTTACAGTTGTACAAGGAAGATGGCGTTAGTATGCTGTTGTTTAAAGCAAGAACATAACAGTTACCATCCCTGCTTGTCTCTCTATCTCTTATTGTCACTGAATGTATTTCCAGTGCAGCAGATTCCAAGAAAGGCCCCTGGCCCTTCATTTATTGCAAGAAATAAGGTGGTGCTGTTTAGTTTGCCATCCAGTGCCTCTATCACTGGTCATAGATTATATATTAAGACTTAACTTTGACAGTTTAAGAATTGTGTAATTCATTTATTGAACAAACCAAACATTTGTAATGTACATCCTCAGAAAAAAACTCTCCTACCATACATTGAACCCGTAAGGTGTTTTGGGTGCTTGTCTGATTAAATATCCAATTATATACCCTTTACCCTCCAAGGCCCCAATCACACTAAGACCGTCACTCTAAAAATGATTGTTTTTCATATGGTACACGCTGTGCATCACATATTTCTAGAGGTTTTTGTTAGATAGGCATGAAAGTGAAAATGTTCTCAACTTTTCACTTCTCAATAGTGTGCTCGGTCCAGACAGCCAATCAAAGAAAACAAGAGGCGGGCTTCACTACTTCACCACCTTCCTTTTTGGATGCCGGTAGACATGGTTGGGCTAGCTAGGTAGTTAGCTGTTGTGCTATGCAAGAGCTACAGAGAGGGAGGGACAGACAGACAGACTTTATAGTTAGATGCATGCAAGAAAGCATGCTTTTCGTAGGGCTGCAAGACTTTAGGAACAAACTGTCATTGCAATATTATTTTATGGGATATATATATAAAAAATACATACATTTTAAAAATGTTTGTACATTTTAAAGTTGGATGCATCAATCTGGTGTACTTTGAGAGTAAATCTAAGAGGCTGGATAAACAATGTTGTGCTCTTGTAAACAATTTAGTCATAAAAACATTGATTGTATCGATACGAATTGTGATGACACAGCAAAAAAAGTCGAACCCACAACACATGGTTGGAGCCGGTCCCAGTTACAGCCACAGTGGAAATGTGCCTGGCGAGGGCCAAAGAGGATCCTCCCAAACCAAGTGGCCGTCTCTGACTGGCAAAGTTGCATCCCAGCAGACGCACATCACAAAGTTGATGCTTCAACAATATACAGTGCAGCCCTAGCTTACAGTAGTCAGTTAGCCTTTGAGGAAAGGCACTTTTTGTTGGATGCTGTCACCGAGATAAAATGGTAGATGGACTGTACTTGTATAGCGCCTTTCTAGTCTTCTGACCACTCAAAGCTCTTTAACACTACATGTCATCATTCATACACTGATGACAGGGCTACCATGCAAGGTGGCACCTGCTCATCAGGACTAACTAACAGTTATACAACATTCACACACAGTAGGCACAGCTACGGGAGCAATTTGGGGTTAAGTGTTTTGCCCAAAGACACATGGACATGGACTAGAGGAGCCGGGGATCGAACCTCCGATCCTCTGATTGAAGGACGACCCTGCTCTGCCACTGAGCCAGTCTGTAGAGCCGGCCTATGTTCTACATTTTGTGAATTAGGATTTATTTCCACCAAACCAGAGTTGCTGATTGTTGGAACAGTAGAAAAGACCCAAGTCGTGTTAGATGAGTTTTATTTTAGTGTGTTGTACGATGAGTTGTCTTAGTTTAGTGTAAAAGAGAAGCTTTAATCCAGAATGTGTAAGGTTGTATCTTCTGCTTTAGGTGTAAGAATATATCCTTTATTGATATTTTGTGAGTTTATTTTATTAAGTTAGCTGACATGCGCAATGCATCCTGGTACATATAGGCACAGCCAGCACAGTTCTGCAGGAGAAGTGATCAGCTTTCTTGGTCAATATAGCACACACTTTATTTTTTCAATGTACTACATTTACCATCAGCACTGACTGGACATCCACATTTCCTTTTAAAATACTGCATGATGACCTGTTTATATTCTATCTGTTGGACAGGGAAACTGCTATTGTGAAGGTGTGTGTGGTAGCCAGAGACACACACACACACACACACACACACACACACACACACACACACACACACACACACACACACACACACACACACACACACACACACACACACGGTCGCCTGAGTGGCTCTTTTTTTTTTACTGCTTACTGGCCACAGGGCCACTTAACTAGGTATACAAATGTCAATACCACGACACAAACCTGGGAGATAAGGAAGGACTTGGCCTGAGCTGGGTAGAGTCTCTGGTTTCCCAGGGGCTGACAGAATGAAATCAGATCCAGGCAGGATAGGGTGCATGTTTACAGTTGTGCCACAAGTGATGTGACAACACAACTCCCAGTTCTTATTAGCTTCCTGTTAAGAGTGAATAAACTAAAGAACAGTAGGTAGACGGGACAGGTAACTTCCATCTGCATAAAGCCACTAAAAGGAGAGGTAACCCAGCTAGGACCTGAGGTTATTCCACTACCCAGCCTGCTACTGTCTGATGTCTGTTTGCATGAAAATAAGATGGATGAAGAAAGACTAGAGGCTAACCCAGCAACAGGAGGTTGGTGACTGTTGAGCCTACATGTTCACAGAGACCTGGCTCCATCGTTGCGTACCGCTGGACAGAGCGCAGGTCTCTGCGTATACATCAATGATGCTCGGGCCTCAAACAAAGTTAATGTTGATGGACAATGTGTCCCCTATTTCACTACAGTTGCATTTAGTTGCGTAGCACTGTGTTGCACAATGCCACTTCATTCATTCCTGCAGGGGAGTTGGGTGGTATTGTAAGTCAATTTTCCACACATTGTGAATACCTGGACGTAGCTGTTCTGTATGTAGTCGATCTGTGATTTGACCCTAACATTGGTGGTTTTACATACAACGTAAAAGGTGCTGTGTACTTATGACATGCTTTTCCCAATATGCAATAAGCACCTCTTCATTTCATATCCAGTTCGCTGGCTGCATCTTCTTATACCATATCTCCTTTTTAACATTTATACTCAGAACAAATTCCAATTCCTTTAATGTATACTATGTATTATTAGCTTATTAATTCTTTTCACATAGGGTTTTCCAGGAACAATATCATCTTGCACTAATGAGTATCAATAGTAATTACTATTTGTTTTTGGAGCTCACCACCATTTACTATTTATTTTATTGTACAATAATCAACAGCAGAATCAAAGCATCCAGACTTTTCCAGTTGAACACTATACACTCTAAACCTGCCTCGGGTTAGAGTTTTTCACAACTTTTTTTTCCACAACTGCTGCTGTGGTAGTCAACCTTTTCCACCCAGAATAGTCAGGTTGCTGTTTGCCACCTCCCAGTTGGGTTTAGTTAGAACAGGAAGCACATCGGCATTGGCGAACGTGCTCCAGGCTCTGTGGAGACAAATCTGGCCCGGGCCCTTCTCCTGCATCTTAACCTTGAGCTCTTGCATTCAATGAGTGACCACAGTAAGCCGCAATGTTACTGTGGTCGTCCCTGCTGTGACAGCACAGTGGAAAAGCAGAAGACAACACTGTTTCAGCATGCTATACCCAGCCAGTGGAAAGACTGCACTAGACTCACTGTAAACCGTGTGTGACTGTGACAGAGGTCACTGATGGAGCTACATCAGGAAGACATAATGCTGCAGATAAAGTTTTACTGTATTGTCTATTTGTGGTGTTAACTCATCTACCTGTTGAGTTCCTTGACTAGTGTTGTGCAGTATGTGGCTTTGGCATGAGAATAGATCAGCTTTATGAGAAATCGGTTTCATTTCCTATAAACCGTCCATCTCTATGTCGCCTCTCATTGCTCCTCCCATTCATTTTTCTTTTTTTCCTGTCCTCAAGCCGGCAGCAAGAGATCGAGGAGAAGCTGATCGAGGAGGAGACGGCACGGCGAGTGGAGGAGCTGGTGGCCAAGAGGGTGGAGGAGGAGCTGGAGAAGCGGAAGGACGAGATCGAGCGGGAGGTGCTGCGGCGCGTCGAGGAGGCAAAGCGCATCATGGAGCGGCAGCTGCTGGAGGAGCTGGAGAGACAACGGCAGGCAGAGTTGGCAACGCAGAAGGCCAGAGAGGTAACGCTCGGTCGTTTGGAACGCAACCCCTCCTTGTCCTACAGCCTCCCAAACCCTTTAACCCCTGACCCCACCTGCTCTCAGTGGTGCCTCTCAAAGGGACACATGGGGACAATGGAGGTGGAGGCACATTCCACCCCTCCCAATTTACTTTTTACAACGTAATCTGGCCATGGTACAGTTTTCACAGCAGGGAGGGTATATACAGAGCCTGGAAGTGGCTGTCCTGCAGGGGAATAAAGTACTTAATGGTAACAAAGCATTACCATGTATTCAATTCAGTGTAAGGGTTTATATGGTAATGTCTTACTATTTGAAATATGTGAGATGAGAAACTCTGTGCATGAACTGTAGTGCATGTTACTCACTGGGGATCAATGCTACAAATTCATCAAAAAAATGGGACTTTGTACAACATGTGCACAGTCACATCTCCTACTTCTGAAATCATGGCTCCACAATATCTGTCCTTTATTTTCATGCAGGCTCCAAACAGGTTTTGCACTAAGGGAATTTGGGTTTCTTACAGCAGGAATCATGCTGGAACTGAAGTGGCAGTTTAGGCTTTAAGGATGACCGTTGCCTGTTACACACTTAAAGGTGGAATGTGAATACCGCCACAATTCATTTTGCCGTCCCAGGGGGATTTTCTAACTTGCCAGTGAGAGTTTTGCCATGGCAGAGTTACATAAATTGACTGACGTCATTGTTTTTCATAATTTCTTTCCCTGGTTCAGCTTGATCATTTACTTTTCATATTTGCTAGCATCTTTGTTAATATGTAATAAACAGCTCTTTTTTTAAGCACTTCTGTTTTACAGTCACTCTGTACATCAATGGCCTTTTTCCCAACTTGCCAAATGGCTAAAACTGAGAACTATCTTTCTAAAGCTAACTTTTGGTCAGCCAGGCTTTAGTTTAAGTTAGAATAAGAAGCTCAGTCCTGTCAGTCTTTCTGCACTTCTTAAAGGACCCTTCCCAGGCTTCTTTAAGTTAGTACAAGGCCCTTTGTTTCTTTGTCTCCTTTTGTTTTAGAGCGTAAAGGTAGACAACTGTCTGACAAACCCTGTGCCCCCCCAAGCTTCATATTGAAGAGGGGGTTTGTTTATACTCCAGTAATAATGTATTGTGTGCGAGAGGACCCTGTCCTGCACAGAGACCAGCCAGTGGCTTGGTACTAATAGGGTGAGCAATGCCCCCTTTACCGTTGTGGACTTATTGGGCCACCCCTCTCCAGCCAAAGGCTCTGTCTGTACTACTCCTCTCTTTCCAAGTCTCCTACTCTCAGTCCGACGGGTCTGACGGAACCGGTAGAATAGCCAGGCCCATCTCTAAGTATCCAGCTAGAAGCCTAGAATCTCAGAACTCTTATATGGGCTTTTGAAACATGAGTGGAGCTTTCTTGTCTCCGTTGCTCTGACATTTTAAATCGATTTTGATGTGTAGAAATGTTTGACATATTTTTTAATTGACAGACAGTTTGTCCTGTACAGGTTTTCTTTACCTTTTTAACAATCCTTGTTTTGACAATCTTCTGTTAGACGGCATCTGCTGTTGGATACATAATGACGGACCACTACATTTCCTGTTTCCTGTTTGACAAGGTTAACTATCTCTGGTCTAACCTTTTTATCTCTTAATATCTATTTTTTCTAGTATTCCTTATTTTACACCGTTAAAGAGACCTTTTCTCCATAGAAAATAAATGTTCTGTGTTTTGTACTCATGACTTGCTTCTCCCATAGGGTTGCTGCTAAGTTTGATATTGTTATTAGTAAATACATTTTTGTGTTTTTATTTTTTTGGAAACACAACTCACCAACTTCCTAACTATCACTTGACCTGAGCTGGCCTGCAGCCTTTCGGCTCACCGTGACTTGTGTCCTGTACTGTAAGTGTTCCGTGGGCCGGCCCTCCTCGAGCACACAGATGCCACTTTGTACTGTATTCGCCTTCACCCTGCTATCGTCTCAGTGGGGACTGAGCCACTGTAAAGAAAGGAAAGAAACCCGATAAAAAAAAGAGTGTGAGCTGTGGCTGCAGGCGCAGGCTAAGCAGTACAGAGATCAGTTATAAAGAGGAATGCTGCAGGCGCGGTATGGCAGAACCCCCCCACCCCAGGAGCGCTTCTGTCTCTGCAGGGGCCACACAGTCCGGACGAGACAGTAAATATTCAACCGTTTAATGCCGAATGCTTTCACCAGTTGTGTAGGTACACAGGCAAGGAAAATGCGTAGGTATACATGCATTGGTGAGCCAAAACTATTCCCTCCTTTATTTGTATCCTTTTTTTCTCTTGCTTATGATATTATAAAAATCAGCAATTGTATTTTCTTCTAGATTGAATTCTGTCATCTATATCTGTCTTCTATTTATGAGTGTGATGAGTGGGTTTCCCCCTTTTTTGAATACTTATGTTTAAATTTGAATGTCTTTTACATTCATTCAGTGAGTGCCCTAGAAGTGGCTTAACTTTAAATAGTTTCTAGGAGGGTATTAACAGCAGTAAAGGGAGGGAAACATATGAGTGGGTCCATTTTCCCCCACAGTTTCCTTATGCTTTGTTTATTCTTTTTGCCCCCGTTTGTCTTTTTAAAACTATTCAGCATGACTGCAAAGAATGCCACACAGTGGGTCATGTGCGAGAGGCTGAACAAACTCCTCTGTGGTGTAATGCGTTAGGTGTGTGTGTGTGCTGGTGGCGAGTGTTAGTGTGACAATTAGAGGGCAAGTGTGTGTACGTATGTACATAAAGTGCTTTGTGGCTGTAGCCTGTTCGTGCGCTAACATGGAACCGTGTCATCCGTCTAGGAAGAAGAAAAATCGAAGCGGGAGGAGCTGGAGAAAATCCTAGAGGAGAATAACCGCAAGATCGCCGACGCTCAGGCCAAGCTGGTACGAACTTTGCTGCTTTCTGCCCGTTTTTGTGATGCATTTCCCCCTCTCTTATGTCAAATTCATACGCCTCTATTTCATTGTTTTTACACACTGCCTTCATCACATACAACTAATTCGCACTATTTATCCTCTTGTAATGCTTCAGCACTTAAATGTTGTCAAAGACCCTGAAAACCAGTTCAGTTTGTATAACACCACAAATATGGGTTTGTTCTTCCTAGAGTCACTTAACTGTTACATCATATTGACATCCACAAATATGTTTTAGTTGAAACATAAGGGTTCTGATCACATCCACTGATAAGATCATTTCACTTCTAAGTGCAGTAAGAGAAGCCAACACGCGTCATGTCTGGTTTATGTGCTTTTAATGTCGCATAGATTCCACTGATTGAGGCTTTCACCACAACATGACTGAATAACTTAATAGTCCTTTGGCAACAACCACTTCTATTGAGTGGCTTTGAATTGATGCTTATCAATCCAGTGGCTTTTCTTTCCTGTTGGCTGTATAAGTTAAAGTCTGACTAATTTGTAGAGCAGTGTTTATTTGATTCAGGGGCCTGTAGTAAACAGCTGCACACACAAGAGACACTGATGCTGGATCTTACCGGGTGTAAACACGTTGAGAGATGTTCTGACCTTATTGTTTCTGCTGCATGTTGGCTTTGCTTTTGACAGGCTGAGGAGCAGTTGCGTATTGTAGAGGAGCAGAGAAAGATTCACGAGGAGCGCATGAAGCTGGAGCAGGACCGTCAAAAGCAGCAGAAAGAGGAGCAGAAAATCATCCTCGGCAAGGGCAAGTCCAGGCCCAAGCTGTCCTTCTCCCTGAAGGCCACCGAATGAGACTGCTCCCCCTGGTCCACATGTCATCCCCCCAGCTCTCCTCCTCCATCAATCACCCCACTCCTCCTCTGAGGAACGCTCGCTTCGTTTTGGAAGTGCTGAAGGAAGGCCGGGGAACGGGGTGCAGACCGGTGTGTGAACTTGCTCCCCCCCCCCCCCCCCCCGGCCTTGAAGAGGAGGCAGCTCATCGCCCTTGAAGGACCCGACTCTCCTTCCATCCTCCCTCATCCGTTTGTGCTTCTTTTTTTTTCTCCTCATTTTAATTTTAATTTTTAGGGAACTCAAACTTTTGATGTAGAATGCTTTAACATGTCCCTTTCCTCGAAAGTCTTAACTCTGGTGTAACATTGAGCAACTGTGCGCCTGCGCTCTTCTTACATGTCTTCACAGCCAGCAGACTACAATAGAACACCAGTCCCTGATATAGAAGAGTATGTGTGACTTTGTCTAGTTCAGTCTACTGTAAAAGCTCATGTGTGGCTTGGGAGTTGGCCTGTGGTTTTCCTGTTGTCATTTTTTTTATTTTTAAAGGTTATTAAAGTGGCTGCCGCAGTGGTGACAAATCCCAGCACAGCCTATAAAAGCACAGTTAACTTCCCGTCCAGCTGACAGGTTTGTGTCTTCCACCTCCATTACTTTCTTTCACCGTGTAAATCCACAGCTACTTTTCTTTCTGCTTCAGCTCTGTCTGCCATGTATATATTTTTTTTTTCTAAATGACAGCAGCATGTCTAGCTGAGAGGAAATGTAAAGCTTGTGTTAGATTTGAAGTCGCTGCAGTGCAGGTGAACTCGGCCTGGACTCCCAAGCTGCCCATGACTGAACCACCAACCTACAACAGGATGTGTGTCTCGTCTACTATAAGGGGGCCTGTGGGGTGGTGGAGGAGAGAGAACATTTCCTGTATGATGTAATTTTATTAGCCTTGCTGTGATGTGCTGATTCCCACTCCTCCCCAAGTTAACAAAAAGTCACAGTAATGGTAAACACTTGAGTTTTGTTTTATCAGACTCTTTGGGAAAACAGTGAACTGTGGGAAAACACCCGGCCACACAGTCAGTGTTCTGTCCCAGTTTTGTTGTAGTAAATGAACTTGGCAAGGCGCCACACTTGGTAAGTCTTGATTCGTATAGGATGGACAAGTTCAGGTAAGCTAAGGTTTGAGGTCAGCGTGTGTGTGTGTGTGTGTGTGTGTGTGTGTGTGTGTGTGTGTGTGTGTGTGTGTGTGTGTGTGTGTGTGTGTGTGTGTGTGTGTGTGTGTGTGTGTGTGTGTGTGTGTGTGTGTGTGTGTGTGTGTGTGTGTGAGAGAGTGAGACAGGCTGACCTCAGGTGGGTATTATGACTTTTTGTTATGTTGTGGGATTTTGAATTTGTCATGTAATTTCCTCCCTATTGTCAAGGGATTGAACAGTTCAATAAATCCATTGAATGCCTCCACTTGTGTGTGTGTGAGAGAGAGAGAGAGTCAAGAGGAAACCCTCCTGAACTACTATGTTCACTAGGCTAGACTTAAAATGACACTAATAACTTCAAGTGCTACGTGCGTGGCGTTAATTCAAACGCTTCACACAATCATTGTAAATGAGTAGTCGTCAGACCTGGTCCATTTTCACTTTCATCATATGGTCAAGATCACAAAACTCCTGTTTTAACGATTTCCAGTTTGAGAGTTGTGCAGCTGCTGGTTTGTTTCAAGCAAGTGAAGTCTGGTGAGGAAAAGAGTTTGATAGATGCAAACTGACCGTGAGTTCAGCGGGCACAGCCTCGTTCTCCTTTTCACTGCATTAAAGTCACTCCGATGGAGACCATCCAGGTCATTTCATCACAATTTCATACTCTGAAGTCAAACTATTTTACCGTCTTGCCCCACTGACCAACTTTCATAGGAGCTAACGAGGCCCCGCCAGACAATATGTAATCAATCCATCCATGCCGTAAATAGTAGTGATAGCAAAATAATATAAACTATAAAAATTATTACATTAAAAGAATATCTTATTTTGGACCCAGTGCACACTGGGCCCATCGTAACATACCTTGAATCCAGTGTTTTAATCATTGCTCTGAATCTTTCTCGACTGTCTGTAGTGGGACCATGTCCTTGCAGAGGTGGATCGTTATTGCGTTCGTAATGTCGCTCTGCCGCTTGCTTTTCTTGTCATATGCGGTGCCTCGAGCAAATGCCTCTTCAAGCGATGTCTGACCCTTTGGTTTCAATATATTTCACTCGTGCTAACGTTACTGGTTGACGGCCTTCAATCCGACGGCCGTCATCACACTCTTTGTATTCAAACTCATGTTTTCTGCTGAGGTGATGAAGTAAGTTGCTTGTGTTACCACCAGCGGCAACAGCAGTAGCTCGAGAAACTCAAAACATCGGATTTCTTAAAACCAAAACACTTCCAAACAGCAGACACAACTCCTCTCTTGGGCACAGACTCTATCGGTGCATCTCCGGTCTGTCTTTGTTCATCCTGCATCGCTCTGTTCTGTTCTTTAATGTAACGTTACTGTAGCGACGGAGCCTCTCCCAGCTGTTAACAGACTGTTATGCTAGCGGGCTATCGAGCAAGCTGTACCCAGCATGCCGTTCGGCAGTGTGATTTTATAAATGTACAAATTGTTTATTTGTCACAAACGGTTGTTGTGGTGTTTTGCCCTGTTAAAGAGCGTTAGTTGTGGGTTATTAATTGTTGTGTTAATCTGCTACCGACCGAGGACCATTTGGTCCTCCAGCGAGACAGTTTAGCGAAGTGTCGTAGAATGCACTTTTCAGAAATGAATATAAAGAATGCTACACACATGCTATATAACAGATTAATCAGCAACATCTGGGCAACACTACCATGCAAGTCATTTTTTACACACTCCAAACACAATTATACACAACTAATACAAGCAACTAGAAGATGTACCACAATATCACGTATTTGTCGCCATGACTCGGCAAACTACCACTCCTGAGAAAGCTACCAACAAAAAAGCTAACTGCTACACGGCCGAGCAGCTAACTGCTACACGGCCGAGCAATACATCGCAGAGCATGAGAATTCGATACAGAATCCAGAGATTTCTTCATCATTTCTCTCCATAAAACCAGTACAGAGCTGTGAGCAAACAAACGGCAGAACAACAAACCGCTTCACCGGAAAATAATTCCAAGCAGGACCTTACCTTTACGTTGAATCGCGAAAAGACCGCCATAATTCCCTGTTTGCCGGCTAAACACTGTTCCTACGCACGTCCTGTGTCTCTCTCCTCTGTTTCCTGGTGAAAGAGGAGTCAACCTAACTTGTGGGACCCGGGGGGAAGGGGTCAGACTTTTGGCGAATGGTATTTTAGGCTCGGGGGTGCGCGGCGTTTTTCCAATTTGTATTGGCTAAAGACTGTCAATCAACACCAGGCTTTCACTACCGCATTCATAAGACTCTGACGCGTGTAAAATGGTGTCATTTTCTAAAATTGACCAATCATAAGGCTTGCTAAGGTTCCAACACACACATGAAGACTGGAGCTCAGACGAGAATCATCCATGGTTTACAGCCTTAGAGAGGATTCTGGCTCTCAAGATGATGCCAAACTGCTGTATTAGGTTAGATTGAACACTATTAGTGATAACACAAGTGAAATATATAGTTATACAGTATATAAAAGTACAATGGAACAGCTGCAACAGCTGGTTCCAAAATGAGAATTTGGCTTGACCTCGCGTGACCCTTCGTACTGAAAACCACATTTTTTTTGGAACGTGCGGTCAGGGGAGGCAGAGCCTCACCTGTCATCATAAAAAATAAAAAACAAATAATGATACAATAAAATAAATATTTATATACTGATCTGTGCTATAAATGTAATTTCTGTATGATTTTAAGCATTTTTATAATAGAAATCACTGAATTTGCACGTCTTCAAACAGAGAGGAGACACGCGAGGTGAGGCAGCGACGAGCTGTGCCTCATCTCAGATTGCGCAATCCCTAACAAACTGGGTTGAGCGCGTGCCTTTTGCTTTCTCATTGTTTGTCACCACTGTAATATTTGTTGACACTTGTATTATACGTCCTTTCTTTCCATAGAATAGGTCATGTATTTCACGTATGTGTAGAACATATTTAGTCTTGCTGATCTGACAGAAACCGCAGTGAAAAAGCACAGAGGGGAGGCACTTCTCTTCTTCTTCTTATATTTTGCTTTGACCGCAAACATTGAAGATTAAATATCTAAGCTTTAACAATTCTCAAAAAACAGGGAAATATGACCAAATCAACAGCAATCCAACGTCGGACAGGTAAAGTAACCTTTTATGTGATTGTTCTCTTTATAAATCCGTGGTTCTTACACAGATTATCGCGGGATCTCGCGATTTTCGCGGGAGGCGCCCACGAGCGCTCCGCTTCTGAAACGCTCCCGGTGGGGCAGGTCGCAGATGCGCCCGGTGGAATCAAATATGTACCTTACCTATGTGTGTGTAAAGAATGCTGATATGAAACAACAACCAGTAGTCAATGTGTAAGCTGCCAATTGAATGGTGATTTAAGCTACTCTATATTGGGTTCATATATTTGTAAATCAGTGCCTCACCAGCCACGAACCTCACCGCACGTCACTGTTTTGGAGACTACTGACATGACTACTGTTATGATTTGGGAGAGTTTTTAGGCTAGCCAGGCCCTCATTTCAAGAACAAAATATCAATAAAAGTGCTTTTTTTTCAGGCGAACCTGAACATTTTCAAATTTAGCTGTGTGCCATCTTCATTTAGTATTAACCAGTAACATATACACTGATATTTACACATCTGATCAAATCTCATAAGTATTTCTGTTATTAGAACATCAAAATTATTAGAACCTTGTAGTTACAGAACTAGTCTTTTTGGTATGGGTATGAAATTTTCGAGCAGAGGCCTAAAAAGAGGGCTAGCGTTTAAAAGGTTATAAAGTCATAACCATGACTAGGGGTCCCTGTCGATACACTTAAGGCAACTAGCTCTGACCGCGGCGCCCTTAACGGCGAACAATATATTTAGCTGCCTGTTGAAGAGTTCCAGCTTTTGTTTCGGCTATGCAACAGTATGACGGTGTGTGAAAAATTCATATCGTACAGGAAATTAAAACCGTTGAACCGGTATTCCGCCCTGGAACTAACAGCATGCACTGGGTCCATCGTAACTGCGCACACTGGGCCCATCTTAACAGCGCGCACTGGGTCCATCGTAAACTGCGCGCACTGGGTCCATCGTAAACTGCGCGCACTGGGTCCATCGTAACAGCACGCACTGGGTCCATCGTAACAGCACGCACTGGGTCCATCGTAACAGCGCGCATATAACCAACTTACAACACTGTCGATAACAGATGACCTCAGCAAATACACAGATTTCACTTTATTTGGAAACACTTTGATGTAAACTACTGAATCCAATTGTGACCGTAGACTAGCAGGTGCAAGTGAAGCCATGGTGGATGAATATTGTTTTTGGAATAATGTAATGAATTATTAAACTTGGGTCACAGACTAATGTGCACGACACTGGTCTCATTATTTTGGATTATTTTCTTCTCTCTCTTATCAAGTTATGACTCTGTCAACAGTGACCCGTCCGTGAAGCTGTCTGTAGTTGAGAGCGTGCATCGCCACAGTCCAACACCATACATAAGATCCCCCTCCTCTCCCGGACAGCCCAGCCGCTCTGCTCCGCTCCGCTATGCGGCTGAATACACAAGGTTTGCGGCCTGTGTAGGATACTGTGCCTCTGTCCCAGCGAGGACTATAACCTGAATGAGTAGTGCAAATTAAAAAGAACCGTTTACCTTTGCTTGATAAAACACAGACATAAAAGAAATAAAAATAAAGTATCAAATGGCTAATTTGATACTTTTTAAATCATTATTTTTGCTCAAGTTAATTTGAATTTATTTTCAATAAAAACGTTGAGCTTCGCAAACGTTTTGCGTTGATTTGGAATAAATTAGCAGGTTTAACAATAGTTAACGTGTATCCAAACTGCTTTCCTATATTTGCAAGTGTCGCTCAAAGATTCAGTTAAATGTGTGTGTGTGTGTGTGTGTGTGTGTGTGTGTGTGTGTGTGTGTGTGTGTGTGTGTGTGTGTGTGTGTGTGTGTGTGTTCGTGATTCCTTTGTCAGCCGGGCTGATCTTCAGGAAAGACGCTCTGCAGCTATTTTAGCCCGACGGGTTGAGTGACTTGTTTTAGAGGCAGGAAGGCAGAGATTTAAAAATAATAGAACTCCAAACTTCCTCTGCGCTGCCGTCGACATTTCTCACTCAAACTATATTCGAAGACGAAACAATTACAAGAAAATAAAAATAAATGGTGCGTAACACAACATATAGCTGAGTGACTGACTACAAGAACAGACATGTTTTAGAAATATTTTATGGTGAGAAAGAGACAATTAAAAATACATTGTGGGCTTTTTTCAGCCATTTTTAATTTATTGTTATCATTAGTTATTTTTTTTTACAAATGAACAAATGTGGAGAAAACACAAACTCAAGTTGTAACTTCGAACACCACAATAAACGACCTTTACACCTTTCTAGAAACACATATTCCAAGTCACTAGACATATTTTAATATTTTCTTTCCTTTCTCTCCAGCGTGAAAACAGGGAAATAATTAGAGAACAATCAGCAAAGAGCCGTGTGTCAATCCTGTTAATCTAATTCGCACATGAGTTGGCTTTTTCCTTTTTCCACGTCAAATGAATCGAATGGCGCTGCTGCAATACACATGCCGTCTGTGGTGAACGCCTGGGCTCCTATGTGTTTATTCCAGGGCAGGAAAGGAGAGAAGTGGGATCGGACTCCTTAATTATCTGCCCGATGTTCTATCAGCCTGATTATCAGCGAAGCAAACGGCCGCAATCCACTGCGGCCGCTTTCAAGATGAGAAAAAGCCGCCCTGATCGAATTAAGTCGTTAAAAAGTGTGAAACCTTCACACGTGATATTCGGGCCGCTGTAATCTACAGCTGCCAGAGGTGTGTGAGTGTTTACTTGTCAAATTAGAGGCAATTAACGAAAAACATTCAGTGTCTGCAGAAAGTGTGAATGTGAGCCATTTCAATTAGGCTTTGAATGAACTTTAACGTGTGTTGAAATAATGTTTTAATAGTTCAGGAAGCAATTACAGCACAACAATTTTAATAATAATAACAGAATAATTGTGTTGGTCAGAGACGGTGTCTAGTAAAAAAAAAAAATGCAAACTTCTTAAAAGTTCCAAAACATTTGAACAGTTTCCCTTTCAAACAACCTCTATGTTAGGAAACGATAGCTGTTTTTGAATATGACAATGTTCTATTTTATTTGTTATAAGTAAACACGCTCTGTTCTGTGATTTTTTTTGTAAAGTTCCGTTTAGATAGGATGAGACATAATTCGATTGTTTCTGACATTCTTCCGCTGGCTCTGGAGCGGATTTTCCGCTAGTGGGCGCTCTTGTCTTTCCAAAAACCTTGGGAGTGCAGCACATCAGCGCCGTGGCACAGTACAGCCGTGTGTATATGAGCCTTATGGGAGCCAATGTTTCTCGTTGTTTTTCATTATGGGGCTATCCACAGAAACTATAACACACGAGCAGTGCGCGCTATTCGTTGTTTGAGAGCTATAACAACACGATTCATTTACACGAAGTCTGCGCAGTAATTCTGCTTTCATCTTTTAGAGGTAGCAGGCTGGTGTTATCACCGATGTTTTAACTAGTGGCATTCACCTTTATTATCATTGGATGTAGTATTGAACTAATTAGATTGATCTATATCGTGTATGACACTTGTATTATGTCCGAATTAGACAAAGGACATTTACTCAGCTTCAGGTCTGATTCATCTACCTGCTGCCTTTCGACAAAAGCAGGATTCAACTGTAATTCTCCCCAGTTTGCTCACCACTAGTCACCGTGCTGAACCAGTTGCCCCCGTTGACTGACAGTAGAGCTCCCTGCCGAAGGACCAATCAGCAGCGGCGGGGGCGGGGACTGGGCAAAACCAGCTCTACCAAATTCCCAGTCGCGGTCCCTTGCAGTTACTTTCCATCCAGGTTTCGGAGCAGCACTGAGGCACCATCGCTACGCGGTCTGCGGGCGTTTCGGTACGGATCTGCAGCATACAGCCGCAGCACTTGTTGGGGACCTCTAGTATGAGAACTTCCATTCCAGCTCCTTTGATTTCGTTCATTCTCATATTTAATCATTTTCTTCATTTTGACCATCCGACCTCATTGTTTCGTGCGTCTCATTTCTCTGCTGCTGTTACCCACAGTTTGTTGCTCACCAGCAGCAGCAGCTCTGTCTGAAAGGAGACTATCTCACCATTCCACCACCAGCCATCACGGTCCTCTCTGCTGCTGCTCTGGATTTTGGCGTGCATTGCTGGACTATAACGCAGAGGGATTTATATTTGTGCGCGGCCCACAGCGGACACCGCCACTTTTGTTTCTCTCTGAGGGATGTATTAAAGCGAGGTGAAGTCTGCGCTCTGAACAGGGGAGAATACAAAGCCACTGTCCGCTGAATGAACTACTGTCGTGCGCCTTTGGTTTTTTGGAGCAGGTCTCTCTTCTGGAGATGCTCTAGTACGTCTGAACAGGGTTTGTGGTCCGTGCGCATCCCCACTGGATCGGGATATAAGGTGAAGAAATCGCCGCGGTCAGCCTTTTCTGGAGCGCTTGTCCTCTGATCTATTTTTTGTGAACATATTTAAGGTTATTTTGAGAAGGATTGTGCACTAACCGGAGGTGCGCAGGCTAACCATGGGGGACTCGATGTGGAGATATTATTTCGGAGTTTTGTTTATTGCCTTCAAAGTGGACTTGTGCCGGGCGCTCATCCTGGAGTCCATCTACTGGAACACAACAAATACCAAGTAAGTGGAACACAAGCCGCGCTGATAACCGGCCCGCGTATCAACGATTTCATGCCAAACTCCGTTAAAAAATCCGGTAATTTAATGTTGGTTTGCTTGCCGCCCGTGACTTTGGCTATGAGCGTAAAATAGCACAAGTTAACATTAGGTATTTCTGTAAAAAGAATCAACTTTTCATTTCAGAATATATTGAGTGGAACAAAGAGCACTCAGAACAGCGTGATTTAAAATTTGAATTCATATTCGTTGTCCTCACAGTCCTTTTCCACGACAACACAATGTTAGAATCGCGTCGCGAAAATAATGTTTTTTCAAAATATAAATAGGCTACAGTTTATAGTTGATCATCTGTATGCCAAGTTTCTCAGAAAACCTTAATGATCCGTAAACATCCTAAATAGATCTCTCCCCGCTCTGCAGCTTAACTGCCAACATTTCTGAACTGAGTTTGGGTTGATATTACTGAGAAGTATCGGGGTTAACCACAATAATAATGTGTCTAAAACGATAAAACCAGCATCCACAACACCTGTCTGTGTGGAAGAGGCTGTAGGCTATTTAGCTCCGCTCGTTGCTTTACTGCTTAACTGATTTACTGTTTGTGTGTTGTTGTCGCCGTTGGGGAATATTTACGCGCAGAGTGCAGCGAGGGCCCGTTCGGCCGTGCGTATGGTGGCGCTCAACAGCGCACAAACCCGCCTCAGTTTGTGTGCTTCATTTTAGGGTATGTGGCTCTGGCTTTGGTGGTTTGAAGTCAATTCAATTTCAATGTAACTTCACAGCTCCGGTTCCTCGGTCAGTAGGCGTATTTTAATTAATATCTGACTGTAACAGGTCCGAATCAATTAAGAAGGGCAGACCTTTGAAACTGCATTGAGTTTATTAGCAGGCCTGTTTATTCCCTCGCAATTTGTGTGTCCATAGAATGTATTATTGGACGTTATTTCTATCCGCCGTAATGAAGATACCATTTATAAGAGATTGGAGAGATCAGTCCTGTGCTCGACATGACGAGGCTTCATGGAGCTGTTGGAACCCACCACCGGGCCTCTGACGCTCGGGTGCGGGTTTCCAATACGTTGTGTGGAAATAATGAAATAATGAATCGAGCAACGAGCCAAATTCGAGGACGGATTATACTGGAAATATGGTTGATGAGACGAAAACTTTTAATAGAGCGTCGTGCGCCTCCAACCCGCCATTTGCTCCGGACAGAAGCCTGACTGTAGGAGCGGCACAGCGGAGGGTGCGTTCGGGTGTATGATTTCAGGATGCCCACACTTTACACTTGTGTGTACGTGTTGTTTTTTGAAATAGTGCATTATGACCACCGGTGGGTGATTATTAGGAAATGAGGTGGACACACACTGGCCTCAATACTCTATATATTCTCATTTACAATCTAAAAAAATCTAGACTGGTCATTTCCAAATATTCACATACAGACCAAGAAAGGCGGTTATTTTTCTGCAAGTAAAAAGGTGTCCTCCTCTCCACCCCTGGTCTCAGCCCTGCGGGGGGCGCCCTCTTTGTGGCCGTTTCGTCACGGCCAAACTCCCAAGTCGCTCGATAATGCAGCTTTTGGCTCCGCTGCAGCCACCCCCCCCCCCCCCCCCCCCCAACACACACACACACACATCCTGCTATACCTTAGCGAAATACACACAATGCAGACGTTATGGTTGTCTAACAGGTGTGTATTGTTGCATGGCAAAGAGCTGCTGGATACGAGGGTTAACTTGTGGTGAGCGCCGCGCACTCGGTTCTTATTTGTCCGTTGTGCCTCGTATGTCAGTGTATGAGGAGACACTCAAACCTGACGACGCACTCATTTGTACTTTTACCTCGTGCGAAGACTGAGGGGCAGAAAAAAACCCGGTTAATATCGGTTGAGGTTGCACTTTGCACATCTATATTCCAGCCCGAACCGCACTGTGCTGCTGTGTCCGATATAATGCCGCGATGTAATGTAATGACATGTTTTGTGTAGGCTATTGCGTGTGTAGTGCCATTTAATGACCGTGTGGCTTTATTAGAGCGATGGAGACGAAAAACACCACAAAATGATTTAAGCAGGTAACGCTTGGACCTCATGTGTAGAGAGATTTTAATGTGAAGCAAATGCAAAGTGGCAGATCACTGTGTGTGTGTATGTATATATATATATGTGTATAAAGAATTGTATGAAATAAAATATGCTAAATATAAACTTCAGTTTGCTGTCTCTGTATTGGGGTCACCCAACAAGTATTTTGTGCTTTCAAAATACCTTTGTCATTGAGAGAACATGGAACATTCTCCATCCTTGAGCTGAAGCTCTTGCAAGTTAGAATGCCATTTCACTTTTGATTTTTCGAAAGGAGGACAGAACCAAAAAAAGAAAAATGCGTCCCGCTTCAGAGCAAGTATAGGCCTTGCAGCGGGCATTCCGCAGAATTAGTGTGTGCATGTGCGCATTCTTTGCGTTCTGTCTGGGTGAAGAGTTCAGAGGTAAAAGGCCAGAGAGTGATATCATTGTGTGACCGGTCACCTCTGTCTTTTTTAGGGTTAATACCCCCTCTGTGAGGTGCCTCTTTTGTTTTAGAGCAGAGCAAGAACAAGAACTTTGGTTTGTGGTTCAAGTTCTCCGACCGAAACAAATCTCTTTCATACAAGCTGAACACGTTTGGGACGTTTCACATGAAGACTTCTTTCTTTCTTACTGATTCTCCTGATTATTCTGTACCAAGAACGAGCAGACAAGTCACAGTTTGAGATCAGGGTGGAAACCGTTCTTCTCCTTTTCCATACAGCCAACGTCTGATAAATAACTTTTCCGTGAGTGTGTTATTCCTTTTCACAGCTTGTTGAAGTCCTCATGCCTGTGTGTCACTTATTCCTCGTCGGTAACAGTGAAACCCCAAAGTGTGAATATCTTTATATTCAGCAGGTCAGCAATATGCTCAACAGCCCAAGTTGTCCCTGCCTCTGCGTCTCTCTTTCAGTTAGTGTTAGTCCTCCTCTTTGACTATTCAAGGAAGGATGAATGTTAGAAATGTGCAGGCTGTGGGCCAGTCTTTGTGTGTGTAGGCCGGGGGAGAGGATAAAGAAGCAGCTCGCCTCTCTCTCCCTCTGTCTCTCTGTCTGTGCTGTGTGTGTGTGTGTGTGTGTGTGTGTGCAGCTATAAAAAAAACAACAACCTTTCACAGGGCCCACGGTTGTGTCGATTAAACTTCATTGTTGTTTGCGCTCTACTACTTTACTGCCCTTATGCATGAACCTACGAAAAAAAACAACAAGAGAATGACCCCAGCACCTCCTCCCCCCTCCTGCCCCCCAATCTCCCCATCACATCACACACACCTCCTTCTTGTGGTAATCCATTTTGTAGTTGGGAGAGAGAAACAAAAGAGAGGCCTGCTTTACATGGTTTATGTAAAAGGAGCGCTCCCTCTCCTCCACTGCAGTTCATTAAGAGATTACATAGAAGCCCAAAGGCCCCTTGTGACCGGGCAGTGACGGGGGCACCTCTGTGGGTCCTCTTTTGTGAATGTAGGGGGGGTTCCATCATGAATGACTGACGAGGCCTTGTGCTGAATGTTGCGACGAAACCCTCCCTCTTCCTCCGACTAGCCCTCCTTCCATAACCCCCGCAGTGCCTCTAATTTTGTCCTTTCTCTCTGGAGCCGAGCGAGAGGAAGATCAGTTGCTTTAATTTCGCTACATCGATCGGCATGGACGGCGAGGGGAAAAAGAGGAGAAAGTTAAATCCTGCCGTGTTCGACACAGAGTTCACACTGCCGGGGTTATGGAGGTTGACGCAGCTTTTTAATGATTACTGCCAAGAGAAAAGTTGATGATTAAGATTTTGTAATAAAAGAACAGGGAGTGAAAGGAGTGAAATAGAGAGTGAGAAGATAGCGCCGGGGCCCCTCGGGGCGTGGAGGGTAATTATGTCTAGGCCTGCTCAGAACTCATAGGCCTGGATTACTGGATGAAAGGTAGGCCGAGGGCTCGGAGCAGAGACAGAACGATGAGGGGGTGGGGGGCAGGGTAACGGGCGGCGTAAAGACCCCTGTCCCCTCGGCCGACAGAGGGCGAAAGCCGGGGCGCCGTGAAGAGCTGCGGCTAGATTAACCCTCACTATGCCCCGGCTTGGCCTCTTTTGTCTGCCGCCTTAATGAATCCTTGCACCGCAGCTGCAGATTCAGAGTCAAACAGTTGCTCTTGATCGGCAGTAAATATTGACCTTCCCCTCCTTCCACTTTGTTTTCTCATAACTTGGGGACCACAGGAAGAGAACGGAGGCAAGGTTGAGACTGGGGTTCACACCCGGTGCTCCGTTGTGTCACACATTAAAACAGCAATCCAGTGGAAAACAGAGAGAGAGAGGAAAAGACAAGTTCACTGATGAGAGATCTAACTTTTGTTGTTTTAATGTTTTTCACTGGGGACAGATGCAGCAGTCATAACGTCTGAAAGTAGATCTACAGTCCTCCCCGTCCTCCTTTTTTTCCTTTTGCCCAATCCCCCCCCCCCCCCCCCCCCCCCCCCCCCCCACACACACACACACACACACACAGACATTAAAAAAGACACCAAACTTAAAGGTGGTTAGAAGATAATTGAGAAAACAGATGTCACACGGCAAATTTACTTTCAGGTCTCCAGGAATCACCAGAGCGTCTGCAGGCTTTGTCACACATGAGGAAGAGACCGACACTTGGTTTGAAAAGTGCCCAGAACCTAAAATGTCCAGCTCCATATCAATATGTTCATATTCATTTTTTCTAAAGATAATTGCATCGATGTGTTGTGTTTTTCATGTTCCAGCCATCACAAAGCACAAGTCATTGCTTTAAAACCTTTTCACAAGAAAAGCTACGAGGACTTTTTGTTATTCGAAAATGGCAGCTGTCTGATTTTCGCCGTTTCATTATGAATACCTTCACAGTTTTCATAAAAGCCTTTATTTCTAGCTCTGACAGAGACGTGGAGATTGTGAGGAGAGAGTTCAGGCACCTGTGGCTGTTATCACCTTCCCACCAAATGGCCTGACGGTTGGGTTAGAGATGAGAGAAAGGAGGCGGGCTGATAGAGCCGACAGCTTCTCTCCGGCTGGCTTTGTCAGAGCAGTGTGTGTGTTTGTAGGGGAAGTGGAGGAGGGCAGATCGTCAGATAAACACTGATGAAAGAAGGGAGAAGAAGAGTGCCACTGTACGTCTCTCCGTTGTTTCCTTTCCTTCTCTCTCCCTCCCTGTGATTATAAGTTCTGTGAGAGTGGACATATACATAGATTTAAAGGAACTGACTTGTTATTCATTCATTATTAAAAATATAAATCGTCACCAGCAACTTTGATGAGAAATCTTCAAAGTTGTACGAAGTTACAAGTCAACTGTAAACCTTTTCAATGCAGCGACAAATTGATCAAAACTTACAATAAAAATCCGGTATATAATATAATATATATTGTATATAAACATAGAACTGAATTGAAGAGACAGTTATTTCAGTCAACATCTGTCCGATATGGGTATCTGTTTTTTACCCCTTCATCATTGCTTTAAGTAATCGACTACTTGTTTGGTCTGTAAAATAGTAAAATAATTCCAAGTTGAAAATGGCCTCAAAGGCGTGCAGAAGCCATGGACAGGTCGAAACAAAATCAGCAAATCCTCACAACCAGCCATCTTTGTCATCTGCTTCACCTCTATGCTACAGGGCAACTAACAGAACATCTTCTTGCTCTGAAATATTATAACCATTTGTCATTGTTATGTTTTTATTATTTTGAGTTAGAAGGAATCAACTGTCGTTACTTTCTTTTGGTACATTTTGTGTTTTCTTCACGCACTAAATACTTTGTCTGTACGGTTACACACATTATGTAGAGGCGCTTCAGGTACCAACATTAGTCCAGTCTAGAAAACACAGCAGGTGTTTCTCTTTTAGTGATCTCTCCAGCAAAATGACCATTTTTGATTGTGATGAATTTAGACAAAGAATTGATGGGACTGCTGGACAGTGAGCTAAAGAGAAGAGTTATTCTATCAATATGTGCATTACAGTTTCATATTTATGTCACTTTTCCAGTTCTGCATACTGCTGGTGTCCCACAGGATGAACAGCGGCCATTAAAAGGTTAACTGTATTTAACGAACAACCAACTCAGCGAAGATGACTAAATCTAAAATGAGTAAATGAATGTCTTTACATTACATCACAATAGTTTACATTCTGATTTAACAGCCTTTGATGCGTCTCAGGCCTCATCTCTGTGATAAAGAGCTCTCAGCTCTATTAAACAGGAATATTTATGGTAGGGGGGGGGGGGGGGTGCCTTTAAGCAAGGTGGGGGTCAAATGCATTTACAATCATGAGATGATGGGACTAGCTTTTGTTTGCCCCCCCCCTGTATTCATCTTTGGTATCTATTCAGTAGCTGCATCAGGCTCCTCAGCCTGTCTGCGTGACCTTGTGTACCTGGTGTTTGGTTCTAATGGCTGCCATTGGTCCAGGTGTCTGGTATCAGACAAACACACACACACACTCGCTTATCTCAAAAAGCACGCGCGTCGGGGGGTTACGGAGCACAGGAGGAAGGCGTAGAACTGATGAATGAGTGTCCAACGAGACACTGTCCCCGTCTTCATCTCTTCTCTCTTTCCCTCCCTTTGTGTTTTCTCTGAAGAGTCGATCCAGACCAGCTCATGTTTGCCCTCAATCAGCCTCTTGGCAGCTTATCTTTAAACACACATCCAAACTGTTTTACTCTTCTTTGTCAGCATTTATTCAATGCTTTTATTATACTGCACTTTGCTGTGAATCAGCTGGCTAAAATACAAGAGGGTAATAGAGAGGATGGTGTGTGTTGGTCTGGTTTCTTTTTTGCCCCTGGCCGAGGCAGATCTCAATTTTGAATTGTAAAGGCAGTGAAAGAACAGGATACAGCCTTTGTGATAGCATATCTCATATTCAGTCAGGAAAAACACACAGTGTGTGTATGTGAGAGGAACAGGGACAGAAAGAGATATTTTCTTTAGCTCTTGCATGTGTGTGTGTGTGTCATGCAGCTCTCCCTGTTTGTTAGTTTCGTGTAGGTTTAGTCATGTTTGATCTCCTGCAAGTCGCCCAATTCCCGTGGTGATAGCATTCATGCCAGCAGAGCAGGAGGTCCCATACCCTGGTTGATAGTATTGTCAGAAAGGTGTTGGTGAAATTTCTCATCAGAAATGATTTACCTGTTCACCATGTATACATGTGTACAGTAGGCGTGGGCCTGTGACTGTATGTGTGTGTGAGTTTACAGTCTCTTGATGTCTCTTGATGTCTCATTTCACCATGAGCTGTTGGAATAAATTGTTTCAGGGGTGGGGGAGCTAAACCATGCAGTATCTTGTAAAGTATTGGTCATACACAAAAATAAATAAATTCAAAGCTCAACAAGTTGTATTTTTCGATGATATTGCAATAGTGGAATGAGTCTTTTATTGTCCAGTGCATTCTGAGCTTGTATATAGGCCTGACCAGGCCAAGCATCCTGCACAATGAAACATACAGACGTTACATACTGCATACTGCGTTCGTCAGTCGTATGTAGGAGACGGTTTTGAACACAGCCTCACTCTCACTCATATATCTGCGCAGAGGACTGTGGGTGAGCAAACTGCAAAATGTGATGTATGTGATGTGATGTATGTGATGTGATGTATTGGGACATTCTAAATATTTTCTGGCACACTGAATAGTATGGTAGTATGGGAATTGGAACACACAGTGTTAGTTGGCCTGCTCTCTCTATGGGCCCCCCACCTTATGGGCCCCCAGGCAGTCTATATTTACGCCCCTGACTGAAGCACTTCTAGATTAATCTCTGTAGTTAAATAAAGGCCACCACAAGCTAAGCTACACACACACACACACGCACGCACACACTAACCTGCGCATAACGCCGAAAGATAAAATAAGCACATGCATGCATGCTTTCATCCCTGTACCAACACACATGCCCGCTTGCATGCATGACTGAATGCTTGCAACCACGCACACAAAGTTAATGCATACACCTACAGCTCCACAGTGTTTGTGTAGAAGCCCCCCACTCATTTCTAAGGACCTTTCCTCCATTTCTCTCTCTCTCTCTCTCTGTGCCCCCCCCCCTCCAGACACACTCACAGATGATAATATGATGCCAGATGGCGCTGCGATGCACAGACATGCATACCCTTCCTCTCTCTCTCCCTGTGTCCATCACTGGGCACACTGTACCACTGCTGAGTGTGTCCCCAGGGGGCAGAAAAGATATTCGCTCGGCCTAGTTAGCCGCTGCGTGTGCATGTGTGAGCGTGTGCATGTGTGCATCCGAATGCCCAAGCTCATGCCGGAAGCGAAGAAGATGATGCATGCTGTCGGAGGAGGAAGGAGAAATAATGCATGTGTCTGTGTCCGTACGTTTGAGAGACAAAGAGTGAGTGTGTGACAGAGAGAGAGAGAGGAAGGAACATGTTTCTGTGAGAGCAAGCAGCATGTTCATATGTATATAAAACTGATATGCGTTGAATTTCCCCTCCGCTATTTCATTTAGTGCTCTTTGTTAATTATAAATGGACTGTGCTTTGCCACCCGTCCCCTGTGTGTTGGCTCCCCTGCCGCCCTGCGGTGGCTGTCTTTGTAGTCGGGGTAAAAGCCGTATACTCTGGTGCTCAGTCCTCACTGGGAGAGCAGAGGCGTGTGCTGGTTTCGCTCTTATTGCTTTTGTAATGAGCCGATCTGAGGCTCTCCTGTGCTTTCTTCCAAGAAAAGAAGTCAAAGTTCACGTGGAGACATGATGTCAGTAAATTGTTTACTTTTTAAGATGCCACAAAGTGCAGCAAATCCACACAAAGAAGGGAAACTAGGGAATGTTCGGTATTTGGGCTTGAAAAATAACTTTGAACAATTAGTCGATTATGGAAATAGATCCCATCTAATTTTCTGCTTAACTCACCTATTGTTCCAACACTAGACCATAGGGGCAAAGAAAGAAATGCCCTCCACTGTTTTTGCTCACCCACCAGAAACATGCACAGAACCACAAGTACATAATGATCTACATGTTAACCCTAAACGTTCCCACTAGATATTCCCCTCATTTTCAGTAGTCAGTATTTGCATCACATTCCTGTCTATTTACTTGCACCATATTATCAGTATGCCATTAAATGCCTCCAGGGAATCCATGGTTAACATTTCAAATTGTATCCAAGCGTGGGGCAAATTGGTTTAGCAGATAAATACAAGGTTTCACCTCCAACTCAAGCTCCAACTGTGAATGTGTGTGTGTGTGTAAAAGAGAGAGAACGTGTGCAATCACAGGAATGCTGCAGGGGCTCTCAGTACTCAGAGACTAAATGGCAACATTATTTTACTTTTGGGAAGAATTTAGGGAAATTTAACTGCACTCCCAGACAAACCCCTCCAGGCTCTCTGTCTGTCTGTGTGCGCGTTTCTGACGCAGCTCTGTTGTGATTTCGCCTCAACAAGCTGGGCTTTTATTGTTTTTTAATTTTCTGTTTTGTATGCCAACGCTGTTCTGCCATTTCCCTGGCACCAAGGAAGCACGTCGTCTTTTCCTCATTTATCCGGTTCATTATTCTTCTCTCACTGCCACAGTGCGGAGGAAAAGCTATGTGTTCATCTTCAGATAGAGGGTCACTTTGCACCACATGCACACACATGTAGACATATGTACACACATCACGCATTCGATTATCCTTCATCATCTAAAATGAATGGACTCAATCAGTAATTACCACATCAATAATTAAGCCGACTTGTCTCTTTTTGAAAGATATGGAGAGGCTCAATGGCAAACACTCCAATGCATAATGAATGACTTATCATCCGTTTTTTCTGCAGATAACTAATATCCTAATATCTTCTGTTCCCCACCTCCCTGCATCTCCTTTCAGATTTGTGCCAGGCCAAGGCGTGGTATTGTACCCCCAGATCGGGGATAAGTTGGACATTGTGTGCCCCCGCGTGGACGGAGGGATGAGCGATGCCGTGGAGTATTACAAGGTATACATGGTGCCTCGGGAGCAGCTGGAGAGCTGCACCATCACCAAAGCTGACACGCCGCTGCTCAACTGCGTCAAACCCGACCAGGACGTCAAGTTCACCCTCAAGTTTCAGGAGTTCAGCCCCAATCTATGGGGCCTGGAGTTCTTCAGGGGGAAAGACTACTACATCATCTGTAAGTACCCGTCCCTCCCTCAAGGGATCATAAATTAGGCCATACATTATTTAAGGAAACAGCCTCCTTATCAGTTCAGCAAGGAGAACCAGCTGTTGGTGACATACCTTCAATTGTTGTCTCATTCTCATTCTAGTCAATCACTGGTCAAACAGAGGTGGTGAATTGCTTTGCTGGTATTTGTTTTTCAATTTTGAGTAACATCCTTACAAGACTCACAATTTTGTATTGGCCAATTACAATTATTTCTTCCTCTCCACCTCAATGCAAGTTGATGTTGTTGATGGACATGTTGAGATATATAGGGAATACACTGAGGTGGAGGTTGAGGGAAGTCACAACACTTCATTGGCAGAATGAATGGAACATCACAGATTAACGCTATCCAAAGGATTAGGGATGCACTGGTACAGATATCGGGTCTGATACTGTGCTCATATACTTATAAAGCGACTCCGATGCAACGCGACGTTAACCTCTCGTCAGTGGAGCCTAATAAGCTGCTCAGCACAAACAGTTTATTTTTCAGTCCCCACTTCACTTGTCCGGGACAGTTAGCAGCCCGCAATGTTGCGTGCACTGTCGTGGACAGATGCAGTGATTCAGTCCCCACCGCATCAATTAGTATAGCTGTGGGGTTCTCTATCTGCCTGGGATGCTCTGTCAGGGTTTCCGCCAGTGCATTGCAAGACCGGCGTAACGTTAGCAAGTGTCCGGTCGAGAAAGAGAGAGAGAGAGCGCGTGTGTGATGATGAGTATGAAGTCAGCAGTAACATTACAGCTGACCTAGCAGTGCAGTGTGTGTACAGATTATTTATTGGTGAATAAATGAGACAAATCCTCAAGACCTGTGAAGACACCCAAGCTACGTTCCCGTGTCTTGCTTGTCAGCCAGCTGATGGATAAAGTAAAACATCATCATTGACGTTAGCGACAGCTCAGGCGCACTTAAGGTGAATTAACCTTTAAGGTGGACCAGATATTTCCCTGTATGTGACAAGCCACTCCTCTGGGTTTTGCTCAATTTGAGTTTCTTTTTCTTTTTATCATTTATTTTAACTGTTTAACTGATAGCACAGTTAAACAGGTAATTAGGCTATTAACATCTCTTCTGCAGTGTTGAAATGCCAGCAAAAGCATCACGTTGTTTGTTACACTCTGATGATGAAACATCTGATGAAAATTAAACAAGATTTCAAAGTAATTGTTAGAACTGTAATTGTATTTGTAATTGTATTAGTACACATAGTGGTACTCAATATCGGCAAGAGCTTAAATGTAAGTACTTGTACTTGGTCTGAGGATTATGCTACTTTTCTTCTTCAAAACATAAAGTAAATATTGAAGGTCCATTTGATGTTATGCTAAAAGTCCACTCAAGGGAATCTGTAGTGTATTCAAGTCTTATTGTGGTATTTGCTTATCTTTTATCATATACATATATATATATATATATATATATATATATGTATATGTATATAAATCAAGCCTTGCTTCTCAGATCATGAAACAGAATCTTAAACCCTATCATCCCACACCTCTCCGATGGATGCCTTTATGGACCAACACTGAACCCTCGAAGGTCCTTAGCTGTGAGGCCTTTGGCAGCCTGTGCTCTCCACAGTCACCCTTCAGTCTCATGGTGCAGATGCGGCCACTCCGTTTTGCTGATTGCCTGTGATGCACTAACGCCATCCTGGGAGGAAGTTCTGATGGGGATTAGCGACGGCCCCCTGGTTTGAAACATGGGAGGTGGACTGAACCATCTGTGTGGCGCTGATGGGGGGTGTGCCGCAGATAGGACCATCTGTGAGGCTCTGCCACAGCCATCTGTGAGCTGTCACAGTAGGGGAAGGCCATATTTCTGACTGAGTAGAAGGAAGGGGAAGAAAGGAGAGTGAAGAGAGGAGGAACACATTGCTTCTTATCCAAACAGTCTATTGTGGGAGAGGAAGTTGAATTTTGCAAAGCAAATGTGTAAGGTAAAAACTAATTGTACTGAACTGTATAAATCCTACGTTAAACCGCCTGCAGCAGGCAACTCCTGTGAATTTAAATGTTTTTCTGAGCTCCACAGTACCCGGAAGTCCCGCAGAGAGATCTGTCAAGCAGCTATTTCAGAAAAACAGGTTCTCCGAGACATTATGCTCAATCAGTTCTACTTACGTTAGTTTAAAACCAAACATGCAACAGTAGCTGCTCTGTCACTAATGTGTCATAGCTGCAGGATATTTACACGGCGGGGCATGTCTCGCTGTGTTAGACTCTAACAGCTGCTTTTGTGGTCTTCCAGGTGAGACATGTTGGAGCAAATATAGCAGGTTAATGGCTTAACACTGGCTCATAGGCCAAATGACAATACGGTTCGCTGGAAAGTATCTGGAGCTACACGACTGGTGGCCGGCTCCACACATAAATACACCTGCGCAGGGCGTGCATGAGCATCCAAACCCACAGGAGCTGATCAAACCATCAGATGTGGTTTGTGTGTGTGTGTGTGTGTGTGTGTGTGTGTGTGTGTGTGTGTGTGCTCAAAGACTACAAAGGCTTCTGACTGAAGAGGCGCAGACGCAATCGCCCTCCCCTCGTCTCCCTCCACCCAAACGGCGCAGTTAATTATTGACGAGCTGATGCTGGTGTTTATCCTGGTTCTCCTGGTGCTCTGCCTGCGCTCCTGCCGCTGAATGTGTGAATGTGATCACACTGTGGTGCATCAGAATCAGAATCAGAAGACGGGGATGAGTTCAAGGTTGATGCAGAACATGTAGGGGTACATGTGGTTTGGAGAGACAGGCTGATGTGAGGGCAAACACGCACACACGCTGATAATGCATACACACACACACACATACACACACAGTCCCTCGGGAAGCTGGGGCTGCAGCTTGAAGCATCTTCTCTGTGCACACACAGCTGTACCTGTACAGACGCCCTGTGACAACAACAGTCCTCTTCACTCTATCGAGACATCTAGATTACCTATTTCTCTCTGTGGTTTTCTAGCAGACAGGAATATTCAATTTCTTACCGCCTCACGTTAAAACCCCTCTTCTTCATCAGCTTGCCGAGTCGACAAGATTGAACAGAAAGAGCAGTGGGAAAGTTCAATTCAGAACTTTAAAAAGACAAGTTGGAAAATTCAATTTTGCAGTTCTTACAAATTCCCTTTCCACCAACATCCCCCCACCCCGACCGCCGCCATTCTGCCTCCCTTCACAGCTACCCAAAATGCTAATGTGTAGCCTAAAGAGGGGAGAGAGGGAGCTGTTTCTCCATTGGAGTGTGTCACGTTTTGCTGTTAATTGCCTCTTCTTGGCTAGCTCTGGCCCCACTCCTGCAGCTTTAACAGCCCACTGCAGTTGCATCACAGCTCTATGTTGTGTACTCTTGCTATTTTGTCGAATCGGACGCTTGGAGAAACTCCAGCTTTGCATGTGTAAACACCAGAAGTGAAGCACAAATGAAACACACACAAACAAAAGAGCCAGAATGAGAGAAGGTGGATTCAGACTCTTGGTTGTTTTTACCTTGCAGTGTTGGAGTGAGCCAGTGTGTCAGTCTTTGCCTGTGAGTGTAACTCTGTGTGTCTATGTGCTGGGTGAATGAGCTCTGGGAATTGATACATATATACTTGGTTTGACTTGCCCTGCGTAGCTCTACGTGGAAGCATCTCCATCTTGTTTACGCCTGTGTGTGTGTGTGTGTGTGTGTGTGTGTGTGTGTCCGGCCCCCGCCTTCCCCCCAGCAGTGCTGTCCAAGATCCATCGGAGTGTGACACCGCCTCAGAAAGTTCACCACGAGGATTTCATTAGTCTTTTGGAGTGAGCACTCGATACGTAATTAATTAACCAGCGTTTAATCCTCCATTTCTTCTCACAATTGCCAAGGCCCCCACATCAATGCTACGGAGTCTCGACCGATTGGATTAGTGCGGCCTTGTGTTGAGTATTGTGTGAGTAAGGCTAGACCTAGATTGGATGGGTATGTTCGACCCCCCCTCCCCAACTACAAAACCACCCATTCAAGCGACTGTGACATCAGGCCTCAGCATTGACTGTCTCATCCTGTACTATCCTGCAGTGAAGACAGGCGGCCAATGAAAAAAAAGGATGCACGCATTACACGGTCTGCTTGTGTGTGCGTGATTGTGAATTTGCAAACTGTGTGTTTGCTTGCATGCGTAGAGAAGGGCCGCTGTGTATCCACAGATTTCTGTCTCTGCGACTACACGTGGGCGTGTTTGTGTATTTTGTGCAAGCACATGTGTATGTGTGTGTACTTCTGTGTGCCTTCTTCTTTTTTGTTTTTAAGTGGCAGCACACAATGCTGAGAGCAGATGAGTTTGATGTGATCGTTTGCGGCAGCATGGCCTGCAGCCGAGAATGTAGTGAGCTGGATGATTACATGAGCTAAAGAGAGAGAGAGAGAGAGAGAGAGAGAGAGAGAGAGAGAGAGAGAGAGAGAGAGAGAGAGAGAGAGGGGAGAAATAGAGCAAAAGGGGAAAAGGGGTAGAACGAGAGGGATGATGAGCTAAAGAGGGCAGGAGAAGGACAAGGCTGAATTTACAGTCGGGGCAGACATGCACAGGGAAATTTCATCAAGACTTTAATCAACCTTTGCCTGAGTCACAACAGAAAATAGTCCCGTCACCTCCTTGCTACTCGGAGTGTCGTCTGGATCTAACGTGAGCTCTGAGGGGGAACATCCTTCTCATTCAATTTGATGTGAATTCAAAATGCACTTTCAGGTTTTTGTCTAATTGAAACGGTTCTTTGTTCACCCCAATACATCCAGGTTCATAGTATCAGATTGGTGGTGACGTTATTATTATCACATTATGATAATGGGAGACAGGTTTATTCAGTAACAGTCATTGCTACTTTGTGTCTGCGTAGCTAAAAACCTAAATTCTTTCCCACAACTCTGTCGAACTATGCTTATTTTCACCCCAAATTGCAATTAATCCACTTATCGCTGCTGTAATAATTGCGTGTTAACCTAAACTTAAGTGGATCTGAATCATTTATTTAAAATGTTTGTGTTTTGAGAGAGGGTAGTGGTGATTATTACACAGCTTTGAGTAGATTTGGGGTGACCCAGCTTTGCCCTGGCCTTGTTTCTGAGGGTCACCAGGGTCTCTAAACGCGGAGGCGCCCCTTGTCATGGGTGATTAGGGCACACGGTGATGACGGGTATTAACCAGCCCGTAACCCCAGCTCTGTGATGAGGGCTTCACGCTCCACGGCAACCCGACGGATGGCAATTTATGCTCGGCATTTAGATCATAGCTGCCTTTGTCTCACTTCTTCTCTTTCTGGAACACATCCTCACTGTGTCCATCCGTCCATTCTCTCATCTTCTTGCTGTGTGCAATGCCGTCTCTCTCCCTTCCTATCGGCCTTTCTGAGATGCCTCTTCAGGCTCCTGTTGCCATGCCTTTGCTCTGTTTCATTATGCGTGGCCAAGCATTGTCTATTTTGCAGCAGGGCATTGTGTATTAATTAAACCCACAGAATTTGACAACGTTGGCGAGGTTTCAAAGTGTTGTTTATCAAGCTTTACAGGGCTCTTGATACATACAGACATTTCTATATTTGAAACGATTTTTGTACATGCTATTTGTCCAAATGAAACTGAAACATATGTTTACAGCTAATCAAAATGATACAAATGCTATTAACCACTAACACCACTCTTTAAATGCGATCTTAGCTTAAATACCATATGCCACTCTGAAACTAGCTCTAAATGCTAGCACAGTTATCTGTTGGAGCTATTTCTTATTTGATAGTTACATTAGGATCAATTAAATGGAGCTCTTTCAGTCTTTATCTGGATTGTAGCACGCAATGGACTGTCTCATTGAGCACAAGGTGATTTTCCACTCTCTTGATTTGATAAACAGGGGGATGAAGTTAGGGAGGGTAAATGAGGCTGAGGGTGAGGACGTGTAGGGGCTGAGTGACTTGTGGTGTGTTTATGACGCAGGGGTGGGATTGTGGTTGGAGTGTGTGTTGTATGCTAATGTTAACACACACTCAGACAGACACTCAGAGTGAGGACACTTCTTTCACACAGTTCTACCATTGGTTTGAGACTACATGTGACCTATGCGTGGTTGAAGGCATGTGTGAGTGTGTGTGTGTGTGTGTGTGTGTGTGTGTGTGTGTGCGCGCGTGTGTGTGTGTGTGTGTGTGTGTGTGTGTGTGTGTGTGTGTGTGTGTGTGTGTGTGTGTGTGTGTGTGTGTGTGTGTGCGTGTTTCAGACACACTCAAGCTGTCACTTCGGTCTCAAGCGGTAGCCTACTTTGTCACAGCCGGTAAGGGATTTTTCCTGATGACATTTTTCCCCATTTGCGGAGCCTGTTTTTTTGCATGTGTGTGTGTATGTGACTGTGAATGCTAGTGTGTGTGTGTGGGACCAATCTTGCTCACTAGAACCCGATCTTAACCACATCGCCAGTGCAAATGGAGTGAGAAAATAGACTGTAATTCACAGTCAAGATGAACGGAGAAGGAAAATCCAATGTAGCCCTTCCTTTGTCCTTCTTGTCTCTCTCATTGTTTCTCTCTGGGTCCCTGCAGAATGTCACACACAAGCCCAAGTACTGGCTTAATCTCTCTCACTATTTCTTCTCCTTTTTTCTACTTGTACCCCCCCCTTCCATGTCTGTGAGTGTTATCTGGATGCTGTAATGCCATATAGTTGGTGACTAAATCCATTTGTAAGGCCCCCCCCCCCCCTCCTCCAACATGTTCCTTCAGACCCAGCATTATGGATTAGCGGGTTAACTCTAGCCAGCTAGTCTGTCAGCCCGTCCAGCCTGGCCTCGTCTGCCTGGGCTGAGGAGGGCCCAGTCATTCAGGAAGCCTTAGCTCATTCAACAATCACATTCTGTTTAAATCCAAGTCAGGCTTGCCGGCACTGCAGCCTTGGCATAGTGAGTGTGTGTTTTACTTGGCATTTAAAGGGGAAGAATAATTTAAAGTTTCAAATGACTTCAGTTTGAAGATTTTCTTTTTTTCCACGGCTTCTTTTAAACGTCAAGGAAACATTGTGAGGCAAGTTAACAAAAGGCCTGCTTTTGGAAGCTTGACAAAGAGATTCAGTTTTTTTTGTTTAGCTTCAGAGTAAATGGATGTTGATGTGTTAATAGGGCAAAGGGAAAGAAGAAGGGAGGACAGAACAAAGAAATAGGCAGTGATACAAGCGGCGATATGTGTGGCAGACCTAAATGCACCGTCTGTGCAGTCCACCGCCCTTCACACCCCGTGAACTCTGACCTCTCAGGCACAAGTGCTTCTGAGCATGCATGCACCTCGACATCCCACGTACCTCAGGCCTCAAACACCACTGCACAAACACACTACAAAGTCAACAGTGTTAAGATGGTTAATGACATCCTGCAGGATTGTTAAAATCAATGTGTGTTATGCTAATAGGTTTATGAAATGAACACACACACACACACACACACGGGCACAGGAGCACAAGCCTTTAAGAAGCTTTGTCTGTAATGTGCTTTTCGGTCTCCACTGGAAAAGCCATAGGTCAGCTGGAGAAGGAGACAGAGGGAGAGAGGAGGCGAGATGGAGGGTGGGAAGGAGGAAGGGGGGGAGGGAGTCCTTGTTAACATGCTCTTTGTGTCCGCTCCCATCACCGTCTCATTGAAGCAAGGGGATTCTGGGAGGGTGGAAAAGGAAGAGAAAAAAGACAGCTGGGAGGAGGAGAAAGAGAAAGCTGCAAACTATGCAAAGCTTCATTTTTCAAAGATGTTTCAATCGAGACCTCGGCACCTGCCTTTCACTTCCCCTGCAGTTGATGGAAAGGCTTCGAGTGCAGCAGGAATGGTGGCGGGGAGGTAGAGCCGAGTGTGTTCATGGGGTAATGGGTTTTAGGGCAGAGGGTAGCGGCTGCAAGGTGGCTGCCCTGGAGAGAAGGAAGCTGGGGATGATGGGGTGTTGTTCGAAGGAGGAGAATGAGGAGAAGCTGAGGGGGAGCAGAGGGGAGGGGATGGGGGTCAGTGTGGTGGGGACGGTCATAGTGAATGCGGGCCACCGCGCGCTGGCGGGAAGCCAAGCTGCTAAGCCCTGGCAGCTCGTTAGCCTCTGTGTTACTGACCTGATAGACCACAAGCTCTACTACCCCCACCTCCCTCCCTCCCTTCTTTCCTGTTCCCTGTCCGTCTCATGATCCACGCCAGCTGCAGTACTGCCCAGCTGCCTCAAGAGGCAGTGCAGATAAAAGCAGACAAGCAGAGAGGCGGAGTAGCAGCTAATGGGCTTGAAAGCATCCAGCTGATTGAGCTTTGGATGGGCAGCCTTTCCATGTTGTCAGTGTGTGTGGCCCACATCTTTTTGACACAAGCAGATATTCCTTCTTCAGCATCTGCTTACAGGGCCCGTTTTGTTCCTCCTGTCACATGTGGGACGTCTTGCTCCGCCCCTCCAGATTACTCTCCCAACATCTGCTGTTGTCCCTTAAACACAGTGTTTAGCGCTGCACTTCTGTGTTCTCCTGTGTTTAAATGTTATTTTCAGATCCTTTAAGAACGTTTCATCTAAGGGGATTTATCACCTCTCTCTGTTCTCTTAATTTCACTGCTTCTCTTGGAAAAGTGTTTTTTTAAAACCTTTCTCACCAAGGCCTGTTTACATCCCTGAATATGTGTTCTCATGTTGTCAGCCGGCCTCTCCATCTTCTTCAGCCTGGCAGCAAGTTTTTTTTTTTTAGATCTGAGCTTTTGAGGGCTTTTAAAATCCAAAAATGGTGTTCTTTAATAACTGGCCACCTCTCTCTGGAGTGTTGTTAGTGCTAATGCACAATAAGCCTCCGAATATCCTGCGGCTTGCCAAGATGGCCGCTGTCGTGGCAGTCATCGTTCTTTCCCTTTCTCAGTCTTTCCCCTCTTCTCACCTCCCTTAACTGCCTCCTTCATGAGGCCCATCAGCACAGTTAGAGGTATTACAGTCACAATTACTCAAGTTAATTGACTTTGGGGATGTGAAATATCCCTCTAGAGCGTAGCGTTTGAGGTGATGAACAGGTGAATTGTGATTTTATTAAGGGGGATATGACTCATATCCTTCCTCAGAGGAAGGCTCTCAGTATCTCTGTTGTTTTTGGGAACTGGCTGTTTTTCCGAGATAGGCTTAAGGCATATATGGCAACACAATTTCCCCAACACATCTTTTTTGTACCAGGTGCTCGCAGCGACAGCTAATTCTAACCTTGTCCCTCTCTCTCTGCCCGCTGTAGCTACATCTAACGGCACCATGGAGGGCATCGACAACCAGGAGGGGGGAGTGTGCAAGACCAAGTCCATGAAGATAATCATGAAAGTGGGACAAAGTGAGTATTGTATTATTGAATTACGGTGGTGAGTGCCTGCGGGCGTGAGCGGGCAGCTACAATGCAGCGCTAGTACATTGTGAAAAATTGTGTGAGACTCTGAAAATGCCCTAATAAGGTCATAGGAGGCTGTGCAGCATACTGCTCCATCGTCTCCATGACACCTGGGGCTGCGAGGGGGCAGGAGATGTAATCTAGTGGAAACACACTCACACACTATTGTGTATGCTTGCATGCACACGTGCACTGGAAGCATCTGCTGCCATACACCATTTCAACTAGAAGGATTTCTACACATGCAAATCTAGTTTAGAGGCACACAAACACATAATTCTCATGTGTGTGACACCCACGCACATACAGTACACTGTCCCACATGTAGTGTGCCCCATGCAATCACACCAGACAGACCGGACTCTATTCTTAATTACAGCGATAATTATTCATATATCAGTTGCCCGGCTGCAACCCAGAGAAGCCATTACCTGAGGTCGGCCCTCTCGTCAACACCAGCTCTAGCACTATTGAGAGGAGAAGGTCAGGGAATTAATCGAAGCTGCTGCACTCGGAGGAAGTAACAGGAAAGAACAGGTGCTGGAAATTGGCTCCAGTGTTAAGACTTGCTCACGAAAACAACCATTACATACTCTTTATGGTTGATTACAGTCATGTCTGGGTCATGAAGAGCTGTTTGTACAAAAACACTTTGCTTCATGTGAATGGAGTTGAAGATCATTTTGCTGCTGGTTGCACTGTTGAAGCATTTAGAGGTTCAAGATTTTTTGATAGTTTTTCCGTAGGGAAATTCCCTCTTTGTGTTTTCCTGGTAGTCACATGTAGGTTTGTTGCTGAGACAAAACCCAGCACAACAGGGACAAAGAAACCCACCTAATTGACACGAAGAACAATCTGAACCAGTCCCTTTACATGAGCATCAACAACATAGACATTCCCCACAGGAAAAAGTAATTCCTCATTAACTTTCATGCATCTTCTTCGCATTTTTCAGATCCCTCTGACCCTATTTCACCCAAAGACATTCCCACCAGAGTACCCTACTCTGTGCCCAAGCACTCAGATGGCAAGGAGACCTATAACCCCAACGATGTGCTGGAGAAACCAGGTGAGATCACCTACTTGCAGCTTAAATCCCAGGAAATTGGTAATTGCGTGGAGGATTTATCGACACAGTTTGGCATGTGGGCGGGAGATTGTTCGGTCAGCTATGAGCAGATAACACTAAGTAGGCGAATGTGTGTGTGTGTGTGTGTGTGTGTGTGTGTGTTTGCAAGAGTCACTGAGGTGTGCGTGTGAAAGTGAAGGAAAGAAAGATCAGCTATTCATCAGCCAGTAATTGAATGTTGCCCATAAAACTGATAGGCATCTCCGGCCTCTCAAGGACTTATAAGGTATCTCCACACTGGCCACATTCCAGCCTCAACCCGCCGCTTAAATGACATTTTCAGGAAAAGGATCTGATCGCTGTCTGCCATCTATTTAACGACCTGCTCTTAGTACAGACTTGTTTCTGCACCAAATCACAACTGTGGCTACGTGCAGACTGCTCTTATCTCAACTATTATATTGCAGTTAAAAATCTCTTAAGAATATCAGGCCGGCAATTTCCGCAGTGAGCTGTGCTTAGATAAAAAGAAACAGGAAGGGCCCAAGAACAAAAACAAGCTGACCTATAATAACAGTCCTCCGTTCCTTCCCTCCCGTGTCCTGGCTCATTGAGGGCGTGGCCTCACCTGACTCTTTATGTTTTCACTCACAAATCTGCCTTAACGTTGAGCATGCAGATTAGTCTGCCTGTTAAATCCATGATGGCACCTTTTTATCTGCAGGCATCAGCATCTTGCTCTCTCCATGTTCCTGTCTCCTGCTTTTTTATGCCCCAGTCGTCCATCCCGGAAGCTATCAGGAGCATATGGGCGTCAGAGTGCTATGGGCAAAGTGTCTGAGGCAGCATAATCCCCTTGTAAAACAACGGAAGGTTCCTTACTTTGGGCTGCCTGCCATCCTGTATCCACTCCCCCTACCACAGCAGAGACAGTTTCAGGTCCTCAGGAGAACAGCGGCAGGCAGGGACACACAGGAAACACGCTCCTGTCCGGGGGAGAACAGAACCACCCCCCACCCCCCCCCCCCCTTTAGGTGTTGGATGTTAACCAGAATGCCCATCACTGGGATTCAGAGCCCAGCTTGACTTTCATAATTGATGCCTAACGATGACATCAAATCCTTCTTTCTTATTTACTTCCCTTTGGGGCTGTTAGAAACTGAAGTTACTTTTTATGTCTTTCAAGATGCAATTTATTTAAGTGCCATTCGCCTGGATCTACCCCAGCCATTGTATCTCCTATCAGACTGCTTGCCCTATAGTTTCAAGGTTGCAGTCTTCACCGGCGGAATTTGAATAGCCACCGATCGAATGTGACCTTTATACAAAAGCCCTCTATAGGCAGGCTTCACGCTCAGCCGCTGTGCTGCTGGCCTGTTCCAGATACCTTTACTGTGACATGATGAAAAGATTGTGAAGAACGAAAGGGAAAGGCAGCAAAAGACGAAAACACGGCTTCCTTTTCTTTCCTTTAAAGGCGTCAGTAATAATCTTAACTGAAGTGTTTTTAGGATCCTCGAACAGCAACTGAGAACTCGTTCCTCTACACTCTACTGGTGTCAGAATTGTGCACCAGAATCACATTTTTGTAACTTTCCAAAGCTATGATATGGATATCATGGCCACTTCACGCAGCAATTGGCCAGAGGTTCTCTCTCTTGACACAATGACGTTGTGTGCACAACCATTGTGGAAAGATTGGCCGGGTGTGTATGTTGTTATCCCCATTTGGATGATTAGCGCTCCACACCTAGCCCCGACGGGGTCGGTAGGCATGTGATACAAAGCAGTTTGTTTTAAACACACCCAGACCCCTCAATTTTCTTTATTACCGCTGCTGGAACGTGTTTATATATATATATAGCATATATGATTTTAGCCATGATTTTAGCCTCACGTTTGCCTCCCTCTGTCTCCCAGGTGTAGCGCCCAGAGAAAGCAATGACAATGACAACAGTGGAAAGTCCTCCAGCATCATCGGCTCCGAGGTGGCCATCTTCGTTGGCATCACTTCAGGCAGCGTCATTTTCATCATCATCATCATCATGCTGGTCTTGCTGCTGCTCAAGTACCGGCGGCGGCACCGCAAGCACTCGCCACAGCACGCAGCCACGCTGTCTCTGAGTACGCTGGCCACGCCCAAACGGAGCGGAGGCGGTGGGAACAATAACGGCTCGGAGCCCAGCGACATCATCATCCCGCTCAGGACTGCTGACAGCGTCTTCTGCCCCCACTACGAGAAGGTCAGCGGCGACTACGGCCACCCGGTCTACATAGTTCAGGAGATGCCGCCTCAGAGCCCGGCCAACATCTATTACAAGGTCTGAGGTGGAACTTTTGAAAGCAAGAGACAAACTGGAACAATCCCGGGCAGAGCGGGTTTTTAGTTTTGGCTGGCGCCAATGGCACGCCCGCAATCACTCTCGCTCTTTCTCTCTTTCTCTCTTTGTCGACTCCTCCTCCTCGTCTCTGATGTTTTGTCACTACTTTTTTCTTTATCAAAGCTTTGCTGATACCTTGTCGCTCTGGTTTGGTCGGTGCGGACGGGATGGGTGGAGGGCCGGAGAGAAAGCTACCGCTGCCGCTGTCTGGGGCTCTTTGGAAATAGACGGGACGATCTCTTCTTCCCCTGATGCTGCTCCCCATTTTGTTTTTGAGGGAACTGAGTGTTTTGGGATCAGAGAGTTAGACGGATGCACAGCTTGTTTTTCTTTGTCTGGGATAGGATGGATGGACGGATGTATGAACGCGATGGTTTACTGGCAAGAGAGGATTGGAAGGAATTTGTGGCTTCACCATAAGAGAGACTATTGCTTGGAAAAAGAAAAACGAGTGAGGAGGAGATGTAAAGGAGAATACCGGCTGACCATGAACTCACAAAGTGGCTGCCCTCCCTTGATACTCACTAGCCAGAGAGACGCTGTGAATTCACCAGTTGGACGAGGAGGACGGAGAGAGATTCTCACACCGCTCCTCTCTGGGACTTTCCTGACTGACTCATGGAGATCACCATTCACCCTGCCACCCACATGCTCACCATCACATATACACACATTCACCCACACGCACAGACACACTGTCTCACCAGTCAATGTGAACTGTTTGGGTTTAAGTGTGGATTGCACCAATCCTCCCAGATATGTTTTCAGCAAATCACTTCTTTCAGATGATATTTGAAGGTCTCAAGGAAGAAAAATAGTTTTTTTGTACTTTCAACATTTACTAATCTTGTTTCTGGTCGTATCTGGTTTTCATATCCTGGTGTAGTTCAAATACAGATTGAAGTTTTCTTTTCCTTTAGTGACAAGTTAAATCGTATGTGACGTTCAAACACAAGTTACCCAACAGTGGCTAGGAGTGGCGAGAGCATAAGCAAGGATTTTACTTCAATTTGTGCACTCTCGCCAGGGAACAGGGCACGTGTCCGGTCTGCCCAGGAGGCTCCTGGGAAGAGTGGAGGACTTTCATATACATAGAGCAGCACTTTTAACCCCTTTTTGGTTCCTCCACACTTCGCAGCAGTCAGAGAGAGACACAGTGATAGCTTGAGATGGGAGAGCAGCTGTATCCCATCAGATTTAGTAGAAAGGGCTCGCCTCAACTTCTCTACAACCTGGGCTTTTCACACGGGAAAGTGTTAGGGGCAATAACAAATCCAATTCGCCTTACTGCCATTTTTCGCATCAGGTGAGGAAGAGGCCCGAGATCTAGTTGAGGTTAGCGTTGCTGGCTGAGACAGCTCTAGGTACTGTAATGTTTACCCCTGGGGGTCCAATGATGATTAAGGGTGCCCTCAGGGCCCAGAAGCAGCATGGCCGGTGCTCTCCTATTCTTGTTAAAAAAAGAAAAGCACAGGTACATCTTCTTACATTGTCACTGTTTCTTAATAGCCATTAGCATTTCCATATTGTGATTATTTGATTTACTTCTCTCTTTTTTTACATAATAGGACATTACAAAGGTGAAAAATGAAATAAAACACAGAATTTATTTATGATAAACACATAGAGCACAGGTGTTGTCAGGCCGTATGGAGAGGAAGAAGAAGAAGAAGGATTGTTAATATATCATGGTAGAAGTGCACATTATGCAATCCAGGATTTGATTAATTCATATCTCCCATATTTTCATGAGCTCTCGTCCACAGACACAGGGCCTGGGAAAGAGGACCAGGGGAGGGGAGCCTGGGCCCCGGCCCCAAGGGGGAGTAGACTTATCTGTCCCAAAATAGCTCACATTGGTGTACACAAGGGCAGAGTAGTTATGTCTCCCACACTCACTCAGTGTAGCATTTCCCAAAGGATAATTTCCACGAACACCCAGTGCCCCCGACTCTCCTCACACACACCTTTCATGTTCTCTTGTGCATGTGTGTGTGTGCGCGTGTTGAACAAGTCCATATTTCAGTGACTTCACATCCATTAATATCTTTGGCTTAGCATCATAATCATAACTTTAGCTGTTCCCAGAGCATGTATCAGCCCATCATCATCATTTGTCAACATCAAACTTTCACCGAAAAGCCAAGCCTTGTATGATCTGAGGTTTGTGCCTCTAAGAGGCTACAAAATCTGCAAATATGCAATTCTTATTTATTTTTTTAATCGATTCTGAGAAAAAAAACAACCTATGGAAAGTGTTCTTAACCACTGAAAGATGTAACAACAAACAAATGACACAAAACTAGCAAAGTACGTCACACAAGCCTGCTGTTAGTTTTTCTTTCCTGCATTATTTGTAGTATTATTTTAACCTTTTCTGTTTTAACTATGTGCCGTAGTACAAAGGTAAACTGTGAAAAATGAAACCATTAAAAAGCATATGTATATCACACCTGAACAGGTATTTAAGAAAAGATGAAAAGAAGACACACACACACACACACACACATACAAACAAAGAAATGGCTGTTTAGTTGCTCTGTTTGCGGCAGAATATGACAATCTTATTAGTTTATTTGAATCTGACGTCCTTTTCTTAGCTGCCACTCGACTAATGCTCTCCCAACATTGACCAGGTTCGATTCGACCTATTATGAAATGTTGTAGCGATGCTGTGAGAGTCTTAGCCCAAAGGCAAGGAGAAGCACCTCAGGCTACTGTAAAATGCCTTGCTCGTATGGTCAGCCCTTGGTCACTTGACTCAGTAATTTTGCACCGTACTTCTGTAGGTAAGAAACTGTAAATACATTAATGTTTGTATTGTATATGGATCCTGGGTTGTTACAATAGCCTTATTCACCTTTTTAGGAAAGTAAATGGAGAAAAAAAGTACAGAAAAATGGAATACCCGTCAGTAAAACAGAGCATACTACTTTTTTGGTAAATAGCTTATGTAAATATTGACCAGAACCCAATAAAAACATTTTTTTATAAACTCTTAAAGTAAGATGTTTTGTATAAAATTTGAATTTTTTGCTATGTATTTTAGCTAGCGCTCGATGGAAAGCCAGTGTCCTCCCCACTCCCTCCCCTTTTGCACTGTTTCCATGGTAATTTGGTTTTTAAAAAAATGAGAGAAAAGTTGCCAAACCGACTGCTGCATATTTGTGCCATAAGTGTGTACCATAAATATTTATTGAATTAGTTTCTTTTTCTTTCTTTTTTGTTCCGTTTATGATTTAACTTCAGTCCAGTTTGTAAGTAACACAGTATTATATTTGCATTATTTGTTCGTCTACCCCTGGTTTTCTTTAGTCACGTCATGGTTACCGGGTGGTTGTAGCCCTGTTCTCCCTTTCCTTGCAGTGTGAGATGGCCAGGCTGTGAAAAAATTGTTTTAACATTCAACGATTTAAAATAAGTTCAAAGTGAGGATAATGACACACATTCCACCAGTCTGTTACAAACTGAAAATGTTTTTCAATAAAATGTTTTTCCTATGGACGCGCTGTCTGCCTGTGTTGCTTTGTTGCTTTCATACCGCATGAATAAATAATGTCTATATTTTATTGTTTCACACAACTTGACAGTAAAAGAGTTGAAATGACTTATCTCAGTGTAGAATAACTCCAGAGGACACACTTCATACAATCCACTGCTTCAGTCTCCATGTGGCCATGTTGTCATTTACAGAAAATATTCGTCACATTTGTATTGGACATTTTATTTTTATAAGAACTAAAATAAGAAACCAGATTTTTTAAATTTTCTATTCAAGAAAATATACCACATGGTCAAACATATACGGACACCCAAATATTATTTAATTCCAAAGCTGTGAGTGTTGATCTGCTGCTATAACAGACTCTTCTGGTTTCAGTCTTCCAACCAGATGTTGAGACCTGGCTGCAGGGATTTGCTCCCAGTCAGCTACAAGAGAACTAGCAAGGTCCAACACTGTTGTTGGGTGATCAGGTCTGACTCATGGTCTAAGTTGCCATTCCAGTTTATCGTACATATGTTGGATGGGGTTGAAGGATGGGCTGTGTGCGGGCCAATGAAGCTCTTCCTCAAGAAGCTAAGAAAACCATTTCTTGAAGGAGCTGGCTTTGTGGTTCTCGAACTGTTACCACAATTTTGGAAGCACACCGTTGCCTAAAAAACATTGTATGCTGCAACAATTTAGCAATATATTTTGTAAAGTTGGGGTTTTGAGAAAGACAGATTTCAAAACTAATTGATGGAGCACAGATGAGATATCCTGACTTCTATTACCTAAAATGGGTCAGGCCTCCTACACTTTCATTTCACCCTGTCTGGTAAATACCCATCTCTTTCTAGCTCCATGCCCCAGGTTTGTAAGCGGGTTCTGCTACCAGACTTTAGGCTGAAATCACGTAAAGTCACGTGACTGAACATCATCAGTAAAAACACCAGTCCCCTGAGTAAAAGTCCTGTGTTTGTTTGACCGATCCACCTCTCCTCCACCATTAGTGGACGTCTTGCTCTAAATACTACGTCAGTTGCTCTGACCACCTAATAATGACGTGGATGGGTTTACATTGGAGTTTACACTGTGCGGCTCAGTCAGATGCTAAAGGAAGCCTCGGTTTGTCAGTATCAAGACGTCAAGGGTCACTGCCCACGCGTCCGTATTTGACGCCCTGGAAGTAAGACCAGGCTGCATATGTATAGAATGTCCTGTGGGAAGAGAGGATGAGGTAACATTCGGACAAAACAAAGCAAGGAATTTCTTTCTGTCTTTCTGTGTGTTTGATCACGTGTCTGGGGAACCGCTCATCTGATCTACTTCACATTTGGCAAGTGTACTGAAAGGAACCCAAGGGAGTGCTTTTTCGAATTTGGTGCAATTTGGACACACAACATATTCAATTTGAATAACTAAGCACACAGTGCTGTGCAGTTCAGCTTGTTGTCCATAATGGGCAGACAGCGGCTCACTGACTGCAGTTAGCTTTTGCTGCTGGATGCTGGATATAGCCGACCAACACGACATGAATGCTGGATAATGTTAAAATGGAACTTCTTTTCTCTACCATTGCAACTCAAATTGTGTTCATTTTTGCAATACTAATTTATAGTACTCATAATGTTGGGTTCAGCGAAACAACTCAGCTAAGCAGGGCCTGGCCACCTGTTCATGTCAGTCAAATCTGAAACTGTAACATAACCAATAATATTTCTCTGTCAGGTAAATGTAGTCATCAATGATTTTCTCAAGTAGTATACAGTTGAGTTGCATACTTCTTAAGTGATCTGTATGGTTTTTCTAAGTTGTTTTGGGGCGCAATGATTAAGAATAGTAACATAATTCAATATTATTCATATCTCAACATCATAATACATCTATAGCTGTTTCAGCACCTTGCAGTTTGGGGGACCCTGGCAGTTGCCTACCTGGCCTAAGGTAAATGGTAAATGGACTGTACTTTTCTTGTCTTTCCGACCACTCAAAGCTCTTTCACACTACATGTCATCATTCACCCATTCACACTCATTCATACACTGATGGAAGGGGCTACCATGCCACCTGCCCATGAGACTATCTACATTCACACACTGTAGGCACAGCTACGGGAGCAATGTTGCTCCTGTAGCTGTGCCTTGCTCAAGGACACATCGACATGCAACTAGCAGAGCTGGGGATCGAACGACCGATCCTCTGATTGAAGGACGACCCTGCTCTCCACTTAGCCACAGTCGCCAGGTCTGCCCCTGGTGTTTTTTCCTCAACTGGAGTGTGCTTCACTGGTGTTTCTGACCATACCTAGCCGAGACTTGGGTGTGTGCTGCTACTCTGTCATGACAGATGTATTGCTGAGGAAGGAAGAGCAAAGGGAGCGCAGTATTGAGTGTAAACTTGTTTGTTTGAGCGGAGATCTGCAAGCAGAAACACCACAGGCCAAGCATCCAGCCCATACCGAACAGACATGTTTTGACCGGCCACTGCATTAGTGGATGAAATGAAGCAAAACAGCAGCACCATTGAGGGTCATAGTGAAGCAGGTATGGGGCGCCCTCATAGCCAAAAGTTTACAGTGTTGACTTCTAACGGCAAGGTCCCCGTTTCAAGTCCGCCACAGAGTCTTTGAATGTTATTCTCCATTTCCTGTCAAGCCTATGATCAAAATGATAACACCCCTAAAATGTAGGGGTTGGGTCTTAGTCCATGCAGATAATGAGTTTGTACTACAGGCTTTCCATTGAAAATCTGTAGTCTCTAAGATAAACCCAATGACATCATCAAAACATTATGATGTTTTCACAGGCTGATTAGTACTCCCCATGTTGAGTACATTTAATTGATACGAAAAAAAATTTGTATCGTATTTTAAGATTTTTTGAATTGAAACTAAGTGCCCAAAGGGAAACCACATCAGTGATGGTTACTCTCTGAAACAGAACCAGCACAGGGCCAAACTGTCCCTAAGCCGATGAGTCAGCCAATATATCCAGGCAACTAGACTGTATAACCAGCAATGCTGCCGGTGAGTCAGAAGGACAACCTGCCAAATATAGCCAGGCAGAGACACAGCCATTACAGGCCAGACATTCCATCCACTATAACTATTAGTGCCAGTGAGCCAGCCACCAAATCAGCTCTTCTAGCCCATCAGCTCGCCACCATTACTCTGTTCAGCCAAAGAGTCTGCAGGCCAGGAAGTCAGCAGGCAACAGGCAAGATTTGAGCTGTCACAAGCATCCAGCCAGCGAGCATTCTTCACCAAGTCTAGATCCGGTCTTCCTTTCAGCATCAACACTAGATCAACACTGGGTCTGTGAACCATTGACCTTCAGATTAAACAAGATTGCGACAAGGTTGGAGGTATCAGAAGAGTTTCCTTAAACTGTGGCTACAAAGTCTTCTTTGGTTTATAACTCTGCCCATTGGTCACGCCATTGTTATTGTGGCTATAATTAGCGTTGGATGATTAGAACGGGAGCAGCGTACTTTCAACCCTGTTTTCTCGAGTGTCATAATTTCTGGAAAGAGACATTACTGTTGAGCTTTACAAATGTATGTTTGTGGCGCTTTGAGCACCACAAGCCAAGTGTCATACATAGAGAAGGCAGATATCTCCAAACTAGTAAACTCACTCTAAAACAATCTAGATTGATAAAAAGTACTACAGATCACTTTGGATTTTGGGATGAACTGTTTGCTGCCTCCTGGGTGAAAGTCCTAATAATTTTGATGCTCTTTACTACGCTTCTTGACTGCTCTGAGCATCTACTGATGTGGATGGATTTATACTAGGGATGGGTCAAATGCAGAGAACACATTTCCCCACTGCGGGACTATTAAGGGATTGTTTAATCTTTTAACTGTTTGCTGGCTAAAGTTTCATATGGCCTTTTCATCTTAATCTTGGTAAGAAATCAAATGAGCATTTCCCCAAATATTTAACTATTCCTGTGAGCCTTATGTGGTTTACTCAACACCTGCATTGTATTGTTGGATTATGGCATTGTCTTCCTGTTATTTTGGCAAACTCAGTGTTTTGACATTCAGCACATCCAAACTATGAGGCTATAACTGTAAAAAGCTCTGTTGTTAGTCCTGAGAGACGCATTATGACTAAAACCATGCAGTTAAACATTCTTAATGGAGAGCAAAACCGCAGAGTTGGAAAGCACTCACCATCTTTTTTCTTCTTTTTCATTATTATCTAATACACCGCTCTATTCTTTGCCACATCACCAGTATTAGAGATATTAAAGCCACTGGCTATATATTCATCACTTCTAACCACATTGTCTTCACAGCCCTCTGCTGCAGCTGAAAATGAAAATATCTCCACAACACTGTATCTCAGTTCTTGACTGTTTATCAGGAAAAAGAACTGCCTGAGAAGCCAAGATGAAAAAAATAAGAAAACAAAAAGAGAAAACAAATTGCGAGGCTCCCATCACTCGCTCTCTCATGGTGGTCCGTCATTTCTTCGCGTCTCGCTCACACACTTTGATGAGAAAGAGGAAAAGGAGGGGAGGGGGGGAGACTTTGTGATGTTTTTCCTATTTAACGTTTCCGTTTTATCTCCCTCGCTTTCATGCCTTGGACGGCAGAGTGCTGTTGGAGAGGCGCTGATGCGTTGCGGGAGTTTAATGGTTTTTTTGTCGTTTTGAGGAAGCTGAAGGGTTTATCATCGGGGAGTAGTTAGGTTTTTAGGCCCTTAACCTCTCTCCACATGTCTATAATTTAACATTGTGCTGAACTAGAGGGCCAGAGTCTTAAATGCCCAGGAGATTCCAGTGTCGACGTTGATTATGTTTAGGAAGACATCCACTGGGACTTTGGTTGGAGTTGCTTGAGTATGAAATCTCTCTGGAGGCTGCTTTGAATGCAGACCTCTGTGTGTTGAAATACTGTACATATCCTGTTTTTAGGGTGAGAAAAAACATTTTTTTTATCATACCAACATAACAACTTCAAGATATGATGCAGTCATGACGATCACTGAAGAAAATTCCTATGTGATTCGAGATGCAGACTGGATTTGATGTTCCTCTGCAGCATTCATGGGCAGACATCAGCACTGGACTTATCTGCACAGATAAGCTCCATTAAGTAAGTTAATAACCCAATTTTGCACAAGATTGTGTCCAACACGTTCTCATTCCCAACTTGTCAAGTTGTCTTAGGAAAAGATCATGGTTTGGCTTATTTGCTACGTAAGGGTATAAGGTAACGCCAAAGGGTGCCACTGACCAAGTGTTGGCATTTGACGAGCTGGGAGTGAAAAGGGGTTCTTGTGTCATGTGAATGTGGAATTCCATCCTAGTTTCTCATATGTGGAGGGAGTAAACAAATAGGTCATTTGGGCACACCAACCGCTTACAACAGGAAGATAATCCACACAGAAACTTGACTCCTGCTGAGTGACTCATCCAGGAGTATGGATTCCGCTCGTGGGTGTGCTCTCACGGGAGATCTTCGTCATATCAATGCTGATTTTTTATGAAGAGTAAACTGTTTGTGGTCCTCATATTACACATATACGCTATCAGTCACATTTTTGCTGCATTCAGCTATGTCTCTGTTTACCACCCTCTGTAACTAGGTAGCTTAAGAGAAGCCTCGTCAAACACATTCAACTAACACAATGGACTGTAGCTTTTAGGACTGAGGATAAGGTCTTGCATCTTTAAGTCAGCATTCATTGATTTTTGGATATTTGGGGTCAGCAGAACAAGCTGCTGAAAAATACAGAAACAATTGAGACATCCGGCAGATATAGACACAACATTAGCATTTATTTGCAGTGGTGTGCCCCTGATGAATAAGAAGAATAAAAGATATAATTGGGAGTGAGAAATGTATCTCAGCAGCATTGAATACGTTTTGAAGTATTTAAAACAGTAGATCTTATATTTCTCAAAGTGTCCCAGCGATGTCTACGAAACTCTAGCAAACAGAAGGTTTCAGGTTCAGTATTAAGATGCTGGGCCATAACAAACCCCGCTGTTCTTACTCATGAACTTTTGGATGGTGGCGAACTTCTTGAGATGCCACAGAGGTATGCAAACACAGCCAACACCTTCAGCTAATCGACACACAAAAATGTGTTTCCATTCCCTACATGGAGAGCCTCCCTCACCTGTTGCTCTGCTCTTGTCTTGTACAGACAGCCAGCTCCACCCCTCTCCTTTGTGTAGATGAATGGAAGGTGTTAGCGTTTGTGGCTTGTAGTGTTACGTGTAGAAAAAGGAACAAAACAAGAAGCTTTGAAATCGCTTAATCCTCTCACCATGCCTCTTCTACTGGCTTTACCTACACCCAGCCTGTAATTACATTTTCATCATCCTCCCAAGTTTCTACTACTGCATGTGTGATAATCTCTTACCAGTGTACTATGTATCAACTCCTAGCCTCAGTTATAATAACGCAGCTATCATGCATGCATGTCTTTTATTGTTGTTTTGCTGTGTCAGTCTGACCTATATATTTTACATTCTCTGCATGCTTTTATATTTTGTGCTTCTGACATGTATGTTTTTAGTGTAACAATGTCAAACATAATCATGTCTCTAGTCCCTGTTTCTATTTAACATAATTATCCCTCATTTATTTGCTTCGTATGTGTTGTTTTATGAGCCTCTGTGTTGCATGTCTTCATTTTACCTGACAATGTAGTACAAGGGTGTCCTGAATGTATTAATATTCTCTCTAATTTTATTGTTTCTGCATGCTTTGCAAAGGGTAAATAATGCATAACTTTGACATTTTAAACTTATATTCTGATTTTAGGGTGACTTTGTAACATCTGTCCAGGGACGACAGATTAAAAATAGCCTTTTGGCTAACTCTGGAGCATTTATAAATAAAGAATACATTACACCTCCATATCAAGTTCCTAACTTTTTACTCGTGTTTTAAGATTGACTTTTTATTCACATTTGGGTAAATTGATTCAAATAAATGGTATTTAAAAAGGTTGTACGTCCAGAGAGGTCCACCGTTGTTTCTGAGAAACAGCAGTCATTATTTTTCCAGCAGCTCGTTTCAGTTGTTCTTGTGGTGACAACAGCCTTGAAAAGATACAGTTTAACCTGATTTGATGGCTCTACCAACTGAGACTGGGACTTTAAAATGAACTGAGCTGAAGCCACCTCACCATCATGTCAATCAACTCACTGACAACAAATCAAGGGGTGCATCTGAGTCCCTCGCTCCCGCTGTCCATGACGACCCGGGAGCTGTCAGTCATCCTGTTGTCATGGGGCTCTCCTCGCCTTGAACTGCTCAGCTACCTTTGTTGCCAGAGTCACAGCAGCATCATTAGAACCATGTCAGTCCCACCATAATGGACCCCGAGGAGCCACTACACTGTTTGAAGTTTGCTGTGCTCTGCGGCTGTCCCAGTGGTGAAACACAGACAAACACAGAAGACTTTCACATTGCTGTTGCAGTTTTGGGGATTTTGTGTTTTTATTATACCGGTGATATTTTCATTGTTTTACGCTGAGAAAACTCTCAAAAAACTCTCATTATAAAATTGCAGAGTTATCATAAAGAAAACATGACTGTTTTCTGACTTCCTGTAAGGGTTTCACATAATATTGTGCACCCCAAACCCTAATATTAATTGAAAAACAGGCCCATATATATGTTTCCATTTTCATCAGATTCCCTAAAACAGCTGGACACTATTTTCTAACCATAACATTATAACCACGTCCTCTTAAGAGGGTATTACGTGGTGGCATCTAATGTGTTAAAGTTACATGCCGGCACCAGGAAGTGGTGGAAACACACAGTCAGCTCGTAATGTACTTTTGACAAGAAACGTATGTGCACAGTGGTAGTTTAACTATGTCAAGCAACAGTGAAGTACCTGCAAGTTGATTTTCACATTGTTTCCAACATGAATGGAAAACCTATCGCTGTTTTCAAGTAGTAAATGATCTGTAGTAGGGTTGCCACAATATCGGATTTTCACTACATAATTATCGTGGCCAAAATAATTCAAAATGACAGTATTATCACAATATTAATTGAAAATGTAAATAATACCATTTTATAATGCTAACATTTAAATTGATTTAAATTGATCTCATTTAAATTGAGCTTTGTTTATTGTGTGTTTTGTCTTTTTTTTGGCAAATGAATTACACTGAACAAAATATCAGTTTAGGGAGGTGGAGAGAGAGTCTGTAAACATAACTGTATCCGTATGATTTACACATGTGTATTATTATCAGGTTAACACATTTTCATTTGTAAATATCATGGTTATCATCAACATCAGTATATATTATGTACAATACAAACTTCATACTTCCTACCTCACATGTGCAATAATGTGTATTATTTTGTATTTTTGCTGTTGGACTATTTATTGCACTTGTTTTAATGTTATTTTCTTGTTTTGTTTTTTACTGATGTCTGTTGCACTGTCCGCTTTGCTGCTGTAATCCTGCAAATTTACCCACTGTGGGACTAATAAAGGATTTTTTTATTTTATCTTATCGTGACACCCCAAGTCTGCAGTAATGGCACGTGCATGATTTCAATGAAAAAAAAAGGCTGCATATAAAGACTTTTACACACTTCTGTCAAAATTTCGCAATTATGTATTTCGCAACACACAATTGCTAAATACTTTCCTGTAAATATTATTAGTCTAAAGCTTTTATTGTGAAAGGTCAGAACGGAAGAAGTGGATCTGGTATGCACTACCTTTGTCAAGGTTAAAAGGAGTAATATAGTTTGCCGTGTTGCCTCGGAATACGAAGCCTCTGAGTTAATACAAGTTGATATAACTCAATCCCGTTTAATCGACCTTGTTCCAAAAAAAGAACTAATATAATTGTTGTGTTCTGTGTGAAAGTATTTATGAAAAAAAAGAACAGCTGGAAAAAATATACTGACTGCAAATTACTCGCACAAAGAAAAGAAAAACACCCGTAGTGTGTAGGCCTTCTAGGTGATGACTTTCATGGAACCATTGTACCATCCATGTGACCATTTCATATCAGAGGGAGAGGAGGAAAATCTGAAAGTTGATGGCAGTGTACATGTGGATGGCATTATTTAAAGACTCTGTAAGCTGCTGGTTGGGCACCTGTGTTTTTAAATTGAATGTGACCAGTGTTATGGAAGGACAAGAAATTGTATTGGATCGTAAAGTGTCTGAAATACCTCCTCGTCCCATCACCATTCCAAAACTAATCTCCATCACCTCAGAGAGGAGCAGAGAGGATAATCTCACAGCATGGAAAAGAAGGAATGCTATTCAAGTCTCAGCCCAACTACTTAGCTTTCACTCTGCTGCTTCTCCCGATCGCTTCTCCCCCTCATTTCCAAAAGTGGATTGACCTTCTTACTCCAGTCTGCCCAGCAGAGCCACTCCCCATTCTTTCATCCAAGGCTCAAAACTCATCTCTTCAAAAAGTACCTCATGCTACCCTTTTCACATATAGTCATATCCCTTCAGCTACATCTTCCTCTCCTACTACTGCTAATGTGAACGTGACAGGAGAAAAAATCCCTCCCACTTCTTCCTTCTTTCTTACCACCTACCTTCTCTAATTCTTTCTCATCACCTGTCTCTGAAATCATCGGTTGAGTTTGGCAGTTTGTTATTACTTTGAAAGTCCGGTTTCTATTAAAACTTACTATGATATCTTCACGCAGACACACATTTTCTCCATTCAGATGTCTAAAAGGTCAAATGGAAGCTAAAGTTTCCTGACTGTGGAGTGAAGGCTTTAAAACAGAACATTTTATAAACAATAAGATGAACATGGGGCGAAAAGTTGAGTCTTTCTCTTCAGCTGTGGTCAAAGAAAAACTGATCTGTAGTACTGTTTCCTTTATGATCACTGCATTTTGCTAGTCTTCCAACCACTCAAAGTTTACACTACATGTCATCATTCACACCCATTCATACACTGATGGCAGGGGCTACCATGCAAGGTGCCACCTGCCCATCAGGACTCTCTAACATTCATACCCATTGACACACCACAGCCTGAGGACCGCCGACCCGCTAATTGAAGGATGAATCTGCTCTACCACAGTCGCCCCTACGTATATAAGTGGGTTCAATGCTGAATCATCCCTTGATAACACCAAAACATCTTTTTACACCAGTGACTGTAAGGGTATAGACTACATTATCAATGACATTATGATAGGAATGACGGCTATGGCTATACGCTTATCTAGATGTTTGTTCAAAACCATAGTTGATAGACTATTGATAAACGTGTAGTTAAATGCAAGTAAATCAAGGCTCTACTCTGCTAAATAAACACATTAAAGTACATCATTAAAAAGTTAGTTGGAGCAATACAAGGAAAAATCAAGATGCCTATTTTTTGTCAGCCCACCTATTTCCGGCTACAGCAGTGATTTCTATGACTAAGATCATGGACCGCTTTTGTCAGTCTTATCAGCTCACAGTGGTTTTGTTATGTTCACTGGTGCATGACTGCAGCACAAAGGTTCTGATCAACTATCTGAGGGTTTTAGGGATATAGAAAAAAAAAAGAAATTAACACAGACACTAAATTCCATTTGCATTGTTTTAATGGCAGAGTTGAAGGGGTTTTGCATACATACATATAAATGAATGAATTAGCACTTTTGGCTCAAAGAATGAAAGCATCAATGACAGGTTTGGTCCATTGTGGTGGAGATAGAAAACGCAGAAACCAGTCCAAAAACAATAGCTGGCTTTTCGTTCCTCACGCTCCAGTCGGATCATCGGCACTGATCCGTATGATTGGCTGATGATGAGCACACACGCGACGAGCTGGGATGCAGCTCTAATCACACAGGGTGACAGACGATTGGATATTATGGTGGAATAACGCAAGGACTTGTGGTGGGCAACGAAGATGGGAGATGAGGTGGATTTGGAAACAAAATCAGAATAAATATGAGATGGACAACGGATATCTTGTAATATAATTTTTTTTTAATAAGACAGCATGGCTGGAGCCACCTAATAGTGAGCCCCTGGGCAATGCCTTCTTGTCGGGCCCCTTCCACCCTCTCTCACTGTTTGTATTTTGCGTATGTACCCTGGCTAGTGGCAGAGTGGAAATGGGGATGATTGGTAGAAAATAGAGGCTTTTGTACTGAAAGTTCGGCCGAGATCAGGCCAAATTCGCATTTTGGATGCAGCTGCTTCAGGTCTCCCATGCTAATTTTATATACTATATAACTATATATTTCACTTGTTTTATCACTAAAACAATAGTTCAATAGTTCAATCTATCTAATACAGCAGTTTGGCATCATTTTGAGAGCCTGGGCCATCTATAAACCTGTAAAACATGGGTCACCCTCGTCTGAGTTCCAGTTTTACAGACTACAATTGAACCTTACAGAGCCTGTGATTGGCCGATTTGCGCATACAACACAGATTTGAATCCGGAAGAGTCTGACGCGTCTAATGGTACGTCTTTGAGTTGATTGACAGACTTTTAAGCCTATAAAAATACAAAAACATGAGGCTCGCCCCCATGGGTCAAACCCATTGGCCAAAACTGAAAAGAGACTCTTTTTTCACAGAATGGAGGAGAGAGACCGGGAGCACATGGCTGCAAGGATTCATTTTTTTTTTTGGCGATGTTCATCCAGAAAACCATCTTAAGGTGCGAAGCGTTTGTCTTGCTGTTTGGCTGTGTTAGATGAATTGTAACTTTTTAATGGTTTGAAGGAGAAGAATTTGGAAGATATTGTTGGATTCAGTGTGGAGTCCTCGTGCTCTTTGATATGCAGTTTGTCTGTGAAAGTGCCGTAGTTTTTGGCTGGTATCGGTAACGGAGAACATAGCTCGCCGTCTCCTGGCAAAAAATAGGTGAGTAGTACTTGTAGTATGTTATAGTACTTTGTGTATATATATGTTTTTGAGTGATTAAAATAGCTTACATGGTCCATTTTATCAGAATTTCTTCGTTACGTGGGTATATGATATGTGATAAAAAACACTTTTATGCGTTTATACTTTTATAAGTACTTTGTACTACATGTGTACACTCTGTTGCCCCCCCCCCTCTAGGACCAAATTGGGTCCCGTTAGGGGTTAGAGGGTTGTGCTTGCATCACAAAGAGATCAAAGTTTCATCACCTGGGTCATCACAGTAATCGTCCCGAAACAAATAATTGTTGATTTTAGAAACAAGGAGGCGAAGGCACACACCCCAGCAGTGGCTCTGCAGTGAGTGATTAATTAATGATGTTCTGAGCAGTCTTAAGGGGAGTAAATGATGGTCCCTAAGTGGTAAAGACTTACCTTGAACTGTATTGTCGACAGTGTGGACATGTATGGCAGTATGCCACACAATTTGACGAAGATCGAGAGAACAAAAAGGAAGAAAACGTTGACACTGAGAACATACTGACTAAAAAGGAAAACAGACAAATAAACACCTAACGAGCCATCCAGTATCACTCCTAACTCAGATAGCTCCGCTTGGTCAGGGCCCTACGCTTCAAACTATGACGCCCTAGGTACCCCTCTAGCGTCAGATTTGAACGTGTCACCAACGGCGTGTCAGTTTTCTCGCTCACAGGAACCTTTTGTGTTCAGAGGAAACATACAGTTTCCACTCGTTACATGTACACAGCAGTGGTGGGCTGTCAGGGCCAGCAAGGCCTTCTCTGCTGGCCTAAACAGAATCACAAAGTTATAGCTATCTTATAATTTAATAATTTTTCATAAATACACTACATGTATTTTAATTTTTTCCCATTAGCTTATTATCTCATTGCACAGCTACTGTCTTCCTCAGTTGCTCTGCTTCCAGTGCAGCTTGTTTTAAGTAGAGCTTTTATCCAATCAGATTTCACCTCAGTGTGTCTAGGTAAGAAGAGAGGCCCCAGGCCTGCAGACTCACCAGTGAACCCCTTTGCAGTTTAAGTAAATGGGGACAATATTGTTGATTGTCATAGTCTTCAACCAATCAGATCAAATGGGTTTAGCATCCTCCTATTCTGAAAAAAGAAGGCAATTCAGAAGTGCCTTCAACTTGCATGCCTGCATTGTATAAATGGGTATGAATGGTAGAATAGTTCTAATGAGCAGTGGCACCTTGCATGGTACCCCTATCATCAGTGTATGAATGGGTGTGAATGGGTGAATGATGACATGTAGTGTTAAAGAGCTTTGAGTGTCAGAAGACTAGAAAAGAGAAATACAAGTACAGTCCATCTACCAATTAAATGAGTTTATGGTCTCAATCTCTTCTTTCAAGTCTTCTTCAATACAGCATGATGTTCATTTTGTAAATTATGGTCCATTTAGAGTCAAATTGACCATAAAGGTCAAAGGGTATGCTTTAGGACGGGGCTACACAGTGATTGACAGGTGACTCCCATGGCGTTGTCCAGTCTGGGAGTTGTCTATGTTTTAGAACTTTAACCTTTTCACAGTTTACAGTTCATGAAAGTTCATTGTAATATTTTGGTTGCCCTAAATATGTCTTGTTCACAGTTTGGTTGTAGTTAGCTTCATCGTCTCGTGTCACTTCTGGTTGCAAAAACAAAAAGATGGCGACAGCCAAAACCCACGGAGAACTCTCAGTTTAGCAATCCCGTTAGCTTTGTCAGTAAAAGGGCAATTATTTCATACAGTTTAATCTAAAACCGTGTTACCATCGACTCCTGTGTCATAACTATCTGCAGTTCTCTTTTGTGGGGCAGCTCATCCTCTAAGGTCAAAGTGGATGTTGCAACATAGCAAATAAGCTACAATATCTTTCTATATATTTCAGTCTCTCCAGCTCTCTGTCCCCTTAAACATGACTATAAAGATGGTTGACTATTGGTCAGCAGGAACAAATTTGTGGATCAATGTTCACCAAAGTTGAATATTTGAAAATATTTTCTTGACCAGCAAATCCAATAAAAACGAATTCATTTTTCCATATTTTCTTTGTCCATTTAAGTGCTGGTGTGACCGGGCCTTTAAGCAGTGACGTCTTAATTGTCACAAGTATGTTAGGGTTTTCCTTAAATAAAGCCAATTTTCATTTTTATCATTATCTAGATCAGAGGTAGCCAACACGGTGCACCTGGTCGCCCGCATGGACCACGTGAGTTGCCAGCAAGGCATATTCTCAAAATAGCACTTGTCACCATGGAGCTCCGTCTAAAAATGTTACTTAATGTTCTTTTTTAATAAATAGTCTGAATGGCCGGCGCTTCCCGTTGGAGCTGGACGTATGGCCCCAGCCACCGCGAGCGCACCCCTTCGTCAGGTCCGTCAGTCCTCGGAACAGGCCACGGGGCAACAACTCGTGGGTGGCGGGGGTAGAGGCGAGGCAACGCAATCCGACCGAAAAGGCTCAGACTAGAGGTTTGAACGCGGGCGCCCGAAGACGCTCGCGCACCTCGGATCCCCCCCTCGACTATAGACAAGACTTTTTACTAGTTTCTTCGTGGAGAAAAAGGTTCCATTAGAAAAGCTGGTGTCGGTGACAACAGACGGGGCTCCCGCCATGACGGGTCGGCATGCAGGCTTTATTGCGCAATGCAAAGGTGACCCAGACTTCCCAAAAGTTGGTGATTAGTACTAATGTAATAGGATTCATTTAAAAATGTGAGTTGATTTTTTTTATTTTACATAACTGATAATTTGTGTAAACATGGGACAGAGTTCATGATTTGTTCAAAAATGTTACAACGGTAGTGGTTAGTAAACGAGACATGATTTGAAGATATGACAGTTAATGATTTCCTAAAAAAATGTTAGAAGTAATGGTAGAAAGGTTATGGAGACCATCTGACTTACTGCAACAACTTGTGTTAAATAGCCAATTGTCTGTTAGTCAAGATTACCGACTTCCAAGTCCAATTACAAGTTATATATATTTTTTAGGAACTTTCAGTTGATTTGAAATTTAATATTTTGTGTTGGTCTCATGTGAGGTCCAATGCAGTGTTGTTTAGTTGTTGGATATTATATACACTTTAATTGTGCAAATTCCTAAACTAATTTGCAATTAATAAAAAATACGTTCAACTAATTTCTACTGAGTAAATCTGGGGCTTTTGTGGTCCTTGCAGTTTCCTTTTCCTGGTTAGTAATCCAGCCTTGACAGACAGAAAGAAAAGAAGAAATACAGACATCCAGCATGCGTAACAAACAAAGGACACAACAGAATGCTACAACAAGACAAATAAAAGACTACAAAGGACAAAGAAGAAGAGGGAATGAAGAGGGAGGGGATGGGGGTTTATGTCTTTATCTCATTGTGTGCATTCATTACGTATGAATACGTTTACACACAGCTCAGTCCCCAGTGGTGGAGGGTGCATCTTCTCCAATGTGTGCTTGAGAGGGAACATAAAAATATATTGTCATGTAGCTCACTATAAATATCATCCGTAGTGTTCAACAGCCTTGGTCTTAGTCTATGTAATCCTACAAAGTAATATGTTTAATATGTCAGAATCCCTAGAGCCTATGCAACAAGAAACCCTTCTCCGTGACTATGCTATATTAAAGGGAAAATAATCCAGGCTCAAACTGGGTTCTCTGTTGAGCTCAGTCTGCTTTATAAACAACTCCCCTTTGCTCAGGCTGCATACCACAGGACCCAAAGATTATTTGTGATGTCACTCATGAGATGGAACGTGGACAATAATTTGGAGGCAGACTAGAAAGTCATGGCACGCTTGCACAAAGGATGTTGTGTTTTTATCAAACTCCAAAGCTCCTTTAGATAACCACACCCAGAGCGCTGCAAATGTGGGTTTTCAACCCGGTCTCAAATACCGATGGCTGCCCCTCTGTATCTGATACTGATGCACCAGGCTTTCAATAACTCCATTGTAAACCCACCGCAATCCTTATTAGATGACCAGAGCAACTGATGTAGTATAAAGAATGGGATAGACCACATCAGTCGAGAGGGAAACACAAAGCGACTACTGTTTGAGCCGCCTGCAAAACTAAAAGTAAACACCGACAGTTTGTCGTGACGCGTTAGCCACATGAGTCATTAGGGTCTTTAATCATGTTAGTGAAATAAATCGCTAGTCACATGACTCGTCTGTCACTCGCTAGTGAGTGTAGTAGTGAGTCGGTATTGACGTGAATGGTTAGTCAGTCAATTGAACGTCAACCACATTCTTTTACTAAACCTAACTAAGTGGCTTTGTTGGCCAAACTGAATTTGCTTCAAAGACGGAAGTTTATTTCGAAAAGGCAGTATGCGTGTAACAAGTGGGAACTGAGAGGCCGTCCATGCCACGTCTAAAACTGATGCTAGAGGATAGAGCGTCTTACCTTGAAGCTTAGGACCACTGGCCGTCAGTATTTGACAAGCTGGGAGTAGAATGTGTTTGGGTTTTCTGTCGTCTGCCACTCTTCATCTGAGAGTTTTATCCAAGCCAGTCAAGCCAATCAATGGCAGAACAAATAAGGACTGAAGGTAAAAGGAGACAGATGATGGTTAGATCAAAGATTACCCAAAATCTCTCATAAACAAAATCTGAATTGTGTTTATATGAATCTGGGCACACTTCCACACTCAAAACGTTGTTTACCTCTAATTAGATTGCATTTGTATTACAGATCTAACATGTTCTGCCTGGATTAACAATAACGTCTCCCTAGGCAATGCCACAGCAACCACAAAGTCTCACTCACTGTGAGTGGAGCAGTTTGAGAATTTCTCCTGTGATGGCACCTGCCAGAAACACTTAAAGGGAAACTATGGTATATTATTGTAACCCTGTAGAGAATTGGGTTCTGTCAAATCATTTCATTTTTTATATTTTTCCAATGTTGTTTTCTGTTTGCTTAACATGTGTCAGCTAGAGTAATTTAGCTCAGACTTGGTACTGGTGAGTTAGCTGATCTGGGCTTGCGGTGAGAGTGAACCAAATTAGTGCATTAATTAAACTGTTCAGTGGTTCTCAAAGACAAAACATGTCCAAACTGTCCCTATTAAATTCTCTAAGACAACATGCTGCTAATACTGGAATATTGGTGTCTTTATCAATAAACAGACTTATTCCATGATCATGAACAATGTAACCAACCATCCCAATGCTCCCTCACAATGGCAATAATTGAAATTAATCTTATGCATGTTTGATCATATTTTCAGTGTGATTCAGTAGCATCAGTGATAAGTGTACCTCTGTGTACTGTGGGTAGATATGCATACAAATTGGATTGGACAACAACAACTCTATATGGTCTATTATATTTTTCATAAAATGATATACACTTAGCACTAAGACCCCCAGACTGGTTCTGCGTCCAGGTGCTGCTATTAATTATGCGTCTGTTCCTCTTTCTGCTGCAGCAAAGGCACATCTGTTTCTTACAGCAATGCAATGTCAATTTGAGTTAATCCTTGCTTTTAGTTCATGCGCACATTGAAAAACAAGACAACAAAATAAGGATAAAAATATACACAGACAGAAGTGTAGAAAAAGAACAAATTGGCCCAGGTGAGATTAAATACTCCAGGGGATAATGAAGACTTTTCCAAATAAACAAACAGCACAACAAAACGAGAGCTAATATTAAAATGAAGGTGACAAATGTAGACACAAGACAACCCATTTGTTTAATGAGGAAAGGTTTCTTAAGTTAATGCGCAAAAACCTTTTGGTTATATTGGGTTCTGAAAAAAGATGTAAAACTAAAAAGCTCCAAAGAAACTGTGTGTGCGTGTGTGTTTGTGTGAGTGTGTAGTGGACCCTTCACCACCTACTGATTCACCAATGTATCCATTGAGTGTCTAAGAGGTGGGTGTCTGACAGTCTGCGGCCATGGCTGACTGAGCTCCGCCATTGATCCTCACTCTACTCCTGACCAGCCCTGGCACATTCTAATCTATTCTAGACACACACACACACACACACACACACACACACACACACACACACACCTACACACACACACACACACACTGGGATGGACAAGTAGTGCATGTGAGTGTATTTTCTGTGCGTGTGTGAGACAGAGAGCTGAGGAACCAGCCGTTTGTCTGGGCTCACAGACAGCCTGGCACGATTACAGGACCTCTTCACCTCTAATGACTTGACTTTGACTTTCTTCTTGAGGAATTGGATCAGACACCTGTCAATCATCCTGCAGGAGGTAAAACCCACCAGCCCTCCCACACAAGCTGTTCACCGTGTTCACAGGCAGGACCTGAGAAAAGGTTATGGCTCGAAAAGATCCAACTTCTATAAATATGGTGTGACGTTCTTGTTGAAATCGGAGCGACTCAGGGGAAAAAACTAACTTGGAAGGGATCAGTATTCTGTGGTGGGATGTGGTATGCTGATTTTCACTTTTCAATTGAACTTTATATGACAATATAATACTGCTGCCTCAAAAGATTTGGCTCGCTTGAAGTTGGAGCTCTGACACAAAATGGACAGCTCAGCGCTCAGCAGCAGGTCCTCCTCTGGTCAGAAGTGGAGCTTCGCCACGCTGCTGCGGCCCACTTCTAGCCATCACAGACACCATGCTGTTGGAGGTCCAGAACAGTTTGCTGAGTCTGCTAGAGGGAAGGGAGGCACAGGAGAACCAGAACCAGGACTAAGTGGGGCAGACCGTCAGAGTCTGCTGCAGTAAAATCAGAGGTTGCTTCCGATCCTTTTTAGCCGTAACACTGAGAAAAGAGCAAGCAAAGCAAAGTGTTCAGGTCACATTACACTTCATTCCTGCAAATATGCACTTTGCTCATATCACCCTTGTTCAATTTTGCCCTGGGAGTTTGAACGGTCTTGTACAATATTACACTACCAGACAGTTTCTGATGTCAATATTACCCCCATTGAAACAGCGACATCAAATCCTATTTTGGTGCTGAGTATATGTTAATGCACCTTTTTGACCAAATGGTCACAGGTACATTTCCACCGCTAACTGGAGGACATTGCTCTTCATACTCACGGCAAAACAACAACACAGGGTGAATTATTGCTGGTGATGTTACTTTGATTTAATGTAACTAGGGCGGTGCCCGTTTGGGTGTGCCTGGAGTGGGCAGCAATGTTGTGAACTGCTCATCGCTCGTGGACTCCTGGGAAAGGAAGAAGAGTTTGGTTGTAACAATAGAATATCCAGCAACCAGCACCAAAAGTGAACTGCAGTCAATGAGTCAATGAGCCTGTAAAAGGGCTGCTACAGATAGACGGACAGACAAACAGACATAAAAAGATTCCTTGTTTTATAGTTAGATGAACGGATGCAATGGATACATTCAGATGTGTCAATGAAAACATCAGAATTCTTGTCTCCAAGGTAGCGACAATCTGCTGAGTGTTTTATGGTCTATTTTTGCCTTAGTGCACTGAAAGACAACTTGGCCCTTATAGTTCTGAATGGGAAGTACAGAGAGTACTACCCACTTTGTTGGGGCCTATTCTCATATCCTACATCACTCTGTATTTGCTATTTAGTGCACTTCGTTTATGTTCCAACCTTTCATTTCACTGTCTGAATCTCCAGTGTAATATATAGTGCTAAAGAGTTTCTACAGTCAAACACTACAAAATAGTGTACCTGGCATGTACAATACTATCTGCTAAAATCCCATGGTGCAATGCTTTACCTTGATACATGTGAAAATTGCAGTCTTTATTGTATAGAAAATAGTGAAGGAGTGAACAAGGGAGTGAGTATGGATACCATATAAATGTGGTCCTGTGATATCTGCGCTCCTGGAAAAGTTCCTGATGTGTAATACCCACCGAACATTTTGCATGCATAAATCTGCTGATACTTTGTTTTTGGATCTCTTTCTTTTTTTTAAGTTGGGACCTAAATATGAACTGACAGTGATGTTGACAGGATGTGGATGGACAGAACAATCTCAAAAGACCTTCTTTATGGTTCCTAATCTGGTTCTGGTGTATGTCTCTGGTATTCTGGTATGTGGTGAAGTCTTGTTCTCAATGCTAATGCTGGTTCAGCTGCTGTCAATGCAAAGGTTATAATGGATAATGTGACCGTGAATGTAACATTTCTGAATGTATGAATGTTGTATGATGAGAATGTGCTGTTGTTAGCATTAACATTTGTAATAATCAAGCTTAAGCACACAAACACATGTTTCCATTTATACCAAACATGAATGAAAGTAGAGTTATAGAATAAACAAATCAAGCACATGGAATGAGACTAAAGCATGTTTAACAATGTGTATTATGTACACATTGTTAAACATGTACCTGGCTGATATATTATGTATATCATCCAGGTATACTATGAGTGTCTGTAAAGGTGTGTTCTAAGAAGTGATTTAAGAGATTACAGTGATATCTATTGCTTATCTTGGCATTGAACTCCCACTTCCCATTCAGATCTTGTCCCAGAGGAGATCAATCATTTCATGAGCTGTAATGCAGTCCAACAATAACATCTGCCTCATGTTATTACTTGCAAGGAGAATGAGACTAATTTCGATACACATGAGTGTAGAAAGCTGGAGAAAACATATACACACAATTTTTTTTAATAGATCCCGGGTGAGGTATAACAAGTAAGATCATTTCTCATGGTGACAGGTGTTGCAGACATTAGCCCAGCATAACCCAGTTTAAATATGAATTTCAATAGGCTCTCTGGGAGGTGCAACGTGACCCGCTTGTGTACACTCATACATATACATAGTATGCATCAAAGAGGAGTCGGGAGAGAGACACTGAGGCACAGGGAGAGAGAGATGATCCTAACCTTACAGGGCTCATAACTCAAATCACAACAGCTACTTATAGGCCCAAACTTTGTGTTTGATAGTAATGTATGCAGGCGGGGACAGGAGGAGTGGAGACTAATCCACCGGCTGATTTATGTGTCAGGCACTCTCGCAACGCCGCTGTTAAAGGGGCACTCCACCAATTTTACAGGTCAAAGTCAATTTGCTCGTTACTCCCAGCCTGCAGTGGAATAATTGTGGCTCTATCTCTCATGTCTGAGAAAATAACCGTGATGTCATCACGATTATTTTTTTGACAGCTAATTTATAACAGAGAGCTTCACTACAAAGTGGGTGCAGTTTGAAAGATCGCTAGGCATTTCACAGGGAGGGGCTAAAAAACACTGTGGTTGCATTGTGGGAAATGTAGGATCCAAAATGAACATATCTCAGTCTGGGCTGCTTCCACTCTATTTTTTAGAGTGCAATACTAAATTGCAGCTCTGCCTTGTTATACAGTGGCAATACAGGTTCGAAGCGTTTGTGAACTCCATTGACTAAAACTGTGGCGAAGTGGAGAGCAGGGCCGTCCTTTAGTAATCAGAGGATTAGTGGTTCGATCCCCGGCTCAGGCTTCACTAGTCTCATGTTGATGTGTCCTTGCACAAGACACTTAACCCCAAATTTGCTCCTGTAGCTGTGCCTACTGTGTAGAAATGTGATAGAATCTGAATTGTAAGTCGCTTTGGATAAAAGCGTCTGCTAAATGACTGTAATGTAAAACATATCAAGTGCACTACTTTTGAAAGAAGAGCACAGGATGGATGTGAAGGATACGTATTCAATAGCAGGGCCATCCTTCAATCAGAGGATCGGCGGTTCGATCCCCGGCTCCGGCTCTGCTAGTCTCATGTTGATGTGTCCTTGAGCAAGACACTTAACCCCAAAATTGCTCCTGTAGCTGTGCCTACTGTGTAGAAATGTGATAGAATCTGAATTGTAAGTCGCTTTGGATAAAAGCGTCTGCTAAATGACTGTAATGTAATTCAATATGTTCTATATTATTTTTTATTGCCATTTGTGATGACGATGATGAAAAGACCCAAAGTCAGATATAATTTCTGCCTCTGTGCTAAAGAGATCTCGTTGTCCAAAAACTATTAAAACAGTGGACCACACTGTTGCCCAGGGTGACATGTTCCTTCATTAACACACACACACACACACACACACACACACACACACACACACACACACACACACACACACACACACACACACACACACACACACACACACACACACACACACACACACTACAAACTACACACTGTAGTTCATTTTGACTCAATCCCACCAACACATTCTCATCCCAACTCGTTGCATACTGACGCTTTGTCAGACTCCGCTCAGCGCACATCAGCAATGTTTGGGGCACTTGGACTCTAGTGTTTACTCTTGAAGTGCAGTTTGTTGTGTACTGAAATAACTGAAACAAAGTCTACAGTAAGGAAGATATGGTATGGTTTGTTTGAAATGACGGCATAAATAGAGGGCAAAAATCTGGGAGTGGGAGTCTTCCCACTGTGGCCCCTGACACAACTTTCCAGAACTAAGTGACGTCAGCATGCATTCTGCTCTACAAAACCAGTCCTTTGTAAATCTTCTTTATATTCCTAGACTGCCATTGAGAGTTTCTGAAAACTGCAGATTTTCTGTCTTGATTTACACCTCTCATTATTCCATGTTTTAGAAATTCCATGAGCAACGGGAAACCTGGCGAAGTGAGTGCAGCGTAAGCGGAGGAGAGAGGAGGAGGAAAAAAACAAAGCCAGGCCTGTGCAGCAAGCAGTGATAGCATCAACGCCCCAGTCAAAGAACCGTTGTGTCTCCCTCGACTCTCAGAAGCCCAGCCAGCGAGAGAGAGAGATAGAGAGAGAGTGATGGAGCAGAGAAGGGACAGAGAGAGAGAGAGATGGACCAAACAAAACACAGAGCGCAGAGAGATGAGACAGAGTGAGTCCAGACTCTGTGCACTCTGACATGGTTGTGATGACATATAGACCCCATCAATTATCATTTCATTTGAATGTGATCTCAGCTGTTTGGCGCCCAAATTGACGAGCAGTCTACATCTCTGCTATGGAGAATACAGCAGCTACGTAGCTTATAAGCTAATGTTAGCCATGAAACATTTATCAAACAGCCATTGGTGGAATAAGTATAAATAGTAATGGTATCATGTAAAAATACTTCATTACAAGTAAAAGTCCTCTGGTCCTCCGGGCCAGACAGTTAAACAAGGAACCAAAAGTCATTATGACGCTCTCTAAAGTGGAGGGGAGCTGCAGATTCAGGTGATTCTCTCGAGGTTCATCTTTAGAAGAGACTTCTTTTACATTGCTTTTTTCCATTTTGGCATTTGATACATTGTTCTTCTAAAAATAATTAGCCAGGTATACTTAAACCTGCATTCATTTATTTTTTGGGCCACCTCGAGAAGGCAGAACATAATCCCCCAACATTCACTCTCTTTTTAGCTCTGTTTTGGTCTCCACCGACCCCTGAGGGAAATATGGCTCTTTGCTGCTAAATGCTCCACTCTGTTCACCAGCTAGTCTCTAACGTTGCTGTTTGCTGCCATTTTTTTTTTATCTGAAAAATGTCTGCCTGGAGTTTGTGGGCTATAAAACCAAAACAATAGCTCTGTAGAGCTGAGTGGAAATGCAGAGCCAGATGCATATTCTCTGTTGGTTTGTCACCATGGCTAACTCCATTCACATTACACATTGCCATTTGATGACAGTCCTGGCTATCTATTGTAGCTGTATGTTGTTTGTGACTTATTCCCTGGAGATTTTAGCCAATGGGATAAGCAAATCAGACAATGGAGATTCTGAGGATTTACAGAATTGATTTTGAGATGGGAGAAATAAAATTGCAATTCAGTGGACTATTGATCCCTTTGCTTTCTGCTTCACTTCCTTATAGTTTGACAGAATTGTTTTGTCAAACAAAACATAGAAAGACAAAAGAAAATATGAATGATTTACTATTTGCCCATCGTAGTTTATTTGGTATATGGGCATACAGGCTAAAACTAGGTGGGTGGTTAAAAACATTACGGTGTAAGGCCTGGCACTCTCTGAAATGTCCACACAGTTGCCAAGAAAATTCTGCGAGTATTTTCTATCCTCCTGCAGACAGAACAATCCTTTTTGAAGCAGGAATTAGCCATCAGTATCTTAATTGTTTTGCCTCAGCTTGAGTCACTGTGCTGGCGAACAAAAGGAGCTCCAGTTGAGTATCTGTCATCTTTGACGCTGGCAGACAAAGAAACCTGTTTATCCCCATCAAAATGTGTGCTCTGTGCAAAACCAATTAAATGTCCATTTACTCAATTGCACCAACAATGTATACCCACACATAATGCATGCACACACACACAGGACAATTTGCTTACATTTCCTGTCCAGTCACATTGGGAAAGCATTTAATAATTCATACTTAAAGGGGAATCCCATACTTATCCCATACCATCCTCTCTCAAGGGCCTTCTTTCAGCCATTTGCTGCCACTTCAACCTGACTTGGTAGGAAATGAAATATTTAGCCTCACAAACAGTAAACAAGATGTTATCAAATCATTTACAAATCAATTTAGTAAAACAGGATATCATTTGATGACTTTGGGTATTCAGCACTCAAATGTCGCTCAAATTCCTGCAACCAAATCTTGAAAATCCCGTCTTTGTCGACCAGACAAAGTTATTGGCACATTTTTCCCAACGAGACAGTGCCTGATCCATTTTGGCCACAGTGTTAACCCTGATATAACGTCTGTATTCTTACCTGGCTCCACAGGGCTCAGAGGGACAATAAGGAGAAGAGTAATCCTTGTAATTAACTTTAAGCTGAGAGGAACTCCAGTAAAGAGGTCTACATCTCTGGGCTCTGTCATTCCATCAAACACAGTATCACATATTTTTGTGAGCCGAGGCGAAAGCGTGCATGCACCCAAGTGGGATTGTCGTGGTCTCCCACATATGTCCTCTCATATATCAAGGTTTTACGGCATATAACCCCATCCTTATGTGCTGTATGTGTGTGTGTGTGTGTGTGGGGGGGGGGGGATTCCCACCATATCCAAAAAGATATTGATCATGCCAATTTAAATTTCTGCCTTCTACAATATTTGTGCATGGCACCTCTATGGTTAAGCAGCTATAATTGATATTTGTACAATACAATGTGACAATGTGAAACGGGTCTCTCCTGGTGATTAACGTAGAGATAGTTTTCTTCCATTTGTGCATTTACAGACAAGGTGGCAACTATATATATATATATATATATATATATATATATATATATATATATACACATACACATTAAAAGCCAGTGAAAACAAACAAAGCGACCCACATACCTAAACCAGAACTGCTGGATGTGTAAATACACAATTGTTTGCTATTTATTTCGACATATCAACTTATGCTTATGCTTACTAGCCAGTTTAACCAAGGTTTTTTTTAGCCACAGCGTATCAGTTTACGCTATCCTAACACACACACAAAAAGGAAGTTTATAGTAAAACAGTTTCTTAACACTTAACACTCAAAAGTTTACTTTCTCCATTGTTCTTCAATGTCAGGTCTACGACAAACTGGTTTCTGGCAGGGATTAACCTGATTTCCCCACCTTAATCTTGTATCTAGAAAGCAGATTTCTTGATAAAAGTATGTTTTCTAATAAAAAATAAAAAGACTTCAGGCAGGGACAGTTTGTCTGGAACAGCAGAGTGGCGTGATGAGACATAGCACACATAGAGATATATTATGTTATTCAGGTTTTAGACGTCTAGACATGCAAAGACACAAAAGAAAAACAGTAAGCAGAATCTTGCTAAATGAATCAAGCCATGGTTTCAGAAAACACCATTTCTTGTGTAAGTGAGGATTTAGTTTCCCATAGAGAGGGATTTCAGAGGTGAAAACCTTTATTAACTGGCTGGAGTCGAAATCTCAGTAAACAATAAAGATCATCAAAATGACATGTATTTATTTGAGAACAGATTGCAGATTGGTACTTGGACTCCCAGAACATGAATAGATAACTTTCTCTAGGTTGTGTTGGTGCAATGTCGACTAGAACAAAGAAACAAAGCATAACAATAAGGAGGGAAATAATGCCTATGCACAACCATCAGTGCAGACGTGAATTGCTCGGAGATGATATACATTCATCTGAAGAGGTAAGGGTGTGTGGGTGTATGTAAATGTCTGCAGGCAGATGAACCCTGGAGAGAATTTATTGTTTGCACAGTATGACCATATGCTTTCCCTCATTTAATGGGCTTTTCTGTGTAGCTGCATCCGTATTTATACATCTCTACTAATAATATGCACCTTATGTATGCATAGAGACACTCCCACAGAGATAAAGGCACGCACATGCAAAATCCACACCTGCAAATAACATACAGAATTGATCCGATACACACATATGCTGTCTGTGTGTGTGTTGATGTCTTAGTACGTCAGCCTTACTGAGCGTGTGTGCGGTTTCCTGGCCCGTGTTTACGTGTGTGCGGTTGAAGTGTAAAGTGGGGGTTTATACGAGTGGTTCTGTGCCGTAGGAGTAAGTTGATGCTGGTGGACAGATAAGGGTCTCTTTAGACAAAGACCCCCTTTGTGTGCTAGGACCGCTCTCAGCCGCTGCAAGACGATCTGCCGCAGCCCCCTGGAGCATGAAAAGCCTGCCGTGTCCCAAACCGAGCGAAACAAAGTGGCTCCAGACCCTCTAACAAGATCCAGGAGTCACTTTGGTCCGCTTGGGGCCAGGGATGGGCTGGGAGGACAGGACGTGTGAAGGACTTCCCTACAGTAGGAGGGCAGAGGACAAAGAAAGGTTGGCGCTTTTTGGTTGGTTGGTCAGCCGGTTCTGTCACTGTGGTCTAAAACATATCTCAATATCTTATTGGATGGCTGATCATAACATTTTGTTGAGATGGCCCCCAGAGGAAGAATCCTAAGGACCTTGGTGATGCCCTGGTCTTACCTGTAGAAACACCAACAGGTTGAAATGTTTGGCTTTTAAAACACTGTTCTGTAAGATCTGATGGTAATGCATCTCCCGTTTTCCTGAACATCTCTATTCTGATGGCATTGCCGTGTTCAGTAAGTGCTGTCGGTATGGTCCCCTTAAAGGGGCCCTCTGATCTTCCATTATGCTTTGTTCATTTGCGGAACTTGGTAGATCAAAAAAATAAATATAAATAAAACACTGAATTGTGCGGGTTTTTGCAGCCGCGTGGCATTCACTCTCCCTGTATGCTGAAGTGATGTTGGTGTTGTGGATTACTGCCTTGCATGACCTGTAGTTGGTGCTCAGTGGTAAACTAGTAGAATCGGTCGGTAACCCCGAGCTGGGAGTAATGATCCTGAAGTGGATGTTTTATGAACATTCGGCTATTCTGTTCAAAAAGAGATCTGACGGTAGACCAGAGAACCTAGAGTGGATTTAGAGTGGGCAAGTACAATTAAAATATCTCTTGTAAAATTATCATACAGTTGTATTGACCAAATAGACAGCGTACATAATGAATTGAATTTACATGATGCTTTGCTCTCTTTGAACTTACTTTGCTGCTCTTCTTCGTTACAGAGCACAGGTCCTCTACAATGCTCTTCCATCTATCTCATGTGGGCTGGTATGTTGCCTGTGCTTTGTTATAGGTCACTTAATGCAAAAAATGGAGGAAGTTATGAAACGTTATTAATAAATACTACGAAAATATGTCTGTTTTACAAGAAATCTCTTCATGCAAATTACTTTTTATTTGTTAGATTGGGAACTCAAGATAATGAACTTTAACAGTAAATTTAAACTGAAAAGAAACGTGTCCCAAACATCCTAAACTGAACAAACTAGACCAGGTGAATCTCGTCGAGATGGATGGAGTCTGCAGGGAACTCATCAAACTACAACTTCAACCTCAAATGAGGCTGTGCATGTCTATATCAGTGATGCTTTTATGCAGTTACCAGTCATTATCCAGTACCGTCATATTGCCATACTTTGGATCATGGTCCTGTCAATGGCTGCTCAGCTATCTTCTTAGTGACTTTAAAGTGTAAGGTTAACAAAAAATGTAACTAAGAAAGGTTCCCACCATTAAAGTCACAGTGAAATGGCAGTCAGAACGTCTTTAGCTTCTGTAATGTATAGGATTTTGTTACAAGAGGGAATTGAGTAAATAAACAGATCCAACCACAATTGATTGGATGAATGTATGAATGTATGATTTTAAAGTTAGAAAAAAACAATATTTAACAAGAGATTGATGAAAAGGGACACAGGATTAGGATGGAAAACATAGCTTTCATTTGACTTTGTTATTAAAGTCAATACAAACCATTTCAAATCATGAAGACATACTTTTAATTATTATAAACTGTGTTTTACTATAACATTATTCCTTTTCTGCATATACATCGGCCTCACTTATGGGTCTTTACAAAATTCATTTCAAAGCCGACTGACAGCTGATCCAGCTGTGATCAGCTGATCCTCCATCATCAGAAACAGACGTCGCTTCACGTGACGCTTCAGAGGAAAGGATGTCTCATGTCTCTTAAAACATATTTCCTCATTTCCTCTCTCCTCGCATGGTTTCCTCCATGCATCCCTGGTGGGAGGGACTAAGACGCAAGGAAAGGACCCAAGTGAGGGACACGGGGATGCAATTAAGAGACTTGGGATGTACCCTCAATCTTCCTTTATCGACTGACAGCAACTTTGAAACGCCCGGAATGATTTTAGTGACACACAGGACGTAGCTGTTACGTATTTCAATGTGGATTTACCGGGAAAATAAATATATCGATGAAAAACAGCAAAGGTAAGACAAATTTTGCAACTATTGTTTGATGAAGCGATTTCTGTTGTTGGTGTTCTTTGGCTCATATCTTGCTGCTGCTTTGTTGTAGCTGGATTTGATGTATATGTTCGGAATCTGTGGAGTGTCTGCTTTCTTTTGAGATATCGTGTGTGCGTATTGCATAAAATAACATAGCGGTAGAGCCAGAAATGTGGCGAGGTGGTTGCCTAGGTGGCGCTATATGGATTTTGATATTTGGTAATTCATTAGTTGGTTGTATAAGTTGTGTTTGGAGCATGTAAAAACTGCTTAAATATTCTTGTAGCCCAGGTTCTGATGTTGCACATCATTATATTCGTTTGTGATAAGTGCATTGTTAGACACGCTGTATGCTAAACTTTCTCCCCAGCCCCCGAAAAAGGGGGCGCTCGGGCTTAATACCATCACAAGGGCCCAAGAATAATCATTTGGGACCTTATACTCTCTGAGCCTTAGGCATGTTTTATTTTTATCTGACTTTCCTGAAAGGATTTAATCTGGACCGATGGATGGGAATGTGGACTTCGGGTCTCTGCTTTTTTTGGTACAAGATTTTGTAGCAAAGCCGGAAAATACATTAAAGCAAGTTAAGTGTACTGACTTATGGTGTAGTCACCTGCTTTCAATGGAATTGTCATGAGGCTCATACAGCAAAAGCCCTTATTGAAGCCTGCAAATGCAGGGAAGCATTAAGCCTCGCATAAACACTCTCACGTGCACACAAAAAGACAACACATACACACATGCCCCCTCGCTGATATTTCGATGGACTTGAATAAAAGCATGGAATCAGATGCACATGTGGACCCACACACATGTGTTGTAACCACACATGTGGTGATACATTCAGACACAAAAGGAATACATGTGTATAAATACACATGCAAGCATTAATAAGACACTTGGACAAATGAGTGCTCTTTCAGCTATGCTGAAACAAATAAATAGTGTCCATGCAATGGGTCAAGGTCTGGATCAAAGTCTCTGGTATGTGTGTGTGTGTGTGTGTGTGTGTGTGTGTGTGTGTGTGTGTGTGTGTGTGTGTGTGCACAACCAATGAAGCGTGGTGGCTGTGGAAAGCTATGCTGCTAGGGGTGTTCTGCTACCGCCCACTGCCCTGATCTCTCTTCAAACTTTGCCGTCAAACAGCCTCTCAGCAGCAAAACACAGCAGTGTGACTTTGTTCTTGAGAGAGAGAGAGAGAGAGTTGGAGAAAGACAAAGACAAAGTGAGACAAAGAAAGTAAAAAAGAGAGGTCGGGGAGGGAGAAGGAGAGAGGAAGGAAATAAACCAGCTTGCAGGTTTTCAGAGGCACTGACTGTCACCATCTGTGTGTGTGTGTATTATTGCTTGCTGGCAGTATGTGTGTGTATGTGGCTGCGTGGGAATGTGTGGGCCATCGACCAATAAAAGTTATTAAGTTGATTGAATATATAAATTAAAATAAAGAATGATTTCTCTGCAATGAGATGGTGCAGGGTGAATATGAAGGCAGACACGCAGGAAACAGAAAGGACACCAGTAAAGACATAAATCCATCAAAGATGATGTCAGTACAGATGTACATGATTGGCTAATTATCCTAATTATTCTCTTTAAGAAGCTTCAATGCTGCTATAATATTTGCTAAAACATTTGCTAAAATAATGCTCTGAATCCAGTATGTTGCACCTTTAAAGAAGCAGTGTGTAGAATACAGGGGGTTATTGGCAGAAACGGAATAGAATACCAATTACTGTTTCATTAGTATATAATTACCAGAAAATATGAATTTTTGTGTTTTCGTTAGCTTAGAGTGAGCCCTTCATATCTACATAGGGGGTTGGTTCTTTTCATGAGGTCCGCCATGTTGCACCCCTATGTTCCTACAGTAGCCCAGAACGGACAAACCAAACACTGCCTCTACAGAGGACCTTTTGTGTTTTTACGTTACCTGAAGGTCACCTTGGATCTCCTACGCGTTTGGATAGGGAAGGGTGAGCGGGCAATCTGCAGCCTCACCACTAGATAGGGCTGCACAATTAATCGAATTTTAATCGCGATCATGATTTTGGCTGCCACAATTAAATGAGCATGATCGTCGCGATATTGACGTTTAAAATGCTCTGCTACATATCAAATCAAGCGCTTCCTCAACTAACAGTCAGCCAACCACCAGGGGGCGAACGAGATGGGAGGAGTCATGCGCGCACCCTGCAGCGGCAGCCTCAAAAAAAGTTCTGCCTGCAGTGACTCCGGTGTTAGTAGAAGAGGAGAGAGACAACAGAACAGAGAGCAGACGGTCACGGGTGTCGTGCGAAAGGTAAATCGTAAATAGCTGGAATGTAGCACAACATGGAAGTGAAAGCAGTGCTCTGTTGATCTAATTTTGGGTAGAAAGTGTTGATACTATTTTATTTATATTTTCCTTCTACGAGATGCACTGTGATAAGGACCAGTCTGATGCAAAGATTTCTGCATTAGCCAGAATGTAGCACAACAATGGAAGTGGAAGCAGTGTTCTTGTTCATTTAAACGTGAAAGTGCAATAAAAAGATGTTGTCCCTAAAATTAATAAATAATCGTGATTATGATTTTGGCCATAATCGTGCAGCCCTACCACTAGATGCTACTAAATCTGATGAGACGGTATTTTCTCTGTGTCTCTGTCTTCTTTATCTTATGTCAATTGTCTTTGATATTGTCTTTTATCTTTCTGATCTTTCTGATCGAACCAGAAATGCTGATTCAAGATACTACCATATTCAGTCTCTCTCTGGCTAGCTACGTAGTAACTTACTGTAGAAGAAAGTATCTCACCCTGAAGAAGTAGACCGGCTTTGAGGGGAGGGGCATGTGGGGGTTGAAAGAAGAGGACTGGTGTGTCTGGTGTGACTGGGCTGATGTCTTGTGGTGAATTAAAAGACAGACTCTCAAGATGAAAGACTGGCATCTGCAGAGAGGGAGGACAGCTAAAAAAAGGTCAAGGCGCTGGATTGGAACCAGTGTGGGATATCATTGAGAGGCACCCCCTCCACCACTTTTACAGAGGAGTGTCTCAGAGGATGTTACCCAATGATCCTCAGGAGGAACACATTTGATGCTTTGTCCAAGTCACAGAAACATTTTGGGAAATAACCTTTTTTTTTCGGCTCGAGAACTGAGAAGATTAATATGAATCTCATGTCTGGAGTCAGGATGAGGTTAGCCTAGCTTAGCATAAAGACTTGAAGCAGTGGGAAACAGCTTTTATTGCTTTGTAAAAAGTAAAACAAAATTGCCTATGAACACCTTTCACCTGCTTGCTTTTTTCCACAATATGTCTTCTTTCAACCTGTACATGAACATTAACAACACATTTGTGAGTTTTATGTTTACTCGGGAGCTATTTCTTGATAAACAGCAGCATATCCTTCCAACCAGTACATTTTGTAAGGGTCCCTGGCTATAGGTTGAGTAGTCAGATATGGTCGCTGAGCTCCAGTTTTGTGTCTCTGTACAAACACAATGGTAACAATCCTGGCAACCTCACTGTGACAGCAGGTATGAAGTCATTGCACCTGGCTGCTGTTCGCCAAGAAATAGTTCCAGAATGCCATTTTTAAGTGGAAACTGGACATTTATTAACAGAGCTTACATTTACCCATTCATATATACATTCATACACTGATCGCAGAGGCTTCGAGAGCAATTACACTTAATATAAATGGCACTAGACATGCAGAATGGAGTAGCCAGGGGAACAGCCAAATGTCCTTCTTCTTCCTATATGCTAGGCTAACTCTCACTGACTCCAGCTCTGTGAGAGACATGATCTGTGTTGTCAGCAGATTGTGAAAATATACGAAAGAGAAAGAAATATGTGTAAAATAGAATTCAAGTGTGTCTTATTTATACGTCATGAGGTTGCCTGATGGGAAACATCTCATTTCCTGTCATCCTGGTGACGTGGAGAGAAAAACAGACTTTATCGTTCTCCCCTGTAGAGAAGGTCACAGTGGAAATAAGTTTGTGGCTCGTCTCATGTTCTTTGCCCTTGAAGGTTGTGTATCAGGGGTTTCAACCTGTGCACCCACTACTTGCTATTCTAACTTTAAGATCAATAGAATTTAATCTAATTTAATGTATCCTAACCTAATTTACATGGCCACTATCTCGGTCCTGTGTCTGTCTCTCAGTGTGCATCAGGCAAGGTCGTTCATTTCCTTCTATTTCTCTCTCTGAGTGTGTAGCAATAACTTCTCTTTTTCATTTTCACTGTTTCTGTCTAATGCGATCTCTTCACTTTCAACACCTGACCTGTTTACACATAAAGATGAGTCTTAATGTTCATTGGTCAATATAGTGTTTCTCTGATTCTCTAACTACAGTAACTCTGAGTAAGTCTGAGATTTGTTAAAATAAGAGACAAATCATATACAAGTAGGAGTGTGGATCAGAGAACACTCTTTAAATGCATTCTTAAAGGGCTTCTTATGGGACCATAATGAGCTCTGCTACAAAAAAGAACCATTTTATCATGTTTTATTCCACAGTGCGAATACATAAATGAAAACATTTACTTTACTATAACTTTGTTCTATGCCTTTGATCTAACCAGCAAAGAGTCCAGTAATCCTTTCGGGATAAGGCTGCTGATATTCTGTATTTGTCGTAGTCTCAACAAATGCCATGAAAAGACCTAAACCAACAATGGAATGATCCTACTAACACGTAAGGTGCGTGCAGCTTACGAATTCCCACAAAAACGGTGATTAATGAGTGACGAATTAAAAAAAAACATTAATTTCGGTCCACCTTTATTTATCTATCTACTATCTTTGATTATTGATTTGATTTGACCCCCCCGCCTCTGTTTGTTTTTTCTATGTTTTTATTTATTTATTTTCACCCAACACACGTTCAAACCCCCCAACCCCAAATCCTCTACTTCTCTTCCCCTCAAAACACCATGGCACCACGTGACAGACTGGCAAACTGTAACACCACCACTACGTAAAATAGCTTCTTAGCCCAGCGCTAACCAGGGCCCTATTCCTCGTACGTGGTTGAACTAAGTCGATCAAATGTCCTATTATCCAGCTTAAATTAACTCGATGATTGACATCAGGCTATCTCGGTTCCTCAAAGGCTGATCCGCTCAAACAGTCTCGTTAATTTGAACCACATGTCAGTCATCAGGATCGTTGCGCGTGTCCGTCCTACTTCAAAAGGGGGAAGCGTCGATCACCGAAACCATGATTTTCTAACAGTACAACGGCAAATAAACTCAAAGAAAGAGCCTCTTTTTACTCCGCTGACGAGCAGGAGATGATCATGAACGCATATGAGGAATTCAAGACCATAATCATGGCGAAATCTAACGCTGCGATGGCTAGACGAGAAGCATGGCAAAATATCGCAGACTTCGTTAAATGCGCAAGTGTTGGGAAAATGTATAGGTTAATTTTAAGTGCCTCATCACCCCAATCAATCAGATGATATTTCTTTAAATGTGCTGCTGGCAGTAGGCTTAATGGAACGCATCATCCAATGAGATCTATAGCAAACATAATTATATCAACTCTTTCAGAATAAGTAGATAAAAACAAGCCCAAAGAGAATCTAATTGATACGAATTAATAGATACTTATGAGGATATATGTAGGTGTATGCACGTATGTATCATGTACTATATATATATGTGTGTATATACATGTTTGTGTAGATTACCATATAGAATAGGAGTTTGAATATGCGTGTGTGAATCTGTGTATGGGCGGATCAGTGTGTGTGTATTATTCATAATAAGCAGTAAAAATAAATTGTGTGTAATTCTCTCTATTCTTATCATGAGTCCACCTTAATCATGTTCTACAACAATGATATCTATGGTGTACTAATAATACTGTCATATCATTATGAGTGCTTTCAACCATCATGTAGTTCAACCAGCCATCAAGAGGACACGGGAGCAAGTAAAAACTAAGCACACGAACATTATTCAGAATGGTGATCAATACAACATGTGCCATGGTGATGTAATGAACACATCCATAAGTTTCTTAATCGCCAAATAAACTTTATGAACAGCACGGCATGCAGCGGCTTTCCCGATGTTCTCCGCATCACCGACACTGTACAAACATGAACCACTCGCAAAAAAGCGCGAGGCTGTGATACAGTCCGTGAGACAGTAGATGGCGTGTGGTGTTCAATGTACGGCTCGAGAAGGTCTTTAAATAAATGATTCCTTGTCGGCAGAATCGATAGCGCTCGTACAGGAAGTCATCATGATGTGATAACGGATCTTGGCGATCTCGAAGAACTCTCTCCCTATAAAACACTAATCTGACTAATATCGCTTCCTCATCGATGGATCTCTGAGGAAGGGAGCTGACACTTTTCCCCGGGGGAGTGGCAGCTTATCCAGCGGATCTAGCTCAAGCCTGCTCTGGAGCAGGTTCAGGCTTATGGATGTGTTGCTATGGTGATTTTTCCAAACTTGCTTCGAGGAACCGAAAAGCCTCACTTATGTAATCTCATCCTGGAAATTATCCGGCTAACTCAGTTAGCCACGTACGAGGAATAGGGCCCTGGTCTCTGAAGCACAGGAAACAGAGGTGATGTAGAGAGAGGACAGAAAAGAGGCGCAGATGAAGGTAGAGGAGGAGGAGTATAATGATAACAGCACAGACATGTCCTCCCCGCCCACACACACACACGGTTGCATACATACACTGGTTGCTATGGGGACTGGCGATGGCTCAGAATGCTCCATGGGGTGGGGGTGGGGGTGGGGGGGGGGGGGGGCAGTGGTCCGGCTGAGATGAGAGAGCCCGACTGTCGTCATTTAAGCTCAATATGTCCCCCCCCCCCCCAACTGTCTCCTTATACACGCACACACATTTTCTTGGTATTCACCCAACCTTGAGTCCTCTGTCTCCGCCCTTATGTCATACTCCAGTAAACTCCAATTGCAAAGTCCCATTACTTCATTCATTCTTTCATTCATTCGGCACAATCCAAAGGTGAAATGGCTGCTTTTCTCATTCAGTGCATGTTTAGTCCCTTTGAACATTCTTCGGAAAGGCTTGAAAGTCAAAAATTAATACAGACACGCTCACCCATACATAATGAAACACAGACTGACAGACAGCAGAAGGAATGTAGTGGATGGTAAACCCACTTTACCTTTTAGTGTGCAGAAATAGGTTTTTACCCATTAAAAGCTGACATAAATCTGCCTTTTAGCTGACATCACAGCATGAAGCTTCAAAGGGAGGCAAGTTATTTGATGCTTCCCTGGTAATGTCACTAATGTATGTTTGCTCACCTTGTAATACCTTGTAATGGTTGCTGACTGAGGCAATAATACACTTTTATTTACACTACTGAGCTATCATAGAATAGAGATGGAAGACTTTACTTACGTCTTGCTCTTACGTCTTGCTGTAAAAAAACAAACTACTTTTGCTGCATAAAAAAATTAAAGGAGCTATATACGACATTCAGAGCATTATTATAACAACAAAGAAATATTTGTTAGCACTGTCAACACATACGCCGCAGTTTGTACTGTTAGCGCTGTCAGCACGCACGCCGCAGTTTGTACTGTTAGCGCTGTCAGCACATACGCCGTAGTTTATACTGTTAGCGCTGTCAGCACGTACGCCGCAGTTTATACTGTTAGCGCTGTCAGCACGTACGCCGCAGTTTGTACTGTTAGCGCTGTCAGCACGTACGCCGTAGTTTATACTGTTAGCGCTGTCAGCACGTACGCCGCAGTTTGTACTGTTAGCGCTGTCAGCACATACGCCGTAGTTTGTACTGTTAGCGCTGTCAGCACATATGCCGTAGTTTATACTGTTAGCGCTGTCAGCACGTACGCCGTAGTTTATACTGTTAGCGCTGTCAGCACGTACGCTGCAGTTTGTACTGTTAGCGCTGTCAGCACATACGCCGTAGTTTATACTGTTAGCGCTGTCAGCACATACGCCGCAGTTTGTACTGTTAGCGCTGTCAGCACGTACGCCGCAGTTTGTTCTGTTAGCGCTGTCAGCACGTATGCCGCAGTTTGTACTGTTAGCGCTGTCAGCACGTACGCCGCAGTTTATACTGTTAGCGCTGTCAGCACGTACGCCGTAGTTTATACTGTTAGCACTGTCAACATGTATGCTGTAGTTTGTACTGTTAACACTGTTCCATAGTTTGTACTGTTAGCAGAGATGGGCAAAAATACATCAAAATATATTTTGATACAAAATACAAAATACCCCCAAATAAATGTATTACAACAAAATACAAAATACAAAATACTGGTGCCAGAAAATGTAACAAAATACATGTATTTTGTATTTAAAATATAGGAAATACTTTTTTCTGGATTTTCTGTTTACTCACAATTTGGTATAGCAGAGCATTCCGATTTGGGTTATAATGTACACAAAGCTCTAGTGAACCCCACAAAAAGGAAGAACAGTCACAGAATGTTAGTGTAACTAAGCAAAGCTATTGAAAGACAACAACTTGATTATGTATATATATATATTTTTATTAATGGGACTTAACAGCCCATAAACTTTGGCTTTGTATCAACAAGAAAATATTCATCACATATGACATACAAGCTCCCAATCTCCCTCTTCCTATAGCTAGCTACTCGACTGATAAGCTAACTTGCTAAACACTGGCTATGCACTAGCCTAGACAGCATGCTAGCGTCATTAGCATGTTAGCATCGATCACTAGCTTGATATTATAACCATCACCATGTATAAACAATAGGCTATGTAGCCAGACCCAGACATAAGTTATACATCAAGCTAGTTGACATCTGTCACACTCAGATACAATATTTAACTTGACAGATAATCCGTTGAACTTGAAGATCTGAAGACTGAACTCGTGAACTATTTTTTGATTCTGGAGAAAGTATTTTGAGTATTTTAAATACAAAATTACTCCACTCTAAAGTATTTTGTTACAAATTACGTTAGCTTTTTAATCGGCCTTATCAAATACAAATTACAAAATACTCAAAAGTAATTGAAATACGTATTTCAAATACAAGTAATAGAAATACTGCCCATCTCTGACTGTTAAGCACGTACGTCGTAGTTTGTACTATTAGTGCTGTTAGTACAGTTAGCTATGAGCCGCTGGCTCAGGTGAGAGCTGTTGGGAGGCAATCTAAATATTCCAAATCTCCGATCTTACACATTTAATTAGCGACAACAGTGGGAGGCTTGCTCACTTCTCACATGTTATAATATCTAACAAGGCCCAAGCAGTGAATGACAAGACACATTTCATTCCTATTTGCTCACATGCTGTAGCATTTTGCTGGTTAGTCATATTCCAAATTCCAATCATTGAGTTGCCATGGATGTTAAAAAATGTAAGGTAGGAATCTGCTGGCCCTATGTTTTTTTTCGAGCTACTGCTTTGGTTGTGAAGCTCCTTGACATCTTAAAAGGGGTTCTCCAGCACTTTAATATTTACTCATGAGATACATATAACTAAAATAGTCTGTGTCTGCCTGTTTTTTGATTTTTTAAGTGTTCACACTCAGCATCTATTTCTGAGGTCCCAAAGAAGTGCAGTGTTGAGTGTGGAGTTGTTTGGATGAGCAATTCTCAAGACGGCAATACCGGAGGCCCGATTCAAACTGATGTTTTGAATGGGAACTAAAAAAAAAAAAAAAAGCCAAGATATCCTGACTTTTACTCCTTCTTCTAACTAGGAAGGGTCCAGCTTCAAAACAGCTGGACCCTTCAAATAATTACGTTTTGTTTAATTAGGCGGACAAACGAGAGCACATGACAAAGAACAGAGACATGATAAAAGCACGCACATTACCAGAGACAATCACAGACATCACCTAATTCAAAGCCAGTGGGATGAGACAATCAAGTTTAAACTCTGTAAACTGTTCCCTAACCTACAAAGAGTGGGAACTAGAGTTGAACAGGCTTGTAAATTCCCATAATGGATCCAGTGCACCTTACACCCATGTGCCTCCTAAATGCCCACTTCTTTTAAACCCCACACCTTCAGTTCGTAATGCATCCTTTCTGTTCTAAGTCTTAAACCCAAGCTAACATAACCCGGATGACTTGTTTTGTGTGCATGAGAGATCAAAATGATCTATTTTATTGTTTTTAATACTTTATTTTTATAATTTGTATCGCCCCCCCTCTGTGTAAATGTGTATCATTTTGTGTTCATTAGTCTGCAATTGTTCTACGGATTGCGTTTGTCGGTCTTGTGTATGTCTTGTGTATGTCAGTGGAGAGCAACGAAAAACCGGAGTCAAATTCCTTCTATGCGTACGCGTACATGGCCAATAAAGCTGATTCTTATTATGAAGCTTTTTATTACTCAGCTCAATTCAACTCAACTTTATTTATATGACACATTTTATACAATCATGCAGCCTAAAGTGTTTCACAGAACGGGATTAAAACAGCACAGACATAATAAAACAAAACAAATAATAGACAACAATACAATAGAAAATGTAAGATAAAATGTTACTGGTAATTAGGTGAAACATTGATTACAGTGTTCTTAAAACCAGACATGTGTTTAATCTTGATGTGAATAAGTGACTCTACACTTATTCAAATTGCTATCACTTTTACATAATGAAGTGCATCTCAAAGGGGCCTTTAGATAGATAGATAGATAGATAGGTGTATATATCTATATATATATATATAGATAGATAGATAGATAGATAGATAGATAGATAGATAGATAGATAGGTAGGTGTATATATCTATATATATATAGATAGATAGATAGATAGATAGGTAGGTGTATATATCTATATATATATAGATAGATAGATAGATAGATAGATAGATAGATAGATAGATAGATAGGTAGGTGTATATCTATATATATAGATAGATAGATAGATAGATAGATAGATAGATAGATAGATAGATAGATAGATGCTAGATAGATAGATCACCAGTTTCTGTAGAACTTGAAAGCTTAACACAAGTAAAAATAAGAAGAGACTGTGAGAAAAAGAGGGCTATAATTGCAATTCATTTCCACTCCGGGCCCCTGGGGTACCATGAGTGCGTTTGATCCCAAAGGCGAGCGAGTGTGGAAATGAAGAGATGCAGTCATATGTATGCAGAGGGAGAGAGAGAGACAGGGGAGCTGGGGAGTTGGAGAGAAGCAGAAAGCCTTTTAATATTCTGGGCCATGGGTTGAGATGAGAGACTGCTCTCATACCTTCAGGTTCATGAGCATAATGAGATTTTTATTTTGCTGAGTGCAGTCTGTGAGTGAGCGAGCGTGTATGTCTGTCCGTCACGCACAAAGCGCTTTCTGCTTATCAACTGTGTGTGCACATGAGTGTGTGTGTGTGCTGCTAACTCCCACTATGAGCCTATATGTTTCGATTTCAGCATCTGTGAGTGTGTGTTTGTGTGTGCGCGCTGAGACACAGACACACATGTCAATTAGGGAGTCAGGGTCATTACTCTCAACACTTTCCCCTCAGCACAGAGGAAATTCATTGACTACAATTGACTTAAGTCTCACAATAAATACGCATAACATTAGCACACTTCCATACTTTCCTATAATCCTCTCCAATGGGTGCTTTCCCAAAACACTATTACCTACTATTCCCAAAGTCCTTAGGGCTAAAAAATTATCGGCCACACAGCACAGGGCGCGTCTCGTCTCCGACACATCCAAGTGTGTGTGTGTGTGCATTGCTATACGAAAAGTGTGAGTGTGGTGTAGATCTGCACACATACACACTTGTGCCCTTTTGTTTTGAATTGTCTGCTGAGCTCTTTGTCATGAGGAATAAAAACCTAGACAGGAGTCATATTTCTCTGTGGTGAGGTGTACACTGCACTACAGTGGATCTTTTGTTCAGAGTGTGTGGAGGTGTACATGCATGTGTATGTGATGAGAGGCCACTGCTGTCTTGTGTGGGAAAATGTCTTGCGATTTGTATTTGTATGAGTTTAAGACACCTTGACCATGAAAAGGGAAACAATGTTTATTAAAGGATATTCCGTAATTACAACTTGGGTCTTACATCTTTTTTTTTACCATCTTTATTGATAAAACCATTGTATTCGTCAAGACAAAAAGACCTGAACTGTAATAAATTATCATTTAAAATCTTTCCCATTGACTGATGATTCCAACTGAAAGGGAAAAGGGGCTCAAATGAACAGCTTAGCCTCAAAAAGGAAGGAAAAAAACCAATGACCTCAGGGTTATGTTTTTTAATCACCCATCTGCCGATCTTTCAATGTCTGCAGAACCATGCTGTAAATGTCATCTGCAAAACATTGTGAATGTTACATTTAAATATCATGTACAATATTACTTCTCTATTTTAGTTTTTTATTTATTTTACCAAATTGATCTTACTTTGATTGTTATTTTTTGGCGCTGGAGTTAGTATTAGTTCTTACAAGCTATATATGTGTTACTCTATTGTTTATTTCATGATTAATAAAGTTCTATCTCATTTGTAATACCAGTTATCAGTTGTAATCACTACCATTACAATATTTCAGACAGGGCAAACCCGCACATTGAGAAACAGTTGCAGTTTTAAACATGTGGTTAACGTTGTGAAGTGAAACAAAAGTTGCTTATGTGTAGGCAACAAAACTACTTGGTTACAATTTTAGGAACAGATCATCGTTTTGGTTAAATTAAGTATGTTTGTAACATCAACATGTTGACTCATGGATTCACACGGGACATGATCAGCGGTCTCTTGGGTGAAGATCTAATGTTTGTTAGCATATTCACACCTCTGTGTTTACATTCCGTCAGTTCAGACTACATTGTATAAAATGACATGCAAAAAGCAAGAAGGTAGTTGTTACTGCATTCACACACCATATGGTGGGACTGGGCTGGAGATCCATACATGATAACGGCCTACTGAGCGTGTCAATAGGTAGAGTGGTGCCATACCACCTCCAATCTATACTCCTAATGATGTTCAAAGCGGGTGTCTTTTATTTATTTGTGATGTGCTGTGTTACAGACAATAAGGTTATTCGCTTTGTCTCAATCCACGAACTTCAGACACAATCAGAATTTTTCACAGCTTGCTTGTAATTGAAGTCAGTATTCTAGTTTACAGGCTGTCAGTTATTCATCCAGCCATCCATTTATAAAGCCTGAACAATGTATGCACATGTAAGTTTTCCTCAGAGCTTTTATTTGATGCGTACACTACACATGCATTTCATTTCTTTGTCTGCCAGACTAAGCCTTAGTTTATAAGCGTCTGTGTGTGTGTGTGTGTGTGTGTGTGTGTGTGTGTGTGTGTGTGTGTGTGTGAGCCCTCAATGTGAGGGTGATAGCCTCTCAACACTCGCCACACCTGGCTGTGCTTTACATAATCAAAAGCCAACATCTACCCAAACTCTCCTTCCTCTTATTTTCTTTCTCCACAGCTGCAGCGCTCCTCCCCGATCACAGTTATTTTCATTTTTATCCTCATGTTCCGTGTTTCAAATCCACTTTCAATCTTAATTAATCATCTTAATTTTCTCCTCCCAGTCACCTCTCTGGGCTCCACTCCTCCGCTCCCTTTCTTTTCCTCTCCAGAGGTAGTGGTGCTGGTGATGTGTGTGATCTCGGCGTGTCATCAATCCTTTGCGAGACGTTGAATAATTAGACTCTGCATGCATTACGCATGGATGTGGAGCCCCTTAATCCCCTGGAAATGTGCAAAGTAAACCATCACCTCGGCGACCCCTTGTGACCCCCATAACTCCACCTCAAACCCTGTTTAACCCTCCATTCTTAGCCATTTTTAACCCCCGCCCACACACAGCACAAACCATATTTCCTCATAACCACCCACCTCCCTTCAAAAAGCTCTTGATAGTCCAGTTGGAAGGAATCCATTGTCTTTACTGCCAAGAGTGCAGTATGTACATTTCAAATTCAGTTTGAGTGGTGAGAAAATCAAGTCACACCTCCCCAAGTTTCCAGGAAAAACATTTTCAACCACAAAAAAGTTATATCAATTTAAGACTTATTATAGATTCCGGACAGTTCAGTTTTAAAGGAATCACATTTGTGCCTCCACTGGTCTAAGATCAACAGTTTGCACTTCTGCATCTCACAGTCTGCTTTTCCAGTAAGTAAATAACAGATGAAAAGTTAATGAAAGCGGTGTCCCTTTTGAAGAAAATTCTTATTTTGCTGCCCTACTTGACTCTCTCCCTCGTCTTCTCTGTATGGAAAGTGGCGTGTGGATGCAAACTCAAATATTTTCTTAGCATCCATTACTGTATCATTACTTTACTTATCCCTCCTTTTATCTTGAAATTTCCATTTCACCCTCTTTGCTCCACACTCTATCTTTCCACACTCAGCCTCCCTCTTCCCTCACTCCATTCCTCTGCGTCTCCCTGCCATCACATTAGTATTTGTCTCCCCCCCACATCTCCCCACTTTCAACACATCCCCCTCTTTTTTTGGTTTATTTTCACATCCCATCACTTCCAAATCTGCCCCCTCTGGGGAGTGGGACTTAGCATGCCTGCCAATCAGACTGACCCTCCCCAGGGCGGTGCATCAGTGCATTATGGGTACATTAGGATGAATGTCTGTTGTTAAGCGAACAGTGTGATTAGAGCCGAGCCGTGCAGAGGGTGATATTAATGGGGGCCAGAGTGGCTGCCTCTGCACTACTTGCTCAATCAATGAGTTGCTCTCACCGACTGTTAATTCGATCAATGGCAACAGCGCGGGGCGACACTGTGGTTTTCCACTCTTGTGATTTTTGTTTTTTTTGTGAGCTCATCAAACAGCATGCTGGTGAGCTCCTAACGTCTCAGCATTCTCTTGAGCAGCCTGCTGTGGTTAAACTGTGGCTTCTGCATCAGACCCCCCCGCCCCAGACAAAACAGAGAGCTGCCTTCTGAAGAAGACTTCTGCTGCAATGTGTTTACCCCCAAATTAGCGTAAACACGACTGTGTGAAGTCTCAGCCTACAGCGTAGGACTGAGTCACTGCGAGCAGACGCTCAGCACCTGTTTGTGTTTACCGACAGCTCAAATATCAGTTCTCTCCCTGCATAAGATCATCGGAGTAAACAGCAGTGACGCTGCACTCTATTGACCTCCCATGATGTGTCTTTGGTAATGCGTATGGAAAGGTTGGACTGCGGTAGGAAATAAATGATTAGCATTCATGATGACTTTGCACCAAGCCATTTGAAGAAACAATCAGCTCCTTGGAATAATCTGCCTGCGGCAAATGCAAATTGAATCTTGATTACTTCCTTCCTCTGATATTCTTTTGATGGAGTGGAAGAAATGAGTAATGTGTTTGTTCTGATTGCTGCGTTCTTGTGAGTCCCACAACAATGCACATTTTGCAATCATGTATCCCACTGTATGAGTCCTCCTCTTTACACACATGCTGTGTTTTCTCTGTGGCTGGCTGCAGAGTCCAGATGAACTAAAGGGAAGAAACATTTTCTCTCAGCTCACAAATCAGAGGAGTGACTCCTCACGAGTTTTCAAGATGATAACAGTGGAATTTCTCAGAGATATGCAGTCTTTGGACATCACCTCCAACACACTTACACTTCTACAGTGAACCTACTTAACTATGAATCATAAAACTCTTTAAATTTGACCTTTCCTGGTTTCCCACAATGATTACCCATAAGTTCATCAACTTTCTATTTGATATGTAAAGTATTGAGGTTTTACAAGGCAAAAGGCAAGCAGTGTATGTGGCTAACATGGTGAACTACTTGGTTAGGTTTGGGACCAAAAAAATCATAGTCTGAATTAAAATAAGGACGTTTGTTACATAACATACATAGCTACTTACATTAGTTAAATTAAAAGTCAATGTTGACTCTTGGTTTCAAATGGGACAATTCAATTCAATTTATTTTTGTATAGCCCAAAATCACAAATTAAATTTTTTTCTCAGAGGGCTTTACAATCTGTACACATATGACATCCTCTGACCTTTGACCCTCACATCAGAACAGGAAGAACTCCCCAAAAAATCTTAAATGGGGAGAAAAGAGGGAGAGACCTTAGTTAGGGTTGGCTCAGGTCTATAGCTAGGGCTGGCTCAGGTTTATAGCTAGGGTTGGCTCAGGTTTATAGTTAGGGTTGGCTCAGGTTTATAGTTAGGGCTGGCTCAGGTTTATAGTTAGGGCTAGCTCAGGTCTATAGTTAGGGCTGGCTCAGGTTTATAGTTAGGGCTGGCTCAGGTTTATAGTTAGGGCTGGCTCAGGTTTATAGTTAGGGCTGGCTCAGGTTTATAGTTAGGGCTGGCTCAGGTTTATAGTTAGGGCTGGCTCAGGTTTATAGTTAGGGCTGGCTCAGGTCTATAGTTAGGGCTGGCTCAGGTTTATAGTTAGGGCTGGCTCAGGTTTATAGTTAGGGTTGGCTCAGGTTTATAGTTAGGGCTGGCTCAGGTTTATAGTTAGGGCTGGCTCAGGCTTATAGTTAGGGCTGGCTCAGGTCTATAGTTAGGGCTGGCTCAGGTTTATAGTTAGGGCTGGCTCAGGTCTATAGTTAGGGGTTGGCTCAGGTCTATAGTTAGGGCTGGCTCAGGTCTATAGTTAGGGCTGGCTCAGGTCTATAGTTAGGGTTGGCTCAGGTCTATAGTTAGGGTTGGCTCAGGTTTATAGTTAGGGTTGGCTCAGATCTATAGTTAGGGTTGGCTCAGGTCTATAGTTAGGGTTGGCTCAGGTCTATAGTTAGGGTTGGCTCAGATCTATAGTTAGGGTTGGCTCAGGTCTATAGTTAGGGTTGGCTCAGGTCTATAGTTAGGGTTGGCTCAGATCTATAGTTAGGGTTGGCTCAGGTCTATAGTTAGGGTTGGCTCAGGTCTATAGTTAGGGCTGGCTCAGGTCTATAGTTAGGGCTGGCTCAGGTCTATAGTTAGGGTTGGCTCAGGTCTATAGTTAGGGTTGGTTCAGGTTTATAGTTAGGGCTGGCTCAGGTTTGCCTTGGACCAGCCCCTAGATAAGCTGCTCTAGGCTTTTATTACCTATACCATTAATGCACATTACTGACTTTGCTTCTTCCCCGGAGTCTCTGTGCTTTCTCAGGTTTTTTTCTTTCGGAGGTTTCCGTGGATCCTGGTTATACCTGGACCCTAGTCTTGCCTCCTGCCGTGGTTCTGTCATATACATTGAATGTGTTGTAACTCTGTTATGTTGTTCATTCTGTACACATGACATCTATCACACTTCTGTCCATCCTGATAGAGGATCCTCCTCTGTTGCTCTCTCTAATGTCGGTCTTCATCGAGGTTTCATCGTTTACATTTACAAACTGAGATCGATCTGATAAATAGGATTCAAACCAGTTCAGTGCGGTTCCTTTGATGCCAATACAATGTTCTAGTCTCTGCAACAGGATGTAATGGTCAATGGTGTCGAATGCAGCACAAGCACACAAACCCATGTCCTAAGTGACAGTCTTAGTTTTTGTAGGACCCACCCATCCATCCAACTTTCCCATCCTGAGGCCTTTCTCTCCTTTAAGTAGCACTCACTCTGAGCATCTAACATGGAAGTGAAATGACATGTAAAAAGCAAAAAATGTGTAGCAATAACACGCAAAATGAAATGAAATTGGTGTGTTATAAATGCTTATTTTGGTGAGACCAGGCTGTCAATTTTTCATCTTCAGGACAGAGAATGGGCATTATATATATAAAAGCACTTCCATGTTTTCACTGTGTGACCACTTAACTGTATGGATTATGCTGTATATGAATATAGAAACTTAGTGTTTAGTTCTTTGGCTGGCTCAAGATTCAGAACTCCTCGAACCTCTTCGTCCTATAATGCAACTATGTTGCATTTTTCACTAGGCCATCTGGCTGGGAAAAACCCACTCTCTGCTTTTGCAAACTGAACACTCAGACTTTCGGCAACATGTTCCCATTAGCAATATTGCCATGAATCAATAGATATCGTCAGAGCAGTAGGCACCCAACCCTCGTCTGGTTGAGTAGGCACCCCAAATACCCATAAGGCCCTGCGTGGACTTGTTGATTTGGATAGCCCTTGGCATTTGCAGATGCCTCAAAACACTTTTATTAATTTAGCTGCAAGTAGAGTCTGCAAGTGCAGGGCAGGTGGCAGCCCTGGTTCTGTGGAGCCAATGAGGAAGTGCCTTATATTTTCTTTCTAATGACTATCAGAAGGTGACTCCTCTTGTTGCAAAAAGAGGTCTGATTGTATAGAAGTCTATGAGAAAATGACTCTACTCCGTAGTCCATAAACCAATGAGTGAGGTTACAAATACTACGTCAACTTCTTAAATACAGTCTATGATAAAGAGAGTGTAGAGTCAGTATCCATGCCAAAGTTCTGACATTCCCAATGACATCATCATGGGGTATTGGGGTTTTGTTTTTTAGACTTGACAAAGTCACAAAGTCCCTGACTATATTCATGTTGTTTTATCTAATGACATTTTTTGATGGATCTGCAAAGCACAATGAATGCATTTATGAGTGTTGCATAAAACTAAGGAATAATTGTTTCCAGCAAGATTCCAAACACCTGTTCACAATATATTGTGCAAACCTCAGATGTTTATCTGTTTATCGTCATGCATCAAGTAGCAATAAGACAAAGGTCTCACACTTGTCATTCTGTATCTGTAACACTTCCTTCTAGCTGTGCTGCTCAGTGTTTGCAGCAGCAGTCAAACAGGGGTTGGTAACATGAGGGCAGGGCGGGTGAGTTATTTCCATAACTGTGACACATGATCAACCCCAAACACTGCTTTTGCCACAGGGCCTGTCAATGGAATTTCCCCTCTTATGGCCGAGCCAGTTCTTCTTGAACCCTGACATTGGCACGTATAATCCTTTTGTCTCCTACGTTTACCTCTGAGACCTGGTTTCATATGTAAGGTGACAGATTAAAGGATGATTCAACTTGACAGCTTCATAAATAGTCGGTAAGTAAGCAGAGAATATAAGAAAGCAAAGATGTTTTCTTGGCAGAAAATTGTCATCGTCTCCAGATAAACATATTCATAGACAAGCATTTAGGAATCACAGAGAGGGATGCCAATTACCCATGAGCCTCCACTCTTACCCTGCAGTCCTGGGTTTACATTAATTTTGCATTTTGCTTGTTATCATTCAAAATCAAACAAGTGCATCAGCCTCTGTCCATTTTGAATCGCAGCCAGATCCTAGTACTGCTCAGTCTGATCCCGCTGGTTTCAGAGTGTGTTCTCTGTAGTGTGTGTCTGCTTTATTCACACAAATCACCCGAGGGGGAGGGGGGCTGTGCTTTTCTTTTTCTTTTGCGTGGTCTGACCCTGTGCTGAGATGGAGAGCTAATTATGCACTGTGTGTGTGTGTGTGTGTTGTTGCTGTGTGGTTGTGGAGGGCGCAGGTTGCCTGCGGCTAGTGTTTGGAGGTGGTAATAGTGTGTGTGGGGTCTTTGGGATATGTCTGACCTGGGCAAGCCTGCCAGCATGAAAGGCGCCGGCATCTGATTGGCACTTCGCCCACACACCCACACGCATAGACATACACACACACACACACCCGCACACACCTACACACACACACACACACACACACACATACATAAACAAAGACGATTTTATGGGGCAATGAAGAGTAGTCAGTTGGTGAAGGAGGACAGAAAACATATTTGATAGATACACATGCAGACACACACACACACACACACACACAGGATCTAGAAACATCCATTTTGCACCTGGAAAAAAAAAAAAGCTTCAAAAAAGTAAATGCACACTGAGCATACAACAAGCACACAGAAAATATGGCCAAGAAAAACATGTCACCATGGAAACCCACCACTCCATCTCCGGCCACAACATTTCCTTTCTGTATTCCTCCTTTTTTACTTCGCCATCCTCTTATCTCAGCAGTAGCTGCCAATTGTCCATATTTCCTGTTGTTGCTTTCCCCCACCTCCCTTCCTTCTCTCTCTGCTAGTTGCTATTATTTCTATAATTTTTCCGTCCACTTTCACTGTTTTTTCTTATCCTGAGTCAAGAGCAAAATCTGTTGATTACTCAAATATATAAGAATGTATAAATAACACATTTAAAACAAGTTGAATACCTCAAACGCATGATAGATGTGCGTCGTTTCAATTTAGTTTGAGTAACATTTCAATACAAAATCCTATATCAATAATATGATGGATATTGTTTGTTCAGTCTCTGTTATTTTCACTTTACTTGCCTTGCCACTAGTAGTAAACAGTCCTTCATACATAGTTTTTGCATAAACTGGGTAAGTGAGGGTCAGTATGACAGAGAGGCAGCGGTGTAAATATAGACAGTACTGCAGTGACGGGCCGTGCATTTTATATCTGGGCCTTCTGTGCTGTCCTACTACAGTTGAATTACCTCCTAATAACCTCATGATGACGCATCAATCCAGCAAACCTGCAGCGGATCCACGCATTCCACCACATAAGAGCACGAGCCATTCAAATACTATTCATAAAAACGACACGATAGACAAATGAACAGTAGTAACGTTAGTATGGAAAAAAAACTGACGCAGTTTGTGATTTACCGAAACTTAAAGAGTTTAATCCCAGTACATCATTTCAGTTCCAGTAAGAAGTCCTTCTCGATTCATGGAGCCAGTGATGACAGTAGATCCTCAGTTGTATTTCGCCGGTCTGCTGCGGCAGGTTTGCAGTCGGGCCGCGGTTGTGGAGATGTTTCCCTGTGAAAGTGTTCGTTGAGTTGTAGATCCACTCGAGTCTCTCCAAAAGTTTTCAAATGCTATGGTGTCCTCAGGTTAGTATGGAAGCCCATTCCTGCCAGCAAAATACAATGCAAAATCCACCCGAAAAAAATAAAATAAAATAACATTTTTTGCATGTCGTATTTGTTCCGGAAAAAAGTAAAAAAAAAAAAAAAAAAAGATTATGTTTTTTCTTTTTTGCCGGAAAAAATACGACATGCAATTCTATACAAGGTAACTATTACTGGTGACTTTTGTAAATGCTAGATGTTATATATCATAAGTATTAATATGTAGAATTGCATGTCGTTTTCATGGAAAGACTGGCGAGGGGATGAAGGGACCTGTGAGGAGATCGTCACTGAAGCGCATGCGCACTTCTAATCTCTTTTGCTAGCAAAAAAAACCCAACAAAAAACATCATAATTTTTCACTATATAAACGCTAATTAATTTACCGTCCATTTACCATAAAACAGAAAAACTATAAACAAACTAATAAAAACAAATATCAAATTATTTTCTTTGGTATTTTTATCATATTTAGATATGAATTGATGATTGTTGGGTAATATTTATGTTGATATTGTCCAATATCAAGTTGCCATTTGATCATGTGACGAGACGATACAATGTTTGTTTGTGTGTGCTTCACAACTGGTGACTATTATGCTCTGTGACCCATCTAATAGTGTGCACTGGGTCTTACTGTAACTACCTCATACCACTGCAGGAAGGCCCTGGTTTTACAGGGGGCCCAGTGGCCCACCACATTGAGTTTATCAAGGATAGTAGAGCCTGGGTGGACCAGGCTGTGTGGAGGTTTGGCGGATCAGCTTTTTCCTCCCTGCTGGAGGACCACCTAGAATTCAGACAAATACGACTGAACAAAGAGGAAGGGCCCCATAGTTAATCCTGAGTGTGTGTTTGGGATGGTGAAATAGGAAAAGCATTTTGAATTTGTCTATTTACCTGTATATGTAAGAATGTGCATGGTTGAGCATATTTTAGGTAGTTGAATGAGGTCAGGCACCAACCTCCGGTTCAGAAAAGTGAAGCCAATGCAGGATTGCCTTAAACTTGCATTCTCTACTCCGGTTGCAAAAAGAGGTCTGATTGAATAAAAGTCTATGAGAAAATGACTCTACTTCTCTCTTGATTTATTACCTCAGTAAACATTGTAAACATGAGTTTATGGTCTCAATCTCTAGTTTCAAGTCTTCTTCAATACAGCATGATGCTAATTTAGTAGATTATGTTCCATTTAGACTAATAACATCCAATCATATTAGGAAAGGTTAAAACTCTAAACCAAATATAACAAAGTAACTAGCTGAACAAACTCTTTAATACCTAGCCCTATTTTTAGGCCTCTGCTCAAGAATTGCATACCCATACCAAAAAGACTGTAATTCTGTAACTACAAGGTCTATTTTAATAATTTTGACGTTATATTAAAGGTAACACTTGTGAGATTTGTTCAGATGTGTAAATATCAGTGTATATGTTACTGGTTAAGAGTAAATGAGGATGGCACACAGCTCAAATTGAAAAGTTTCAGGTTCGCCTGAAAAAAGCACTTTTATTGTTATTTCTTTCTTGAAATAATAACTCCCAAATTATAGTCATGCAGTCTCTAAAAAAAATGTGGCTTTGATAAAGTGAAGCAGGACAAAGTTTTAGTACAGAGAGTTCAGGTGAGGTGAAGCAAAATTGTCATTTTGGAACCAGCTGTTCCATTGTACTTTTATATACTATATAACTATATTTCACTTGTTTTATCACTAATAGTGTTCAATCTAACCTATTACAGCAGTTTGGCATCATTTTGAGAGCCAGAATCCTCTTCAAACCTGTAAACCATGGATGATTCTCGTCTGAGTTCAAGTCCTCATGTGTGTATGTGAGGCTTTCTCAGCCTATGATTGGTCAAATCCAGACTATGACACCTCTTTCGACTCGTCAGAGTCTCTGGAATGCGGTGGGAGTAGCCTGGTGTTGATTGATAGAATTGATAGCCAGTAAAAATTTAAAAAAACACACAGGATATACTTAGCAACAGTGTTTAGCCGGCAAACAGGGAATTATGCCGTTCTTTTCGTGATTCAGTGTAAAGGTGAAGTGCTGCTAAGATTTGTTTTCGGTGAAGCGGTTTGTTGTTCTGGCGTTTGTTTGCTCACAGCTTTGTACTGGTTTCATGGAGAGACATTTTGAAGAAATCTCTGGCTTCTGTGTCGAATTCTCATGCTTTCTGGTGTATTGGTCGGCCGTGCTAGCCGTTAGCTTTTTATTCGTAGCTTTCTTCGGAGTGGTAGTTTGCTGAGTCATGGCCACAAATACGTGATATTGTGGTACATCTTCTCGTTGATTATATTAGTTTGTGTATAATTGTGTTTGCAGTGTGTAAAATGGCTTCGAAGTTAATGTTACCCAGAATTTCTTCGTTAAGTCGGTATATAACATGTGTGTAGCCTTCATTATATTCGTTTCTGAAAAGTGCATTCTACGACACTCTCTTCGCTAAACTGTCTCGCTGGAATACCAAATGGTCCTCGGTCGGTATCCAATGGTTAAACCTTTATTCAGTATCCATTTTCGGTCTCTATGATTTTTTTAATTTGACCTTGATTCAGCCAGGAGAATCCCATTGAGATTTTGAATCTCATCAACAAGGGGGTCCTGGCAGCGATCACCACAGAGAAAAATGACATAACAAATTTCACCTAAAAGAGAAAAGACTCAAAAGAATCCCAGAAACTGCATCATGAAAAACTAAATAAATATTCAGATTCCCCAAATGTCCAGGTGTTAAAAGATGGTTCAGAATCTTCTGCTCTGGGTTGAGACTCTACTCTTCTGGAATCTTGGAAGACAGAAGTGCAGTCCAGTATAAATTCACTTTCCTACAGAACTTGCATATAGTGACTTTGGGTATTAGAGTATCTGGTTATGTAATGGAGTCTATATGAGGAAGAGAGTTAAAAAGAACCAGCATGAAATGCAGTTGTAACCCATTTCCTACACAAGAAAAACATGACAATCCAAACAAAAACAGTAGTACATTCCTTTAGTGCATTTTTTGAATTTGCATCATAAGGAATGTAAACAGCAGCAACAAAACTATTCTCTGGGCAGATGATATAGCCTACATCTGAACATTGAAAACTCAACATCAAGAAAACATTGTCCATCAACTTTGACTGTGTTTGAGCACCAATCACCTCCTCTCATCCCACCAGAGTCCTGCGGTACGGGATGAACTATAGAGCCAGGTCTCTGTGAAGATGTGGGTTCAACAGTCACTGACCTCCCATTGCTGGGTTTTTCTGCGACCGATGATTAGCCAGCAGCAGACCGGGTGGTGGATTAGCCTTAGGTCCTAGGTTAGCTTAGCTTCCATCGACTCACTGCCGGTGGGGTTTGGTACGGCAGGTCTACTGTGATTGGTGATCGTCTCAAGGTCCGCACCTCATGAATTAATCCAGTCCCCACAACACCAGTCCTTCTCCTATTCTGATGTGTGTATTCTGTCATTAAAACCTCTTGTTTTTATAGCAGCGAGACACAATCAACGATTGATTACAGCTGAGGCTAATTAAGCCTGTTCCCAGCACCGTTCTCTAGACCACTCCCCCACTCTGCCCCCTCTTCAGCTGAGCCCAACCACGCCCAGCCACCACATCAGCCTTCCCTCAAAAAGCTTTGAAGGAAAGCAAAAAACCAACAACAATAGATAACAACAAAATGTCATGGAAAACACCAAAAGATAGAGAAGCCAAATGGACTGAAAAAGAGCTGCCAGGTCAGCAGTCTAGGCAAAATTTGACTTTCACAGTCCTGCGAAGTCCAGATAGAAACATTTGCATACTTAGGTGTAACACATCACTAAGTTCTTTTGTTTTTTAACAGAGTATTTGCATCTTTTTTATAGCAAACAACTAATGGTATACATCCATGCTGTCCGCTGTGTGAATTCAAAGTAGGTGACCACATGTAGCTGATGGATCTACTTTGAATCCACACACCTGATGGCATGGATGTACACCTTCAGTTGTTTACTGTAACGAATACGGAACACATTTCTTGCTAAGCCAACTGGGTACTAGCTGTAGCTTCACAAGTATTCCTTTAAGTTTAGATACAAGTAAAAAGTAAATGTTAATGCGTCAGCAGTTTAACCAAAGCAACCATAAGGAACATTCTGTTTGTGTTGATTTTGTTGGCCCCTGTGGACAATAGCAGCAGTTTTCATGGAATTGGCTAACGTGTGCATTTGTTTGAAAACGAGTGAAAGAAAGACTCAAGTTTGAGCTTTTCAATACTATTTTTGATTTTTATGCACATCTGTTTGCAGGATGCGTAGCGATAAGGTAACATATCTATTTGTGGCTATTTAAGATTAATAACTTGGTTGCTTGTCAGTCATTTTGCTTAGAAAGCTAAATTGAACATTCCCTAGTTTTGTTATTTCTTCATGATTGTAAGCCAACAGTAAGATATAGTTTGTCAGCAAGGCCAACATAAAATGTTACTTCATAAGACAGTTAGCATGACGTTATGTCAGCAAAAATCAGTGACGTTAGTTAGCCAAAGTGAGCTAATCAATAAGGATGTGATTAATGTGAACGCTAGCACTAGCTGAGACAGCGTTAGCTGTGCTAAGTTTGGAAATAACTGAAATGGTTGATTTGAATTTTAAAGTGGGGTTGTATATATAGTCCAGTGTTCTGCAAGGAAAAAACTACTGCTTTTGTCAATGGAGTAGCTTTGAAGAGAGCACTATAACGGCTTCAGTTCCCCCTCGGAAAGGGCTGTCTGATGGTGAGGTAAAGCTGCTGTGGACGGGAGCAGCAGGAAAACGTATTTTAGACACCGAAAAAAGGCCCACATCAATAAATCAGTATCAGTTGAAGTGTGCACGGTATGTAGAATATTTTCACTGCTTTACCTTGCCTTTAGACGACATGTTTCAACAGAGGACGGAAACTGTTATCTATGTTTTCTTCCGAGCCTCCAGACCTCATTGACAGAAGCAGTCAATTTACCTCTCAGAACACCACAGTTGCTGGTCTTCCACGGCATCGATCGGTTAGTTAGATTGTGTCATTGTGTGACAGCAGTACATAGCCTAGCTTCCGTTGCGGTCTTCTTGTACACCTGTCAGATTTTCCAAACTGGGAGCATGCAGACCGCCATCTAAGTAACTCACTGACTATAAGGATATATATGTACTGTATATGTAGCAAAGTCATCGTCCAGAAAACTACGTCAGGTCACGATGGGAAAACGTTTTGCAGAAGGGCTTGGGGAAATAGCATTTTGACATGACAACATGCATACCTCAACCCAAATTTGAATCTTCAATTTTGAAAACACCAGAAAGCTACAGAATGATATAAAGACCTCATCACAACTTTGAAGCTATATACCGTTTATATAGACTTGTATAGACTTATGATCTAATACTGTGATTCTTTGTTTTACTGATTCCATTGAACTTTTCATCCACATTTCAACATCATGAATCAAAGACAGTGACAACGAATCAAATAGTATTCTTGAAAATAAACACAGCTTTGAAGATGCTTTAAATACACAATACAAACGATGGAATGATGCAAACACACAACATTTAGATGAAAATTGTTATTGAATTTGACATGCAATTGCCCTCGAGTATTATTGTATTTTATTGCAGCCATTTATGACAGAGGGGAAGTAATAATATCGTGCAAAACACATACCAGAAATTAGTCAAAATATTGCAATATTATTGTGTTGAGCCATATCATACTGTTTCTTTTTTTGATGATTCTTATGAGCAAACTGGTGCTATAGTGTTTACATGTCGAGGTATGCTGGTTTCTGTGTGGTTACTTCACTGGTCCCTTTTACGCATTAATAGCAGTAATCTCTGCAGCACATGTGATCAGCACATGTTGTGTTTGAGCTTTGTTTAGTAGATGACACATGAAATGCCCACACCCTCTCTTACAGGCAGACTATTTGACACACCTACATGTTCTCTCTTTGTCTCTGTCACACACACACTATGTGAGGTAGAAAGAGATGAAGAGAGACCGCCCTACCGCCATCCATCACCTCTATAAAAACAAGTGGAGAGAAATGACTTTGCCTCCCAGCCACCGCCTCCTCCCGACTGTCTCACCCTTTCAGTCGAGCTGTCTGTGCTTATCTCGTTGCTTTGATGTGTGCGTTTCTGTTAGAATTGTGTATGTGTGTCATGAGGCAGTTCCAACTCTACAAGTCCAGACAGGACATTAGTCCCTACAGCCAAGTGAGAAAAGATGAGAGGAGAGAGAAGCAAGGACACAGAAGAGATGACAGGAAGGAGGAAAAGTGAGACATTTTTGATTTGGTTCCTCCTATCTGTCATGAGGAATATTTTCCCCATCACAACATGAAACTTGGTGTGCGAGAGGTTGTGGTCGTTCCCAGTATCTAACTCGTATTCAAAAGCAGCTTCTTAGATATTTAGGTCATATTTGTCCCTCATCGTTTTAGTCGACGACAACTCAAAAAGGTGTAGTCCAGTTTTAGTTGCCAAAAAGTCATTACATTTTAAACAACTTTTAGTCATTATTTTCAGTCAAAATGTTTTGTCTTCATTTTGTCAGCAATTTTTTGGTAATTTAGTCTTAGTCTTTTGTCAAATGTCCTTTTTAATCGGATGAGTCAGCATTTGGTCCTCTGGGAATGAGAACAGGTTGGTGGGACAGGTAAACTTAAAAATCTGTTGGTACAACAAACAAATTCCTCACACGCACACGTCATCCACCAGCAATGAAGTGCTCCGCTCTTTTCCCTTGTTACTGTCTGCCTGACTGACATGATACTTTCACCATCTAAGTCTCTTTTGCCTGTGTGTCCCAGGCTCATCACGGTCGTCAGGGGTGAAGTGGCGTAAAGAGGTAAGAGATGGGATCAGGCTCTGTAGGACGAAGCCTTTCGCATGTTAATCCTTCGTGTCTTGGTGGAATAGTCCGGCCAAAACCTTGATTAAGGATTCAGAGAGTATTAGCCTGGTATCATTATGGCTATAGATAATCTCCCTGCTTTATCAATGGGTTGTCTCGGTTTAAGCCAGGGAGCTAAATCCCAGGTGTGTGTGTCTGTGTGTGACAGTGTGAGATTATGTATAAGGGATTAGCTCAAAACAGTTCTAAATCTGTGCATCTCTGAAGTAGATTCTGACAAGCAGACACATGTATATTTTTTTTGTATCTCAAACCAAGGTGTCACAACTCACAAAATGTTCATGTTTAGTTAATATATATGTCAGTATCTTTACTTACAGTGACACAGACCTTAAAATTAGCCTTGAACCTACTACTACTAGTACTACGAGACACCTTCTTCAGTGACCCAATCAAGTTTGTGCTTTTCCAACCTGATCTCAAAGTCTTTTTCGCACCGTCAAACAACATCATGGTTCGGCTAACCCAAACACAAGCACAGGAAAAACAATGTAACTTTAAAATAACTCAACAACACTTGCACTTGTGACACGAACATCTGTCTCGACCACTCCTGATTGAAAGTCCTGACACATCCACCTCTGCTCCCACACAAATAGTTTTTGTCACTTTTACACTACGCAGCGCAGCATATTCATGTGTTTACATTGCAGTCAGGTCAGATTACATGGCATAAAATGGCAAGAAAAAGCAAGAACGGCGTTGTTATGCTAAATCACTTACAAAGCGTTGTGTCATTTGGTGAGACTGCACTGGGTTTACTGACCCTGCGGTGAGCTTCCAGAGGTCCGTCAAACAGGCAATGATCAGCGGATTCACTGTCATTGTGTTACAGCATTTGTCATCAACAGAGATAAGGTTACCCATATATTCCTGCTAATGAGAAGACAGCTGACAGTGGTTGGACCTTTTGCTAAGTTTATTATGGCTGCCTACTGTTCAGGGAAAAACTGGTGCGGAATCACATCTTGGTGTTGGGAAGGCAAATGTCAGCCTTTTTGCATATGAGCATTTGAATATGAATGAACATTTGTTTGTGGACTATTCCCTTGGAGTAAGAAAAAGAGGAAGGAAAAACAAATGTCAAGCTTTCCGACATTCAGAATTCAGGAAAGAATAGCTATCTGTTTCCAACAGGTTAGGACAGACTGGCAGTGAGGCCTCATCTTCCTGTAGAATGCCTTCACATTTCCCCACAGATTCAATACATGGCCTTGTTCTACAACACAGGATGTTTTGTATGGCAGTTCCATTAAGAAAGAAGAATTAGAATGTCCAGATGGTTGAGCCATTCATTCTTGGCTGGATGTAATAGTAATAATTTTCTTGTGAAAACATTCCCTGTAATTGGCAGCAGAAATGATCTCCTTTATGAGAAACTTGCCATGATTGTAAGGGTTCTAGCCATCAAGCCGGTCCTGTTGAAAATCTACTGAAAGTTGGGATCAATTGCTCTTTCAATAACATGCCAGAGTTAACAGAACCTCAGACGTTACATCCTTGTGTAAAAGTGAAATATACGGTTTGATAAGACGAATACTGCAAAAATCTAGCCTAAACATCATTATGATAAGAGGAGGCAGAGCTTAAGTGAAACCACAACCTCCAGGTTCAGTCACAGTTGTAAGAATGTCTCATTCAAGCTCTATTTATAACAATGCTACCTACTTGTACAGGCTTGGAACAGAGACCCCCTTTACACATTAAAATCCATCTCGTATCGAGATTGTATCTAGATATGATTCAACCTGATTACATTTACACCTCTTTTTATTATGTGTCTCTAGTGTCCACATTGAGATTCCTCCCACAAGTGATGTGTCGGTCAGTTGTTTTAAAAAAAAAAGAACGATGTATATGCAACATTCGGAGCATTAATATAGCATCTAACACCTATGTGCTTAGTAAAGATATAGTGGAGTAATGTGTACCTGAGCAGAGAATGAAGTCGCTCTCCCTCTGTGTGTCGTTATTTGAGCTTCTTTGTTCTTTGTTGACATAGCCGTACTGGTTGCAAATGCTTTTAGTGCATGTGAGTGTGCCTCACTGGTTAGCTCATGGCCCTTGCTCTGCACTGCTCTCATACAGCGGTAACAGCTGATAACGCTGTCCTGATAGACAGCCTCGACATGGAAGCATAGCTCCCTGCCTCTGGTTCCCCCTCAGGTAAACAATGTTAGCTCTGTCAGCACGTTAGCCATTGTTTGTACTGCTAGCACTGTTAGCACAGTTAGCTACAAGCTTAGGCATCGTCATGTTGAAAGAGGTTGAGAGGCAGTCAAAATGCTCCCAATCTCATATCTTGCACCTTTAATACCTTCACCTACCTGACCCGTTATAAGAACCAATCTCACTGCCTAACACGCAAACATAAACATCAAGATGACATAAGTACCTTGTAAATGTTAAGCTTCATTACAATCACAAAGGTTTCAATTTCATATAGAAGCTGCTGTAGTGGAGGGCAATTTATTTTAGAATATGGAAAGTAAACTCCAGGAACATGCTTCATTCTTTCATGACTATAACTCTATAACAGTCTTACAATACTTTGCTAAAATACTTGCACTTTTGATTTTGTCTACTTGTCTACATCCAGTGCTGATGTAAGTATTGTAAACTGTACATGTTCGCTGCTAGATAGGCTTAATGAACAGCAGACATTTTAACTTCGAAGCGAAAGCACAGGTGGCAAAACAATGGCTGTGTTCTATTCAAGAGTCCCAGTAAGCCATGACAGTGTGACAGTGAGTCAGCATGAACAATACAAGGACCCTGAAATTGAAGTAGCTAAAAGGAATGCAGCCGTCATTCATTCTACCATTTATACCTGTGTTTTTCCTACTGTGACGTGTCAAAATGTCTTTCAGGAAAAAGCCCCATTCGTTGAATGGAACTGTATAGATGAAAGGAAAAGAGAGTAGTCAAGTGAATGTGGGTCCAGTATATTGGTGATGTACTGCCATTTCATTATTGCCTGTAGCTCTCTCCAGACGCCGGGTTGCCTACTGTGTTTGAGCTTCTCAGCAGACATTTGTGTCTTTTTACACACTCCGCTAAGATTGCAAAGATTTTTCACACTCTCTCAGCTCACAGAATCAAAGGCTCGAACACCAAATCATGGCAGCACAGCTGGGCTCGATCACTGACATCATCTTTACACACTTGTGTTATACACTCACTCTCTTAATATCCTTCCTTCTGTCTTTGTCTCTCCACCTCTTTCTTTTTATTTAATTCCTTATCTCTCACGGATGAATCGAGCAATACTCAAAACAATGGTGTCAAATCTCAATTGTAGCTGGGCGTCTGTAAGGCATCACAATGCCGTGTGTGTGTACACAATTAGTTAGCTCTGTTATTGCATTTAAATAGAGTATATGCATGTCTGTGTTTTAATCTGTACACAAAATGTAGAGTGTATGTTTCCTCTGTGCATCAGTGTCACTTCACTTGGTGAAGAGACATGTTTCTGTCCTTGGTGTTTGTTTACTGCCTGAGTCCAGGTGTTTGGTGACCTTAAAGAAACAATGAGGATTGTGTGCATGTGTATGTGCATTACACCAGTGGTGGGCCGTCAGGACCAGCAAGGCTTTATCTGCTGGCCTAGACAGAATCACAAAGTTATAGCTATTTTATAATTTAATAATTTTTCATAAATACACTACATGTATTATAATTTATTTTCCCATTAACTTATTTTCTCATTGCACAGCTACTGTGTTCCTCAGTTGCTCTGCTTCCAGTGCAGCTTGTTTTAAGTAGAGCTTTTATCCAATCAGATTTCACTTCTGTGTCTCTAGGTAATCATGCTCCCCAGGCCTGCAGACTCACAAGTGAATCCATGTGCAGTTTAAGTGAATGGGGACAATATTGTAGATTGTCATAGTCTTCAACCAATCAGATCTTTAGTTTGACATGTTGGGCGTATTCTTTGACGTGTCAGAGCTGCTAGCTGGCCTATAAGTAGATTGGTCAGTGGGCTAGCGTGACATGTTGGGCGGTGACAATCCCAACATCTGCTGCCTCTGTGGAGCGGACATTTTCAGCCCTCAAACGCATTAAAACGTATTCAAGAAATACAACTGGGGAGGCTCGACTGTCTTCACTGGCGTCCATGAATCGAGAAGGACTTCTTACTGGAACTTACTGGAACTGGAACCAAAGCACTCACAGGCGGGTACTCTCACAGCAGCCTCGCGCAGCAGTCCCAGCTGCAGTCAGAGAAGACAGGAGACACATTTTCAACGTATTTATGGGTCTGCACTCTGCAGTTAGTGTATTTATAGGTGTTTAGCTTAATTTTTACACGAAACAAATAATAACCGTAGCTGTGGTGTCATAATGAGGTATTTCAGCTGCAGGACAGCAGTGAAGGACCAGGTATAAAATACACGGCCCGCCACTGCATTACACCAACGCGCCACGGTAACCAGTAATCAAATCCTCTCGCTATTCTTTAGCGCAAACCATAACTGTAACTTAAGAGTGACGTAAAACTAGGACAAGGCCAGTGGAACACACTCAACAAGCATGCATCAAGGTGACGGTGTGTGTATGTTTATGCTCACAGCTCACCTGACATGATGATGCAGTTAGTTATTTTCATATTGAATTATGTGTGAAAGGACGCACACATTGGGACCGCTACACACACCAACTTCAACAGGCCTGTGTGTGAGAGGACTTGGCTACGGCTGCACATTGATACCTGAGTGCCAGAGTCAGGACTGGGACTGTGTGAGAGAACCAGATTGAACTGATGGGGGGGTGTGGGAACCTGTCATCCCGGCGAGGAAGACTCAGCTCCTGTTACCAGAGGATCAGGCTTTTCTGTAACCCAAAACCCGCTCTCGTTTTCCTTTAGCCAAAACACACTCCCTCTCAAATATACACACACTTTCTAAAACACAGTCTTAAACCGGTAGGATTGAGGGTTTTGTTACGGCAGACGGCCAGTCAGATTAGGCAAGATGGTGATATCCATCACATTTTCACTGAAATCTCTCACCAAGGAGATAAATATATTGTATTTGTTCCTGCTTTTTCACCACAATAGCAGATGTTTGCCACATAATCTAGCAAACAACCTCAATAACCAGTTACACAAGGTTTCAGCAAACGGTTCAAAGCTCAATACCTTTATTTTGCCCTCGGCTAAACTGTTGTGTGGCCACAAAATGGCATGTTTTAATTCTATTACTAGTGGCATAAATACTAGGTAAATACACCCTAAACACTACGTATGCACAAAATATACAGGGTTTTCCGACACGTACGCTTTACAAGACATTGTGAACATCTGTTACTACAAATTATGGAACTTGAACCTGACCACACATGACTTGTAAAAAGATATATAATAAAATATATAGATCTAGAAGAGAAAAGTAGTTCCATTATATCAACATGTACCAATGTTGCGACGGCTACATTGCAACATGTGATGTGCAGTGGTGGAAAGTAACTTAATACAGTTACCTAAGTACTTAATATTTCATGCTACTGTATACCCAGTGGTGGGCCGTGTGTTTTATACCTCGGCCTTCAGTGCTGTCCTACTACAGTTGAACCACCTCCTAATAACCTCATTATGACACCAGCATGACGGGATGCTTCGTCATTAACAGACAATGCATATAGTCAAAATCAATTTAATTAACACAATGACCAGAACAAACTCACAAGAACCAGTCACACATATTTATATGACAACAAAGCAGGTAGAATAACATAAAACCCAAATAACAGGTTTCAACAGGCCTCAGCACATTCCAGCAAAACTGCGGCACTAAAACACACATTTGAATGGGCACCATTAACACAGCAGTAATACTGCTGCAAATGTAAAAAAACAAAAGCAGATCACTTACCAAAACTGCTGTTCCTCCTTTCTTTGATTACAAAGAGTTCAATGACGCGGTTGGACAGAACATCGGTGCGGTTCAGTTCCAGTAAGAAGTCCTTCTCGATTCATGGACGCCAGTGAAGACAGTCGAGCCTCCCCAGTTGTATTTCTTGAATACGTTTTAATGTGTTTGAGGGCTGAAAATGTCCGCTCCACAGAGGCAGCAGATATTGGGATTGTCACCGCCCAACATCCCAAAACACTAAAAATGTAATGTCACGTAAAAACTTCTTATATAGAGACACAGAGGTGAAATCTGATTGGATAAAAGCTCTACTTAAAACAAGTTGCACTGGAAGCAGAGCAACTGAGGAAGACAGTAGCTGTGCAATGAGAAAATAAGTTAATGGGAAAAAGTATTTAGAATACATGATGAAATGATAAAACAGCTATAACTTTGTGACTTGTTTAACAAAGGAGATGTACTTATGACTTCTGGTGACTAGTAGTTATCTTGAATACCTATGTTGAAACAAGACTTACTTATTGTAAGTCGCTTTGGATTAAAGCATCTGCTAAATGACTGTAATGTAATGTAATGTAATGTGATTCTGTCTAGGCCAGCATAGAAGGCCTTGCTGAACCTGATGGCCCACCACTGTGTATATCTCTATTTCACTACATTTCAGGAGTGAATGTTGTATTTATAACAGCACTACATATTTGACTCGACACTAGACAAACCGATAAGCAAACAATTCATTGTTAAAGCAGTTGATATAAGCTGGACCTTAACATTATACATTTTGCTGATAATAATGATGTACTTAGTCCTGTGATAGCCTGGAGATCTGTTCAGGGTTAGTCTGCCTTCACTCAATGTCAGCTGATGGATGGAATTCTGTACTTTTTCTTAAGGATGCAATGATCAATATTTTTTACAACAACAATAAATCAAATATGTTTAACTTCAAAGGGGCCGTTCCTGGTGATGAACAGCTCTGCAGCTCCCCTCAGCTACTAGTTCCAACAGGCAGCTGTTCTCTGAGGAAGCTCCAGTAAGCCCACAGTACACTACCTGTCCAGCACCAATGAGCTGACAGACACAGGTAGAGACAAGCTGATGAATATAGAGAGGCTTTTAGCAGTTGAAGAGCAAGATATTGCCCTTAGGATCTGGTGAGACCAAAGCAGAGCTTAAAGAGAGTGCATATTATATATAGTCCGGTGGACTAGACCCACATCTGGTTTCGTTGCAGTCAGTGCTACGGCCACTCCTCAGGCAAGGTGGTGATCGGGAGGATCTTTAACATGATCCAGGACGACCTGTGCATCGATTTCCATGGGAAGTTCCACTGCATGTGGCGATGGCAGAGAAGCTGCAGCAAGGCAGCAGGGTCCGTCTGCGGCTGCAGGACCTGGAGCTCACCGTACGTTTCCTGGAATACAACACCGACACCACCACACTGTTGAAGGTCCAGGCCGTATTGCTGGACCAGCTGGAGAGAAAGGAGGCACGGCAGAACCAGGGCAGAGCATGCCAGACTTTCAAACTCTGCAATAAAACGAGAGGTTTTTCTAAAGGGAGTCTGCCAGCTGCAGGTATTTGCAACACAAGGCGTTTGTTCTGAAGACAAGAGAGCTGAGAAAATCAACACAAAATGCATGATCCTGGTATGAGAGCCGTTGAGTAAGAATTCAGGTCTTTTTACACTATTTTTAACAGTGATTGCTACTTTTTCTTATATAAAGGATGTCAACATGTCCAACACTAGAGCTGTACACATTTGCAAAGAAAAATCGAAAATAATTTGTGTGAAATATGTAGACAGTCCAACCAGCTGACTCCAATCCTCCTTGACGACCCTCCAGGATCCTGCAGTTCTTGCTGATACTTTTAACGGTTTTAACGGGCTGGAGTTTGTCCCCCTTAGTGTCTGGATCCCAACCTTCACAGAAACTAAAAGTTACAATGTGAAAGAGATTAAACGATGCATCAAAAGAAACATTTCCTCATTGCAAGAAAAGCCAGAGAGGATTGTGTCAGTGAATTTAATGGTATGTTAAAATCAACCACAACCAGTGTCAAGGATCTCAGTCCATTTATCACATTAAAGGATTGGTTCAAGTGTCGCTGCACTCACAAATGGCAAACACCCTTGCCATCACCGCAAATGTACGTCCCTATGGGCTTCCAACTTCATGAAGCTGGGAAATTGAAGACAGCATGCTGCCTGATGACATGTCAAACTGAATTGGAGTGTAATGGCGCAGTACAAGATCATGTGACTTTGCATGACATACTGCATTAAATGCTACATTCAAAACACTCCAGGTGAAATAGTGCTGACACGATAGAGATCAGCCAAAGGGAAACAAATCAACAGCACCTGTGCTTTTCTGTAATACTGTTGTCTGTCTCTTCTGTCTCTGGGGACATGTTACTGTAGCATCACTGGTATGCTGCTTGCGAGTGTAAATGAAACATGCCTCAGGTCAGTGTGAGCGTTGTGTGTATGACAGGAGTGTATAATGCAGTTTTGTGTCTTTCTTCTTTGAAATTCTACTTTTATCAGCTGCCAGTTACTTCACAGGGGAGGAATTGAACCACAGCAAAGTAACTCTTACAGGTGCAATGTGAGAACCTAGTCATCTGCTCCAAAATAATAGGAAACAGCACTTCACCTACTACTGGGTACATATGAGCAATTTAAAAAATTAAAAATTGCAAGTCAAAATAACACTGCTATTTTATATGCTCCACGTGTGGCCTATAGTTTATATTAGCCATCTGTGTTTACTGAGACACTGTACATTTTGATAGTTGTTTATTGGAGTAAATCCTTATTGGAGTAAATCCAAAAATACAGAAAGGAGAAAATGACCCGCACCATCATCTCATCGTAACAGAAGGTTAGCTGATCTGGAGGGGAGTTACATTACATTACATTACAGTCATTTAGCAGACGCTTTTATCCAAAGCGACTTACAATAAGTGTATTCAACATAGTATTCAAGAGAACTACTAGTCACCAGAAGTCATAAGTGCATCTCCTTTGTTAAACAAGTATCTAAGAGCATAAACCAGAGCAAACGTACAGTGCAGAAACAAACTAATACAATAAGTGCAACAAACGAATACGAACACAATAAGTGCAACAGAGTTGGGGAAGTTCCCCGGGATGAAGTGATGGATTTTGCGCTGGCTGTACAACCACAGACTGGTCTGTAAGCCACTGATCTGTTCTGTGTTAAAGGCTTTGCTGAAGGGTATCTCAGCAGTGGTAATGGGGTTGCAGGTCCACTTCTTTAACCTTTAAACCACTCGTTGCCCCTAATTGAAAGGCAACATTATGAGAGAGCAAAACCACAGAATAACTGTATAATCTCTTAAACTTTAGATTTTTAGACTTTCACTAAACTGTTGGTTGGAAATACAAAAGTTTCACCAATTTTGCAATTCCCCAAACGTATATTTGGAAATGTTGGTTCCTACGCTGCAATTTAAAATGAAGTTCAATGGGTTAAAGACAAAGACAAACCTACCCGAACAACATGAAGTTTAAGAAGTTATTGGTGTCAAACGTTCTACTTTTCTTGTTGTGACTCTCCTGGCGATTTATTTATATGCACATACTGTATTTGTGATGTGATTGAAACCTGCAGACATACAAGCAATCCACCAAAACAACTTCAAGTTGTGTTTAACTCTTGTTTTTCTTCATATATAGTGCTAATGACATTACATGACACGGATTCTGAAATTAACATGCCTGATACGTTCCCAGCTGGAGACATTCGTTGAAGTCAAAGCTAAAAAAAATTATTCAGACTAACAACACAGTATATAGCAACTTCTCTATCACCCTTTCCCATACCCATCTATCCTTGTTGGAACTTAATGACAGAAATGAGTTCACAATACTTGCCTTAAGTCTTGTTTAAATTGAACTAAGTCTTAACAAAATGCAACATGTAAGTCATCTAACATCAATCTAAGAAACTGTCCTGCCTGAATTCACGTGGTGAGTTATACATAGATAGACATACATATTCATCTGTGTGTGTTTGTGTTCCTGAATCCTAAACTCTGTGAATATATATGGTTCCCACAATCATGTGACACTGCTGGCATTTTACCCTGAGGTCACAGAAACACAGCGGGTGGGTTCACACTGACACAAGCATTCAGAGAGACAGCTGAGGACACCGATTGTCCACCCATCCACATTACCTCATCGTTGTGGCATCCATGCATTCTACTGTGATCTTTGACCTCACGATTGTCTCTCTTAATCCCTGCTTCACTGTCTGTCTCTGCCTTCCTGCTTAAAATTCATCACCCCGTCTTTTCAACCCTCTCTCTCTCTCTCAATACGGCTTTATTGACATGAACGTATAACAAATAAAACAATGTTGATGAAGCATCAAAATACAAAAGTACACTATAATTTTAATGTAAACATTAACACAACATTACAATTGTTGTATACTAATGTTATGTATACAGTATTAGCGAGTTAGCTTTCTAATTCCACCATGCCTTAATGCTACACGTGTAACTCAAAGTGAACCGAACAAAGTTGTCAATGCTCTGTTGATAGCAATATGCTTTCCTACGCCGTGACTAGAGTGGATGAAGCATGAAGTTGTTTAACTCATTTACTCTGGTTCTCTAGGCTTAGTAACGTTACTACTACTGTGCAACCTCAGCTCAGTGAGTCTGTGACTTACTGTAAGTCGATTTAGTTTTTACAGAAGGTCGCAGTGGCAACGGTACACATGAAAACGGGGGTCAGTGTGACCATCTTGCTATGTAGATTTTAAAGGAGGGTCTACTCTACTCTTATTCAGTTTCTATGGGTGCATTCCTTCAGTCTGATTGGCAGTAGACAGGGCCTTGATTCTATTGGAACCAATGACCTGCAAGCATTTGTTTATAAGTCTCCTTCACTTCCTCTATGAGGTCTGTTGAGCAGATTCTGAATATGGTTGGAGCGTGATGACTGATGAAGATTATTTAAAAATGTTTGATATCTGCGACTGACATTGGCAACCAATGACATCTTTTGTGTCTTGCCTGATGGAGACTACCGGTAAAAGAAGGGAAGAATGGCGAGGGTGAGAGTGCACTGGACACATGAAATGGAGGATCTCGCCCAAACTTTTCCTCCTTCTTTTGGCTTTTCCTGCACAAATTGGCTGCTGCTTATGTTTGTTTTGGTACAAGATCAATGGTGCCCAGAGCCCAAAACGACATCTTTGACAAATTGCTTGGTTGGTCCAATCAAGTGTCTAAAACTCAAAGAGAATCCATTTACATGATATGAAAGAGAGAGATGCAGAAATTCAGCACATTTGAAAAGATGGAACCAGTAAATGTTTCGCAATTTTGTTTGATAAGTTATTCAAACGCAATCAATTATGTAAATGTCGCTTAAATCTTTGTTGATGCAAGTCAACTGCAACTGCCTAGAGGCAGAACAGAACTCCAGAGGCCCCAAAAGCAGTAGAGTGTCTGTGCGTCAAGTAGTTTGTGCAACATTAATTGAATTATTCTAGAAAATATACGATACCACCAAAGCACAATAAAAGAGAAACGTTTAGGATATGGAACACAGATATTTTCTGGACCCGGTTGCAGAATGTTTTTTTGAAAAAAAAAGCTCTATTGTGATGCTTTTTTATGCATTCTGGCACCTTATTTACATACAAAAATAACAAAAAACAAACTTCAAAAAACCCCCAAAAACCAATGCTTTACAGCAATGGATTGCTGTGAAGCGCCCGGGGAGCAACTTGGGGTTCAGTGTCTCGCTCTACCCGCTCAGCCACAACAGCCACAATTAAAGTGTGTAACCTCAAAAACTGTTTAATTATGAATTGTGATGTATAAAATAAATACGCTCTATTTCTCTATTTTAACTTGCGTCATTCAGGCCTGACGACCAGACCAGTTTGTGTATGCGTGCAAGTTATTTGTGTGAATTAGTGAGAATATTTGAAGCATAAATAAACGTTGCAGGTCGTGGTTAACCCCGTGAGATGCACGTCAGCACAGAGCAGGTCCAGACAACTGCATAGATTCAAATGTGAGCGTATCTGTTTTGCGAGAAGTGCGAGTGAAAAACACTTCGAATACACTTGCAGTTTAAACAAGGGGTTAGACAATTGTGGGTTGTATTCATTCAATCAAACATCACAGCAGTGGTCGTTGCAGACATGCCTGGCAGAGATCTGCATTCTACTGAGTGCACCTTTCTAGTTTGGAGGAAAAATGGAAGTGAGCGCACCTGAAAAGTCTTTAATAATCCCTCACTGCACTCTGCGCACAACTAGGCCGAGTATGGTAGGTCAAAATAGAAGACAGAAACATTTGCTTTGGTAGTATTTTAAAGTGACTTTTGTTTTGTTTTGTTTTGTGTGTGTGTTTAGTGTGTGTGTGTATTTTCGTATGTGCCAGTCCTTGACCGCTGTGTGGGATCATACATCTTTCATGGCGCTCACTCTGACTGACTGACTGTCTGAGCTTACATGCATGACCACCGCCTGCACATACAGTCTGCACGCTCGCCGGCCCACTCTGCTCTGCTTAGCAGCTCCGCCACTGTCCTTCCATACCAATGCTGCTGCAAAGTCATTACCCTGTAGAACGGGGGGACTCTTCCCGCGCTGTCTCACTCGTCTTTTCAATAATCCATATTCATACAGAATTTTGTATGAATGGGAGTTAGCAGGCGGAGCAGCTAGGGCCAGCTCTATCAGCTCTACTGGATTTGATGTTTTGGGAGATTCCATTGTAATCGATCTGGGGGAAGGCGGCGGTTAAAGCAAGGCGTCTTTAATCCGCCAGAGGAGGGCCTAATTAGTCTGTTGCTTCGATCAGTGTATCCGATTGTTCTGCATGATGTGGCATGACTCATCATTGGAATGATTTAAATGAGATGATTGAATTGATTAGAAATAAGATTTCCTTATTGTTATTGAAATTGAAAATGGGATTGAGGTCGTGTGTATGATTTAGGGATGTCCCACACAAGTTTTTTTGCCCCCGATCCAGATCCAGTCATTTAATATTGAGTGTCTGCCAAAGTCCCTACTTCTGTTCTCCTTAATAATACAGTTGCACAATGCACACTATAAGAACAATACATTCAAATCAATCCAACCTTCTTTGATGTTGTTTTTTATTTAAGTTTTTTACAAAATAAAGAATTACATTTAAAAAAACCTCTGCAATCATGTTGGCGTTGCTGCAGCCTGAATTACTTTAATGAACTGTGTTCCGTTGAGTGTTTATTTTTGTTGTCTTTACATCGTTTGTGTGGATTACAGAGCAGGGTCGTCCTTCACTCAGAAGATCGGTGGTTTGATGCCCGACTGCTAGTCCATGTCAATGTGTCTATGGGCAAGACACTTAACCCCAAGTTGCCCCTGCAGGCTGTTCCTGTAGTGTATAAATGGGTGTAAATGTTAGTTAGAGTCCCGATGGGCAGGTGGCCCCTTGCATGGTAGCCCTGTCATCAGTGTATGAATGGGTGTGAATGGGTGAATGATGACATGTAATGTTAAAGCCCTTTGAGCGGTCAAAAGATTAGCAAGCGCTATACAAGTACAGTCCATTTAAATTACTCTGATTAGCTTTTTCTTGCTGTGTTTTTGTTGCACTTACTGTGGCGTGGTGAGACTGGCTGTCTGTGTCACTCACCAGAGATGAAAGCAGAACGCAAAAGCTCAAATGGAAATGCATGCACAAGAATTTGGTAAATAACATAAATTAACTCTTGTTGTGCTCTCATTTATGGTGTGTGGTATTTTGCCAAGGGTTCAGCTTCGCTCCTGCTCACTCACACATGGAGCTCAATGGACAGCGGAGAGTTGACCACAGCTGCAATCATTGCGTCGTTCTGCCTGAAAGCTTTGCGAATAAAAACACCTTTGTGACAGCTGATGTAAAACAGAGGATTTGATCAATAGTTCAAAATAGCCAATCCTGATCAGTGAACAAATGCCTTGATCTGCCCTGATACTGATCTTTGAGATCGTATTGGGACATACATGATGGTAAATTATGATGATGATACAGAAGTAGACAATATGGCCAAAAGTATGTGGATACTTTGGACTGGGGCTACTTTTATGGTCTGAGCAAGGCCTCTTTTAGATTATGCCTTTACAGCATACAGTGATATTTTAGACAATAGCGTGCTTCCAACTCTATGGCAACAGTTTGGGGAAGAAGCAGTCCTTTTTCAAGCGAGCTCCATAAATAAATGGTTTTCCCTGTTTGGAGAGGACGTCTTGATTGGCCTGCACAGCACCCTGACTTTAACTTGTGATTGCCAGTGGCTGACATCACTTATAGTGACACTGAATAAAGTGGGATCAGGCTCTATATTAATGTTCTACACAATGTGATTAAAGGACCTCTCAAAGAATTGTGTTACAATTGAATTACACTCCCAAGTGTAGCTACATCAGTAAACGGTCTGTTGATGTAGCTACCAACAGTGTCTGTCCAGTTAGGCACTGTTCTTGTTAAATTAAAGGGACAAGAAGATAAAAGGTTAAATCCTGACAAATATCTTACCAACAAAAAGTATTGAAAAAGAGCTTGTGACTAAAATTCATAACTCCATCAGATCCTGACACTGTTGGCAAGACTTCATATCTCCCCAGCTCCCCGAATGAAGTGTCGCTCACAGCAGAGCTAAAGGTGAACAGTGACAAGCCGTTTTTGTCTGACTTTGTGTGAAGCATAATGGTCTGCCATAATTTCATCATGAACCGAAGATATCGTTACACTTCTCAACAGCAGACTGTTTGGATTCAACTCTGCAACGGCCGCTTGATGTGGGAGGATCCCCTCATGATACCTCTCCCCAAAGCAAGCTGGCCCTCACCGGACTCATTTCCTCTATGAGGCACCTCGAAGGTAACTCTCCCACTGTGCCTCTCCACTTCCTGGGGCTGTGGAAGAGAGGGGCAGCTCTGATGTTGACAGTGTGAATACAGATGGAGGTGTTTGCTGAGTCAGCGACTGAGTAACCATTCTAATGAAAACTTGTATCTTGACATCTGCTTGTCAAAAACCTCATAACACCAGTCAAGCTTGATTTCAGTAAAATATTAACGGTTTTGGACATACGATGTTTCCACCCGACAGCCTCAAAAAGCAGCCCCAGTGATTTCAACACATACAATCTTAAGGAAGCAGAACTTTTGTCGAAAAGTAGCAGAGTGTGTGGATCACCATCTTCATGCTTTTGTCCCTGAATGGAAGAAAACCATGATGTGTTGAGATCTTCACTGTTTGTATGTCCACATACCTTTGTCCATGTAATGTATTTCATAGCACGCTGTTTCACAGGCAGCGATCCTCATTTAGTGGCAGGTAGGACAGATACAATGTCTACTCTATTCAGTTGGTATTAGTGAATTTACAGCATTAAACCTCATACTTGACCACATTCCAAAGCTTAACATTGTTTTTTTACTGAGCACTAATATCTTCCTCCTCAACTCATCCTCGTGCTAATCCGACGGCACAAGTCAGCGCTTTCCATGCAATCAGCAAAGCACTTACTTAACTCCACAGAGTTGCAGAAACCTACTTAACATAAAGTGCGACCAAAACATTTTGCAAAGGAGTCTACTGACCTCTCTGCAAATAATCTCTGGCTCACATTTACCGGATTTTAGAAGAGGTCCTTTGCAGTAAAAACCTCTATTACTTCTCCAATTCTCCAGATACTTATCTGTGATGCCAAAGTGATTTTGATAATATCTGTCAGGCTCTCTTCACTGCTCTCTGCATCTCTCACACGATCCATCTCTTTCGCCCCATCCCTCCCCCTTAACAAATGTCATGCACAGGACCTGGAAATGCTTACAATTAGTGTTAGTCAGGCCAGCCATCGTGTGAATCACTGAGTGACTCCTAATTATACAAGGCTTTTAAAGTTGTACGACACTCGAGGCCTCTCTAAAAAGCATCATTTCAGCTAACGGCCTGTTTTGCTGAATTTCTCGGCTATGAAATATAGATGGAGCTGATGTGTTTTCTTCAGAAGGGCGCAAGCACAGCGATATAATCTGTTTCTTTTTGATGTAGAGGGGTCAGAGAAGATGCGTTGTGGGTGTGCTAGTACCTTAAGTGTGGATGCTCTGCACCCTGCAATACAGTATATTTAAAAATGATTTCACAGAGTTAGGAGAAAATCACCATATTGCCCTTATTGCTCATATTGTATCTCATCTAAATCCACTACTAACAATTTCATGCTGTGCTTTTGCTGAACTTGAAGAAAGAAAACTGACTTGGGATGCAGACGTTCCACTGAGAAAGGGACCGAATCATGAGGCAATGAGCTGTTTAAATATGAATGAGTGTTGTGTGAATGCCTCTGCTGTGATATTTAGACAAGAACGGATCCCTGTGTGCAGTTGCTGCGTCTTCAGCAGTAGCTCAAGGGAATGTTGCTGCTGTTATGGTATTTCGCAGGGTGGAAATTCTCGAAAATGTTTATATCTCAGCAAAAGCCCTGGGAATCCTCCAGAAACCCTGTATCTTCATCGTCTTCAATACATTTGAATCCAAAACATGCCTGGTGAACCACTGTTTCATTTTGCTGCACATTAGCCTCAAGGACTAGTTTAGAATAACTATGCTTTGCTAACTTTTTGTCCATTAAAGGCTCAGCATGGTTTCTAGGCCAATCTATGTGCTCTCTCCTCTGCACCAATGTCTGCTAATCGCGTCCATGTCCCGCTCTCGTCCACGCTGGAGTTGCCATTGCACTCATTTGTGCTGTGAAATGAAAAAGCTCCAGGAATGTCAATGTAAAACCAGGTATACCCTCAAAGTATGCATCTATGTTCAGTTTTGAGTTTGGAAAGTAGTAGTTTGAGAAAAATGGTTGAAAACTCCAGAAAGAGCTACTAAATGAACCTTGAGTTGGTATTATTTGTACAACTCATAATCTTGACACTAATCCTAATTGATGAGGATTGATTGTCAACAGATCCATCTCCATGAAAACTGAGTAAACTCCATGCTGTGATGAATTTCATACAGTTGAAAGCACCGGAACAAGTTACCTTGAGTTGGGATTGCTTTGTCAGATGCTTAAATTGTCACACAGTGAGAAGCAAAGAAAGCAATATCAAGATACCAAAACCATCTCCATGATAACTGAGCAACTCTATAAGCAGAGGAAAGCCACGAGATGTGGGGAACACTTTCAGACGATGTTGTGACGGACCGAGCTGCAAGATTTGTAGATGGAGGTTTCTGGGTTGCTGTTGCTGTTGTATTTAGGGTTCATAAGCCTGGGAATCAGTGAGCACAGATGTTCAGGCCCACCCTAGATTCCAGTATTTACAGTACTGCTTCCATCTTGGAAACATGGCCCACTTCTTATACACCAGCGTCAGACAGGAAGGACGTTATGGACTGCCAAGAGTTCCATCTGAAAAAGCAAACTCACACACACACAAGCTCATGCGTGTGCACACAACACGTGCGTACACAAATCAGTCAAAAGCAACACACACTCAACTACATACACTCAACTACATGCAGGCACTATTTCAGTCACACACTGATGCCCGCATGGGGTACAAGAGTCACTTCAGCAGAATGCAGTGAGCAGCAGCAGTGGCAACTAAACCCAAATCCGCTCAGCTCTCCCCTGATGATACGGGATGGAGAGAGGGAGAGAGGGAGGGAGAGAGAGAGAGAGAAAGAGAGAGAGAGAGATAATCCAGTGAGTGGGGTGGTCAGTTAATAAGAAATGAGAATCAGAAAACGGGATGTGTGGAAGAGTGATCAGTGAACTGAAGTGAAAAAAGAAAGACACTGGAGATCTGACAGTTACAGTGAAAGAGCAGAAGAGAGTGACGGATAAGTCCGGGAGTGAGACTGAGGATGATTGCCAGAGCGAGGGAGAATTCAATAAGGGCTGGGGGGGTAAGTGAAAGCAGCGACAGAAATAAAACAGGGAATTATGGGATGCTATTTACATAAATTATGTTGGATTGAATTAGAAGGAGGATTTTGAAATGGCAATTTCCCTGTTTCCCATTAATGTTCAAACACATTTTTTGACAAGATAGGTTGAAAGATGATTTTAAGTTCATTACATCTCAAATTAAAGGTAGGGCTGCGTGGCGTTTAAAGTTACTATCACCACCCCATTTAAACCTTTAAGAGATGGAAAAGTTCTCAAATATGAAATGATTAAATACAATAACCTGTACAAGAACTGTACAAGAATCAGTAAATATGAGTTCTCCCGCTGCAAAATCTCTTGTTCTTCCTGCGTCCAGTGGTGTCATTTGATGACAGTGATGTAGTTGGATACAAGGAAGAACTGTTGCAGCTTTGATTTCTAGTCGCTCAGTAACAAAACGTCCTTGTTCTCTTTGTTGGTATTCCAACAGCAAACATGGCATCCTGAAATATGGGTGCAGGTTGCATTTTACAGTGTTTTGGCTGAATAGAGCCAAAGAAATGCTGCGGAATGAGAATGATGTTCCGACTGCCCTGCAAGAGAGAGACAAACAAGATATTTAGTTAGTAATTAAGTGTTTTTCTTGTCTTTACATTTCATAAAACATGGCCAGCATTACACCCCAGAACAACAATTCACTCAGAACTAAATAGATTAAAAAAGACTGACAGACGAATGGACTGGCACCTACCTTATTTGGAACATTTCCGAAGTCCCCTAAAAAGCATGTGAGCAGAAAAAAAACGTCTGAAGATAAATCTTGCAGTTTAGTGTGTGCAGGACAGAGTTAGTGTTGTGCTGTTTAATTAGAACAGTTTCCCTCCCAGCATCCTCTCCTGTTCCTCCTCTCGCCCTAGCCGAGGGTTTGACTAATCCTCCAGAGTAACTCTGGCTGGCTTGGCCTTCTTACCAAGCTATTCAAAATACAACACACAGTCACCTCTACACACATACCCAGAATGCACACACACTCAAAGGCCTGCCAAAAAGCTGCTATATTATTGATTTCCCCCAAGTCAACACAAGAATTACAATGTTACCATAAAATGCTGCTGATGTGGCAGTAATTATGGTGATGATGATTAGTATGATGGAAACACTCTACTATGAAGACAACTTAATTGCTGTGGAATATTTAGATAATTTCAAAATGGTCACAATGAAGTGAAACACAGGAGAAACCAGCAGGGTTTATACTTCAATCATCATATCATATACTGGGACATACAATTTGACCTCTGCATTTAACCCGTAGTATTAGGAGCAACGGGCTGCAGTGAAGTGCCATGGGAGGGACATGGGGTTCAGACACATTCATATCCAAGACCAGAGGAGCTGGTATCAGATTATCGAAGCACACACCGAGCGGGCGGGAGGGGGGTTATATATATAGGTTATAGCTATTTTATAATTAAATCATTTTTCATCAAATCATGTATTCGAAATATTTTTTCCCATTAGCTCATTATCTCATTGCACAGCTACTGTCTTCCTCAGTTGCTTTGCTTCCAGTGCAGCTTGTTTTAAGTAGAGCTTTTATCAGATTTTGTCCCTATGCTGTCTCTAAGCAAAAGAATCTTCCCGAGGCCTTCAGAATTACAAGTGATTCCCTGTGCTGTTTAAGTGAATGGGGACGACATTGTTGATTGTCATAGTTTTCAACCAATCAGATCTTTAGTTTGACATGTTGGGCGTATTCTTTGAGGTGCCGGAGCTGCTAGCTGGCCTATAAGTACGTCAGCATTATCGTGCAGCTCAGCATTAACGTGCGGTGTGATTGGTCAGTGGGCTGGTGTGACTGTTGTGAAACTAGCTCGCAGAACTTTGTAGTAGTAAGTGTAAATGTAAGATGTTTTCACGTGACATTACATGTTTTACGGTGACAATCCCAATATCTGCTGTCTCTGTCGAGCGGATATTTTAAGCCCTCAAACGCATTAAAACGTATTCAAGAAATACAACTGGGGAGGCTCGACTGTCTTCACTGGCGTCCATGAATCGAGAAGGACTTCTTACTGGAACTGAACTGAACTGATGCTCTGTATTGAACTCTTTATTAACAAACAGAGGATGGACTTTGTCTTTAAGTGAACAGCAGCTTTGGTAAGTGAAGTGCTTGTGTTTTTACATCTGCAGTAGCGTTACTACTGTGTTCATTTGTATATGGTGTCGTTTTTATGATATGGTTAATATGGTTCCCTCTGATGTGAATAATATCTGAATGGTGCTCTTGAGTTTGTGGTGGAATGTGTGTTTTAGCGCCGCAGTTTTGCTGGAATGTGCAGAGGCCTGTTGAAACCTGTTATTTGGGTTTTATGTTATTCTACCTGCTTTGTTGTCATATAAATATGTGTGACTGGTTCTTGTGAGTTTGTTCTGGTCATTGTGTTAATTAAATTGATTTTGACTATATGCATTGTCTGTTAATGACGAAGCATCCCGTCATGCTGGTGTCATAATGAGGTTATTAGGAGGTGGTTCAACTGTAGTAGGACAGCACTGAAGGCCGAGGTATAAAACACACGGCCCACCACTGGTGAAACGATAAGTCAACGTTGACGCTTTTGTCATGTAAACTGCGTACTTCAGTGACGGCACTTCTGTTTATTTTAACCCATACAATGATCTTTTCCTAAACCTATCTCAGTGGTTTTGTAGTCTAAACCTAACTGAGTTTCCTGTGAAAAAAAAACATATAAATGTAACGAGCGGAAATGTAAGCGTGTTGCTGATTTTTGTATGAAAACGCACGAAAAATGAAGATATACAAAACCGTATGCGGATAGGTTGCAGATAGATAGGTATGTAGCAGACGGGCTTTGTACCGTCCTGCCACAACCTTTTTTTTCTCAGAGCATTTGATTTAATGCTGTCCTGTGTAAAGAGAATTTAAACAAATTTAACAACAATGAAATACATTACCAACCCAAGCTTGAAGTAAAGACAGCTTGAAATGATTCTCTGCCAGACACCATAAACAACAGCATCAACATGAAAGCATGAGCTTTTTCTTCTTCTTTTATTAGATGGACTATCTTAGTTTGGCTGAAGATTTGAGGGTACTATTTACAGATTCTTCATGTTTTTAAATTTTCTTTGTTCTTTAAAATATTTTCCTTAAAGATGTCAAAATGTGTTTTTGTCATAAAAACACTATTAATGTCTTATTTATATACTTCAAGTCTTGATTTGATGAGTTGAAAGGAACTTGAAACAGCAACCTTTCAGCCAGCAGCCCGTTGTTCGCCGCCCATGTGAGACGAGTCAATCTTGATGTTTTTGTCACGTTTTTTTGTCACTAAGTCGTTTTGTTGCCAAAACCTAACTGAGTTACCTGTGACGATGGAATTTTATTTTGAAAAGGCCGTATGCACGTAACGGGCGACTGGCCTTCGTATGAAAACGCACACAAATGAGAAGTAACTTTTCGTAAGAAATAATAAGAATCGTATCATTTTCATATTTCTATATTTTTAAGTTATAGGACATTCTTCCCTCAACAGCCTTTTTCCAATAGTGTGTTTGTAGTTAGCTCAAGTAATTGTTCCTCCCATACTCCAAGCCCCTGCTGTTGGCGTTCCAGCCCAACATGGCTCTTTGCACTTTGTTTCAAGTGTCTGCTTTAATCCGACCACCACTGAATCTTTTGCCTCGTGCTCTCATAAGCCTTTCACATGCATTTTGTGCAGAATGGAGTCTTGTTGCCATGTGTCTCTTTTTCAGCAATGGCTTCCATCTGGTCCCTCTTTCATTCAGTCCACATCACAAATCCAACCACAGCTCAGCCGCTCTGTCAGAGTGGTCCTTTGATTTTTGGTTTGCTTGCTGACCAAGGCTCTTGCTGCCGGATTTGCTCATGATGGGCTCTGGAGAGAGGCTTTGTAGCTAATAAAGATGGTCTCCTATTTAACAATTTAGTTTGTGTAATGCCTGCCTCTTTACACATCTAAACATTTAGTTTAAAGGTTGGAAGTTATCTTTAAATGTGGGACATTTAAAACACAGTGTAGGCTATTACACTATCAACGGCAGAAATTCACAGGGAATCATTTCTGAAGCTCTTGTGCTATGAATAACAATTGACTTTCACCTAACTATATGTTGCCAAAAATCTGAACGAGTGAATAGAAACGGCAGACTCATTTACATCTTTGGCACACTCACATAACTCTACCCATGAACCTTTTATAAAAGAGGCCATAGGGCCTAGCAGGAGCGGCTGAAAATGAATGAGTCCAATAACTGAGTGTAACATAACTGTCTCTCTTCTCAGAACGCTTGAAACATCATGTTTCTCCTGAACTGACAGGGGAGGGGAGGTGAAGGGCTCACTCTGATCTAAACACACAAACCTCTCACAGACAGACCCATGGTTGTCTTGCAGATTCAAAAACAGAAACACATGCAGGATCAGTGTGAAGTGTGTGCATGTGATGGGTGGGCCGATTTGATGACCACTAGCTGACTCCGATTTACAGCCGGTGAGATCACACGCTGCATTTTGACAGGAATAAGTTGAAAGCAGTGATTAACACTCACACACTCAAACACACATTTTTTAGCTCGCTCTAACTCTCACAAACACATTCCTACTGAAATCTGTGTGTTTTTTTAAGATGAATACCAGCCATATTTCTTCATAAAAACCCTGCAGGCTTGAATTAATCAATGATTCAAGATACCTTCACAGATAGCAGTGAAAGAAATATGCACTGATAGCAACAATGACCTACCCTTCCCTCTCCATGACGCTCGGCATCGCTGTCTGCGCAGTTGAATGAGATCAAAGTGGTTCCACCGCTGTCAACCACACCCGACAAAATCGGACAAAACGCAGCCTTTCATGATCTAATAGTCGGCGTTCTCTGAGAACCATCAGGATGACAACGCAAACAATAATTTATTACTGTGTTCTTGCATCGAATTTGACATTTCAAAGTGTCTTGATTTTCACCTTGGAAAGACAGCCACATTGTGTAAGAGGATAGGCCAAGAGGGCAATGAAAAGTCAGGAGGACGACGAATAAAAAGAGCCTGCAAGCGCTTGTGTACTTACGCAAACTGGTTCATGTGAAAGTTAGACATTTGTTCACACAATAGGCACAAGCAGATGGTAGCTAGAGGTATTGTTGGGAAGAGTATTACAGCACACAACACAAAACCCAGAAACTGATGGTGCTTTCATTTCGTTGGTGAATCGTGACAAACATTTTGGATTGCCATGTGATTTGGTACAGATATTCATAGTTCCCAGGGGATTTATCCTAATGACTTTGGTAATCTCTTGACTTTTCCTCTAGCACTCTGAGTTGACGTTTTTGGTTTTGAGTTAAACTATATCATGGATTGCTATTAAGTTGCACAGACAATAATCTACACCACAGAACCAATCGTAATATTGATTGGCTTGGTTGTTTTCCAACAAGGTGAAACATCCACTTCTCTGAAAAATAAGGTTGCAGGTGAATACAAATAGCATTTAAAGTGAAAGTTAATACTAACTAGAGACCGTCTTGCGATGGTATCACTAGTGGGGGCCAATGGCCCCTTCCTCACTTCCACTTACTTCAGGTACCCTTGCCCCGGACCACACCCATCATCTAACTCTGCCTTCATTTTGATCTCAACTACACACTTTTACAACTACACACTACAAATCTTTTATGGTTGTGAAGCTGTTGTAGCGACAATGTCTGTCTACACACAGTCAGACATAAAAACACCTGGCAAAGTACCTCGAAACCTCCGTCGTGGAACTTCTGCTACAGTAGGTGTTTGCCATGACGACACACATATAGATAATATAATGTATTTAACTGTAGTGTAAAACGTATGAGAAGAAAAGTAGCCTACAGATAGTGATTCACTGTCAAATCTAGATCGATCCTGTCTCCATGTAGGGGATAATAAATGATGAGGAAACACTCCCACGAACAGCTGAAAGCAACAGTTAACTTCAGCTTCTGTCATCGTTTTGCCAAAACTGGTGTGATTCCATCGCAAGACCGTCTGAAGTTGTCCTTGTTTTAATTCTTTTTAACTGTTTTTATCTCCGTAAGTACACTGAGAGCAACGGAAACAGGAGTCAAACTCCTTATATGTGTGAGTACACACACTTGGATCAATAAAGTCGATTGTTATTCAAAAGCAAATAAACATCCTTATGTTATCATTGTATTCATCTGTGCCTTTTATTGAATATATTTTAGTACTAAATGTTAAGTTTAGCACTACATTAGTGAAAATGTTTTTGAAAGTTCAGTTTTAGATTTGTTGCTAGACTTTATTTCTTCCGATGGCTCTCAGTTCCTCTCTGCTGGAGTCCATGTCTCCTGTAATTTCACACACACCGCCTCCACCATTTGTTTCTTGTGTCTTGTCTCCTCAGCGCTATCGTCCTTTCTCAAGGTTTCTCTTTGGCAGAGCCACTTGACAGGCCTGGTGCTGTGGCTGAGAGGAAAGCGGTGCTTTCAGGACCCCTCAAACAGGAGCTTATTCACCAGGTTGGCTTTTTGATGTCTCAGTGTGAACAGCCTGCCTGGGCTATGTGGCACTTCTCTGGTTTGTCAGGTAGTTAGCCAGGGTTGCTGTATGGTGTGTGCACAACTGGACAGCCACTCAATGCAGAGGACAATGGGCTCATTTTTTTTCTCCATTTACTGTCTCTCACACTTTCATATCCTTACCTCTGCTTTGCCTTTTTTCTTGGTCTCTCCTTCATCTGTGCTTTTCCATTTTTTTCTTCTGACAGACTCCTCTTTGGATATCTCCACATTGCCAGATATTCATGTTTCTCTTCTTCTGTTTCTTCCATCTTTTACTTTTAAGACCTTTCCTCCTTTGCTGTAGTTCAATGGCACTTGTCATTTGCATCACACAGGCAGCTGAATGGCAGAGACAATAGCCTCTGCCAGAGATGCAGATGTAAGAAGCCTTAATGTAAAACCATTTGATTCCACATTGTGATGCCCTCCGACTATGTGTTGAAGTGTCCCTCCATCACACGGTAAATGGTGTTGATGGTAAATAGAGTTGCAATACAGAAAAGCCTACGAGTATTTTTAGTGAAGGTACAGTTTTTCTGTTCTTTTTTCCCCAGAAAGGTCACTCACTCAAATGTATGTCTTCTTGATGGAAAAATCACCAAAATTTACGCCATATGAAATGCCTCGTGGGTAGATGACGACACAGAATGTGTTGGAAGGTGTGAATCTGATAAAAAGTCCAAGAAAAAGCCTGACACCAAGCTGAGGAACTGCAATGAGGGCTAAGCAATTTGAAGTTAATACCTAATTGCAACTTGAATCACAATTTTGTTGAGAAAAATCACAATTATTTTGAATAAATGAAAGCCTGTGTGGCCTATAAACACAAAAAGTGTTTACACACACATGTATTAGGATGTTACATTTGTGTTAGTCTGCTTCACGTCAATCAATCATTTTCTGATATAATGTTGGCTTCATCATGGCATTCAGAAGTGGCATAATATTTACTGAGAACAGTTAAATGGTTAGCCAGTTACAGAAATAATGACTAACTGCCAGCTATGAATAAGTATAATAACTGGACTGATGCGATTAAATCTGGACTTTAACTGTTTAAGCTAACATTAATGTAATGCTTCACAGACTAACGGGACATAATGCTTCACCCCGTATTTTATGATGCAGAGCCTAAAACCAAGATATGATGTATAAAACCATGGCTGTCTACCATCTACACTCGACAACTACCAAGTTCAACACGTCCTTAAACATAAACAACATAGGTGGTTTGCCAATGACTCCAGAATGACGTACATGATACTAAATGTTGTGAAACGGTCACACAGTGGCAGATTTAAATACGTGACAGTGCTTTTTGTCGAGGAGAAACAGTCACAGTTCTAAACATGTGGTAAACGTGGTGAAACAAAATACTTGGTGGGGTTTAGGCAAAGATCATGGTTTGGGTTGAAATAAGTACATTTACGTGACGTAGTACATGACATTTTTACATATATGACTTAAAATAACTCAAAAAAGGTCAACATGCTGACTCTTGGTTTCATACAAAAAGTGCCCTCCATGGTAAAAGCAACCAGCAACTTTCGGTGCTGAGGAATGAAGCCGACACAGAAATGCCAAAAACTGCAGTTCCTGTAATGGCCAGTTGGGGCTGGCTCCAAAAAATAGACCTTCATGTTCAAATGCCCAAATTTACTTGTTTACAGCCTGGTACGAAAAACATTTTGGTAATAACATTTTTATATAATCACTTGCTGATGTTAAAGTCATGCGGTTGTCTGACCCATCCATCCATGCTAGCTACCAGTGTGAGATTCATCACATTTCATTCATCATGGGCAAGACCAATCACACTGTTGCTGTTTTTGAACGTAAAAGAAATCACCCACCTCCAGGAAATGGCTACTTTGATCAAATAATTTAAAATTTAATTATTTCATGTTTTATATATCAAGCATTAATCTTTCAGCCCTATATGGAATGATTCATTGGAATTAAGATGAACCATGCTGCTAATTCTGTTTGATGTTAAAGCAGAACTTCTTTTAATCTTGACCAATGAAGGGTTGCATTATGGTCCACTTACTCCAGTACGTTATTATATTATGGTCCAGTACTCTAGTATGTTATTACATTATGGTCCACTTACTCCAGTATGTTATTACATTATGGTCCACTTACTCCAGTATGTTATTACATTATGGTCCACTTACTCCAGTATGTTATTACTTTATGGCCCAGTTACTCCAGTACGTTATTATATTATGGTCCAGTACTCTAGTATGTTATTACATTTTGGCCCAGTTACTCTAGTATTTTATTACATTTTGGCCCAGTTACTCTAGTATGTTATTACATTATGGCCCAGTTACTCTAGTATGTTATTACATTATGGCCCAGTTACTCTAGTATGTTATTACATTTTGGCCCAGTTACTCCAGTACGTTATTACATTATGGCCCAGTTACTCTAGTATGTTATTACATTTTGGCCCAGTTACTCTAGTATGTTATTACATTATGGCCCAGTTACTCTAGTATGTTATTACATTATGGTCCACTTACTCCAGTATGTTATTACATTATGGCCCAGTTACTCTAGTATGTTATCACATTTTGGCCCAGTTACTCTAGTATGTTATTACATTTTGGCCCAGTTACTCCAGTATGTTATTACATTATGGCCCAGTTACTCCAGTATGTTATTACATTATGGCCCAGTTACTCTAGTATGTTATTACATTATGGCCCAGTTACTCCAGTATGTTATTACATTATGGTCCACTTACTCCAGTATGTTCTTACATTTCTTGTAACTTTAAATCTTGAACCTTTTCATGAGCTGAGCAAGGCTGACAAACCTATTACAATTGTAGAATTCTATATATTTCTAAAATCACACTAAAACAAATCTGCAGAAGTTATTCTCCACCAGTTAACCTGAAGATGTGATGTGTTTTTATTGGGCGGTGTGCTTATACTTCCTGCTCTGTGGGCTGCCTGGTGGGCCTCATGGGTTTGCCTTAAAGGCCTTATGACTAGTGGATCATTAGCAGCTTGGCTGGGACACCAGCACACGCACACACAGGGATACACACGTCACCACACACCAACACACACATCCTCATTTCATATCCATTAAAACGTATTCTCCTCTGATCTTGAGTCAGCTACATCAGCAGAACTTGAAGTACTTTTTCAGCTTATCCTCGTATAAACACATAATGACATGGACATTAATAAAAAGACACATACATGGACACACACATGCCTTTGCTCTTTGTCATCAACATTATTTTGGGATTGTGATATTCAAAAGATGATATACATTTTTGTTTGTTTCAGGAACACAGGATGAGTATTGAGTAAGGGAGCTGAGTTCTGAGAGTCGGAGCTGTCACTCAAACACAGACACACGCAACACACGGCGAAAGAAGTACTCATATCTTTTTCTTAATTAAAAGTAGCAGCACCGCTCTGTAAAGATACTCAGTGAAAAGTTAATGTCTTGAATTCAAGATTTCACTTAAGGAAAAGTACAAAAGTATTACCAGCACAATGTGCTTAAAGTATTACTGTAAGGGGCCCCTGGTAGCATGGGCTAGGTTTTGAATCCGTCGCATGGCCCTTTCCTGAATGTCATCCTCTCTCTCTTCCTCTTTCCTGAATATTACTGTCAAAAAAGAAAAAAAGGCAAAACAATTATCTTTAAAAGTAAGTTCCTGTTGCTCCATTTCAGAGTTATATTATTTCCATTTCAGAGTTATATTATTATATATATATATATATATATATATCTCATATTATTGAATTGCATTGCAGCGTGTAAAAGTCACAGCTGGTGAAGCAGATTTAAACTACTTTATGCACTGTTGGATATATTCATCGATAGAACACTCCCATATTTTATCAATAGATTATATCTTTTGTAAAGTAACTAATATCTCCAGCTGTCAGATAAATGTTGTGAAGTAATAAGTACAAGAGTACAATGAAATGTAGTGAAGCAGAAATATAAAATTCTACTTGAGTACAAAACCCACCCTAGCCAAAGCCTGCTCACTCTGCTGCCGTCTGGCAAAAATAAAAATAAGTACCTGCTGCCGAAGCACCAGACTTCAGAACTCCTTTTTTCTTCTGGCTGAGACTCCCTAACTCATCCTCCACATATAATGTAGTTTCATTTTATTGTATTTATATACATGTTTTTCTTATGTAGTAAAATGGGAACACAGACTGCATTTTGTTGTCCAATGACAATTAATAAAGGTAATACGTTATCTTGTGCATGACTAGTTACTTTCCACCCCTGCCAGCTAGCTAGCTGTAACTAATGCAGTAAATGCTCCATGATTCAACTGGGTTACTTTGGAGGCTGAAAGTTGTGGTGTTGTTGAACTGAATTGCTATACGTCTTTTTGCACTTTGTCCTAATATCAGAAACACCTCTCAGTATTTGATTGACGTAATAAATAGAATGGACAAAACAAAAACACCATAATATAACACCAAAAAATAGCATTCCATACAATTCCAACTGGGTGTGTATTCAAAAGCGCGCTTGCTGCTTCAACACTAAGAATGCGTTTTAACTGCCAGACTCGGAGCTCCCTGCTGAGATAAAAAACGTTCAAGTCAAAGTGCTCCCATCGATGTCCATCACACACATGAGAAACAGCAGCACGCTCTCGTGCCACGCCAGTTCCTCCACAGCCAGGCACATGTGTCCACAGCAGGCCTCCAGCTGTCATACCGTCCATCTGCAGAACAGACCAAAGAGTGTTTGACTTTCTCTGATTATTTGATCCGACTCTACTTTGGACCATTGAATTCTTATTAGTTCTCTCACAATTTTGGTGATCAAACATATATGCAGAGATGGGCAGTATTTCTATTACTTGTATTTGAAATACGTATTTCAATTACTTTTGAGTATTTTGTAATTTGTGTTTGATAGGGCCGATTAAAAATCTAACGTAATTTGTAACAAAATACTTTAGAGTGGAGTAATTTTGTATTTAAAATACTCAAAATACTTTCTCCAGAATCAAAAAACAGTTCAGAGTTCAGTCTTCAGATCTTCAAGTTCAACGGATTGTCTGTCAAGTTAAATATTGTATCTGAGTGTGACAGATGTCAACTAGCTTGATGTATAACTTATGTCTGGGTCTGGCTACATAGCCTATTGTATATGCATGGTGATGGTTCTAATATCAAGCTAGCGATCGATGCTAACATGCTAGCGATCGATGCTAACATGCTAATGACGCTAGCATGCTGTCTAGGTTAGTGCATAGCCAGTGTTTAGCAAGTTAGCTTATCAGTCGAGTAGCTAGCTATAGGAAGAGGGAGATTGGGAGCTTGTATGTCATATGTGATGAATATTTTCTTGTTGATACAAAGCCAAAGTTTATGGGCTGTTAAGTCCCATTAATACAAATATATATATACATAATCAAGTTGTCTTTCAATAGCTTTGCTTAGTTACACTGACGTTCTGTGACTGTTCTTCCTTTTTGTGGGGTTCACTAGAGCTTTGTGTACATTATAGCCCAAACCTGAATGCTCTGCTATACCAAATTGTGAGAAAAAAGAAAATCCAGAAAAAAGTATTTTCTATATTTTAAATACAAAATACATGTATTTTGTTACATTTTCTGGCACCAGTATTTTGTATTTTGTATTTTGTTGTAATACATTTATTTGGGGGTATTTTGTATTTTGTATCAAAATACATTTTGATGTATTTTTGCCCATCTCTGAGTTTATGTCGTTGTTATCCTGCTGCACTCACTGTAAATCAGTCTGATCAGCAGTTTTGGAAAAAAGTGTGTCTGCATGCTTATGTGTTTATGTTTGCCAATGTGTGTGTGAGATGAAAGACAGTTGAGGACAGTTATGGAGCATAAAATGTAGTCCAGAGGCTAGTAGAATCCTGGGAAAGGTCAAGGGTCAGGTTGCTATGGCTCCTTTGGGGGACATTAACCCTTGAGCTGTGTGTGTGTGTGAGAGAGAGAATGAAGACATGTTGATTGGCATTTTAAAATGAAAGAAGTTGAAAGAGAACAGGTAAGACAGTAATCCTGTGTGTGTGTGTGTGTGTGTCTGGAGAGGAGAGTTTATTATTGACAAAACACAAATGGCTGATGAACCAGACTCCTGGAATGTCACGCACAGTGTGTTGAGTTGAACAGAGAGGAAGAAAGACAGACAGACAGTGTGTGTTGGCTGTGAAACGTCTGTCAACATGTCTGTCGTCAGGTGAATTAGTTTCGGTGTGCAGGAAGAGAGTGTGTGTTACAGAGAGCAGATGGACGGCAGAACCCAAACATCTTAAGTGCACCTTTTTTCTTCTCTCTCTGCATTTGTGCATACACACTCATTGGAGAAAAACACCAGAGAACGTCCACAGGTCCAAACTATATTCAGTCTAATCAGTCCTGATAGGATCCCCCTGTACTGAGGGTCTCAGGTCTGTGTGTATTTACCTCCAATCAGGAGGTTGTGGTGCATCCTAATCATAAGAGGACAACATGATTTTAGCCATTTAAGCAGTGTGGCTCTAAGCCACTGTTGGTCTGTCTGTTGGCGCACCAATTTGGTCCAGACTGAAATAGCTCAACAACTACAACAACAATACTGGATTGTATGAGACATTAGGGCCATTGTAGGTTAAAGACATTTGAGATCAAATTCATAAATTTGCTGGAATTTCTTTTTGGGATATTCTCTGAGAAAGTCATAAATATGCAGAAACAATAAATAATGTTTTTTTGTGTGTCAATGAACCACATTGCTTCGCTTTGGCAGGCAGGATAAACTTCATTACACCACAGATGCCACCGTTAAACACTTCGAGTGTAGAACCATGTTAGCGCCAGCTCACTGAACTTTGTTGCTCCTAAAGTAGTCTTCTTAGCTTAAGGGTGGCCTCTGAGCGGAAGAATACATATACATGTTTTCTTTCATGTTCTTCTGTGGTATTCTACGACCATAATGCTGACACTGTAAGGCAATGTACTTCATCCCGATGTTCCACATGTACACGTTCTACTTTTTAACAGATAAATCCTAAAGATGTCTGTTTCCGATGTCCTCTCTGTCAGACGGCCTCTGGGCGAGGTGTGACTCCTGAAAGACACATAGACAGTAGATGTTTTCTTTCTGTGTTCTGTAATCAACATGAATAAATAATAGCAAATTAATATATTTTTAACTCAGTGGCTCATGTTAGTGTTTTGACGGTGAGATGAGGTTTATCCAACCTTGCAATGTGAAGCAATGTGGTTTTCTTGTATATCAGAGAATATTATTATTATTATTATATTATTATATACGTTTTTTTATTGTAATTTTTTTATTTTTTTCTCAGAAATGTACAATTTCTTCATGTAAATTTACCACTTTAATCTCAGAGAATTTCCACATCTCTTTTCTCTGAATATGAACCCCCTCTCCTAGCTACGTCATCTATTTATTTTCCTACGTAGGATTGCCATGAATTTTTGTACAAACATTTATGGTCCCCAGAGGAAGAATCCCTCTACTATAGTGACCCCCGGACTAACATGAGTTTCCCATTAATGGTTTTGCATCTAACTATTGGATGGATTGACATACAAATATTTTTACACAATTAAACAATTTCCTGTAGCACCAGCAATGGGTCAAAAATTCTATCCGTCCAGTTTACGACAGAATGTCTGCAAAACTGATCACATTCATTAACTTCAGCATTACCTTGTGTTTGGTGTGAAAGAATAAACAGTACCATGATAACACAGTAAACTATGATGCTGAACATGAGCTAACATGATTTGTTGCTTGAACGAAGAGATTGAGCAGTTTTCCTGTTTTCCAGATATTTTACAACCTGCAAACAGTCAGTGTTTGTTTACAAGTAAACAGCCTTTTCTAAACTGGCCGGCATAGTATGAACATCATCTTAAGGTGTGTTCACACCGAACGCGCCATTTGCGCCGCCGGTATCGCAGAGGACTATTTGTGTTCATTCGCGTGAATCGCGTGAATCGCGCTGGACGTGCCAGAGAGGGGGAGTGGCTTATCGGCCTGAAAGCCGTTCAACTGTCCGCCATCAACCGTGGAAAAAATCACCTCTATTTCTGCTCAGTACGTGTTGTGGAAGTCCCAGATATCACGGGAAACTAAACGCCGTCATGTCTGGTTCATAACATAGTCCGGAGGAGCTCCGTGGATTTCATCGAGCTCACTGTGTCTAGCAAGCCACACGTCGGCTGTTTACTACAGCTGTATGAATACAAAATAAACTGATTTGGCTGTGATTTAACGGCAATAAACCGACAAAAAGGGACTCCGAAATAACTACGTAATGATGCCGATTTGTACTTGTTTTCTCAATGGAGCTCAGATCAACCGGTGCTAGGCTATGCTAACATTATAGCAGCTCCATCAACACTCACAATAACGTCATCTAGACGTAAATACGGCAGCGTCTATTTCATTGTTTGTACCATATGGTTTACACACACACACATGTATACACATAGTTTGGTCCGGTCTCTACTGATATGAGGGATCGTAGAGCTCTGGGTGAACATGGCGGCTACAGCATTTATTTCCTGATTCAACAACAGCAGGACTTCACTGATGACATGGGGAGCAACTCAACTCAACTCTGATAGGCTATCGCGCTGGAGCGTCACGTGATTCTTTCGCAGAAGTTCAAATATTTCAACTTCTGCGTTTGGGGCGATTCGGCGTTTCGGCGCTTTGACGCGTCAATCACGCCGCGCCAAACGCGCCGCGCCATCGCAAATTTACGTTCATCGCGTCTGTACATAGACTTTGTATGTAATCTCGCCGCGTTCATCACGTTTGGTGTGAAGACACCTTTAGATAGCATTCACCAATGACTACACAGAACACTATAATGTTTAATGAATCATGCTTATGACCAAGTTTCTAATCCGGCCTGATGTGAAATCTGATGACCTTACCATGACTTTTGATGAGGAATGTGGACTACTTCTATTTTCTAAAAACTTAACTTGTACCTGATTTGTTTAAGTTGTTAAGCTTACAGTGGTTCTAGAGGGGTAAACAGTCTGGCTTCCACTCCGGTTGAGGTTGTTTTGGAGAAGCACAGATGAAAACCACAGTCTCCTGCAATGCAAGTGTAAAATAAGTTAGAGCATTATGGCATTTTCATATTGGGTGACACATTTAGAAAATCCTTCTATATTTCCTTTCTTCCCTGGATAATTGATAACATTCCCACTTTTTCACCCTCTGCAAAACAGCACAAAAATAATTATTGGAGTTATTGGACCTGTGGGATTCCTTTATAACAGTAACTGCTAGTTTGTAATACTTCAAACTCCATTGACCGTCTCGTTGTACAAGTTGGTTAAGACATGCAGACAATAAGGTATTTGTACATAAGGTAAGTAACTCACACTGATATGAGCAACACCAGAAACAATGGCATTAATAACTGAAAGAATGCTGTTCACACATCCCAGGCTATTCAGAGACACAGCAAAACACACACTCAGCAAGTTTCACAAAGCCCAAAGCCCTCAGCTAACACTGCATGAGTTCATAGCTCTGAAAACCATCAGCGCTTCCCATTATCCAGTGACAGAGCAACCTCTCTTTGGGGTCACAATAGCAGACCTGTGTCACATAGCTGTCACCACATTCCTAACATTTGTTATAAACATGCTTACATGGCCAAATGGCTGGTATTTACTTCAGTGGAAATAGTCATATTCCAATTTTAGGATTATGGACTTAAATTAGACCAGTTGAACTGTCGATGAGGCCATTTTATAAAGTATGAACTTTAGAAATTTGATGTCTAGATCTACTCGTCCCTGGCCCAGTTAACATCGACATGCAAGAATAACTAGACGATTGATTGCTCTCATTGATACAATAGTCGCCTTGTACAATCAATATTGTATATGGTCACAAACATCCACAGCTATCAGTTGGCCAGCGGTCCAAAGTCATAAGGCCAGAGCGATAGATAGAACTTTGTCATCAATGTACACAATAAAATTAAGCATCACTCTCCAGAGCTGACCTTGTTCCTGTGCTATACAAAGCCCCAACTGGTGGGGTACAGCATTATCTAACAACAGTATGTGCACAGCTGGCAATAATGGGATTGAAAAGGTACAGCTAATCAATATTAATGAACAGCATGGGCTGTCTCTTTACCAGCCATGTTAGTTACTGATACAATGAACACCATCCCTTTTCTGCAGCTCTTAATTTAAAGCTTTTTGTTTGAAGTTGGGGGGGGGCATTCAAACCTTGGATGACTTAAAGTGCTTCCCACAGGATTTTGTACTGCTTATGGCTTTAGTTACAAGTTAGGGATGATGTATCAGTTTCTTCTTGTTACAGTGTCTTTCCAAATTAAAGTACGCTGTTCACAGGAAACGCACAGTTGCATAACTTGCGTGCGTAGTTAGTAACTGACAAGTTATTTATAAAAAGTCTGGTAAAATAAGTCAATGCTAACTTGGTTTCACATTTTACACAACAGCAGTCTCCTGGGTTTGTTTGACCCAGCCATCCACGCTGACCAGCTCCACCACATAAGCTGCTCTGACCATCTAATACTGACACGGATGGGTTAACAAAGCCCTGTGTGTCTGATTTGTATGCTTAAGTGTGCCCTGGTGCCTCGGTATCAGACGCCAAAGGCCACTGACCAAGCTTCCATATTTGACGTGTTGGAAGTGACAATGGGTTGGGTGAACATAGTGGAGCATTTAGCAGCTAAAAAGCCAGATATTTCCCTCAGGAGTTGGTGGAGACCAAAACAGATCAACAAGGAGAGTGAATATTGTACGAAGATTTGTCAGGTGTAAGCAAACACCTCTCTTTCCATCCATTCTCTTTCACTTATCTGGGGGCAGCAGACCTTAGGCTTAGCAGGGTTTTCCAGAGGCCAACCTACAAAGGAAGCTCATTTCAACCGCTTGTACCCACATTCTCATTTTTTAGGGCACTAATCAAATATGATTATAAGTGAGGGTCAGAACGTAGATGGACTAGTATATCAGGAGCTTTTTCTTCAGGCTCAGCTCCCTCTTCATCACAACGGTCCGGAACAATCACTGCTGACACCAAAGTGACCATCTACTGCTACATATTACCTTCACTCGTGAAAAAATCCCCCAGTGACTCACTCCCAATCCGATGGTGGAATCCATCGTTTTCGGCGTCAGACTTGGAGGAACTGACCCGCATTGGGACCGCTTCGCACTCGGCTGCAAAACACCCCAGTGCTTGCTGGAGAGTTCACGGTCTGATGGAACCAACAGAAACACATCATTTGCAAAGAGCAGAGAAGCAATCCCAACTTCAAATTAATTCTTCTGTTGCTCCATGACTGCAGGATGTGTAATAGGCAACTGTTTGCTAACATTCGCTGTTAATTTACGTCTTACTTTGCTGTCCCCAGGGGACCAAAAAAACAACATTACTGCTGCTTTAAGATCTCTAGAAATATGTGTCCACCTTGGAGATCCATAAAGCTTTAGAAAAACAAATTGTATTTACTTCAAGCTCCTGACAGAAATCTGGGGTGGAAAACACTCTAATCATTTTAGAAATAATAAAATCCTTAAACGTATCTGGCAGCTACGGGGACTTAAACGTATCTGGCAGCTTTAGTGACTTTACAGTGAACTCAAAATACTTTCATATATTATTTTATGCTAATTTCTATCTTACTATTTATATGCTGGTAGTGACTTGTGATATGATTTTGCCAAGTGAGATTATCAAACTTACTCAACTTATCATAACATATAGTAACAAACAACAGTGTGTTTATGATAATGCAATATATTTGTTATTATGTTTTGCTGAGAGTGTTTTTAAAGGCATGTTCTAACATTTCGGGCATTTTTATTTTCCGATTATGACCTTGACTGCTTCTGCACATTGTCATTTGTAAAGTCCTTTATTGCTGCTGTCATACAAAGTAAGGGTGTTCAGGACAAATACATGCTCTGGAATAAACTGAGGGAAAGACAGTAACAATGTGGGAGGAAGCAGAATAAAATGCATGTTGCTGCTCATATTTGCATCAGCTGTGACATATTCGGCTGCCAACCTGCGGTAAAGGTCAAAGGCGACTCGCTGTCTTTGCTGTCTTGTCTAGCCCTTCACACACACACACACACGCACACACACGCACACACACACACACACACACACACACACACACACACACACACACACACACACACACACACACACACACACACACACTTATATTGTTGCAGGCACTAGACCGCTCATGCTCACATGAGGACCCAACACAGCGGCCCTACACTGTATGTCAAAGGGCGCTCATCTCTACCAAGAGGAACAGGAGGGGTTGAACCTTTTGGACCCTAAGCCTTTTTTTAGGCCTTTTCTCGAAAATTGTAACCCATACAAAAGAGACTACAATTCTGTAACTACAAGGTCTATTTTAAAAATGTTGATGCTTGAATAACACTAGGGATGGTGAGATTTGATGAGATGAGTAAATATTGTGTATATGTTACTGGTTAATAGTAGCTGAACACAGCAAACACAGCAAACAGGGAAAATTCCCAAGTTCGTCTGAAGAAAAAGCACTGTAATTTATTAAATGAGGCCCTGGCTAGCCTAAAACATTCACAATTCATAGCACAAAGGGTGCAGGAACCTCACAAAAAGATTTGGTGTTAATAAAGTGAAGCAAACCCCAATTATAGGTGTTTATCTAAAAAAAAACATGCAAAATTCTCATTTTATATACTTTATAATTATATATTTCACTTTATTTGTCACTCATATTGTACAATCTATCCTAACAGAGCTGTTTGGCATCATTTTGGCATAATTCTGACCCATTCTGACCCATTTTGACCCATTTTGACCCATTTTGACCCATTTTGACGTGTCATATCTCTCCTGGATGTCTCTGTCTGTTTGTCTGGAGCCCTTGCTCAGCCTGTGGTTGGTGGATCTTGTCATGTGACATCTCATTAGATCCAGGTGCTCAAAACGAACACACTCGTGTGTTTCATGAAGTGATTGACAGAATTTTGAGCCAATAAAACTCCAAAACCGTGCAGCGGTCAGCCCCCAAGCCCCAAGCCCCTGTATGATTCGCCGCCGGCATTCTGACCACCATTTTGGCTCAGATGAACGGAGAAACTCCATTTTAAGTTCCAGACGTACCTACTGAGCAGACGAACACATTACTAATAAGGAATAATTGCGGATTTCACCGTTTTGGCCCTCAAAACCGTCTCAAGGTATGATACAGTTATAATATTTTCGCAGTGTGGGAGTTGTGCTTTCTGTGGCTTGTTGGCTGTAACTCCTGAACACTTTGACGGAGAGTAATTTGGAAGCTACCGTTGAACTCTGTGTGGAATGCTAATGTTGTTAGCAGTGTGATATGCCGGGTAAGATGCTATGCCCGAGATTCACGAAGCATTCTCTGAGTTGTTGTCTTGCCGGCTGTGGCGTAAAATGCATGATATTGTGGCGAATCTTCTTAGTTAGTTAGTAGAATAGTTTATAATGGTGTTTGCAGTGTGTAAAATGGTTAACGTGATTACATTAAGGAGACTTTTTTCGATAAAAAAAAAAAAAAAAAAATTTAATTTCTTTTTTTAATTTCTTTATGAACTTTAATTTCTACGACGCTCTCTTCGATTAAAAATCTCACGAACCCCAAATGGGGCTCGCTCGGGTCCAAGAGAACAGGGACAGAGGAAGTAATAAAACAAACCTACACTGCTCCCATCTTAGCATGCACACTGGATGAGCAGAACTTCATTTTTCTTTGTGTTCCATTTATGTCCGTCATTCACTCGACCTGCCTTGATAATAAATTCCTTTTCGTACTGCTGTGACTGTGTGTGAATCTGTCTGCCTGTTTGAAGATTGTAATTACAGTGAGCACAAAGACACAGACACAAAGACTTTGTCAAAGCATGAAAGATTTCTACTGAAAACCTTCTAGCTTGTGGGAATTCCTGTATACTGAAAAAAAAACAATCAGATAATTCTTCTGCGGTTGATTACTCGGAACTGATTTACTGCCGTCAAGAGGGGGCGTAGGAGTGGATTGAGAGTTGAGTTAATAGAGAGGCAATAAAAATACATAGGGAGAGATCGAGGAGCAATTAAACAGGGCAGCAAGAATGTGGCATAAAGTAACACGCTAAGGTGTCCTGCTTCCATGGTTACTCAAAGGAACAAAAAGTCACACATCACGACAGTGTGGACATATACCACTTAAATAAATAGAACCATAATAAAGAGAACCATGAGTAAGATCCCATAGATTCTTTTTTTTATATTGTGGTTTTCCCAAAGAAAGAGATGAACATTATTTTCAGAAAACTGAATCATTATATATAATAAAGTAACATTTTATTACATGTAGTTTGACTAAACCTGGAAGATAAAGCTTGGTGAAATGGCCGGTTCCACTGTGTTGTTTCATCATCAATATATAAGACAAAACACTTTAAAGGTATCATTGAAGTATCGTTAAATGAAGCAGAGTATAATACCCCCCCCCCCCCCAAAAAAAAAGGACTATCAGAGTAGGTTTATATCATATTGGAAGGTGCAGTACAGCTAATAACTTCCTCCATTTTGGACTCTTTAGGTCTTTGTTCCCTCAAAGGTCCACACTGAAGATGGTTTGCAGTTCAAATGTGCAACTTTATTTCAAAGTTCACTGAAGTTATTCTAAGACAAAAGTACTATGCAAATGTATTTTGCCTTTTTTGAATTAGTTCTAAAGTGTTGCTGTTATAAATGCTGTTAAAGTGGCCTCTAAAGTTGTTGACATGTTGTAGCTAAAACGCACTGCAAAACACAACTAAGTATCAACTGTTATTGAGTCCTATTGAAAAAATAAAAAAAGATAAATTAAAAACACCTGCTCAATGTATCGACATGGCAAGCCTGCGCTGAAACAGAACAGGTGCTATTTTTAAGATATGTAACATTCGGTGAGGCATTGATTTGCAGTACATGCAGTCCAGCCCCCTTTAACTGTTCACTATTCTGTCGGACATAAATTAAATCAATACAATAAAACGAGTACACTGACATATTATCACTTTCATTTGTTATGGTAAACATGTCAGAAACAACTGATTATATTCACATCCAGCAAAATTCATTGTAAATCACTTGGACAATTTCCACCTGATGAATTCAACTACAATACTCTCCTTTCAGCTCTGATTTGGTCTCCACCAACACCTGAGGGAAACAACTGTCTCTTTAGTTGCTACCGTACACTCGTTTGCTGTTTGGCACTGGGCACTCACTGTTTGTGAGAGTTTAATTGACTGTATTCACACATTCATGTTGGGGGCTAAGTGCCACCTGCTTATCAGACTATCCACATTCATACACCGTAGGCACAGCTATGGGAGCCTTTTTGGGGTTAAGTGTCTTGCTCAAAGACACGCGACCAACCGGGGATCGAACCGCCGATCCTCTGATTGAAGGACGACCCTGCTCTCCACTTAGCCTTAGCTCTCCGCTGTTGCTGGAAAAAGGATTAATGAGTGCAGTTTGCCAGTCAACAAACCAAAACAATAAACTAAAAGAGGCTAAAATGCTTCATAGAGCTGAGCTGAAGATCAGATTGAGCGTTCATTTTCCAAAGCTTTGTCACTGTGGGCACCACCTTTCACACTACATACGGATCAACTGCCAATGTAAAATTATAGATTAGATCAGCTTTAGTTGAAAACTTGCTAATGTTGTTGAACATGGAGTATTCCACAGTCTGCATCAGTCAGGGAACCATATTGATCCTACACAGGGATGAAGTCAGCGAGTGAAAGTAAACCCTCTGTGACAGCAACACCACCTGCACGGATGCAGGCTTTCCTCAAACGGAGCTCCGTTTTGCATAAATCACACACATTTACACACAAACTCAATTGTTACCAATTTCATTTTGAAAGAATATGTAGGGAGTGAAGCTTTGAGGATGGGTGCGTGGGAGCTTTATATCGGTTTGTAGTGGAGTGTCAGTTTATGGAGCAATCAGGATTGAAGCTCAGTTAAACTAGGACACGTACAGAGCGTTTCCAGGGAGAGGAGAGGAAGGACACACAGGTGAGTTAGATTGGTGTGATATCACAGGAATGGCTCCAGGGCTGGAAGTGTGAGAATGACATGAGGCAGCAAAGACTTAATACATTAAAACAAGCCTTTCTTCTTCAAAGACTTCTGAACACAAGGCAACTTTACACACACACCAAAAACAAAAAAACAGCCGTGACTGAGCACATCTTCCAATGCCCTCTTCCTTCTTCTCTCCTCACCTTTCTTCCTCTGACACAAATACACAGTCCTCATGTAAATGTACAAAGAATGTGAGTTGTTCACAAGCCTTGGGGGACATGGCTCTAATTATCATGGCAAGTACTCACTGGTTTGTTCTTTCATGAAATATGAGGTGAACAAACTCAAGAGGGTCTACAATCAAGTCACAGGGCCACATTATAGTGGACAAAGGAAATGCAGAAATGCACATACATGAACCATACTGTGGTCCTTTGAAACACATACATACGGTATATATATAAAAACAAAATACAACTAACCAAAAGCCCATCTGATGTCATAGTAATGTAACCATCTTGACTTGGGTTTGGAGGCTACATATGTAAAGCATAAAGCCTGCGTAACAAACTGGAAGTATGGAAGTTCTTGTGAGAGATGCTATGCTAATCTTAAGGATCTGTAAAGGCGTGCCTCAGGGCTCCGTTTTAGGGACACTGCTTTTGCAGATGGTTACATTTGTGCAGTTGCTTATATCACAAGATAACACAGAAATCCATCTTGTCAGATGTAATACATTTGTGTCCAGACCACCATTGGTTCTGACCGACTAGCGCCCTGTGAGCAGCTACCAATGGCTATGAGCGTGGAAGTTGTGTGTGTGTGACAACACAAGTTCAAGACAACAATGGCAGCTCCTCAAGACATTTGCGTAGATGCATTACAATCAGTAATATCAGAACTGAGAGAGCAAAGAAGGCTTCTCTTGATGGAAAAGATGTCTTCACTCTACCCCCCACTGGCGTTGGTAAGACTTTGATTGACAGATGGTTTATCCAATCTCTTGCCAAGTATTTTTTTTGACAGTGGCTGCCATTTACTAGTTTCCAATGCCGGCTTCTCAGATGGTTCTGTGTAACTAACCATCTGACGGGTCAGGTTACCTTTGACTATCCCTGTATGTGCAATGGTTAGATCTTAGTATAGTGTAGATCTTTTTTTTTTAACCTTCTCTCAATGTATCCTTATGGGAGTTTTACCCTTGCCTTTGCTTTTATTGTTTTGCTTACACAGGCAGCTTTCACTGGACCACCTTGTTTAACTAAAGGTTGAATCAAAGCTATCGAGTTGCAGTATAGACAATGTAGGATCCTGTGTTATTGGAGTTAGACCCACGCTAAGGTCTAATAGTCCTCCTGTGAGAGCAATTCTAAAACATAGTAGTTACATTTGGGTAACAGACAAAGACATATGTGCCATTATACCAAAGTGTGTATATTTATGTTCTTCTAAACACTCTTCTAAACAAATATGAAATATCCATGCAGTGCAATATGATTCTTTTTGCGGAGCATTTTAATTATTTCTGTGGAGTCACATTGTTTACTATGTGGCATACTGATGTATATAGGAAGCTCCCATTTAATTCAACTTTCTATATACAGTACAGGACAGATTTCCCATCCAAATAATTGGATGCTTTGATCGAGCATTAAGATGAAACATATCCTATGCCTTGTTCCCACACTAAAGAAAGATATCAAATCTGCTTCATAGAGAAGGCTTAAGTGATGAGCAATGCATTACCTTGTGTGGACAATCCTGTTCCTCTTTCAGATGTTCAACAACACAGAAGACAAGCATCTGTAACTTAGGGAGAGAATAAGACAAACCAAAAGGGGGAATCTAGTCTGTCAACTACCACAGAGTATTAGGGCCACGGTTAGAAAGGAAAGAACAATAATCTGAGATTTCGAGAATATAGTCATACTTCCAAAATACAATCTTAATAGAATGGGTTGCTTTAAGTCATATGGCTGTTTAAGCACTGTAGAACAGTTTGGGCTGCAGAGTGGTGCCTTTCCTCTGACCTGTAGCTCTGACACCTTTGAACTATTAGATTGTGGCAGCCTGAGCTTTGGTTTCAACTTTCTGGAGGAAATCAGGTCCCCAGATGTACTTCAGCTGCTGTATAAATATCAACTCATACATCATGGAACTAGTTTAATTCTCTCTGATAATAATTTCAGCTGCTTATTGGTGAAACCTGTGAACTCAGGTCAACAACACTAATTTGAGTATTACAATTTCAGCTTTTCCGTGTAACAATAGGTATTTTTTCTCAAAATACTAGGACTTTATTTTGGACTTCTCACAGGGCACAGATATGTGGGGTATGTTTTTCAATGTGCAGAAAGTTTAGAACATGTGCAGAAATAAATGAATTCAATTGAATCAATCAATCAATCATTGAGGTGAATATGAGCCACCTGCACATTTAGAGTTTACTTCCCCCAAACAAAACACACAGAAGAGGAAGAGTAAATCATGCCTACATGTGTGTTGACTCAGCAGAGATAACATTTAATGAGAGAAGTTGATCTACAGCAGAATAAATATTTGAAAGTAATACACAATGCTTGAGAGCCTTACTGCATTATCATTATTATTATTATTATTAATTGTCACCTGGTGCCTGAATTGTTTTTCTTCACATGAATAAAGACATTTCCACCATATATTGAAGCAGAACAATTCACAACAATGCAGGAAATGAAATGATAGACAGTTTTTCCACCACTTGATCTATCTTTTCTTTTTTTAATGTAGAAAACTAGCCTTGTTCCTTGCAAGACACATCACAGCATATTACAATATATTACAATCAATGGGTCTATATGCTCAGACAGTGATGCTGGATGTTTGAGAAAGGATGGTGAGAGATGATGGTAATCTTGGGCAATAGACAAAAAAAAAAGACCCAAAATGGTTGTTCCTCGGTTCTAAGCTAGTTAAAACTTTCTAACCATGAACCAACCTTCCATACCATATAGTTCTATTGCCTCCACACGTCCCTCAACAGGGCGATGGCTGAGCCGGTGGCTTGCAGCTAACAGCACGAACAGTGCAACCACGAATAGTGCTGACAGAGCAGGCAGCTGTGGCTCATTGGGTAGAGAGGGGCGTCCAGCAACCGCAAGGTCAGTGGTTCAATCCTTGTCTGCTTGTCCTGTAATGAAATGTCCCTGAGCAAGACACTAAACCCCTGACCGCCCCAGGCGCTTCTCAGCAGCCCACTGCCCCCCAAAAGCTAGGCATGGGTTAAATTGATGCAGGAGAAATATTTCATAAATATATATATATGTATGTATATGATGACTATGATCAAATTTAAATTTCAGAGGGTGGCATATCAGCTGTAACCGGTGTATGAGCACAGTGCAGATGAGCTAGCCAGTGGGGAACGCTAACATGCACTAAAAGGCACGCACAGCTGGTCTGGCCATGTAAACACAGCACACAGAGGGACATCCACTATATCTTTACAATAGTTGTTTGCTGCTATATTAATATTAATGTTTAAGGTTGCTCTGTTATGATGAATGATAAGGAGCTGCTATGCCAGTGTTTTAGTTTACTACCAATGTAAAACATTCATTTACATTGTATATGCCAGATGTGTACATGTAGCTTGTTTTCTCTCTGTATATTTGTGTAAGCTTGACACCAAACAAAGACCGAAACACGTGTCTTCTTTTTCAAATACTACATGTACATGTTCAAACTGAGCTTTGTTCCCGTGTGATCTTTCTTCCTTGACACTTTCTATGATATACAAATGTCTCTTCTCATTAGCTCATACGGGAGGTTCCTCTGTCGACTGTGTTCCCAGCTCTGTTTCCAGTTTCCTCATCTGTCCTAAGCACATCCACGATGTCACCCTGTGTAAAGGCAGAACAAATTGCTCCAAGTCTTTCACTCCTGAAAGCGAGATGCCATTTTTGAATCCAATTACCGACAGACACCGCTGCAACAGAAGCCATTCTGGGCCTTTGGAAACAAATGATTTGGAAATGAAAGAGTGGGGAATGGGCAAAGGGAGGCAGGAGAAGGCAAAGCATTTATCACTCATGGGAGTAATGCGATCAGAAATGGATGTATCCATCTCTCAGTGATTCTCGGTTGCATTTCTGTGTGTGTTTGTGTGTAGTTATTAGTGTGTAATAGTTCAAGACAATGTGGACGTCAGGAGGGACAATATCACATCTCCTGCAAAGCCAAGCGCATTATGGCTGCAGAGGAAATGTGGTGTGCAGCGATTTAATGTGTTTAATGGCTGAAATGGACAGGGATGGAAGATGAGTCACAGACAACAGCGAAAAAAACTGCCTAAAGTGTCTGTTGATGGAGCAGAAAAGCAGTTAAATGACAATGTCTAAAAAATAATGAAGAGAGAGTGAGAAAGATGGAGGGGAAAAAAATCTGTTAGCAGCACCCACAGAGTTCAACATCTCATAGCCAGTATGAACAGCGTCTCTCTTAATAAGCACACAGTGAGCCATCAGGGTTGCATTTCATTTGCAAAGCTTTCTCACAAAGGTCTCTGGAGGAACATACATATTCAACATAGGAACCTACATAACTGCTCTTAAGTAGTGATTGAATTGAGAGGAGCTGTGGTGTTAGCCCCTGCTAACCTCCCTGCCTGTTTATATGCTGCATTGGAAAGAAAGTACTTAGCTTCTGTTTCACTTCTTGAACTAAAGAATTCAGATTGAGAGCAGCTTAAGGAGTTTGAACTTAGACACCTTTTCTTGCTCAGATAACCATGATACAGCACATCTGATACAAAAGAGCTACTTAACGCAGCCTGCCTCCACAGACAGACCCACGCAATTCATTTGTGTCTTTGTTTCTAGCTGCGGGTCTGTAGAGTGATTCAAACCTGAGGATTTCAAAATCAGCACTTCAGCCTTGTGTTTTTAATTGAATATCTTTCGCTGGAGACGCACCTTCGGAACACTTGCCAAAAATGAATACACGGCGATTATGGGGTGATGAAAAGTCTGGATAAGTTTGCTGCAGTGGCTTATTCTGGTGACAAAATGAGTCTGTTGACAGAGACAGCACTCAATGATCATACTGTCTGAAAACTTGCGGTCTGGCATGAGGGATACACAGTCCTATTGTTCACTACATGTGACTTTATACACACACAGTCAAGTCCAACATGTTTTCCAATGTCAGGATCCTGCAGTTCCATGAAAGATCGATCTGAACATGTACAGAGCATGGCACTAGTTGTGGTAACTACTAGTGGACTAAAGTGGTTATTTATTCTGGCATCCTAACAGGAAACATGAGTAAAGTTTATCATTGTGAATATATCCTTCCATTACATGCTGTAGTCTTTGCTGTCATCTTCTTGAGGCTGTACTGCCTGAAGCCCACAAACTCGAATAAACATCCGGCTTAACAGAACCGGCATTGCAATTTTTCTTTTGGTCAAGCTTGTCCAACCTAGCAACAGTAACTAAGGGGGGCGGGACTTAGGATCGGTCAATTACACATGTTGTCATTTTTTAAGTGTGATTCTGATATTTTTTAGACCAAAGATCTCTAAATGTGTGGACACCCAAATATTGCGCAGACATGAGATAAACTAATGATCCCGAAACGATGGGCATGCATGTGGTGATATAACAAACTCCACTCTTCTGGGTTCAGTCTTAATATGGGATACCTGGCTGCAAGGATTTGCTCTCATTCAGCCACAAGGGCATTAGTGAGGTCCAACACTGATGTTGGGTGATGAGGCCTGGCTCACAGTTGGCGGTCCAGTTCATTCTAAAGCTATTTGAATGGAGTTGAGTTCAAGGCTCTGTGCTGTCCAATCAAGTTCTTCCACACCAAACTGAGAAAGGGTCTTCCCTAAAGAAAATTGGAAGCACACAATAATATATCTTTGTATCCTGCACCACTAAGATGTCATTTAATTGAAAAACTAAACCAGGACAAACAACCCCAGACTGTTATATATATATATATATATATATATATATATGGACAGGGGACAACCACACACACTTACACATAGTTGCACGGTTGTAATTTGAGCTGGAACTTCCTTCCCTCCGTCTCTTCTCTTTCTAGTTGACATTTGAGCGAATGTGTGAGACCATGTGACTCTTTTAACAAGTTCTTTGGAAGCCTTTGCAGCTCCCTGATTGTCCCTGAGTGCAACTCACCAACAATGTGTTTGTGTGTGTTTGTGTGTGCACAGCTCCCATTGACTTTCTCTCCCATTTGTATACACACACATACACACACACGCACACACAATCACCCACCACACTGCAGTGACACCGAGGCTGGTCGAACACAAAAGCCCGCTGGCCGTGACCTATGTGGGCTGAATGCTAACAGAGGCTAAGGAATGCGCACCACTGGGGCAAAATCTCTCTCACACACACACACACACACACACACACACACTTACACACACACACACCTTTCTTTTGTTGTTGTTGAAAAAAGCACTTAAAAATGGAGTCCGCGTTGTTGACTTGTAGCTGCTTTTGGGATAAGAGACAGAGCTTGAGAGATGGGGGTGGAAATGTAGCACTCTGCCACCGACAGGCAGGGTCAATGAAGGGCACTTATGAAAAGAATGCTCACTGCTTGTAAGATTTACAATGAATGCCCGAGCTTTATTTTTTTCTGTCCTGCTTGTTTTTCCTGTGGTGAGGAAGGAGGATTTGAGCAGAATGTCCCTCAGTTTGATACTGTTAGTTGACTTTTTGCAAACAAGCGGCACAAACTGAGTTATTGAAATCAAATACAAATGGGACATTTGTTCAGACGCCTATCAACAAAAAACTAAACAAGCAATTATTGTGTTGTTAAGCTCTCTAGGTGATTCGCAGAGTGCACATTGTTAAAAAAAAAGCATTGATCTAATTCAAACATCTTGACAAGAAAAATGGAGCCTTTGTCTGAGTCTCTGATTGTTTCTTCAGCTAATGGCTACGCTTGTGTCAATACGGTCTGAATATGAGTGTGTGTGTGTGTGTGTGTGTGTGTTTGACCTTTTTTAGTTTTGTTTACTGAGCCACACTTTCAGAAGTTGCCACCCTAAACTATAGTTTGACTTCCGTCGGCCTCATACAGCCACAAGACTGCCCACTGGATTCCCAGATAGTCTGGTAGCATTGAGCTTCGACCTTTGACCTCAGGGATCGTTCTGGTAGACTGTGGGAACGCAGGGAGCCGCTGATTTTAGGGTCTACTCCTTCATCTGCTATTAGAAGCTCACAGTGGGGGAGTGAGGTAGGAGAGTGAGAGCAGGGAGGACAGAGGGAGGAGGGGAAGAAGGAAAGGAGTAAAGAAAATAAAAGATTTCATGTTTTTTTTACAAGGTTTCCTTGGTTACCACTGAGTTTCATATGCTTCCTCTCAAGCTGACTTCCTCCTGCCAATCAGCATCTTTGTAATGACCATGAATTTGCTGTTATTTACTACCTTCAGCTTGATGTTTCCCTTTCCTCTTTTTCTTCGAGTCATAAATCTCCACTTCAGGAGCTCTTACATTCACCAAATTCATATCTATATTCTGAAGGTTTTCACTGAGATTTTCTGATTCATGGAATGATACAAAGAGACATCCCAAATTGCCTCTGTAAAAACCTTTAACTGTAATATGTCAATAGAATAGAAACAAGAATGTTGTTAACTCATTAAAAATAAAGATTCGAAAAAACAACTTTATTGCAACTTGATCTGCTCTGAAGGCTGAAAAAGGAGACTTAACCCAGAAAGGATAATGTACAGGATGTTAATAGTAAATTTTACTGCCAACTAAAATGAGTGAGGGCATTTTGTTTTGCCCTAACCCAGGGGTCGGCAACCTTTACTAGCCAAAGAGCCATTTTGATCTATTTTCCACCAAATAAAATTTGTCTGGAGCCGCAAAAGCTATTTGATGTCACAGTTTATAAAGTTTTATATATAGTTATATTATATATACAAAAACTATAGTTTGTTGTCCATTGCTAGTTTACTGAGGGCGGCGGTCTGCAGATCATGATCAGCCAACCGGAGGGAAAGCCGCTGACAGAGCCGTAAGATGCAAGTGGCGGATCACGTAGCGCGGCCGTTTTTGAATATATTACTATTTTGCTCGACAGAGTTCGAATCCAGGTTGATGCGATCTTTCCATAAATATATTTTCTTCAATCTATTTCTTCACACTGGCTGTGATGTAGTGCTCACTTATACAATCGTAATCCCCACAATATATAGATGAGATGTGGTTTATAGATCTCCAGCAATATGTTTGTGAATGTGTGACGAATCTGGTAACAGAGACAGAAAACAGCTGCTGCTGTTACACGAACACAACACACGCACGGAAGGAAACCAGTAGGTTTGAAAACCAGCAGGACCGGCACCCACTGCATGCCCAGTGTACGTGAATAGTCACGTGATATTCATTTTCAGGCGTTCAAGTCTGGACGGAGATCATCTCGAAAACAATGCTTAAACGCCGTGTAGACGGAGGACTCAGGGAGACGCAACAGAGGGGCCGAAGAGCCGCATGCGGCTCCGGAGCCGCAGGTTGCCGACCCCTGCACTAACCAATCAGCAGTGAGTGACTACTAACGTCATTTTCAGGCAACATGGAAGCAGATGCTTGTTGCTAGCAGCTGCTGCTAGCAGCTGTTAATGCAACATTTCTATCAAGGATGTGTTGATTCAAGAGTTGTTGCTGTAACTCGATTTACAAGAACCTTTACAGCTGTGTTGATCTCATCCACACGTCTTCATATTTGTCCTCTTGGATGTAGCTATTGTTTTCCAACTGGGGACACAATCACAACACCAGACCTAAATGGATAACGCAACCATTCAGAGGTCTGAGTCAGATTAGGATAGAAGCAATGACTACTATTACTACTTTAAAAACTACAGAAACCCAAAGAGTCACAGGTCATCACAGAACTTCCCACAGTGGAATTTGTAGGTGAAGGCAGCTGTTTATTGGCGCACCAGATATCAATGCTATTTAATGGTCTAATTATTATTATCAGACTCCTACAATTTCCCATAATTGGCATTCTGGGAAATGTAGGATCCAGCAATATTGGAGCTTGACCCATACTAGCAACTAAAAGTCTCAATGTAACAGCCTCTGCTGCTTTGATTTGAAGTCTTTTTTTCTTCTTTAATCTCTCCTGTGACACCACCAGTTATTTCTTCTTCCTTCCAGCTTTTGTCTCCCTATCTGCTTATCCCCCCCCCCCCCATGTCCCCCTGCTGTGGTTCCCCCACCATTTGCCCGGTGACAGGTGAGGAGCCCAAACAACACGAGGGACAGATGAAGACGGACGGCAGCGGCAGTGACACTGGGAGTGTGTGTGTTCACGCGAGGAGTGTGTGTGTTCACACGCTTCAGGCCGACCTCCCGTGGTGTTTCCCACACCCAATCCACCTGAAAAAACAAACGAAGAGCCTGTTAAAACACCACACAGATAACCACAAACAGGACTTCTATTGCTTCTGCTGCCTTGGATCAACAACAACACACACACACACACACACACACACACAAAACTAATCAAACTTAAGGTAGCACACAAAGCCATTTGAACACCCTGAATAGGATAAACATTGCTATAAGTAGGCTTAGAACACACCTGCTGCAGTTAAATACCATAACACACACCACACACACATTTAATGATGACACTTGAATAAACAATCACCAGCATTGCACTGCCAGATAACGAACCTCAACCACACACCTGTACATATACTTTATAACACACACACTCATCATCTCTATTACCACAGGGCTTCCTGCTCTTTAAGTGTCTTGAGTCAATGATGTTTAACAGCAGTAGGCTGACCCATGGCTGTGACTGGCTATTTTGTTATTTTAACTCTTCTATTATGAAGCAGCAAAATCAGGAAATTGGGGTTTCATCATCAGTAACTTAAAATGACTCATACAGCTGAAAACAAAACTGTGAAATGAAGCAGATATCTGAAAGTACAAACAGGCAGAGAAGGAGAGAAAGTAAACTTGAAAGCACAGAGATTCAGTTAGAAGTTACAAAATCATCTTTCTCTGTGATCTCCTGCAGAGACAGCGTTCAGCCTCGCATCACACGCATCACACGAGGGGGAGATGTGCTGTTTAAGCTACATGTTCACCATCTTAGTTTAGTAGAGCCACGCCAATAAAAACAGTAAAAAAAACAAGAATACTTGCATCGAAGAACTGAAATATTGTTTGCAAAAATCAACTAAATTTAAAGAGTTAGCTATGTGACCAGCATAAATCATCTTTCTTTCAAAAGTCAGGCCTTCAGTGTTTGGATATGAAATGACATATTTCTGACACATTTGGACAGGGTGTTCCATCTGTCTTTAGACTCAGTGGGGTCCCCCTCACGGTGGCTGTCTGTGGAGGCTTTGATAACAGACTTAAAAGGAACTCCAGTTTCTCTTATGTTACCCTTCCTCTGTATGTCGGTGGAGTCAACCACAATTCCACCCTGAGCAGACATGCCTTGAGATGGTTTACAGCCACTTTAGTCTTCTTCACCTTCATCTTCATCTCATAGTCTTCATCTACTGTGAGATGAAGCTGCAACCTCAGAAAACAAGTGAATCATTGACTGTTTGAATTGCCATAGAAAAGCACAGGCTCTGTTCAAGGCATGAACATGTTTGCATTAAAGTCTTAATTTTGGTAAAGCTGTTTGTCTGGAGGTAAAGGTGTATCCATTAAAACAAAATGTGACAAAGTGCACTTAAAGAAGATTTAGAGCATAAATCATGACACATGAAGCATGTGGCATAAACTTCACCTCGGCTTTCGATCCAATGAAGAGATGCAAAATGGCGGCAGACCAAACATCAGTTCTGTGTGCAGCAATGACGAGACTGTAACCTTCCTCACATTGAATATCAATGAAAATCAAGAGGTAAATACTGAAATGTCAGATTTCCATCAGATTTCTCACTTGCTTTTCCACGCTTGTGGTTTGACGTCACATCATCTTGACACTCCTCTTCGTCTGCATGCTTTATTGGCGACCGACCGCTGCCGTGTCCCACGTGAAACCAAAAGCCAACACGTTGAGTTATTTTCAGCTACGGAGTTGTTTTAAGTCACGTACGTATCTACGTTAGTCCGTAACCGCTTCATGCATATTTAACCAAACCATGATCTGTTTTTAAGTTGTTCCATTTCAACAATGCAAATACCAGCTTTATTGAATTAAGCAACCATTCATTTTGTCGTTTACACCGGCACTTTTTCCACCGTGACGATTCTTTTCATTTTGTGCCAAAAGTCTTGAGAACATTATGATGGTTTATTTTCAGTCAAAGTATCATGTAGTGTACCAAACTGTGAGCCCTGTATCTAGCATTGGATTTGTTAACAGAGTTGAAGTAATCTATATTAACCTGACTCATTCTGATAGCTGACTGTTTTTCTTTTCTTTTTACAATGCAAACCACCGCTGTGAACCAATGTGATATCACAGTCAAACTGAGCTTACATCCACTGAAGGATTTATAGTTGAGATATTCTTGATTAGGTCCTCAGTGGCCTTTGATATGTAACACCCACACACACACACACACACACACACAAAGATAGAGATGTCAACACTATAGTTTACAGCTTCTGCTCTGCTGTACAAATGCAGACAGAAGCACGACAGCACCCGTCATCAGGGACTCCCATCAGAGGCTGCTTTTTATCTGTCATCCAAATTAGTGTGTGTGTTGATTTTGTGTATTCCTCAGGAATCAGTGAGTGTATTAAAGTCCGTGTTTTGAGGCGTCTGAGTCAACAGTCTGTTGGAGTGAGGGGGTAAACTTTCAACAACATTTTTGTGGTTAAGATTACGGCAGCATGGGGTTATGACTCAAAAGGATCCATCTTAAATATGACGTCATGTTCTCCTTGTAATCAGAGAGTCCGAGAAGACTGTTACTGTTGTAACGATGTTGTAAGTTGATTTTTCACTTACTTTGAACTGGTTATGGGTCAGTCTCAATTTAGAACGGCTGCCTCTATATGACCTACCATTAGTGGTAGTTCTTGATGCTTATCGGTGCCAGCGGGTAGTTTTACACGCAAAATCTGACCAGAACCAGAATCCGGTCTGTGGAGGCAGACTGTCAGACCCTCCTGCAGTAAAATAAGGTTCACTGAAGGACTCTGGTTTGCTCGGACACACTACCCACTTTCATCCACATAAAATCAATCAACATAAATTCAAAAAACCTTTTTGTAACTCTAAGATAATAAACAATAACTTTCATTTTGAATTAGATTCATGACTTTCCTCATTTCACTACCAGAACCTTAAACTAAAGCAAATTACACTGCATTCAAAATAGCATGATAACATGTCACACAGAAATACAACTGCAACCGTAGTACAACGGTAGAGATACAGCGAACAGACTCTCGCTGGAGCTTCAAGACAGAGCATTTCTAGCCATAACCACACAAATAGGAGATGAAATATTAATTTGCACCGTAAAATTCCTGTATCTTTTTGTTTGTAGGTTTTCCTTAATGGTCCATCAACTGGTGCCGAGCCTCGAGCCCAGGCATCTTCACTTTGAACAGGTCAACTGATATAAAGCTCTGTATTTTCCTATGAACTACAGTACAACCTCAGATGTGTTGCCTCTTTTATTCCTCTCACAAGACAAACTGGAGCTTTCAGCACCCAATTCAACTGCCATCCTCTTGGTCTCATGGTGTTGGAAATGAACTTCAAGTTGGTGACTGGATAGATTTGTTCCACAGGAAAAAAAAAATCATCCCCGAAACAAACTCTAGATTACATCATTTAATACAGGCTAGTTTTTCATGGTTCAAAGTGAGAATACAGTTGTGGCTGTACACCATGATAGAGCCTGTTAAAGTTCACTCTTACTATTTATACATTCAGCTGTGTTTAATTGAAATATGTAAACATAGAATTGTGTTATGTTTGGCGGACTCTCGAATGATGATGTTCTCAATAAACTGCTGACACAGCTTTTTGTAATCACATTTTCTAGAAGGGCTTAGTTAAAGGAGCAATATACAGCATTCAGAGCATTACTATAGCAGCAGACTACTACTATCTATGTAACTAATAGAGAAGTAATGTGTACCTGCGTAGAGAGGTCACTCTCCCTCTGTGTGTCGTTATCAGAGCTTCTCTGTGCACGTGTGAATCTAAAGCGCCAAGTCAGTTGAAATGTAGTATCCAGTTGCATACCCTCATAAGTAATTGTGGTGGCGTGGGCGTGGTTGGGCTCACCTGCAGAGGGGACTGAGTGTGGGGAGGGAGTGGTTCAGGGAACGGGGCCGGGGAGAGGACTAATCAGCCTCAGCTGGGGACAATTAGTGATGGTATCTGTCCCCTTTTAAACAATCAGTAGGTACGGAGGCGAGAGACTGACACACAGGCGGGCCGAGCGACGCTGAGAGCGAGAAGACTGACGAGGAGGATCGCTCAGAGATGGGCGCTGGAACCCACGGCGGCAGAGCGCCCGGCCGAGACCAGCGTGAGCGGTGAAATAAATAAAAGAGATTACGATCCGCTTCCTGACTGTGTGGCGTCATTGTGCCGTAAGAACCCCATGGTAACCGGGACATGTTACAGTAATGGATCATTAAAGGGTATTTGGTCTGCCTCTAGCTTACTCTGTTGTATCTCTGTATCTGATGGAACTACCAACTCATGTTTTACGAAATGTAGTTTTTCTTTTCAGTTTTACATTTCCTCCAGTAAAGAACTTCTCAGGTCATGAACTCGTACTGGAATCTGGTATAGTTAGCCGGACCTACACGCATAGTGAGGGCATATGTTTCACCAATGGTGCAAAGCATACTTACGTTTCATTTTCAAGGAATTTTATGGTATATTTTGATCTTTTTTCATGTCCTCACCTCCTGCTACCTCACTTGCATGGAAGTCTGACCTCTTTGCACCTTTCCTGCTACCAGCCCTGCACACTACACAGACTGCCCATACAACAACCCAACAGAACATGGGTTACTGGCTACTCACTCTTCCTCCCTGCAGTATTAGAAGACTGGCTTTGTTGAAGAATAGCTGCTCACAAAGCTCTGCTATTTTGGTGATAAACACATTTTCCTACAAATACTACAAAATACAAGTCCCACGTTCTAGTGTTATTTAAAAGCTTTGATACTGAAGCAGCAGCCTGAGGAAATGCTTGCTTTAGTGACGTGACAGGACTCTGACGGCAGGTCTCAGCTGTGCTCCAGTGCCGGTGTCCCTCCTTTCTGGCCGTGGCTCTCCTCAGGAGAGGAACTTGTTTGTGCGGTAAGGTGATGGAGACCTTGTTAAATTGTCCGGATTGTGCCCACCTCACTGAGATCCCAACTCAATGCGAGCGAGATCTGATTTCAGAGCGAAAGTCACACTGAAAAGACAAGTGCAACCACGGCCTAAGAGATCGCTGAATCAAGTGGAAACCTTGTATGTTATTGATAATGCACTTATAATGCTCGTATGGCAATGATAACAAGTTATCTGAATGCCTTTTTTAATAAGACCACAATCTGAGACAGATGTCTCCCTTTATGTTATTCACTCTCTGTCTCTCGCTCCCCCTCTCTCTCTCTCTGTCTCCCTCTCTCTCTCTGTCTCTCCCTCCCTCTCTCTCCCTCCTTCTCTTTATCTCTTTCTCCCCCCCTCTCTCTCTCTGTCTCTCCCTCTCTTTATCCCTCTCTCTTTCTCTCCCTCTCTCTGTCTCTCCCTCTCTCTCTCTCGCTCCTGCTCTCTGTCTCTCCCTCCTTCTCTTTATCTCTCTTTCTCTCCCTCCCTCTCTTTATCCCTCTCTCTCTCTGTTGCTCCCTCTCTCCCTCTCTTTATCCCTCCCTCTCTCTTCCTCCTCAGAGAAAGGTAATCTGGGAAGCAGAAATCTCTCACACTCCCCTGAATAATGAATGGGGCTTGGGAGTTCTCCCACTCAGTAGTTCAAGCCCCTGATCAGTATGCCAAATACAAGAACACACATCACTGCCGTCACATTGAAACCCCTTAACTCCCGATGTGTTGGGCACTCCCTTGTTATGGTTAAAGCTGAAGTGTCTGTTAGGGGATGACAATGTGTCCCAGAGCCCGTTCAAAACCTGCCGGGTTGTTTCATCAGAAACTTGCCAGAACTTTCTTAGTTCCTTAGAACTTGATAGAAGATACAAGGTTTCCTTGCAGCAGAGATATGCTGTAGCCCCCTTCATTACCCGCTCCACCATAAAAAGCGCTTTGAAGGCTCTCACCCAGTGCATTCCTCTCCTCAGCTGACTTTTTTCATGCTCCGGTCTAGTGGAATTATTGATCAGGCTCCTTAGGGGGGAGTGTGGAGTTGAAGGGTGAGAGGAGGTTGTGGGGGTTTGTTAAGAAGAAGGAGAGTGGCAGCTGGGAAGTAGTCCTGTGCTCTCACTGCAGGGGGATGCCCACCCATCTTCTCATAGTGGTTTTAAACTGTACCAAGTTATAGGTCCTGTACAGCACAGATAAACAAAGCGTCACCTTATTTCAATAAAGAACACTAAAGAAGATAATCAACAATGTTGTTCACTTTGACCATACAATCAAATGTTGCCTCCTACATATACTATATACACCAACTTTTGTCTTCTGCATCACATCCACTACATGTAGTGTTTCCTGTGAAATCTCTATGCACTGAAAAAAATGATTTGGCCCCCTTGTAAATGTTAGATGTCTTAATCTAGTTTATTTAATCGATTTTAATGTGTAATTGAATCCTACGTATCTTTTTTAATTAATCTCAAAATGTTCTGCGCTCGTTTAAAATGAGTTAATTCCATTCAGGTAAAAGTAATGAGAAAAAAATATGTACAATTTAATTTCCACACGCTTTCCTGTCTGCGCATGGGCAGAGTGCTAGAAATTCAAATTCTGAAGGCGGGATTGTTTTCACTCTGGGGGATTTCCGTTAGAAGCTCCCGCACTGCCGTCTGTCCACAGGTCTGTTTTCGGTAAGTAAGCAATTTATAACCATATGTTTGTTATATTTGTTCTAAAACAGAGTTTTCGTTACACTTTAAAACAGTGTTTGATAGAAAAAAGCATTTAGCTGACAGTATCAATTGTGTGTTTGCTACTTTAGCTAACGTTACAACAGCTAACGTTAGCTTAGTTGCTACTTTAATTTACTTTATTACGTTATTTTGCTGCAGCAAGCTGCCGGTAACGTTAACATTATATTGCTGCAGCAAGCTGCCGGTAGCGTTAACGTTATTTTGCTGCAGCAAGCTGCCGGTAACGTTAACGTTATATTGCTGCAGCAAGCTGCCGGTAGTTAACGTTATTTTGCTGCAGCAAGCTGCCGGTAACGTTAACGTTATTTTGCTGCAGCAAGCTGCCGGTCAGTCAACTCAATGACGCTGAGTGGCAGACAGAGCAACAGCAGCAGCTCACTTTGTGTAGCTAAGTCTTAAGTCTGAGTTCACCAGAAGCTTCAGTAAAGTGAAAGTAATCACCAGGTTGTGCTTTATGAGAATAACTATAAGTAAAAGTAGTAGGGTCATGTAAGCAGAACTAAGATAATTAATTATTCCATTAAGAGAATGTATAATGAAGTCAGTGTATTTTTTAAGGTCACTATAGGTCCTATATATATTCTAGACATTTTTTGTAATTATTGATGTTTTGAGGGATATTTCAACAACTGTAATTCTTTTCTACAGGCGACAAGTGCTTTCAATCTTAAAGGGCTGCCATCCTCCAGGCATCCAACTTGAGGAAGATGATGGGCATCTCATTCTGAAGTATATGGTAAGTCAATGTAACCAGCCACATGTACTGTTTTGTATTACAGAAAATGTTTTAAGATCCTAATATCACTAATAGTTACAACAAGTCATTGCGACAGCACAAATAACTCAGTTCACACCTGTTGAATAGGTATAGAAAATGTCTGTGATTTTGAGTAACAAAAACAATGCTGATTTAACCTCATACTCGACTGTTGTCTGTATGTAATTAAATATATAACATAAACACTTTTTTCTTTTTTCTCATATTCTCTTTCAGTATACAGGACATCAAGGAGATGACATCCTGAGAGACCTGAAGATATCCACCATGTGCATACATGTCATCAAAAGAGGGTGGAGAAGCTGGACGTTATGATGACAGTGACATTAAGGCTGAAGGAGTAATCATTCTGGACAACATTGGATCCGTAGCCCACGCTCCTTACAATGAGGCCAGGAGTCACCTATGCACTGAACACGTGAATTAATTCAGAAAGTGCTTTTGCTTTCCCTCAAAGTACTTTGACCAAAGTCAGTGCTGGACTGGTGGATTTCTTCAGCCATTCATGTGAACTCTGTTAATTAAGCTGCATTATTATTTCTGGTTTGGAGGTGATGGAGAACATTTACTATAATGTGAAATGCAGGCAGAAAAACATGTGTTGGACTGTGTCTTAACACTAGTGTGAACCCTGGACATAGGGGCTTGTTTTTGTGAGACATTAGGTATTATATTCAATGCATCCTTTTGATGTACGTGTTGGTACTGGTGCATTGTTTTTTTTGTTAGCAATGGCACTGGTATAAGTAGATGTCCTGCATTCAAAGTCTTAAGTAAAAGTGTCAGCAAGTATTCTCATCAAAATGTACTTTTACATTTACTGCACTATCAAAAGTATTGTGCAGTAAATGCACAATAGAACTTTAGTTTCTTTTCATCTGAAATCTGCTCATCTGCTTTCAGACGAATGTTAAAATACAATATTTACCTCTGAGATGTATGGGAGGAGAAGTGGAAAGTATAGCATAACATAGAAATACTCATGTAAAGTAAAAGTACCTTATATTTTTATGTAAGTACAATACTTGAGTAAATGTACTTATTTACGTTGCTGGTAATGAAGATAATAAAGTTGTAAAAAGTGAGTATTTTTGTTTGCTTCATTTGTGTAAACATGGAATGTATTGAAAGTTAAGATACTAGTAATAGCTAAAAATGTTTAACTAAATCAAACATAATTTTAGTTTGTAGAAATTAAACCATTAAATTGATCTCAATCTACTAAAACAAAAAAGGTAAATAGTAATTGAGGTTACATAATACATTTGAGTATACTGAACATGAACATTGTGAGTAAACTTTACTCAAAATAGTTGAGATATAAATTAAGTAAAGTCAATTTAAAATATATATCTGGATTTAGATACATTTATTTCGTGCAACCACTTACCTAAAAAAAATTAAGTAAATCCAACACAACATTTTTTTCAGTGTGTGCACATGCACATTTCTAATCCCACGGGGGAAAGATGGGCCCTGTGAAGGTTCCCTGCTTTGGTACTTGTTTGTGTGTGTTCCTTTAAACCCGTAGATCACTAACTGGAGACACCTGGGCCCAGTGCTCCGCCTTCCTGGCAACCAGTGGCGCTCTCCTATCACCCCGTGGAGCAACGAGGATGGCTCGTTTGCACCACCATTGCGAGTTAGATGTCTGATAAACTCTTTACTTTTTGTCAACCGTCTGCGTCTCCGTTACCAGTGTCAGGGCTTCAGAGCCAGGTCGTGACAGGCCCCAACAAGCCATGGCAACTTCTACAGAGAAGCGAGAGCTGAAAGAAATTCGGACTATCAGAAATAGTATCAGAAATGCAACCCTGGCTTTAGTTGCAATAATATTGAAATTGAACCTAACATTAAAATGGTAATTGACAACATATTTCACTTACTTTCCACCTAAAATCTGATCTTGGTCCAGGTTAGTGAAAGATCAGGGTCTGATTTAATGAAGAAAGTCTTTCACCAAAACCACAACCTTTCCTTAAACTTTGCCAAATGCCATATATAATCCAGACAGCGTCTTGTTTGTAAAAGATAAACTTCATCTCTAGAGGACATGGTTGCATAAAAGGGATCGGTTATGGTTCAAATGTAGGTTTAGCTCGGGAACGTTGAGGAAACTACTTGACACTACTAGAATTGCAAAGTCTGTTGTGTGATATATGATGGGGCTCTGGATTAGTTTTACACAGATTGAGATCAAATCTCAGTTTGGGCTGAGACATTAGCATCAGCCAACAAGCCTGTGTTGCAAACTGGGGGTTGATACATTATGGGAAATGTAGGATCCAGTGTTTTTGGAGATCAACACATACTAGGTCAGGATATCTCAGCGTCTGTTGCTTTGATTTAAATCATTCTTCTTAAAAAAAAAAGAAAGAAAGAAAGAAAGAAAGAAGAGAAACAGCACAGTCATAATTCAGATTGGGGAAATATTGCCAGCACAATGAAAAGTTGACTGTTGATAGGAGACAGAAAGCAACCTGCGGTGTCCAATATCAAAGTCACAGTCTTTGTACTCCCATCAGACCCCGACCTCCGACCTCAGACATGTTGCAGCAGCACACTTGTTACTGGTCAGAAAAATGTTAACATCGGTTGTTCTAGGCTGTGATTGTTCTGATGAGAACAGTCATGAATACAGCATGTGTTACTCTTTTCATGTCACACATTTGTTTCATATTACAGTTTTATGAGAGTAAATCTAAAGGGCAACACACGCCGCAAGCACATATGCTTGTGTTAAAACACCATCATAGATACATATCAATCTGTCAGGATCAACACTTTCCTATATCCCAGCATAAACATATGTCAGTGCCCGCAAACAGCAACAGTTTGATAACATTAGGATCAGTGCATCTCGGCTAGTTTGACCAGTTAACGAGTGAATGTTTGTACACGCACACAACTACATTTGTACGAAGCGTGTCCCAAGACCAACACAAAACGATGTTGCATTTGGTCAATCAACGTTTTCTCAAAACGGTTCGTATGACTCAAAAAAGTGATTCCTCATTTTTCGTGCATTTTCCTACAAAAGTCGGCAACACGTGTCAATTTCTGCTCCTTACATGCAGACTGTCTTCAAGATCAACTCCACTGTCTTCACAGGAAACAACTGTGAGGCAACACAACTACTTAGTTCGACTTGGGATAAGATCGTCGTTTGGGTTGAAATAACCATGGAAGTGCCGTCACTGAAATAAGTTGCATGACAATAACATCAACGTTGACTTCTGGTTTCATCAAACAGCGGCCTCCTGGCTCAAAGATGGCTGTTTGTTGGACCCGCCCACCTCCCCCTATTTTTTCGGAGCATTTGCTATGAATGCTGGATGAGACCAGCCTGGGTCAGTAGGGCAGCTGGTTCAATCAGCATAAATGTAGACTTGCTATTGGAGGATTTTATATCCCACTTTCACTCCCTGCTAAGTGGTTTGGATGGCACTTAATATGGCCGACCGACCCTCCACACCAACGAGTAGGGAGAATGTGTGACCAATGCCAGTTGTCTGTAGGGTGCATCCAGTGTCAAATAATGTGACGCTTTGCGACCAATGTCAGTTGTAAAAGCACTTCTTGTATACGGTGAGTTGACTTATAACAACGCAATATATAATCTCAGGTGTTTTGTGCCTAAAACTAATTTCTTGACAAACATTTAGACATTAGCTTGCTGCCAAAGCCAACTATAAGACCTGGTATCCACCTGGCTGTGGTTTCCTCGTGCGTGATACTGGATCTATACTGACTTCTGACCTCCCTGTGCAGGGAAGGCAACAGAAAAAAGATAATTTTCCCTGAGGGAGTTAATTAAGTACCAGATTATTACCATTATTTATCTCCCAGGTGCTCATTATGCAGGCTTTGTGTGGGTAAAGCCTAACCTGCCAGCTACTCCCCACTAGTCGAAGGGGGAGAAATATGAGGCGGGTTTCCCCTCAGGTTGTTGCACGGGTACATAAACACACACAACAAGATCACATCCACAGATACACTTATAAATAAAACACTGTGCACACAGCACTGTGTACTGTACAGGCAGAGCTGCACATAGAGTGCACACATACACACACCAACACCCAAACACACACTCAAGAATCCCCAAAACTCTCTCTCAGTTGTTCTCTGTGTGTGTGTGTGTGTGTGCGTGTGTGTGTGTGTGTGCGCGCAGAAGGGCAGGCCCCAGGGCCAGCCAGACAGACAGGCTGGGCCAGTATATATTTACCCTGACTGAGGGGAGTGGAAGTGGAAGTGAGGGAGTAGCTACAACAACAGAATGACTGCTCTCTGAGACACACTGCTGAAGGAAAAGGGACATTATACATCCAGGACAGGGCTGGATGGGCGGAGAGGAAGACAAGGTGGCTGCTGTAGACGTGTGTGTGTGTCTGTATGCTAACAGAGTGATGTGTACTGCAGTTTTCAGGACCACTTTTATGGACAAAAGTCAAAGACAAATCAAGGCTTAGAGCTCGGACACACGTGCAAAATGTGCATCACTTTCACTTTTAGTTCAACTTTGACCGGCGTACCAATAGCACAGAAGTGTGGACGGTTTGACCCACTTGTTACCACCTACATTCAGCACAAATATTGTCTTATTTTCCTGCATTCGGACATGTGTGAGCGTGCATTTCATCTTCAGAAACAAATTATATTTTCATTATTTTTTTTTCTTCTTTTCCTTCAAGGTGCAATTCTCCAGAGAAATGTTGGGCAGCATTTTACCTCTACTACTGGGTATACATACATGCTAAATTTACAGTCATTAGTTATTACCAACAACAACTCCCTAACACAAACTGCTTCAACTCATTATAGTTTGTTTGCCATGTGTGTTTACTGTGTTAGTGTGTCTGTGTACGCTTTGATACTTTCAATCCAAAGTGGCAGAAACGACCATCAACCTTCAGTTAGCGGAGCTGCAACAACACAAGTTCAGCCATCGAAAACCACCAGAGCAAATCAGTTAATCAGTGCGCCATATCAGCGTTAAGGTGAACATTACGTTTATTCATAATTTATTCATACAATATATAATTACGCGTTTTCGCAGAATGTAGGTGGGGGAAAAATCAATCAGACTACCATAAATAAGAGGCTACAGAAGAGCCAATGGCTGTGAAAGAGGTCATTTGGTATGCAGATCTATTTCCAATAAAGGCTTATTGCTGGTGTGCCATTTGTTACTGCGTGCCAATGGCGACACACGTCCTAAAGGTGGCCTACACTGTTCTTTATTACGTCATGGAAAAAATATCCCCTGGTTTGATGAAATAACAAAACTCACAAAATATTTTCATCATACATATACACAAGCTAACCATTAGCTTATGCACTTAGTCAGAAAGTTTCTGTCGTTATGGGAACAAAGCACTGAGTGACACTGAAGACAGCCATTCAAAGGAATGTTCATATTTAAAGAAACCATTATGTAAGTAATTTATTGAGTAAGCGTCCCTGCACTGATGATTATACAGGAACGAGACCTTCAACAATGACTTGACATAATGGGTTAATAGGCCTGTTGATGGTTTTATGTGTGGGAGGAAATGATCACCCAAGCTTGCTCAGCCAACTAACTCACACTGAGTCGTCATGTCTTGAAAATGCTTTCTCGAAAAAGTGTTGTTCTCATATACACAGCGTGGTTTGTGAGTAAATGCACCGTGGCTCATTATTCTTTATTTCTTGTGGGGATCAACCATTAACAGGGTTCTGTGCCCAGGCTCCGTGTTTAAGATGCACTGAGGTGATTATTTGGGTAGAAGGGCAGCAGACGGTTCCAGGATGTGGAAATGATGACGCTGCAGAAAGACCAGCAGCAAAATGGCGGCCTGCCCGCTCCAGAAAAACTCTGACCCATTCTAATTTGTCAATTCCCAAGCAGCTTATAATACAGTTGAGCTGCACCGAGCCGAACAGTCCCAACAACTCCTGTCTAATATCAACACACACAGTTTCAGGTCTAAAAATGAAAACAGAAAACTTAGTCTCCACTCCACTCACGCAGTCTTTGCTAACAAGGAGAACAGGAACAACAGTCAAACTCTTTTCTGAAAGTCTGTAAAACAAAAAAAACTCTAACCCCCCCTTACTAACAAACACCGTCTCAACCCATTAGCGGTGAGCAGTGTGGAAGTGTGTGCCGATGCATACCTACCCACATATATCATGTGCCTTTGTATGACCGTGCACACGATCCTGTATGTGTACATGTACCTTCATGCCTGTGTGCACACACCTGTGTTTGGGTGTGTTTGTGCTTTCATATTGTAAGGGGAACAGTACACCAGCTAGACCCGAAGGCCATTTGGCCCCCACATTATCCATCCCTCACTTACAGGGTCACAGAGGCCAATTGGCCCTCTCCACTGCTCAGGTTCCTCCCTCAGGACCCCCATTTGTGCACAGGACAGGCAAACGAGGGGCCGACGGGCTCTATCAGGGGCTTTGCTCTTTTTTGCTCTATTCCTTTTCAGCTCGTTGCTGTCTCTCGTTTCCCTCAAGTTAAACCGAGCAAATGTATATTATTCGGAAAGATTATATCAAAAACATAGCCCTCCATATGAATCTCTAGCCTTCAGGTAGCTGTCAAAAGGGTTGGTGACCCCTTGTCTTTGTTTAAAACCTTTCGTACCCGAGCGAGCCCCATTTGGGGTTCAGAGCGAGACATATAATCGAAGAGAGCGTTGTAGAAATCAAAGTTCATAAAGAAATAAAAAAATTACTTTTTTTTTTTGAAAAAAAAGTCTCAGCAACTTAATCATGTCAACCATTTCACACACTGCAAACACCATTATAAACTATTATACTAACTAACTAAGAAGATCCGCCACAATATCATGTATTTTACGCAGCGACCGGCAATCTAAGTAATCAGAAAATGCTTCCGAAATTCGGCCATTGCATCCCACCGGTCATATCACACATTAGGAAGCATGAGAATTCCACACAGATTCCAGCGATAACATCCAAATTTCTCTCCGTCAAAGCATTTAAAAGTTAAAATGCAAAGAAGCCACACAAAGTACAACGCCAACACTGCCAAGATTAGAACTGCATCATACCTTGAAGAAGGTTTTCAGGGCGAAAACGGAGAAATCCGAAATAATTCCATATGAGAGATGTGTTCGCTAGCTCACTGTGAGTGTCTGGAACCTAAAATGGCGATTTTCTGTTCATCTGACACAAGATGGAGGTCAATATGCTGGCCGGCGAATCATATAGGGGCTTGGGGGGGTTGAGCGGCACGGTTTTGGAGTTTTAGTGACTGAAAATTCTGTCAATCACTTCATGGAACATACGGGTGTGTTCGAAATAACCACCCGGTTCGAACGATGAGTCGCATGCTAAAATCCGCCCACCATAGGCTTATGAAGGACTCCATAGACAGACCGAGACAGGAAATTGCATGGAGGAGAGATATGATGAACCCCAGAGAGGTCGAAATGGCTCAAAATGATGCCAAACAGCTCTGTTATGATAGATTGTACAATATGAGTGATAAACAAAGTGAAATATAGTGAAATATATAGTTATATAGTATATATAGTATACAATGGAACAGCTGCAACTCCTGGTTCGAAAATGAGAATTTGGCGTGTTTTTTCGTACATAAACTTCTATAACTTGGGTTTGCTTCACTTTATTTACACCAAATCTTTTTGTGAGGCACCTGCACCGTTTTTGTTATGAATTGGGAATGTTTTTAGGCTAGCCAGAGCCTCATTTAATAAATTACAGTGCTTTTTCTTCAGGCGAACCTGGGAATTTTCCCTGTTTGCTGTGTTCTGTCTTCAGCTACTATTAACCAGTAACATATACACGATATTTACTCATCTCAGCAAATCTCACAATTCGTAGTGTTATTGAACCATCAACATTATTAAAATATACCTTGTAGTTACAGAATTACAGTCTCTTTAGTATGGGTTACAATTTGAGAAGAGGCCTAAAAAATGGCTTAGGGTTCAAGAGGTTATTAAAATAATAACTATTAAGCATTAAATAGGCTGAATATATAAGGAGACCATATGTCTTTGTTCACTGATTATTGTGAATGATCCTTTAATGTTTTACCAAGTGATGATAGGAAACCACAGTTAAACAATGATTTCTCTATCAATCTCAACAATTAATCTTTTTCTACATTTGAAAGTCATACAATATCACATTATTCATTACTGTACAAAGTTATGTGTTCACCAAAGCCCAGGGGACACAGCCAGCTGAGAGCACTGTTGAGGTACAGCGTCATTTTTCAGTTGAAGCGTTTTGGTTTTGTCTGGTTGCTATGAAACGGAAAGAATACCGGTCTAGGTAGGTTCATGAGATTTTGTGAGTGAAGAAACATCTTGGCGAGGAGACTACGATCGTTTGGTTCAAGAGCAGAAGTTGGATGGAGGATTAGTCCACTTTCCTGGTACTTGTCCCGCCCCTTCTCCACTATGATTGGAGGCTGGGTGAAAAGTGACGGTGACGAACGCAATTGGACATTTTTCAACTCTCGTCAACCATAAATAGAAAACAAAATAAGTGTCACTCTCATTGCAAAGAAAAACTCATAGCATGAGCCATCAAACTCTACCGGTGACTCATGAAATCACCTAATCTTCCATTGTTTCCATTTGGAGAGCTGTGGCATCAAAGAAGTGGTGTTGATCCATCCTTTCTTCTTTGTTAGGTCATGTGACAGCACACCTGTGGCTGCTTACAGAGGTGTGAGATGTTAATCATTCCGATGAAGAGTACTGTGCTTTAATGACTCACTTACTCTTGTGTGGTGATAAACAGTGTTTGCATTTGGAACTTTCAGTTTGCAGACTTATGATTCTGATAAGGGAGATGCAATCAATACTGATTTACTTGAAATCAAATGCGTTAATCAAATTAATTTGATGCATGGAATAGCCTGCATTAATTAATTGCTAATGATGAAATCAGAACTAAAAATAAATGTAGTTTTTTCTAATTACAGATTCAGTTTGCAGGATTTCCAAGCAGTGAAACATCCCAAAAGTCTCAAGAATCAATAGGAATAAATAAGTGAAGCTTCTCTGTGAAGAATCTATCGCAGAACACAGATTTGCCTGTTAAAGGACTTTCAATATCTTGTTTTTTAGGTCAGGCACAGAAAAAGATATTACAACTTGAAGCTTATAATGTCTTTACCAGGGGAATTCAGTCATGGTTATATAACTTGTGTATGGTTAGGTTGTTTGCCTGAAGATGATCAACAATGTCAGATGCATCATGTCCACTTGAGGTTGTAGCTGCCTGCTGTAGCAGAACAGCTATGTTGTTTGATCTGGATTCCCTCGAGTGATGTAGAACCTGCAGCCGGAGAATGAACTGACGAACACTCGCTTTCACTCATGGCTACTTGTAAGTTTGTTGAAGTTGCTCCTCGTATCATTTTTTGTCATTATATTATGGGCCATCAACAGGCTGGCAGCAACAGTACTGTTAATGCTCTGTCTGCCTTTAAGTGTAAGTGATGAATCTGTGGCATGTTGTCAGTTAACTAAAAGATATCCGCCTCTGAGATTCAACAATTTTCACTGTAACAAAATTCATACTGAAGAAATAGTATATGAAAACAGTTGACACAATGTTCTATGGACACAGTGTTCTATGGATAATCTGTAGTATAGGCCTCCAATGTCAGCACTGTCAAAGCGCCATGTATTTGGTCAACGGGACACATTTTAGGGTCAAAGTTCATCAAATATTCTAAGGAAAGTCTGGAGAAGTCTGCACCCCAAGCGGACTTTGTAGAAGTCCGCAGAGAGTACACTTGAGGCCAGGTGTGGAGGACATGCGTGGCGGATTTGGCCCTCAACACTTACTGACTTCAGGGGAACATGCCCATCAAGTCTGCGAGAGGAGGGGAGTCTGGACATCTGGATTCAGCCTTTCAATCAGGGGTCCTAATGTGGTGATGGCAAAAGATCAGAAGGTCAAAACACAGCAACTTGTAGTCCTCCTTAGTTTATAAATTCAATCCTGTATAAACTACCATTCCCATGGTCCTGTTATGAACTGTGGTAAGTATAAAGCACACCAAGTCCTCCAAGCGGTGGACAGTGGTTATCTGCAGTTCCACCAGTTCATTCATCAGTCCGTCGGCAGGCTAATTCTTTCTAATCGCTCTCAAAGCAAGCCGTATGGCTCTGGTTATGTTGCATTGTGGGATTTGATGTCTGGCGAAAGATTCCCTCATCGCTGAGATTAGACGTGTGTGTGTGTGTGTATAAACAAGACTTTGGTGCGTACCACATGATTAGAAAATGGTTTCCTCCTGCACTAACTGTAATCTCCTCCTGCCAACACCAACTGCTGGGGTGTTGCATGATTGTCAGGGACATTGCATATTATCACAACATGATGTCATCTTCACATAGGCTACATACACACATATATACATATGGTGTGTATGCTACTATACTGTGCAGCATATCTGTTTCCCTTCATCTTTCACAAATCACCTTCTGCTTTAGATCTCAACATCTTTACACCCGGCTCATGATACAAGACAAGCCAGAGAACTAGACTCAAACTAACCGAAACCAAAGAGTAAACAGCAACAGGGGCCATAACGATTACAACGAGAAACATAACCCAATCAAACAAACAAAACTGAACGAATCCAATTTCCTATTGTCGTAAACAAGTGTTTACAAGTAAGTGTGTTTATGTAGGTGGATTGGTTTTTGGTGTGAAAAAAAGAGAAAGACAGTATGAACCAAATGAAGATTGGAGTGCGTCTCCAAAACAGAGGGGGGGGTCAAGGCAGAATTTGATGCATTCGTTAAATCTGTTTTATTTACTCTTTTGATTTGGTTTCATCTTTTGATTTTGGTTTTCATCCCTTTTCTTTCATTTCTCCAAAGTCTCATTTATTTGAACAGGTAACTTTGTCCTGGCTAAATCTGTCTGACATTCTCACACTCGGTGATACAGAATTCCCTGTCAGGGAGTTACTCAGAAATTCCCGTCCAGCAGTCATACTTGGAACACAGTAGCTACAACAACACGGCGGCATAATTGAAATGCCTCAGGTAATTTAAGAGTCTACTGTGGGTTAAATGCCTTGTCAGGTGACGTACTGACGCTCTGCATTTGTATGGCCATCATTCAGACCTGCAGCAGGCTGTTTGTGAACTCACGCGATCATGGGGGACTCACACCGAATGAAGGAAGGCTTCATACCTCACCATCGCTCAATTGTATTGGGAGAGAGGCTCTAGGAGTGGCTGGTTGAAGTAGCCGTGGTTGACATCAGGTGGGTATTTGAAGTCTAAACTGAAAGAAACACCAAATTAACCTCAAACTGTAATTTATATTTTCGTTCATATCAAACCATCTGTTAAACCTTATGAGTACAAGAAATGGTTGCTTCTGAGGGACAATTCAATCCATATGAAGTATTATATTCCCCAAAGTCAGCTGCTTAGAATTCAAATATTGACCTGTGATGTCATCCATATGTAACAGGTAGAGCTGTTCTAGTGAAAAACAAATCTAGGATACTAAACAGCACATAGCATAAGGACACTGTATGTATTCAAAATTCAAAAACTATATCCTGACGGATAGTGAATGTTTTTCGTTACATACATTTAAGAGTTCTAAAGATCAGATGTATTGGCCAATATTTGTATCTGTATGTTATCACAATCCAAACTCTTCTCATTCCAGGCTCTGCACATACAGACTCTGGGTCAGTACACCTTGGGGTCAGAGTGATAGAGCGGGTTTTCCTTTAACCAGAAGGTTAGTGGTTCAATTCCTCTCTACTGTCCCCATTGAGAAGTTTCCTTCAGCGAGACACTGAATCTGAAGTTTCTCCTTCACTGCTCCTAGAATGTTAGGTTTGGATAAATGCAGAGGTTTACTTTCATGTTTGTACCTGTATGTGTATGACGAGTTTAATACAGTTTAAACAGTTCTTTAATTTGTTTTACTTTGTTTGGTAGCTTTAGTTAAGTACTTTACATAACATACTTACAATTCCAGGAAAATCGAGACCCGTCACAGAGTTTAAGTACCATTGAGTGAATCATTGAACTTGTTTGCCATCATGGATAAAAGATCCTTAAACTGGATGAAACATAACAGCTACTTAGCTTGCATTGTCAACAGCATGACAAATGTTCAAACCCCATCCGCTGATGGAAGCTCTGGAAAAAGTAAGTTGAACTTGCTGTCAAACTAATATATCCAAGGTAAAGAATTGACTTTGATATAAAATGAGCAAAGAGCATAGTTTTGCGTGTATAACTTCTATCCTCCTCCAGCGTCAGGTTACAGAAACCTCTCAGACTCGTCTGTCACACACAGCGGACAGAAACCATGCTGTCTGTGCCGCTGCCCCGCCTTCCTGCCCTCCTGCTTTGGCTCGTCGTCACACCTCATTCATGCCTGACCCGTGAGGGGGTCAAGGCGTGACCCCCGGACCCCGCTTCAAAATGTGATGTTAAAGGTCAGCCTTTCAGCCCTCGCTAAGAGGTTGGTGATGTTTTGTTGTCATCAAAGCGAGACTCTCCTGGAATCTCAAGTGATGAATTGTGGGTGTTAAAGGGACAGGATTTTTGTCTTTTTTTTGTTGGCATGGTGACTGCCATGGAAACTTAGAGGCAAGCTCGGTTGATTTTGTGGTGTACCGTGCCCGTAACTAATGACATGCCGCAGGCGCTATTTCCCAATATAGACAGGGCCAGGAATAATATCGCCAGCTTTTCTCAAATGAAGTCACGTTGAGAAAGAATACTCCCGGGGCTATACTGTGTGCATGTTCTCTAGCATATCACAGCTGGATTTTAATGTAGTCCAGCCCTCGCAACACACACATTCTTACACACACACGCACATACGTATTTTTATCTCCACCACTGTTTTGTCCAAACCCCGGTGTGGAAACTTAATTAATCTGATAATGTTAATTCTCTGCTTCATATGGAGCACGAGGACTAAACGCTGCTCTTCCTCCATTGCCAAACCTGTTCAGTGACGTGCACTATCTCTTCCACAGAAAGACACAGTGACTCACACAAAGCACAGTTAAAGTCTTATCGTGATTGATTGATAAAAGAGGCAGACGGAGCAGAGAGCTTGGCAATCATTTACATTAATTAAAAATCAGAAATGCATGATTGCTCTCCCCTCTGGCAGGAGCCTAACCCATCCCTGGAAGGAGCCCCCCCCCCCCCCCCCCCCCCCATGTGCCCAACTCATCAGCAGAAGAAGCACTCAGATCTTAAGTATCAGTACAGAAATATCAGAAGTTGAAGTAAAAGTCTTACATTCAAAATGGGCAAAAACATGATTTGTCATGCACGTGTCAATTTTGAGATTTTGGGCTTTTCTGCTTCCATAACATGTCGTCTTTCAGGCTAGTGGAAAGAAAACATCCACAATACAAGTTCAGGTGTTTATTTTACTATTTGTGTCTGTGGATTTCTCCTGAATACACACAACTTATTATTGGATAATGCCTCATTTTCATTTGAGAACATTTTAAATACAAAATGTAATCGTCTTAATGTAATCAATCAAATGGTGAAGTTTCATGCTGATATCTATTAGATCATTATTAATGATTACAAATCTGGGTCTTCAAAATGTCATTTAAAAAAAATACATTTCTTCTCTAAATGAGTTTTTTCTCAGACTCTCCACTTCAGTAGCTCTTACATACGCCACACTTTATTCACTTTGTTCACGTATCATTCATAGCTGGATTTATACAACATATTATTACTAAAACATGGCAAAATGTTTGTTTTTGATTAGAGTTAAAGTAGCATAAAATGAAAATAAAATCCAATACTTGAGTAAATGTACCTTCTACCAACCTACGCCCTCCTTACATTGCATCCTCACTTTTGAAGTTTAAAAATTGGTTTCAGTGAAAGGAAAGGCCTTTATAGGTTGCCCACTTCCCCTCTACATGTTCTGTGCCGTAAGATTCTTGGAGATGGAGTCTGGAGGTTCCTGGCTTCAGGTGAGGTTTGGCCTTCTCTACTTCTTCTTTGTCTCCACTCTTCTCTTATTCCACCCCCGCCAGTCCGCCAGAGGACAGTTTAGGAGGGGGGGGGAGAAGGGACGGAGAGATGAAAGAGAAGCCTCATTGTTTACATGTGGGCACTGGACTCCAGCTGACGGGTGCATCTATCTTTAGACAGCTTCTGAGAGCGCAGCAGCCCTGGATCGTCTCCCAGCCCTGCAGCTTCCAGACAGCAGACGCATGCTTAAAGTACAAAGGTGAGACATCAGTGCTGCCCGAAGGCCTGCAGCAAATCAAACCTGCCGAGTTTGTTGAAATTTAGAGCATAATAAAGGTGTTGCCGCTTTATTAGTCTGGTAGTCTGGATCGTGGAGAGAGTGAGAGAGAGAGAGAGAGAGAGAGAGAGAGAGAGAGAGAGAGAGAGAGAGAGAGAGAGAGAGATCAAGTTCAAAGCCACGGAAATGAAAGAACATGCTCGGTGAGATACACCAGAGCCCCCCTTTCCTTCATCGTCATGCACATCACACTGCCACGGAATGTCCTCCTAATTTCTCTGGCACCTGAATAGTTGGGAAACCTTTTAAGAGGGAAATTGTACGCGCACTGAAGTGGTCTTGGCAACGCGTAGTCAGATTTTCTTTTAGTTACGTTGTGTTTTTCTTGCTAGATGTGGGCTATTATCTGTAACCTATCCTACCCCCATGAATTCACAGCTGAACGTGTTTAAATTCAGCATGCACACATGTGCACACATGTACGCACTCCTACGGACTAGACCTGAGGGAAACAGTAGCTGTACATGATTCACAGTGTTTGTTTTGAAATGTCTTATTAGTGATTGACGGAAGTTCCGGCAGAAAGAAGCATCTATTGGAATACAAAAAAACTAAAAACAATCCAGATGTTGCTGGTTCTAACTATAACAGATGTGACATTTTTGTTTGTTTGTTTCAGATGGTGATATATTATTTTTGGATATGAATCTTCATTTAGCTGATTTATCTGCACAACTCTATTCATCCACCTGCAGTCTGTCATTCAACGGCACGGTTCACCTCACACAAACTCTTATGTGTTTGCAATTCATGTTTCATAACAGCACCATGGGGCTGACCTGTACTGCTTTTCTCCAAAGTACAGTTTCTTAAGGGAAGCCATTTAATGAAAAGTTGTAGCTGTAGCTTCTTGTACTTGCACTTGTTGCATCCTACTTCTATGCTCCACAACCTCATTATTCAAATGAATAAAATGAAAAATCTTAGCGTGACATTTCCTTGTGCAATCCTGTATTGTTAAATGACATTGATAAACCTTGAACTCTTGAAAGTACCTTGAATTGAAAGACGTCCGTGGTAATCGTGTCGCCGAGGTCCATTCTGGAACAATTGTCATGATACTAGTTTTCAAAACTTGCTGTATTAATTCATTTTAAGCTACAATGTTGTCAATGTTGATGTTTTTATCACATAACTGGCGTTCTCAAGTAACTTCTCTTCCATGGTTATTTGAACCCAAACAACGATCTATTCCTGACTAAGTGGTTTTGTTGCCTAAACCTGAGTTTCTGAACGACTAAATGCATATTACGATCAGAAATGAACACGTGTTGCTTGCTTTCATAGGAAGACGCACATAAAATGAGGAGTAACTTTTCATAGGATGTCTCTAATGACTTAGAGCGTCATAATATTTGATAATGAACATGAATGCTGTGTACCTCCCTGCCTGAGAGTGGTGCTGTGTGTGTCTGTGTTTCTTGTATCTGTTGACTTGCATGGATGGGACTGATGAGGCCTGACTTAAGAAGGAACCTGTGAAGGCCGGCTCGCTCTCTCTCTTTTTCTCTCCAGCTCCCAACCGGGCCTACAGGCAGGTCGGGTTGTTGAAGGGGTGAGAAGCCCTTTTTGTTCATATGGTTTTCTGTTAGGGAGGTAAGCTGTGTTCAGTTTAGGAATAGGTAAGTTAGTGTGTGTGTGTATGTATATATGTATATATATATATATATATATTGTAATCATACAGACTACAAACCGTTGGATGAGAATACATTGTTTTGTTAGCTAATATTAGCTGACAGTATAAATTTAGACACACATGTAACCCATGGATGTGTTCAAGGAACTGGATAATGCGTTCCAAGATGGTGCCCTATTCATTTCTATGAAAGTTGTTCACTTGTTGCATGTGGTGATGATGCATGAGATCAAGATAAAAATACGTGAAAGATTTCCGCTTATCCCAAAGCCTTATTTTTACAGTTCACACACATGCTGAGATAGGAACAACAGGAGGTTCAGGGTTGAGTTATGCTTCGATGCTAGCCAACTAAATATAAAGTGAACAATTACAGACTAATAGTGTTTACTTTCTGCTCATGTCAGTCAAAACCCCGCACTGGTAGCGCTGGATTTCTCAGGGTGGGGCAGCACTTGCAGAAAGTCAAACTACAATGGAAGCTCTGAAGCCACCGGTGACTATTTCCTGCAGAAATCACCTTCATTGGGTTTGGTGTCTTTCTCATGTTCCTCATTTGTAAACCAAAGCATCCATTATACCTTTTCTGTTGTTGGTCATCAGTCCTCGTGCTTCTGCATTACAGGGTAATGTTGGGGTTCCTTGCTCTAAAGGTAATGTTTCTCAAGCCAGACTAATTTACACAGAAGTCTCTGCATCACGTGTACCCTCTGACCCTGTGTTAAACTCAGCTTAATTGCCTCACCAGTATGGCAGACTGTTTGTATGCAAGTGAAATGAGTGATAATGAGGATGAAGTATGGGTATAAAAATGCACTTGTTACTTCAGGGGCATGATGTTTACTTACAGATTCATCTTGTGATGAAGAAAGCCGGCTGCTGTTAACGTGGCTCCTTGATACGCTTGTTTGCATGGGAAAGTGAGGATTACTTTTATGTTTTTACTAGTTCAATTCAGACAAAGACAGGAAGGCTGCGCTCTCACAGTGAAGTCATGAGAAAGAAAAAGGGGAAAAATGCCCCTGGGGTTAGCGCCGGGATTCTTATGGCTTCAATCATGCACACCATAATTGGCTCAAACTGAGGAGCAATCATTTTACACTTGCAGTCAAATGTGTCTTTGAACATCGAGGCGTGTGTTGACGTGAGTGCATTCTTTTCTCTCTCTTTGCTCTGTGTGCGTTTTGCATACCGTGGAAAGTCCCCTGGCTCAAAATAACACGATTCTTTAACAGTGTCATTACGCTTGTCTGATTCAAGATCTTATCCGACCTCTGTTATTCCCTGCCACTCTTCCATAGCAACTGCCATGGAAAAATAATAGCCCCCCATCCCAAATAAAAAATGCAAACATATCACAAGCTTTGTCCTTTTTTTTTTTTTTCAACCATTCGTGGTCATGAGCGTGTCGTCAACATCAGCAGCGAGGCTCTCTGGCCTGCTGGCCGGTTGGCCGGTCTGCCTGACAGCTCCTCTCTTTCCACTCAAGCGTGGCTCAGCGTTATCTCTACAGCTGTGTTAGCCCACATCCCCGGCCCATCCTCCACGTGTGAAGCTTGTGTACCTCTTAGACTGTGAAAAGCCGGGGAACAATAGCAATCTTGTGTCCCATTCCCTGTTATCTGTCCTTCACTCCTTTATTGAAATGGCTTACCTCATTTTCTATTAATTACATGAAAACAATGATTTTAGCCAAAGATGGGCTCCCCCGGCGATTCTGGAGCCACTTAAACCGTCCTTTAATCTTGGTTATGAAGAGGAAACAATGAGGCTGTTGTGTTGCTGTGGAGGAGAGAGAAAAAAAACAGCATTTAAATGAGACTGAGATAATATGCGAGCAGTCGAGCATTGACTCGTGTGAATATCTAAAATCTTGAATAAACGCACTATGGGTCTTTGTTATGATAAAAGCAATAATGCAGTGTGTGAATGGATCAGTGCGGTGTGTGTGTGTGTCCATGTGTGTGTCAGCTTGAGCGTGGCAGTGTGCATGATTTGTGAGTGTGCCGGTGCATTGAAACTACCTGATTATCCTCAACAGGGGTGGTAAAGCATTGTCCTTAATCCTTGTAACAGGAACTTCGCCTTTCAACAATTTAGTTCCCCCTCTTTGGCCTTCTTTACACCCAAGGCCAAAACCAGGATGAAGGCCAGCATGCCTTCAGCAGGCCCTGAAGTCTGGACTTCACACTTTTGACTTTTGGGTTTGAAGTGGTGGGTTGTGAACGACAGCGGGTTCCTCACAAATGAATGAAATAGGAAACAAAGTTTGAATCTGATAATCTGAGGAGGTTTAGGGCTGAACTTCTTTCTCTCTGTGTCAATTTAAGTTGTTGAGAGGAAGCTGACACCCATCACAGGTAATGAAGTTCTGAACAGCTGCCAGCTATAACAGCTTTCTGAGCAGACGAACAAGTCTCCAATCAACACTTGTCAACTCCAAACTGAAAACTCTGTTCATTTACGCCTCAACTGTGTTTGACTTTGTAAATGAGCTTTTTAGCTTTAAATTGGTCACATATTCATGCTGTGCAGCCAACACATTGTTTTCATCCAGAGGGTCTCAACTAGGGGTCCGGGGACCCCCAGGGGTCCTTGAGGGAGTTCCAAGGGGTCCCAAGAAAAATAGGGAATAGTTATTTTCTTTCTACTTGTTTAACTATAGAAGTGAGCCCAATGTGAGTAAGAGTGATACGTCTGATCATAGGTTTAACTTCCCTTAGTGGTATCTCCTCTACTGTAGTTGTCAACTACAGATGAGGTGCCTGAAGATAAATCTTATTAAAGTATCAATTCAGACCAATAACACAAAAGAGGTTGAGAACTATTCAACCTTCCGGACTGTCTTACATTCCAGTGGTGATCCCAGAGAGTTTCTGAAGATACTAATTATGTCATCTAGAATATTTCCATGAGATGAAACAAATCCAGCAAGCATAACCTTAACTTTGAGTTTGAATATGTTAGTCCACGTAAACATTGTGTAGCTTGAATGAAGAACTGGAACACAAGCTGATACAAAATATACATGATACTGTTTGACAGTGGGGCATGAAGGATTTTAACTAACTTAAAGCAGCTTAAAGGAAAGGAGAAAGCTGCATGCTAATTCAAATAACTACATATTTTAGAGAGACATATTTCAAGAGTACAATTTCAAATCGGACAAGATATCCTCACTTTCATTCCAAAATATGTCTTGAGTCCCATATAACACTAGGTCCTACATTTCCCATAATGCAACTCATTTTTATGTTATGCTATATCCTCCCCGCATGATAAACGTACTTACAGTTTGTAAGGGAGGCTTGAGCCAGGATAACCTGATGACATCACTGTGACATCATCAGCGTTATTTCCTCAGATTTGACAAAGCTAGCAGAAGACATTAAACAACAATGTGTACATTTGGTGGAGTGTTTCTTTCATTTCATTGATCTGTTTATGGTCATGTGTTTCTGCACAGACAGCATTAAAATAAATCCATGTGTACAGCACTGCTCTGTCACCACACGTTTCTGTGGTTGTTGACTCATGGCCATTTTAGGTCATATTTGTGTTGTGACTAATCTACTGTATAATGAAATTAGCCTTTAGTCACACTGCCCAGCTTTTATTTGCATACATCAAGCTGAGCACTGACCAACATATTCTGATCCAGGCACAGGGAAGGAAGTTATGTAACGGCAAACATGCCATAAACTTCATCATTCTCGTATGTGGGATAATGTTAATTTGTAAACAAAATAAAGATATGTATAATTGGACAATTTTGTACCTTTATGAGCAATAGATGGTTGTCGTTACAGATCTTTAAATGCAATGAACCTCTCCTAAACACGCTGCAGGTTGTAACCCCTCGTCAGTGTGACAGTACACACTCTGAGTCATGCCTGTCTCTGGGCACATTCGGTATCACAGCTGTGTGTTCCCAAGCTTCCAGAAGCCCTGGGGTCCCCAAACAAACACCCTAAACACGCTCTTCTACAAGCTGATGTGTGTATGACTGTGGCTTTGAAGTCAGTGAGGTTTCCAACTCCTTAAGGATTTAACACACCAGGGGGAGTGACCGATAAACGACATGAACATATGAAAGACTCACCTGCAAATATTTCCCACCAAAACTCTTCATACTGGCAGCCGCCAGGATCCTATTCACCCACAGCAGCATCTGGCAGTCTGGCAGAGGTCAATTGTTTAATAGCCTAAGCTACCATAAGCTATTTCATTGAGTTTCCTCATTGGCTGAATTTTTGTTTCCTCTGAGAACACTGCTTATATGTCTAGGGCTTTTATTGTGAAAGGTAACCTTTGTCAAGATTACGAAGAGTGATACAGTTTTCTCCTTTTCTTAAGGGAGGCTTCGTAGTCTTAAGAAAAGGAGACAACTGTATCACTCTTCTTAGTGCCTCCCTGTTGTTGCACACTATAGAGTATGCTTTGAATATGTATGTTCCACACAACGTGATTGGTTGATGCCTTTATTTGCGGTGCAAAAGCTTGACCTGATTGATGAGCTAATTAATGGCACAGAAAAAGGCCTTTATGGGTATAAAATGGTTCTGCGGACAGTGACTCGTTTGCCCCTCGTTCCCCATCCACTCACATGCCCACACACTCCCCACCTGCTTGCAGTTGGCATTCCTCTGCATACATTCCGGCTGAGGTTGAACAAATATATAAAAGCGTTCCGAGGATTTGGCACTGTTATCGACAATTAGAAGGGCGGGGAGGATTTCAGTAGCTGCAGGGAGTCATGAAAGTAAAATGTGTGCCATTGAGGCCAAGTTAACGTCTTGGGAGATTAAAGTCAAAGTGTGTGCGAGTATACAGGGTGTATGTGTTTGTGTGAATTAGGGGGAGCAAGTCAGACAGTAGGGTTTGGTTTGTCTCGATCCCAGTCGGTAGTTTGCTGGTGTTTAGTCTCGGAGGAAGAGGGGGGAGGAAAAGTCCTGTGTTCCCTCCCTCTGTTGTGCTTAAACTAAGCATGTGAAAACCTTCAGGGGTGCAAAGATGCTTGTTCTTTGTGTAATAAAAGTAGTGCTTTATTAAATGGTAATACATATAGACACTGGTAAAATCAAAATGTAAAAGAACAACCATCTGCTTACATCTTTTGTCCATAACTCAGAGTTGTCATTTTTTCCACAATGTCAGTCAAGAAAATTCCACCTTTTAAAAGCTTTTCTTTCCTCTCACTCACTCCACACACACACAATATATTTGTTTTCCTCACTGTTGGCAGCATTCACCCCTCTTCCTACTTATGTTATCAGATCACTTACTTCACAGTCCTCCGCTCTCTCGTAACTCTTTATTTTCTCTCCTGTCCACCGCCCGTCCACTTCCTCTCAAGTGTTTTTATGGACCCGTCCATCAGAAGGGCTTTAACAGGTAACGGCTCTGCCTTCACACTGACTGTCATTATGATTTGACGAGTTACCGAGGTACTCTTCATTAACCTCAATTGGAGCCGATGATCATCCATCCCCTACGATGTGCATTTGGTTAATTAATGAGTCCTGCTGCAGCCTGATGTGTATACATGTGGGGGCTCTATTCATAGAAAATACATCTCCATAGATTTGGAACATATTAACTCGCCTAATCTCCACAGGTATCAAAGCTATTTCCAGTGTGTTCTTGTATTAAGCTGCTTATCGTCCTCCTTATTACCTGTCGCTGTGACCTACCAAATCTTTTCACAGCAAAATATACATTAGTGTTCGTGGTATTGAACATTGTTAAATTTGACAATTTGTATGCTTGGAAATGGCATTCATACTGTATATCAGTAATAATGCACTTACTTTATAGAGCTCTTATTTAAACAGTATAGTACAACAAGAAAGCATAAAAAGAAACTAAGCACGAGTCTACATCCATGCCAGTGGTGGTGCTTTGAGCTAAATAACGCTAACATGAGCGAACAGCAGAGGTAGGGTTCACAAAAACAAATCTAATGTGTACTTGTTTTTACATGAAAAAAACAAACCGGATACCAGCATGTGCATTTACTTATCCCGACTAATATGCCCAATGAGTGATTGAATATTAAAGCTATATATATTAAAACAAAAACCTTGCAGGCTGACTGATGGACCGACCTAATATGAAGCTTAGCATATATGTTAAAACTCACAGGTCTAGTGTATTGGGATGCTGTGTGCACATATTTCACCGTAATGCGGTGCGCTGCGTCAGCGACAACATCATTTTGAGCACACTGTTTTCGAACTAGAATGCTGGTTCCTATATTATTCAATGAGAGAGAAAGTTCTTTGTCTTTATAAAAAAATATAGATATTATTGAAATCCCTACATGCAGTAATAGCTATGGCCACAAGGGGGTCAGTGAGGAACCAACGCAAACTGCGCCTGAGGCTCACAGTGACAATGCTAAGATGCTGATGTGTAGCAGTCAATGCTTGCCATCTTAGCCTTGTAGCATGCTAACATTTGCTAATTAGCAATGAATCATTAGTCCTCATTTTTGCAGTTGTTTGTCATAAACTACGGTATTATGTGACATTATGTGACACAAGGCTTCCACCAAACTGACATTGTCTGTCAAACTGATGAATGTCTACGCTTCCTGTCTGCTGAGGCCCAAGTGACGGCATGAATGCAAACAGGCAAACAGGACGTGTGTCCAGACGGTGATGAAGCTTGTTGTTTTGACTGGAGCCACCTAGTCTTTTGTCTCCAGCTTGGTTTCTTCAGGGCAGATAAGCACTAAACGCAGGTTGACAAATCGTCTCGTGTCTCTCTGTCTCTTTCCTTCAGATCCAATCAAGGGACAGGAGCTGACTAGTGTGTCTGGCCCTGTTGCACCTCCTCAGGAGCGAGCCGCTGACTGATAGCTCGCATGTGTTTTGGGTGTCAACTGGTGAGCCTTCCAAACAAACAAGTCAGGTCGACAGCAAGCGTTAACAAGCTGAAACCACAGACACTAAATTTACCTCTGGTGTGTTTTTCTTTGACTTGCTTCAAGTAATATTGAAATGATGAGACTTTCCAGACATAAGTAATGTCATTTCACAATGTTGGAGCATAAATCTATATTTAATTATCTTGTTGAATGTAAAAATACATGCAGAGATGGGAGGCCTCTCTCCACCATCTAACCACACACAATGAGGCTGCACTGTGTTTGGTTTGATTCTTTTTTTAATTTTCTGAGTTTTAAATACCTGACTACTGAAAGGTCCAAACGACCAATCTATATTTTTCCAAAATACACAAAACACAACAGAACCCATAGAAAAGCTCAGGAGAGTGGCTGAGTGCCGTTCTTTATTGGTGGTGGTGAAGTTAACTAGAAGAACATTTGTCAAACCAACCAGTTACACCAAGTTCACACTACACGACATCGATTCAGATCTCCGTTTTTTGCCCTTTCCTTCCTTCCTTTTTTCTTTCTCCTTTACTTTCCTTCCATGTTGCTCTATTTTACCCCCTGTTGTGTTTTTTATCTTTTTCCCTCTCTTTCATAGAAATACTCCTTGTGCTGCGTGAGGAAGGGGTGTCTCTGCTCCTTTTTTTCCTTCTAAATTCCCTCGCGAGCAGATACACAGATTCCCAGCTGGAAGGTGACACACCAGGCGACCCCACCCAGGATATCAAGTGACTTCTTTAATTTGTGAATTACAGTAACAGAAAAAACAGAGGAGAAGAAATGGCAGGGAAGAGACATAAAATGGAAGGATGGTCCTGTCTGTAATGTATTTGGTATTTGTGCATGTGTCTGGTGATGAACAAATGGACAGAATACATTGACTAATCTCCATGACGTTCCAGATAGGATAATTGAGCCATATGTGTTTTTCTTCCTCCTGTGTTTGCCTCAGCCTCACCTCAGCCTTTGTGTGACTTCCTGTGAGAGCTGATATGAAAAACAGCTACATCACTGCAGCTACACGAGTGACTTGTGTTGTTTTAATGTACATACTTGAGTCAAATACAAACAGCAGTGTAACAAGTGATTAGGATATTTATGATTCGAGGGCTGCTTCCTTCGGCAATCAAGCACCCGTCAAACTACAGCTGGATAACAAATGTGCCACAGTTAGCTTTAAATGAAAAAGTTTGTTTGACACAGACTTTATAAATACTCTCTGTCTATGCAGACCGTGTGTGTGTGTGTGTGTGGAGAGCTATGTCTGTCTGTAAGTGTCAAGAGGTACATGCCGGGGCTCGCAGAAGAATGAATGATTAATCTGCACTGCTTTGTGGGTAATTTAGGTGTCAAGCTCTCTTCCTCTGCTCTTTGCTAACTGAGTTGTGTGTGAAAAGGTTTCCCTCCTCCTCCTTTAATCTGGGCCGGTCGCGCGAGCAGCGTCGCGCTGCTGTGTTTCAAAGTGTCTGCTTAGTGATTTATTGAGACTGATCAGGGAGTAACAAGAAGCAGAGCGACCTACAAAGGAGTTGTCATCCCTGTGCACAGTGCTGGAATAACACGGCTAAAACATTAGCAAATAAGAAAAAATAACGCCTATTATTAAAAGTTATTTTCATTCAGGTTTCTTTGTGTGTGATTATACTGAAAATGCCACGAGGTCACGCTGGTCTCCAGCTTTGATCAAGTAGACAAAAGGGAAAAATAAAAATCGCTATGATGAAAAACAACACAGTGCTGGATAAGCATCTGTGTTTGAGCCACAGCATGATATGAAACAGTGCTCAACAATCATGACTCCCATGATTATTTCCTGTATTATTGGGAGTATAATTAATCACCGTAATTACTCAGTTTGTCTGACTTTTTTTCTCTTTCCACAAACATCCTCCATTTTTAGCAAAGGCACATAAATGAACTAAAACCAGTGCTCAAACTTGAGATATCCATGCTAACTGAAGTGTGTGTGTGTGGTGTGGGGGGGTCCCATCTGTCTGTCTGCTCTTTGTTGTTGGATGAATACTGTTTTCAATATCGCTGGCTGCCATTGGTGGTTAGCCCTCGTAGTTAAAAGATTGTTGTTCAAAGACAAACAGGTAGTGAGTGAGACAGACAGTCCGCTCTGCCCTCCAGATGCAGACATAACCATTATGGACCTGCAGGAATGCACCGTCAAGAGGATGTGGCAGGTAGACAATACACTTGTGTGATGAGTCTTCACCTGAACATGTTGTCTCTCTGATGTGTGTGATAAGAAGAAGGTGTTATTGTGACGGTATTCTAGACACCAGTGGTGGGCCTTCAGGGCCTGCAAAGCCTTCTCTGCTGGCCTAAACAGAATCACAAAGTTATAGCTATTTTATAATTTAATATTTTTTCTTAAATACACTACATGTATTATAATTATTTATCCCATTATCTTATTTTCTCAATGCACAGCTACTGTGCTCCTCAGTTGCTCTGCTTCCAGTGCAGCTTGTTTTAAGTAGAGCTTTTATCCAATCAGATTTCACCTCTGTGTCTCTAGGTAAGAAGAGAGGCCCAAGGCCTGCAGACTCACCAGTGAATCCATGTGCAGTTTAAGTTGAATGGGGACGATATTGTTGATTGACATAGTCTTCAACCAATCAGATCTTTAGTTTGACATGTTGGGCGTATTCTTTGACGCACCAGAGCTGCTAGCTGGCCTACAAGTACGTCAGCATTAATACGCAGCTCCGTTTTCGGGAGCAGCTCTGCAGTGAGGTGCAGTGTGTGCTGTGATTGATCAGTGGGCGAGCACGTGACTATTGTGAAACGAAACTTAACTTGCCAGCAGAGCTTAGTTGGAGGAGTAAGAGTTCAAATTGAAAGATATGGAAGAAATTATAACATGTTTAGGGTTTTGATTGGTGTAGTTTATTTATTTTTTTACCTAGCTTTGTTTTTTAACACTCAATGGCTGAATAAGGAGGAGAAACGGATTTGGCGGCGGAGCCACTGGCCGGCCGGCAGGCGGGGCGGTGAGATCCCGGCCCCGCTGCGAACCTGCTGCAGCAGACCGGCGAAATACAACTGAGGAGGCTCGACTGTCATCACTGGCTCCATGAATCGAGAAGGACTTCTTACTGGAACTGAAACGATGTACTGGGATTAAACTCTAAGTTCCAGTAAGTGGCAAACTGCGGGGTTTTTTTTTTACATAGTAACGTTACTACTGTTCATTTGTCTATTGTGGCGTTTTTATGAATAGTATTTGAATGGCTCGTGCTCTTGTGTATTAGTTGCTCATGTGGTGGAATGTGTGGATCCGCTGCAGGTTTGCTGGATGGATGTGTCATAATGAGGTTATTAGGAGGTAATTCAACTGTAGTAGGACACAGAAGGCCCAGGTATAAAATGCACGGCCCACCACTGCTAGACACACATACAAAGATGCCATAATGCCATAATACATAATACAAACCCAACTACTCCAAAAGGAACAGAAAATAAATATTTGGATAACAATACAGGACACATGCATGATGGAAAGACTGTAATAATATGAACATGCATTTATCAAAATAAATACGTTAGCCTTAGCTGTTAGCTTCACCAACTCTTATGTGTTAATATGTGGCTCAGCCAATGGCTTCGCTATTCACTCTGCTGTTGTTGCTGGGCAGCTAGCGTATCATCCCAGGGCGGCAAATACCAACGTTTTGTCACGACCGTATATGCACCTGATACCTACACACAAAGCACCAGTGTTAATACTAAAAGACTGGGTTCAAGGAACGTGCTCATGTTTTTGATGAATGGTGAACTGAGTGTATCTGTTCGCAACTAATACATGTAGTTAACTTTCATGACAGTTATTACAAGCAATGTGAGAATCTAAGACATAAAATAGTGCAAGTTAAAATATAGAACTTAAATATAAACATAAATAAAAATAAAATACATTTGTGGGAGACAGTATTTTAAATTGATAATTGGAATGTAAACAGGAATGTAGTAGATGTTTATGCACAATGAGAAGTCATAAATATAAATACATTTATTTTGTATATTTACACACACATACACACAGGTATAAATAGAGTATATAAAGGTAAAGAGTACAATAATAATTTGACCTATAGTGGTAAAGTGACTAGTGAAATTGGTTCATAATTTAGAATTGTGAGCTATGAACGTGAACTAGTTCATTTGAATCTGTGTGAACTGAACTGTGAGCGAGCTCTTGTGAAGTGTAAACACCGTGCGTTCATGACATTTTAACTCAACCTCTAGATGTTTATATGTGTGGCACGTCCATTTGTAGCTGAAACGCAAACTAATGCGAGACAAATTGTGTCTACAACCCTGTTTGTGTCAGATACTGTGAAAGCTTGTTCACATGCACAGCATCGGCCTTTGATGTTTTGATTTGCACACATGCACACACCACTGAATATCTGTTTAAATGATTACCTGTTTTCCTCGGGGGCAGCCTGTTATCTGCAGTGCTGGAGCTCTGGCCTCAGCCGAGTGAGAGCCGGAAACTCCCGTCACCTCTCGCCCAGCGAGTCTCTATCTATTCCGGCTCAGAGCTGGTGTGAAAATATTTCACCTGGGAGAGAGAAAACAAGGTTATAAAAGAGTGGGCTGCAGGGCCACAGGATGGGCTAAGTTATTCTTCTGGCCTAAAAAAACAATACTGTCGTCGCCTCGCATGAAGAGGACTTGCTGCCAGGATTCAGGGTGGAAAAACTACGTGTGTGCAGTTCTGTGCGTCAGAGTCATAGGCGGAGCCAAGGAGGGGCTTGGGGGTGCTGTACCTACTCCTAGGATAGCCATAGCACCCACCAAAGACCCCCAAGAAATTCCTGTGGTTAATTTCTAATCTTTAATGCCTTAGAATGCCTAATTTATTGAGTGAGTTGGTGACAGTCAAACGCCTAAAACGAGGGTATGTGAGCTGAGTGGAGTGGAGCTGTTCGTTCCCTCGGCTCCCCTACTCACAACCCGCTAGCCTACTCCGCGTCCAACTAAGCCAGTCTATTTTTCTTCATAAAATCAACTTTCTATGAACATAGCTCGTACGTCAGGCATGATTTTGTGATCTCAGAATCGGAGGTCTGTTGCTTGCTGCTTAAGTGTAAGCACCGTCATAATTGTGCAAAGTTTTATGTTGAGGTTTGTTTGTAGAAAAGCTTGCAGGCCTTACATCACTTGAGTTTAATATCTTACCTTGGTTCAACACAAAATGACAATGTAGGCTAACTGTCGCGTAGCGGGTATTGCTTATATGCGCACCTGCATACGTGTGTCTGTGGAGTTGGATTAGAAATTAAACCGTAGCGACTGACACATTAATGGGAAACCCAACATTTCAGGGCACCCTCGCTGAAAAGTTGAGCAACCCAATAGCAGAGGAGACTGTGTCAGGGACAGTCACAAAACATCAAGGAGCTGTGACACAGACTGACCCTGACAGCGCAGAGAGAACAGAATAATATCAGTTCTGCTGGGAAGGGAGGGAGAGAACGGAAGGTTAGGTTATTTTATCTGTCAGACGGACAGAAATGTCAAACCACCGAGGAGAGGAGGAGAAAAAAGATGTAGAGATAGGTCGCAGTTTGAGATAAGTGCAATGCTGGACTGACATGTGAGGGGAAAGAGGGTAGGAAAGAAAATGAAGAGATTTCTGAAACAGTGGAGTTTATCGTAATGACTAATAAATGAATAAATAAAGTATCTGGCATATGATTATGCGCTTTAATCTGCATTGGTGTTTTTTGGGTTGGAAACACGGCTGTGCTGCTCATTTGTCACAGTCACAGAATGAATGACATTGTTTCCATGAAGATAAACAAACGGATTCCTCTTCATGATCATTATAAAGCCATTGAGGGAGACCAGGTGACGCTGTGTTATGACATTATCAGCTCTCTTCCTGCCTCCTAGACAGCAGGAGTGGTGGGAACCTAGGAATTATAGCCGGTCAGCGCTTCTGTCAGTGGAAAAAGAGGCCTTTGTTATGTCAATCACTTTGGCATGAGGAACACACTATGTTTGACGTTTGGCAAGCTGATACATTCCAGGTTGCAGGTTGTGCTCAGGGACTTATTTTAGGGTCACACTCGGCAGTAGCATTTCCCAATATATCAAGTGGATGTAAGCTATTTATTAATAGTCAGTCCTCATCAGATGCATTAAAACAGGAATTTACCCTTTTAACAGTAACTATTAACATGATCGTGGTTTAAAGCTTTGATTGTACTTAAAGCACTGATCACCTACTAGTCTATGTTTTAACAGAGTTTTTTTGATAAAAGATGAACAGGTGAATTGGGCTACTCTTATAGTGTTTTCTGCCCGCCAGCCCTCGATCCCAACTCTTTTAGCGATAATGGCAGACGGGGTCAGGGCCGTTTTATGTAGGTGAGCCCGCTCACGCATTGACCGTTTCACTCAATCTTCTTGAGCAGTATTGTTGCTGATGGCAACACCTGTAGAATGAACCTCTAAAGCAGGGGTGGCCAACCCGCGGCTCCCGAGCCGCATGCGGCTCTTTGCCCGGTTTCATGCGGCTCTTACGTTCATATCGAAGTTTGTATTTGTGTTTTTTTAATGTTCGTGTTCGCTTCGCTTGAGTTAAATACGGTATTTTCGTCAAACGCGCATGTGCGGCCACAGATTACGTTCCTCGTCGACCCATTTAACGCCGAGACGGACTGTTTGAAAGCCCCGCTAGTCACAGATGAGGATGCGGCTGAGTTGGAGATGATCGATCTTTGTGAGGAGGACCAACTCAAACCTGCTTTAAGGGACGGGACCATTGAGTTCTGGAAAAGTGTGCCAATGAAAAAATACCCCAATGTCAAACGGGCTGCGTTAAGATGCTGTCAATGTTTGGGTCAACATACGTCTGCGAGTCTGTGTTTTCTACCCTGAAACACGTGAAATCAAAGCATCGATCTGTTCTGACTGACACCCATGTGAAAGAATTGCTTCGAGTGGCAACAACGGAATACAAGCCAGATTTGAAGAGGATTGTTCAAGGCAAGGAATGCCAGAAGTCCCACTAAGTAACATGCATAGTAAAAGAAAAACACTATTGTAAATTATTATATTTTTGTTTGTGGACTTGGTTGAACTGAGAGCTTGTCTGTGTGAGACAGTGCACACAATGTTCATTGTTGAAAATGACTGGCCTGTGGTCTTAGGAGTCAATTTCTGTCATTATCATGTTGGTGTGTGACATTTACAATAAATCTGGCTGAGCAAAGGTATGTGTGTGTGTGAGGAAGGGATAGGGTGATGTTCATGTGTGCCCATGTGTATGATGTGGCTCTTTGCAGTAACACAGTAAAAAATGTGGCTCTTGGTCTCTGACTGGTTGGCCACCCCTGATCTAAAGGATGAGTACAGGTTTCTCTTTGTTATTATGGCGTGAGATCAGGACCATAAATCTACAGCAATCTAAATGCTATACAGAGACTTTATGAATGTTTCCTTCTCTTATATTAGTTATAGTAGTTTATGAGGACCCCTGTCAGTCACAGGTACTTACGGCGCCGCTGCTAAAGGTAAACACATTTTTCTGATTGGCCGTTGCACAGGTTTTGTCACATAGACCTCTTAGGATTCATCTCTTTATTTACAGAGTACAGACACCTGCTGCAAAAAGCACACAAATCCATAGTAAAACAACAAAATACACCTCTTTATTGACCCGTTTCTACCTTCCCATACATATTCATGACTGGAAGGTCCAGTTCCAGCCTCAACAAATACTGCTCATAATCAGTTATTTCTAAGCCCCAATTACAGGTATTTACATGAGCTTCAGTAAATTACTTAATGACCTGGTGTCAGTCAGCTGAATCTGATTTGCCCCAGTGACAATCTCCAGTTCTGAAAAGTGAAGCTGATGCAGAAGTGCCTTGAACTTGCAATCTCTCCCCCTGATGTCCATCAGGGGGCGATTCCTCTGATTGTAAAAAAGAAGTCTGGTTGTATAGAAGTCTATGAGAAAATGACTCCTTCTCACTTGATGTATTACCTCAGTAAACATGAGTTTAAAGTCTCTATCACCAGTTTCAAGTCTTATCAATACAGAATCTACATAGGCTTCATCCTCTAGGGCTGGAGCTATTGGGGTTCATCCCCCTACGTACACTGAGCTACATCCTGATGTCACAGATATGATTTTACATGTAATGAGTCAATGTGAACACAAAATAAACAACAAAAAGGCAACGTTGACCTAAGGATATTGAACACAGGCATATGGCAGCTTTTTATCGAAAATATCAAAACTTCATCCGCCTTTAGAAAATAAATAGCAGTCCTTCCTTAATGTGTTGCATATAACCCAAGGCCCTGATCACCTCAGATGCATAGCAGTATAAACTACATATACTTACATGGCTCTGAAAAGCTCGTGATTAATATCTTCCTTATACTTTCTCAAAGGCACCCTCCGGCCCAGTTCTTTCTCTTTAAACAAAGCTGAATAAAAGGCAAGTTAAATACTGGGTGTCTAACTTGTAATTGTACTTCATTCTTCCCTGCTCTAGCTGTCTAGCTCTCTGTCTTTCTCACCATCACTGTTTATCTCTTTCTATCTCTCCACTCTCACAGCGTTTGGACCTTTTGAGGACATTATGGAGAGCTCACAGAGGACTCAGAGCGCCATCGATTTCCACCTGAAGTACAGATGGCTTGTCAGCAGGGTGTCTGTCCATAATCACGACAGGGTTTTGATAATGATAATAATGATTGCTGCAGTGAATAACAGGCTGTGTCTGGTGGAGGTCGTCTCTGCCGGTGAGCCTAACTCAGAGACAGCTCAGCTGGCCTGAGTGATCACAGATGCTAAACAGATTCCTGCTTTTTCTTTCCATCATTAAGTCCTGTGGTGTGACATCCCTAACGTGTGCAATAATGGATCACATTCATGTCTGCTTCCAGCAAGTTCACATCACAAATGTTTCTGCCTTTATTTTATGGACACTTTGGAGACAGGATGGCTGAAGAGTAACAAAATGGAGACAAACTACGAACCTCACCAATGGTGATATCAATATATTATTCCCATTTAGAGTCAAATAGACCATAAAGCAGGGTATGCTTTAGGGCATGGCTATTATTTGATTGACAAGGCATTGTCCTGTTTTTGTCTTGGGAACCAGAAAGGTACTACATTCGATATTCAGAGCATTATTATAGCAGCAGACTATTTACTATTTTGAGCCAGCCATGCATGCCTTTAGTGCATGTTGGTGCATGTGAGCGTGCCCCCCTTGCCAGCTTTCTGCTGCCGATTGAGAGGCAAAAAATTTACTCCTAATCTCGCACTTAGCACCTTTAACCCTTTCACAGTGGGGTTTCTGGTCGTTAAAGTTCATTGCAGCATTTTGCTCACCGAGAAATATCTAAGCTCCACCCTCATGTGTCTCTTCTGGCTTCAAACCCATAGTCCACAAACCAATGGGCATCACTTTGACTTTGTCCACCTCTTATACAAAAGACTGACGTTCAACACTGCGTGTCCAAACATTGATGTGGTTTTGTTGCCTTAACGCTCGTGACGATTCTCCCTAACTGATTTTAACATGTTTTTCCTAAACGTAATTCAGTGGTTTTGTTCCCTAAACCTAACTTTATTATGTAATGTAATTTCAACCCAAGTAAAGTCGTTCCGAGCGCTAGAAAAAAACTGAGCTATAAAAATCACTAAAAATCACTTTTGTAACACAATATATTACAAAACTTACTTTTGTAGTTAAGGATCATTAGACTTTTACTGCAAGGGTTGTCACAATAATGATCAATGTAAAAAAATATAATTTGTTCCTTTGTTCATTCCTTAAGCCTATGAACCTATGTAGTGTATATTGTAAAATGCAGCGCTCTCAGAGTACTTTTTAATGATTAACGCACAATCATCAAGTGACTGCCGCTGGTGCTTCCCAAAGCGTCTCGTCTAATGAGTTAAAGTAAAGTTTCTTTATGTTCTCAACGTGTTTTGTTATCAATTATTTTGTTGATATTTGTCAAACACTGAGGATGACTCTCCACGAGAGGGTGGGACTGACACAGACATCATCATCACCAGCCCAGTGTCAATTCATTCGAAAACACCAATGGGCCGATCTACAGTCGTGTTGGCCCAGAAGGCACGTCTTCCCATCGGGAAAGCCAAATGGCCAGTCCAGCCCTGCTCTCAATAGGGATCTGTAGCTGCTACACTTCATGTTTTGTTGTGAAAGCAGGGCCCTAACATATTCCAGATCAAATACAGGTTTAACCTTGATCCTGTTTATTCTAGTATCTACAGCAGCGCTCTAAATAGGGGCTTACTGTAAACAGCATGTTCAGATCCGATCTTGAGTGTTGCTACTCGTTGAGCAGTTACTGACACTCATCCCTCCATTCAGTTTTTTAGTAATGCATTGTTCTCTGCTGTGTTTGAGTCACACACTGGCAGTGTCTTTAACAATACCAAGGGACAAGGTTGTTCATATGTCCCTGCTCCCGGCAGCACCTGAACAGCCTCACAGTAGGCCTGAATGGAAAGCCATGTTACTGTTTACAGCCCCCGTGTGACAGCGCTGAACAAAGAATAATGGCAGCCATTGTGGCGCAGTACAATGCTCCTTTAATATGCTTTGACAAGGCGCGAGCAGTACAAGCGATGGCAAAGCATCTGGGTTGTCACTGAGATTATTAACGACGGCACTGTGTAATGGTGTTATTCCCACGCTTTGTTTGTCTCCTGTGATGACATGTTGCTCATAACAGGGTTGATGGAAGTGAATGTGTACATACCTGGATTCTGCAGGGTTTACAAAACATCCTGGACAGAGCTGAGGTCAGAGATGTCTAAGAGTCTGAAGCTTAGAGCTAATACCAGCCTGCATTAAGAGATATTAGTGTGACACAACCTCACATTTCACAGCGATGTGTCATGCTGTATGTCGTGGTTTGTAGTTCTAGAGGTGCACATCTCAAGAGTATGTGATGTATACACACAACCAGACCACCCACAGAGAGCATGCACCTAAGGTAGTAAGTAGGATAATAATACAAAACACAAAAAAAGAGCCATAACCAAAAAACATTTGTCTGTGTTTCAACCACTGTGTCTGCGTTGAATATCTCAACAGGCACAACAGGTGGTGTAACATCAACATGATCTGCCCATCACTGTGTGGATTACAGAACAAGTAGAGTTCCTGTTGACAGTGTGGGATTATATAGTGAACCAGCAGGTTGATCATCAAACACTTTTTGACTAACAACTTAGAGGATACATTCACATTTTTACATGTGAACCCAGAGTGAATCTTCCACTGTTTTGCCCTTTTTCCAGTCAGGAAGACTATACTCTTGCATCCGTAGTTTATATCTCATACATCTACCAATCACTCCTCCCGCTCCCGGATTTATCTTGCTGCTGCTCAGGACAGACGTCTCTCACTTACAAATCTCCCTTTAGAGTCCAATCGCCAAAGACTCTGAAGACTTTATCATCACATATCATCTGTTAATAATAAACAATTATCTTTTCTTTATCTGACTTGCCTCTCCTGCTTTTCTGCAGTGAGGGCAAGTTAGTTTCAAACGCACAACAAAATAAAAGGTATTATGCAGTTACCCGATGGAATAATGTAATATCCTTCATACAGTTATTTGTATTACTAATTGTTCAAAAGCATGTGACTGCAGGGTCCACCTGCCTCATTGGGACTGCAGGGAAATAGTTTACGGCTCCGGCAACATGATCTCATGGGTTGGGGTAAAAATAGCACACTATTCTTAAGGACATTCCAGATGTCATGATATGCATTCAAAGCTTTTTTCTCGCCACAGGCTTAACGTTGTGAAACACATTTTCACATATTATTTAATGCCAAACCATTAACATGAAATGAACACGGTTATCTTTAGGCAACACAACTACTGTAATGGCTGTAATCAAACAAGTTAGTTAAGTTGAGGAAAAACATCATGGTTTGGTATATAATAAGTACTTGAACTAAATAAAACAACGTGACATAAATATGGAAATCATGTCGCAAACGTCACTTCAAAACAAATCAGCAACACATCGGTTTCACGCGGGACAGTCCTGCATTTGTTTGACCCACCCACCATTTCTCACTTTTTATATTATGTCACTATCTCGCAAAAAAGGTGTTGTGATACCAACTTATAAAGACACAGGCTATATATGTTATATAGACCACACCCCAGTAACACATCTGATGGTGATTAGTCATGTTCCACCACTGGCATGAGAAAAAAACAAACAGCTCCATCAAATTACTTCAAACAAAATGGCAAGAACAACTATGTCTCCTGCCATGACAATTCACATTTACATACAATTATGGTTGCGTACATAAAAAAATTAAAAAATACACAACAAATCTTGAATACATTTTTAATAGTTATATAGCAAAGGTTAAATATCAGCTCTAGATTAACTTTAACAACAACTTCATCTAAATATCCAATAACTACATATACATGACCCAAAACACAAGTAGTCCATTAGGTGACAGGGTTCTGAATAGTGGAACCAATCGTGTTCCCTCCTGGAAAGTAAAACATCCAAATGACTTCCTCTGGGGTGAGTGGCCTTCTCAATCCTCGTATGAGGAAATAGAATGATTAAATACAATAAATTGTGCTGCTACTGGATAATTCATGCTTTTGCATCCACAGTGCTTATAAGGGTAATAACTTTCCAACATATGACTTACTACAAGTAAGTGATAACATAAATTACCAACTTAGTGTGACATGAAATAATTCATTTTATATTATTTTATTTCTGGATTTTTTATTATTTTTGAAGCCTTAAATAAACATCAGCTGAGCTTTCGGAGGCATGGACAGGACAAGCAATAACCAAAAACTACATTTAATGTAGAAAAAGGCATGATTATTGTTTTAAAACGAGTCAGACAAAATAAGAACTCAACCCACTTTAATACTTTAAACACAGCATGTTTCAGTCAGAACAATCAAACGAAAGCTAAAGCTACTGAAGCGCGTCTTGTGTAACATCAGCAAAAGGTGACAGACATTTACATCTCTGCAATGTAATGCAGACACACATGCCATCTGGCTATGAAGGTTATACGGCTCGCTGTCAAGCATGGCTGACTGCCACCCTCTGAAAAAACATACAAAGCTGATTTAAAGATTTGTTTCCCAGGAACCTTGAAATACATAAGCTGTGTATGGATGGAAACTTGTGTGTGTCATGTGAGTTGCCCCTTTGCTCTTTATATGTCTAAAATCCCTCGGTAGTTCCTCAGGAGTCCTTTGGTCTCTGGGAAGATGAAATGCTTTTGCTTTTCCATTTGAAGTCCCTTTCAAGAAGTACATTGGATAAAACAATGTGTATCTAACGTCTATGGTCACGCTGGGATGTAAAGTGGTGGATCATTGAACTTAAGCTGGTGCTGAGAACCAGCTTTCTGTCACGCAAGCAAAACGTCTGTTTGAGAGCAGGGAGTTGGGTTTGTGTCTGAAATGACTTTGTCATAACCTTTTATCATTAATTTACAAATTATAAAGTTACTTTTTAAAATCCCAGGTTAAGGTTTCTATTTGAGTTATAAGAAAAAAATCCAATCCAGCAGCCATCACTGCCTTTTACTAGCTTTCATCAATGTCTATGTTAATGGTTGTTAATCGGTGCCTGGGGGCAGATGAATAAACGACATGTACCCAAAAAGCCATTTCCCACACACAAAAGAAGCTATTTATAAAATAAATAGCGGCGGTGGCTCATCGGGGGGCGGGTTGTCCTTTAATCACAAGGTTGGCAGTTCAATCCCTAACTCCTAATCTTTCTACCAAACTACAACTGCCAACTGTATCATTGTGAATAACGGTGATTTACTCATGGGCAAGAGTTCCATGTGAAATTGTGACATTGCAAGGTGAGCTGAACATTAGCTAGCTCTTAGCATTGAGTATCGATGCAGGCTTAGTGATTCGGTAGAAAGAAAAAATAGTTCCTAAATCGAAATGCTCACAACAACGTCTGTGGAGTAACCAAGTTATGATTTTGAGACATTGCCTTTGAGTTTTCCAAATGTGTTTTTTGGCACTTTGAGCGCCACAAGCCAAGTGCTATCTAGTTCCATTATACTAGAGAGAACGCAGACATTTCCACAGCCTATATCTCCAACACTCGGCAACTAACCCTCAAACAATCTAAACTAAAAAATAATACTACAGGTAAAAGGGAACATTTTTTTGTTTTGGGGTGATCTGTCTCTTTCAGCTAGTCCATCAAAAACAAGTAGTGGCAGCCGCTAGCAAGTCTTCCCACGCCAAAAGTCATTTAGAAATGATTGACATCCATTGGTGGCATTGCTTCTCTTGACCTGGGACCAAGCCTCAACCTCCATTGCCGTGAAATGAAGCAAATGCGGAACTGCCAGAAAGAATTAATGAAATGTCTTCTTGAGGCTGGCTCCAAAAGTGAGTCAATCCTCAGAGACCCCCATGTTAAAATGAACAACTTTACCACAGAAATAAACATGTTTACAGCCTTGTACAATAAACGGTTTTGGGCTCTATAACTAATATCCTGGTTCATGGCAACTCTTTGGGAGAATTTTTATACAACTGATCTGTTTAAATTATGATAGGGCTCAAAGTTATGCATAATTAAGGAGGTGGCTGCTTTGAGTGACAGGTGGGTGTCGTCACAGCAGCTGTGTCTGCTGTCACCTCGGCTATTTCGTGTCACTGAACTTAAACGCTCGGCCGTGTTTGTGCCTTTTGGGTATTTTTTTCATGCATATATCAGACAAATAATGAGGCTTGTTGTGCGATTCATTGCACCCCATGCATCCTGCTGGCTAATGTGCATCCGTTAAATGAAGGGCTGCTGCTGGATGACCTCCGGCATCAGTTTTCCACGGGATGTCAGGAACTGTAATGTCGGTGAAACTTGTCTTAATCGCGGCCATTTAATCATTACTCTACATCAAACTCAGAGGACTCTGGCAAGAAGAAAGTAGGAGGCGTGTGCTTTGTGGTAAATAACGTTAAAACTAACTCACAAATTAAAGGAGCTGCAGTCTATATAAGTTGTTACGTTACCGTGTACGAGTTCATGTGACAAATTGAATTGTTTGATTGATGGAAGGTTTTTTTTTCAGTGAAATGCTCATGTCAGAATTATTTTCTTTTTTTTATATGTTAGCACCGGAACCAACCAACCAACAAACTGGCAAAAATACGACAGATTTAACATTAGCTGGCTAGCAACACAGAGTAGCATGTCACCTAGCTTCCTACTACCTTGTTAGCCTTTACTAGCTTGGTAGCTTCCAGCTAGGTGGCCGTGTTTCAGCAACCAGGCTTCATTTGACCCGCCTCAGCTCCACCCACGTTCCACGTCTTTGCCCATTTTTGGATTAGGTTGTGTTACTGTCAAAATAGCGAAGGCTAGATCTGCGCACTCTGAGCTTCATTTTGGCTCATCGGAAACCTATGGGTGACATCACGGAGACTAGGCCCATATTTTATACAGTCTATACCTGGGACACACCATGTCTATTACAAGTCTGCCAGTCCCGCCAAGTAACTTGCATATTGAAATCTGATCAGAATGCGTCCACAATCGAGATAAAGAGAACTTCATTTTGTGTCGAGATAACGGGTGCTTTTACTTTCTGCTAATTCGGCTTCCTCTGTCCTCTTGCCCACGACCTGGAAATTGATCGATGTCAGCCTTCATTGAGGATGTTCCAATGTTACGGATATGAGGAGTGAGAGAAACCACAGGTATTCTATGCTGATAGAACTCATTGGGCCATTGGTGTATTATTTAGCTGAGATGAACTCCTGCATTACCGTAGCTTTCTGTGCCCTGTGATTCTGTGATTCTGCTGACTTTCACCACAGCGTTCTCTTTTTTATTCCAACTCTCAAATACTGAGAGCTTTGGAAAGTCTATTTTCCTTAAAATGACTTCAAGAGGGAAGATTGCCGCTTCCATCTGCGGGACATCTATCCAGTTAGACGGATGGTGAAAGATTGACAAAATAAACAACTACTCTGCATGGGCAGTAACAACCAGCCCCGATTTATCAAAAAGATAAGCAATTTCACACCACGTAGAGGTTTGCTCTCATAGTGCAGCCTGAGCAAATGCAGTGTCACTGTACTTGTTGTGGAGGTGACAGAAGATAGACTGATCATCAGACACTTATTCTGCATGTCTGTCTGTCTGTTCGTCTGCTGGCTCGCCTCTACATCGCTCTGCATGCCTGGCTTCCATCTCCTCCAGTAAATAAGCACCCAAACAACACTCCCTCCTCCCACCACACACACACATTCTCACACACACACACACACACACAAACTGCTACGCCACTAAGCCTGCCAGGAGGACTTTTTTTATGTTCTGTGATGTATGCCGTCACTCCACCCTATTATTACCTCTGACTGTAATAGGCACCTCTGTTCCCAATCAAGTTTTTACTTTCTGCCGGTGAAAGAAAACAGCAGCAGACACATTTTTTTCCTCGCTCACACGCAAAAATGTCTGCCGGTGTCATCCACTTTGGCTGCCGGCCTAGCTCGCCCAGATTGTTCACACAGCACTTTTAGCACTCATAAAGGCTCGCAGCGTTGCCAGAATGCTGTCAGAACGTTCAAATTGAGCCCTATGCTGTTTATTGTCGGCTCCAGGGTGGATGGTAGGTGGTCTGTCTGTACTCAGACTCATGATCTTCATCAAAGAACAATGCATACTTGTGCTCAAGTGACAGCAGATTGATAAGAGATGGACTGGCATAGGGGACCGCGGAGGGACAACGAATGAAATCCAACATCCATTGTCCTGTAATCTTGCTTCTATCGCGGCTCCCTGTGTGAATTATATGTTCTCGCCCTGCTTTCTTTTTTTCATGCATTTCCCTCATTCTCACTCTTCCTGCCATTGTCCTTCCCTCTCTAGCACGTCAAGGTGTTAGATGTTGTTTACATAAATCTTTCTATCTTTCTGCAGGGTTGATGAAGTGATTGTGAGATGATGCTGTTTGACAATGTGCTCACGGATGGAGAGAAAAACAGATCAGGCTGAGATAATCACCAGGGACAGGGGAGGAAATGGGAGCCGACTCACCCTGCAATTGTCTATCAGTTTTCTTCCCCTGTTATCTTTGTCACTCTCTGACTCTCTCAGACACATTTACCCACGCTGCCACTACCTATGCACAAAAATCCTCATAATCCTTTTTTCTACTTAAGCATCATTGACTGTGGACTCGTGTCTCATAGAGCCAGAAAGTCTATTTAGGCTCCATTAACACACTGGTTTCCACTCAGCCAAACAAGGTTTTTAAGTAACTTAAAGCAGCAATATTTTTTTTGGTCACTCATGGGCAGAGGAACAAGCAAAGACTACATGCAAAGACTACATTTACATAATCAACTTATGAATTAATTAAAGTTCTCGAATAACAAACAGTGGCCCCTTTACACACCCACTATATATAACATACATATCTTTGAAGGCTGTTTTCTCTAAATGAGCTTTTTTCCTCAAACTCATCCAGAAATCTCCACTATACCAACCAAACTATACACTATATAGTATACTATGTATATTTTCAGATTTATGGAGTGATACAAAGATACAAACAAAATTCTCTCTGTAAAAACCTTTGACTAATATGTCAACAAAATGGAACTTGATTGGCTTTATCCAATCTTCAGATTTCTGTTCTGGACATGTTTTGAACTTTAGCACATATATCATTTCAGTTGCTCGAGACTCTGGAATACATTGTATGTAGTTGCCTTGCAGCATGAAACATTATTCATTTCAAAGAAACAAGACTTGAGATTTTTTTTTTCCCACCTTGAAGAGTATTGCCAATCAATATGATTGAAGAAGAGGATTAAATGGGATTTGAAGGGGGATTCTCCATGTACATTAGCACAGTGTTGATGTTAGAAGTGTAGGAGAGTGAAGGCAGCACGTTGCTTTTTTAAATAAAACCACAATGGAATCAGCAGGGCTTCTGTAGTCAGTCAGGGTGAAGAAAAATGTTGCAGGGACACCAAATTCATCTGTCCTACAAATAACAGCATAAACAAGAAAATATTCTTTTTCAAAACATATTCTTTGGTGTGATATTAAAGCAGTTTTTACAGTGAGGGTAATATAACCCTGAACTTGATATCTGTGAAATCAAATGTTGTCTCACATTACAAATGTGCACAATAGCAGAGCGAGACTGTTCAAGCTACAACTGTACAAGTAACACATCCAAAGAGTTTGAGGGCAAAGCGAGAGAACTGGATAGTGAGTTTCAAAATGCGAGCATCCATCTGTGTGTGCTCGCTAGAGAGAAACACTTGGAGGCCCGACTGCTGAATTGGAGGCCAGTTTGACCCATATTCCATTAAACCGCCCACTCCGGCTGTGCACTGTATTGGCAGACATGGCCATTGCTTGCAGAGTGCCTGAGCAAAGGCTGTGATTAAGACACTATTGTTGGACAGGCAAAGAATGTAATGGCGAGGGCAAAAAACCCATTATAATCAATACTGTCATCTTTGCCTATTCTTTATTCACTCGTTTTACCTCTTTTCTCTGAGTGCCTCACAAAGTGCTACCGTCTCGCTAAAATTGTCTTATCTGTCTTTGGTTTTGACTCCACTGGCATATTAAGTCTCATTTTGTCTATTCCAAAGCACAAGAGGACTAGTTTAGAGTCTACGGGTCAGCAGAGGATGATGTCAGAGAAAGATTTCCTTTTGACTGTGAAATCACAGTAAATCAAATCGTAGGTTGTCACACAATAACAGCTGTAAACTGACTGTGGGATGACGATGGGAGTGTGCAGGGAACCAAAATTGTACTATGGCTTTTGTTGGAAAGTTGGAAGCCTGGTTCTGACTCTCAGAATGTGACAAAATCAAAATTGTGATTAAAGTTGGCAACAAGAGTTAACAATTCTTCAGTCTGCAATACTTCAATTCAATTCAAGCAATAATTCAACATTTGGTGAAATTCTTATTAGCTTTCTCATTGAGAGACCTCAAGCAAAGACATTGCTTTTCATGCACTGGTCAATGTTGAAAGAAAAGAAAGAAAACATCCAAAATACACATTCAGGTGTATATTTGACTACTTTCTACTACTCCATCCAACTCTACTACTAAATCTCCACTTCAGTAGCTCTTACATTCACCAACCTTTCCAGTTTTATTCCTCTCTATATTCTGAAGGTTTTTATAAAGGGGTTTGATCATATATCATTCATTTATACAATATTTTATAACTAAAAACATGGTGAAAAGTTATTTTATAGCTCTTGACATTATTTTGTGATTTATGGAGTGACATCCTAAACCCCCTCTGTAAAACCTTTGACTCGAACAAGATGAAACAAAATATTTTGAAACAGGCTTTTCCAACACAATCTCACTCCAAACTATCAAATAATCAACACTTTGTCAGTGGCCCTGCACTTCAAACTCTAGGTCAGTTTTGGACGTGTCGATGGACGTGACACTCTGTGACCACAAGACTTCAAGAAGTTAGCAGTTTCCAATCGGTGTTAAACTAAGCTAACGGCTGCTGGCTTAGCGTACAGGCATGTCTCAGTTGTGGTGTCAATCCTCTCATCCAACTCCTAACTATTTTTATCTTTATCAGCCCCATCTGCCGATAAAGACAATGAGATGTGGTAGAAATCTCTGAAGAACCTCAAGTGGACCTATAGTTGAGATTAAGTCACACAAACTGATCACATGGTCAAGAATAAACATCCGTAATCCAATGATTAGGATATTGTTGTGTGTGTTTTAGAAATCACAGAATATTAGCACAGAAACCAAGCATTATTTGACTTTGACTCTCACAACTCTGGTTCTCACAAAACCCCAAAAAACATTTGACATCGCAGATGTAAACAAAAGAAATGCATAAACTTTGACTTTTTTTTCAATTCAGATGGACGTTTAGGATTACACGCAATGTCTACAGAGTTTGCATTAATTTACTTAAATGTAAATGCTGTTATGATAATAAGTAAATCACTCACATGCGACAACTGACACCACTTGGATAAAGGAGCAGTTATAGAATATATAGCTATGGCTCTATGAAACAGATTCAACAAACTGCAAGTAAGATTAGAACAAACGTTGCATGTGGAAGTTTGTGTTCTCCACTGTCAGTGAGTTCATGTTGGTATTTGATACGGTATATGAAAGGTCTCATGAACGAAAGCTTGCAGAGTGAGGGAAGCCCATGTTGTTTCAGAAACACAGTGAGAGATAATATTGCTGCTTCCTGCTTTGGCAGCAAGTAGCTATACAGATAGAAAGCTGAATGGATTGGGGTTGAAAAAGTCAAGCTTCTCGCTCTAGGCTCTTTCATTTGTGACTCACAAAATGTCTCTCCAGCTCTGTCTCGCCTCGTGCTGTCTAGTGTTTGGGATTCCTTGTGTTTTGAAGGTCTGTTGTTGCTTGTGTTTATAATTTGTTTGTTTTTTACTGTCTTATTTCTAACACTTTGTGACCTTGCTCTGTGAGAGTTGCTATACTATATCAACTTTACATACTCACTTACAAACTCACTCAGAAGTTGAATGAGCTTCTGAATGGATTGCATCCTGCGGTGCATCCAGAGTTAACAGCCTCAGTTACACCGCTGACAGATGTACAATGACGTAAATTCAATAATGTTGCAAACGGCCCTGTGAATGAAACATAACATGCATTCCTCTTCCTCCTCCTCCCTGTGCTTTTTAAAGTAACTATTCTTTCTTTTTTATCTACATTCCTCTCCTCCTCCTCCTGTTTGCCGGCACTCCCTCGCTTGTAGGTGACCGTGATGAGGCAAATTTGTCACACTGCCCCTCCCACAGCTGTCTGACATGCAGTGTGTGAGTGGGTATGTGTTTGCCTACGTCTGCTGTTTTCCTGCTCATGAAACAAACTTATTTGCTTAAACATCCGTGAGACCGTCTGTTGAAGATGTGCGCTCCAAAGTCCATGTGAAACCAGCCTACCCAGAATGCCCTGGGGCAGGTCGCATGTTGCTGCATATTTGAGCACAGCCTAGCGTGTGTGTACATTGAACACATGCATGTGTGTCCACACGTACGTGAGCTCTACATTTGTACACAGTGTTTATTGAAAGTGAAACTCAACTCCCTTAACGTATTTTTTTGCCTCACATTCCACCCTGTTCAGAGTACACTAACCTGACATTCACTCACTGCTTGTATATGTTGATGTTTACTTTTACATTTGGAGTGAATATTTGTACTACCAAGCTTGATAAACAGTAGCAGAATTGTATTTTATGTCCCATGGAAACTGTTTTTCTGTTATGACCTGAACCCTGAGAAAATATAAGGCCAGATCATGTGTAGAAATCTGCACAGTGGTGGGCCGTCAGGGCCTGCAAAGCCTTCTCTGCTGGCCTAAACAGAATCACAAAGTTATAGCTATTTTATAATTTATAAAAATATTTTTCCCATTAGCTTATTTTCTCATTGCACAGCTATTGTCTTCCTCACTTGCTCTGCTTCCAGTGCAGCTTCTTTTAAGTAGAGCTTTTATCCAATCAGATTTCACCTCTGTGTCTCTAGGTAAGAAGAGAGGCCCGAGGCCTGCAGACTCACCAGTGAATCCCTGTGCAGTTAAGTGAATGGGGACAATATTGTTGATTGTCATAGTGTTCAACCAATCAGATCTTTAGTTTGACATGTTGGGCGTATTCGTTGACGTGCCAGAGCTTTCTAGCTGGCCTATAAGTACGTCAGCATTACGTGCAGCTCCGTTTTAAGGTGCAGCTCTGCAGTGAGGTGCAGTGTGTGCTGTAATTAGTCAGTGGGCGTGCACACAAAACTTAACTTGCCAGCAGAGCTTAGTTGGAGGAGTTAGAGTTCAAATTGAAAGATATGGAACAAATTATAAAAATGTTAGGGTTTTGCTTGGTGTAGTTTATTTATTTTTTTACCTACCTTTGTTTTTTTAACACTCAATGGCTGAATAAGGAGGAGAAACGGATTTAGTGGCGGAGTTACTTACAACGCCTTTCTCAAGAAGGACATTTCAGGAAAAGCTGGACATCGTAAGAAAAGGTCAGTCAACGCCACAGCTGGCAGCCCTGACTCAGCAGGAAAAGGATTTGTATGAATGGTGTTTCTTGCTGACAGCGTCGGAGAAGCGTTGCACATTTTATGGCTGGGTTTGGAGCTATGCTATGCTAACCTGAGGACACCATAGCATTTGAAAACTTTTGGAGAGACTCAAGTGGATCTACAACTCAACGAACACTTTCGCAGGGAAACAGCTCCACAACCGTGGCACGGCGTGCGGTGGCGGAGGTGGGATCCCGGCCCCGCTGTGAACCGGCGAAATACAACTGGGGAGGCTCGACTGTCATCACTGGCGTCCATGAATTGAGAAGGACTACTTACTGGAACTGAAACGATGTACTGGGATTAAACTCTTTAAGTTCCGGTAAGTGACAAACTGTGTTGTTTTTTTTTACATAGTAACGTTACTACTGTTCATTTGTCTATCGTGTCATTTTTATGAATAGTATTTGAATGGCTCGTGCTCTTATGTGGTGGACAGCACAGAAGGCCCAGGTATAAAATGCATGGCCCACCACTGAATCTGCAGTACTGTAGCTGGCAGTCCTACCGTCTGGCACATGCAACACGTTGCCCTTTGGGAACCGTGGTCATGTTCTTCTGTTGGAATGCCAAGTTATCTCTGTGAACTGTGTTGCAGTACATGGTCATCTTAGATATAACAATGTTGCAGCCAGTGTTCCAGTGATTATGTATAGCTGGCTAAAGTTGTTTCTGTCTGATCACCTTATGATCAAACAGAAACAACCAACACCAAACAACCACCCAAGGTCATGCAGCACCAAATGTTATTTGTTACCAAAATGTCTTTTTTGAGCACTTTAAGGACTTCTCATCCATGTTGGCTTAGAAGCTGAACTAAACTGTCTTTATCTTTGAGTTTCTTGACAATCATTCATTCTGTCAACTTCACAATTGGCGGGTGTATTGCCAAGGACCCAAAGAAGTGCAGGGCTGATTGTGACTTTGTTTCGATGATACCAGAGGCCAGGCTATCAGCCGAATGGGCACTGCACTAGTTTATTCTACAATTAAAGAGGCTCCTTTGACACATATAAAAAGTTCTTAGGCTACTGCATTTTTGGGCCCATACAGCATTGAAGCCCTTCCCTGACTGAGCCCCTGCATCATGCTTCTCAATCACTGGCTTATTCATCAGCTACTTGTACAGCAGCTGACTGCTATTTTACAATCATATTCATGCAGGTGAGAAGCACAGCCATTAAACGTTGAGACTTATATCTTCTGATATATTCATTCAAATGCCGTTTGCTGCTGCAGCTCCCTCCACCTTTTAACAATTGATTCTCCCGCTATATTGTCAGCGCACAGCAAGATTATCTTTATCATGTTCTCTTTGGTTTGAACTGTTTTGCTTGAACTCAACGTGCCATTTTGCTGTCTGAACACACACTTGTTAATCTTGATAGTTCTCCAGTCCCTAGTCATCCTCGCCACCCCAGAATGTAGTATGCATAAATGCTATAGTACTGAAAAGGATGTAGATATAAAGCTGTCATATAATTATATCTCTTATTGTTGTGGATGTATTTGTATTCTGACTGTGCTTGTGCATGTGTGTCAGCTCTGATAAGAACTTCATCCAATGCGTGAACAGTTCATTTATTCCAACCCCGGTAAGATTAAACTAACTCTTTCAAATCACCTGGGGATGGCATCTCTGATCCTACCTTTTCCTCTTAAGGTGCTAATTACTCCCCTGTAATGAAAGTAATCAGCACTTTAAGCAATGCTGCATGCGGAGCACTTGTTTTGTGATTGCCTGTATCATACTATGCATCTTCAAGCTCTCAGAAACAGGCTTAAGAAATGAACTGCCTCACTGGAGCAATCAGATAAGGGACAGCGTATCTTGAATATTGATGACATACTGATGCAGCATGTGGGAATAGGTTGCTTGTAGCTCCACACGGCCTTCTTGAATGAAGTGTTTCTCACAGCAGAGCTGAAGGTAAACAGTAAGCAGGCGACTGTGTCTGACTTCGTCTGAGGCAGAGTTCCCTACATTTATTCAATACAACAGTTCCTTTCGTGGAACCTCTCCCCAGCCGGGCGTAATTCCTCTATGAGGCGCTGTGACCGCTGGCTCGAGGTCGGCTTGGAAAGTCCCAGGTGTGGCTTTCGATAGTCAAAAAACTTACAACTCTATTTGAGCTTGGTTTTGGTCAAATATTAAGAATATAAGAAACATTTAAGTATCTGACCAGATATAGAGATACAATACCAACTCTGACCGTACAGTGTTCAATTATTTAAAACACAGGGTTTCCTCAGAAGTTACGATTTTGGACATACAAGGTTTCCGTCCAACAGTGACAATATCAATCACTCCCCCAATGTTACTTTGAATTCTTACCGAATACTACGTTTTCTTGCATGCCTCCATGGTGAACGACGAATCCAAAAACAGAGAAAAGCCTTTATGAATTAAAGTTTAATTGCTGCAAAACTACATCGAAACATCCATGTATGAACTCTCACACAACTGTTGCAGTTTAATAATCCAAGTCTTGTTTATCCAGTCGTATGCTCAATACTTCTAAAACACATGCATCTTTGCTAAAACCCTCCCATTTAAAGCACTGACACACGCACGGTATTCATCTGTGCAAGTACTGTTTTTGAGATGTAAAAAAGATCATTTTGGGAGTGAAGTATTCCTTCAAAATATCACCGTATTCATGCATTATTGTCAACTTTCTTCCACATATGCATCCAGTACCTGCAGAAAAATAGGAGCGTTATTTTTGTAAAGACTAACCTTTCTGGTTTGTTGCGTCAACTTTTAATATATACGTATGTTCACCAAATAGTCTGTAACTGTGTATGTGGTTTTGTGCTGAGCAGTTAGTGTTGGTTAATCAGAGCTTCTTTGCTGAAAACTGTTGCTGAAGACGTCGATGAGTAACGGTGAGCGCCATTAGACACAAAACAAAGCTTAAAAAGCTAAAAAATGCCAGAGAACTGCTGATTCAGGTGATAATTCTCTGGCGGGTTTGTCAACACGAATAACAACTCTAACATAACAAATGATGTCACACGCGGCCGCTGCAGTGCGTGGATATAGAGATGACAGACACTTGATCTGATCTGCCACCACGCTGTAGGTTCATTCTGGCTTAAATAACTGGGTGTTGCCCGATCACCTCCTGGAAGTAAAGTTTTACCCTGTGTTGTGTTTAGTCTCACTGCAAGGTTGAGTGGGAGATAATTATAATATATATTATATATTATATAATAGTAATTAGTGTAGTGTCAGCAAAGTGGAAGACTTTATGTATCCTCCCTCATGATATGAACAACAAGTTCTCACTCCCTGCACTTCATCACCTTTTAACACACTGGGTATCTCATTTAGCTTGATTAGGTTTTGGGAAAAAAATCATTGTTTGGGTTAAAATAAGTATGCTGATTTCACAACCTACACGACATAAGTAAATGATGGCCTCCTGGGTGAAAGTCCTACGTTTCCCCGCCCTCCTCCTGCCTCCCTCCCTCCCAACACATACAACGCTGTCTGTGTTCAATACATTCATGCTTCGTCAGCAAAGTAGCATCAATCACATGTTCTTGGCACGGCAGCAATCAGGTGACATTTCAGTGCTGGTCACACTTGAAGACACAGTGTTGCCTTCCTCTCTAGAATCTTCTCTCAGCCCTGAGTAAAACACCCCGTGACCTTTTGCTCCCATGTTGTCTGAGGGAATGGTAGGGATGGATGCTTGGGGGGAAAAGGGCAAACGGGAAGGATGGATGGAGTATAGGGTAGGGAGTACTACGCCCAGCTCCTCTTTATGTAAATATTTATGGCAGTAACAGTTTGAGCTTGACACAGACCTAGATTTTAAATAATTGACATATTTCCAGAGATGTGCTTGGTAAATAGAGTTTGAAGTTCATAATAATGTTATCTGAAGATCACAAGTTAATTATGTTGATATCCCGAGAAAAGACGGTTTGCTATCACAAGATAGATAATTAACGATAATTGTTGCCAAGGTAATTTTTATCACAAAAAACATAATGTTTGGGTCAAATTTGTAAATGCATTCAAACGGACCAGATTGAGCTGACAGTGATGGACTTGGGGATGTTAGCGGCATGATACAAGTGTGACTACGTCCTGTTTAAAAGAAATGACATCTCTCACTACATACACACAAAATCAATTCCCACATTTCAACCATGAAATAGCTACATTTCTGAATAATGTAGGTGTTATAGAATAGATATATAGAATATAGAATAGATATATTTGACTTCAGGACATACATGAAATGGCCGCAGATCGGAAAATAACTATTTAACGGTCGAAGTGTCAAAGAACTTTTACTTTGGGAAATCTCTCGAGTAAAAATGCCAGATTTTCAGTATGTATTTAGTCAGAGATGTCCTGAACTCAAATATATCAGTCATTGTCAGAAATGATGAAGCAATGGTTTTGTTATAGCACATAAGTATTCAGAAATATAGCTTAGCTAATTAAATTATGTGACTACTTTTAAATATCTCTTGAATATCTCGAGATGCTTGATTTTGTGTCTGTACAGTCAGAGATGTCTTCAACTCCAATGCATCAGTATTTGTCAGAATTTTTTATTTTCCCTGATATTTCCCTCACAATTTTGTGATATATTTTGTGGGACATAGTCACGTGTATCCCTCCACTAACTTCACCAAGTCCATCACTGTCAGCTCTATCTGGGCTGTTTGAATGCATTTACCATCAGCTGATTTGACCCAAACATTTGAAGTAATAGGAGGAAACAACCTTTTGTTTTCTCGTAATAACAAGGTTGTTATGTTGTTATCTCAAGATTACAGTTTGTTTTTTCAAGATAATGACTTAATTAACTTGTGATGTCATATAACGATATAACAACAAAAGTTTGAATCATGCCCATTTAAGGCTTCCATAGACATCACTTTGGTTGTCGGCTGATTGCTAGTACTAAAACAAAAAGGTGCAGTGTTTTTAAAAGGAAAAACAGAATGTCCTTTCATTTGTAATAAGTGCAGATATTCTTAGTGATTGTGAACCAGAACAAGCTATTCACTAAAGTACAACAAAGCATGATATCCCCTTCCTTATAATTATAATGTTGTTATTACAGCTGATTTTGAGGCACACTTTTTATTATTATTTCTTCTTTAACTGATGTAATGTCTATTTCTACTGAATATTGGGAACTTTTAGTGCAAGAACTTTCTTTTGTGTTTTCAGCAAATTGAATTGTCCCCTGAGAATTCAAACTCTGGAAATTCACTAATTACACGGTGCCGCTGTATAATACTTGCTCACACAGACCGTAGTGTTTCCTGTGAAATCCCACTGGGACAAATGAAGTCAAACCTGAAAAGTGAACATATTTCACACATGAACACACCATGACTGTAGATGTGTTTCCATGCTGCCATATGCATACATGAAAAAGCAGGCAGAGAGGTTGCAGGTAGCTCAGAGGTCAGCGTGAAGGGGGGATGCTAACACCTTATCTAGTCCCCCCATCTGTTACAAGGGAATACAGGATCATGGTTCTCAACGGTTTGCTGACATGTACTGTCTGCGCTGGCCGCTGACTGACAGCCAGACTGGGAGGTGCAGAGAGAAGGGGATACAATAGAAAACACTCTAAAAGCTCAGATAGATTACAAGATAAGGAAATGGGTACATTTGGGCAATTCTCTCTCTCCTGGAGTTCTCTTTATTCATTCCGTTTTTCTCTCATCTGTTTTTGGCAGTTTCTCTTTGGAGACCTTTCTTGTTATTTCTGCTCTCTCAGTTACTGATTTTGTTTCATTTTCACCTCCTTCACTGAGCTAAGTTTTGGCACGCAAACATAATGACTTTTTCCTGTACTACTTTCTTATGAGTTATTAGTAGCTATGGCAACGGCAACACATTTAGATGTGGCGGATGGTAGCTCCTATGGACTGCTATATTTAGTTTTAATATATTATCTTTTCGTGTTTGTAACCGGAATGCGTATGCGATATGACAAAGAGACACGTATCAACGTCTGTGAGAAGGGCGGTTGAATAAAGCTTAGCAGACCTTGAGAGGATCACCACCCATGCCCACCTGAACCAGCCGCACCGAGCGCCAATGACAGCGGAGGAGGAGTAGTAGGATGTGACAAACTAGGCTAAGCCTTTTTTATAACTTTTTTCGACATACTATACTATGACATGTTTATGATTTGTCAACATAATATATGATGTCGAATTTGTTGTCGTTGTATTGCTCCAGATGCAAATAAAAAAATGCACTACAGGAATGCACTTATGCATCGGATGATAATGTACTTCAACTGCATTTCGTTATCCATCCCTGTGTTGCAGAATGACAAGTTTTAAGTTGTAACAAATGCTTTATCAATGTTTAATAAATCATTTAGCAGTGCTTGATGAGGATTAGTATTTCCGGTAAGATGTATACACTTTCTCAAAATGATTCACATTGTTTAGTAACGCTGTTGTGCATCTACGTGTCAATATTCTTGTGTGATCTACCAAGTGACTTTGATCCCATATAGCCACTAAGTGTGTTAAACCACTCCCCACGTGTCAAACCTGGCAGCGTGGTCAGTGGCCCGCGCTCCACAGACCTCTCTAGCGTTGGCTTTGCTTGTGCAGAGCTGCCTCTGTTTGTGTCTTGTGTGAAAGTCAACATTGACGTTCGTAAAAGTATTTTAAACGTATTGTAACGAAGGCCGAGATCCTTTCCTAAAGCAAACCAAGTAGTTTTGTTTGAATTCACAATGTTAAGCACATGTTGAAGTCCATCGCACTACCCTGCACGTCCATGTGGGACAAGGTGGGAGTGGGAACGTGTGGTTAAACACATAGATGATTGAATGTGCTAAAATATCCTACAGTTAAACAAAGATGAAAGAGAAAGTGTTGTTTAGAGTGTCATCTATTATGCGTATACATGGTGTAGTTGTGGAATCAATTTTAACATCCTGAGTAAGGTCATTTAATTATCATAAGCATACTGTCATATCTAAATGGAGCTCAAGCCAAGTTCAGTCAGGAAGACACTAACAGGTAATCTCTGTCTCTCCTCTCCTTGTAATTACTCTATCAGCTGATTGGGGGCGTGCACTTTTAACTATCCAACCAGATGCGGCACAGTTTCCTTAAGCCAATCATATCTGTGCGGTCAACTTTAAAAGTGTTCTCTCTGCTGCTGTCAGTTGTCATTTCAGCTAAGCAGACGCGAGGCGAAACAATTCCCCTTACCCTTTTAAACATCTAGTTGTGGGTAACTGAGACAATGACGGATCCCGACTTTGATCGTTTCTGGAAGAGTCGGGTCTCAACATCGATGTTTAGCCGGAGCCGGCATTCAGCCTGCCAGGTGGCCGGCGCAGGAGCACTCGCCCAGCGAGGCGCAGCAGCTCCCCACAGACAAGCAAGAGGCCCTCTTGGCTCAGCTAGAAGTTCGCGGTGGTATCCGAGTAAGGCTATCAGTTACTCGCGATCAGTCGATCCATCGCCGGTGGGCGCACCGGAAGAATCAGGCTCATCCCGAGCCCTGCGGGCGGAGTCGCGTCCCGTACTCTTTCTCCACCAGCAACACCTGGCCTCCATTGCAGACAACACCGTAATTTCCACTGGGTAGCTTCATCCACTCCGTCGATGCTGGTCTTCTATCTCTGGTAAACGATGCTGCTTCTATTATATTAACATCGGCGCCACCAGGACTCCATGCGGCAACCAGTAGCCATGTTAAATCAGCTCCACAGGACAGTTCAGCTCCTCGCGGTTTAACAGAGACTTTGTTTCCGTGCCTCGTCATTTACCGACAAATGAGGAAATCATGGGTCTGACACACGTCTGGAGCTCCGGAGCATCACTCATTTAATCAGTATGATAGCGCCTGTTCCAGTAGTGGAAGTGGAGCGTATTCACTAGACTACAATCATTATGAGCGGGAATAAACACAACTAAGCAGCAGTTAAACTTAGTTTATCATCTCCGTCGTGAAGGGCGCGATGTGTACTCGAGGCAGGTAATCACGGCAGGCGCGTGATGCGGGTAGGCCCGCAAGTGGTCACGGTTTGGTCATGCACCTCCGAATTCAATCTGGCACGGGCTGTGCTCATGATCAATGGTATATCACAAATAGTGCACTGATAAAACACTGACATGTCTGGGGATTATAGGAGATGGGCCAATTCGTTTGAGATGCTTCAGAACAGCAGGGTTTAATTTGAGTAAATGTTTGGCAGCCAAATCCAATAGTTTACAGGATATTTAACCTTTGTTTCTTTATGATACATGTAATACTTTACTTCTTTCCTAACAGGGCTTGGCAAAGGCGATAAGTAGTTCATGAATATGAGGCTACAGCTGGCTACAATCCCTCCTCGGCATTGTGGAGGTTGGTTCATGGCTTGTGTTAGCTATACCAACATTCTATGGGTATATCTATGAGTAACATTCTTTACAGCCATGTTGTTTGTACGCCTCTGGTGTTTTAGAGAATAATAACGCATAGAGCTGGGTATTGAAATAGAGTTCTACAAAGAGTTCCTCATGCAAAGGTCCGGAACATCAAAGTGCGTGATGATTTAGTCCCATATAAATGGACGTAGCCCAACAGTTGTATCAACGTTTGTATGTAGTCAGCAGCTGATTATTAAATCAAGAAGTCGAAGGAATATGTCAGGTAAGTAAGGGTTGCTTTTATAGATTAAATGACATAACAGAAGCTTTTTAAGAACTTGCATCTTAAAAAATAAAGTACTTAATTTAATGGAACTGTATCGCTACGCAGCGTTAGAATTCAGTGCAATCATGGTGATGCGATGTAACGGAAAGTATGACATTACAGCGTATCTTAAAGAGGATTGTGCGCAGCAACGTTATTTGTGGTTTAAACCACTTGGTTCAGCTCTATTCCTCTTTTTACATCATAGTTGGGCAGTGAAATCATGCGATAGGATTCCGATTATTGGGCTCGTAGCTCATATCAGTGCCGCTAATATTTTGGAGTGAGTGGGTGCGTTTGCTCAAAAGATGTAATCGTAATGGTCTCTGGACATACGAAACACACTGGGTTAAACTGCAGGGGAGGAATGAACATGTAAGAGTCTGTCCATATTGGTTAAGGCGGATTAGTGGCAAAACATACTTGGACATTTATACATAAAGTCTAATTGCCTCAATTCAAGCTCTTCCCCTAGGGATGCGCTTTTCCTCTCCTGCTCGTTGGACAGGGCATCTTCCTTTTCCTAAGATGCACAATCTACCTTGATGACAGGTGCTGCGCTGACCTGTGTGTCAGATCGCTGTGCAGTCACTGGAATGGTGTAACATTCTACAAACAAGCTGGTGATTTTCGCTGATTTACTAAAATGTCGACACGGATGCAGGCCATCCGCGGGTTTTGGGGGGTTCTGTCAAGGCCTGTGGTTTACTAGACTCAAAGGGTAACTCAAGCTCATTAAAGCCTTAAAAATGTGTACGGTAAGTGATGCATATAACTGGTGGTGGTGTCATGTTGACTTTGTGTCCGGCATTTTTGCATGTCATTTAATTTGTCCAATAGCATTATCTCATTCATGCAAAATGTTCTTTATATTATCTCTAAAGCTACCTCTCGTATTCTATTCCAGTGGATCTTTGCATCACGGTATAAGACATTGGCTCTCAAGTCTGTTGGACTCACACCATTGTGGTCTAATTGGTACGTGACTTGGCTGGTAACTCATGGCTTAAACACTCCAAATGCGGAGGTGCTGCACAGTAGTTGTGGCTTAGATAGACTGGGTTTTGCCCTTTCAAATCCATGCTTAAGTTCCTCTGGGTAAGACCTATTAGTTGCTCCACTATTCTTACCCCATGTAACATTCCTTCATCCAAAACGTGGTAGCAGTTGGAGGTTATCCTCACTAGACTCAACTTCTCATCTCAGCTACACTCTGGGCACTCTTTTTGGAATAGGGCCGCTACTTCGGCAGCTAACCAAGGCATCTCCTCTACTACCCTACAAAATTGGGTCGTTGGTCATCCTCTGCCTTCACGTCTTACGTCCACTCTGATCTCAACACCATCCTTGAGAAGCAAGATCATTGAAGCCTTAAAATCCGGTAAGGAATGCATATAACTGGTGGTGGTGACATGTTCACGTCGATTGTTATATTATTGATAGGTCATATTATTAGTATCGGCTCATAGCAGGGGATAGCATTATATCCTTCTGAAAATGTTCCTTCTAATAACACTAAAGATATTTCTCTAGCGTGCTAATGGATAGTCTCTCATCACGGTATAATACCGTGCCCTCCCTGCTGTGTTTACCTTACTCTATTTTCCTCTGGTGTGACTCGACCGTTTTCCCCATCTGATTGGTCTAACACTGTTTCTCAATCTCCTGGTCTCATGTGACCTGGCTTATCGTGACTGTGTTTCCTAGGTGAACGTGACCTGGATTAAAGTAACTGTGTTTCCTAGGTGACCGTGACCTGGCTTAACGTGTCTGTTTCCTGGTCCGACGGGACCGCTTTCCATTCCCAAAAGAAAGATGGGTCTGAGGTGCCCTATTTCTCATTTCCTGGTCCAAGTGAAAAGAGACCGGTCCAAGGACACAATTTCTAGTTTCGCAGTCAGAATGACAACATTTCTAGTTTCGCGGTCCGAATGTTGTGAGACCTGTCAAAAGCTTGACATACGTTCTAGTTTCCCGGGCGGCCCGGTCTGGTTGTGCTGAGGCAGGAAGACCCCCAACCATGCTGTTCTGCGTTTTCCCTTGAACCTCCCTATTCTGCGATGCGGTCTAAACGTGACCCCCGACTATCCTAAGCCGGGGTCTAACCTGACCCAACCTATCCTTGTCTGCGGTCTAGCTTGACCCTCACCTATCCCGTCCTGCGCTCGGGCCCTCCGCAGGGCCGACCCACCATATTTTTCGGGATCTGTTGAAATCCTACCATACTTCACTATGGGCTATCTAGACCCGCACTATCCTGTATCTGCGGTCTAACCTGACCCAACCTGTCCTAGTCTGCAGTCCTTCGTGACATTCCTCTATCCTTGGCTTTGACTAACCTTGACCTCTTACCTCTGGTCTAACATCTACTCACTCACGTTCTAGCCTTGAATTCCCTCGTAACTCATTTTCTATGTTCTTAGGAAATTCACCACAGCAGTAAGGTATTTATTTATTTATATAAATAAATTTCTTTTGGGGGATTAGGCCTATTGGACCGCAGTATCCCTACCCTCGGTGATAGTACTTCATGATGGAGTCCAATCGCCAAAGACTTTGCACTTTTCATATTTGCATGTGTAATAAATCATTGTTAAACTATAAAACAAGTCTCTCCTGATTGAAATGTAGTCATCAGACTATTAGCTCAGAAAAACTTAGAAAACATGTCGAACTGTAATGATTTCTTTCCTAGCCTCTGAAAAATCCATCAGACAGCTGTGGCTCATTCAGATCGCTGCTGCAAAGATCAAGTATTTATTCCACTGCTAAAATACTCCTGTTGGTTTATTAAGCATTGGTTTAGGAGCAATAGACATATCAGTTATGAAGCGTCCAGACCTCTCAGGTGGTCTGGGACAGGTCTGCTTACCGTCTCCAGAGTCCACTCTAAACATGAGGCAGCTATCAGCTTCCATGCTTCACAAATATGAAACAAACTCCCAGAAAAGTAGTCTGCTCCAACTCTTAGTTCTCTGACATTAAGTTCTAAAACGTTTTTGTTTGCCACTGCCTTTTATTAAATCACATATGTATTCATATCTCACACTGCACTGCGACTGCAATATCATTTTTTATTCTTGAATATATTCTGTTTTGTCCCATCTTGTTTACATGTCTTTTTACATTTTCTTGTGTTTCTTTCATATCTTGCCGTAACGTCTTTAGGTCTTATGTAAAGCACTTTGAACTGTCTTGATCTTGTACTTTCACATCATCCTTTAAGTTGCACTAAACAAATCCATGAGGCTTTTGTTGTTGATAAAGTAAATGATCAGTGTGATTTAAAGACAGGAGCTGTTGTCTCTCTAAGGTGTAAAACTCCGCTAAGCCTCTCGGGTTGGATTGTTACAGCCGCTCTATGCTGCCCTTCCTGCTGGTGCCCAGCAGTACTAAAACACTTTGCTCGAGTGGGAGTAAAAAGAAAGGTGGGCTGTGGACAGTGAAAAAGACCAGAATCCTTACAGGATGACTTTAATGGAATACTTTCTTTTAAAGCAAAGAGTGTGAAAAGTATATGACAGGACCCTTGGGTGCAGGCGTTGAATGCAGGAGCCATTTTGCCTCCACTTCCGAAGGATGAATACTTCAACACAGTTCACAGCACCAACATGCTCCAAAATTCATTTGTCTTTTCTTTTCATCTTTCCTACTTGAGAGAATAATGGTGGAGGTGTTTTTAGTTAGGTGTGAACTAAATGCACTGCTCCACACAGAGGTGCAGGAGACGGGCTTCAAGTAAGAGTACTGTGACTTATTCATCCATTCTTGGCACTTTTCTCCATAGGTGAAGGCCAAATGCATGCACCACGCACATTTAAGAGAAATGGCACTCTAGGTCCAGGTGCTTTTCCTCACACTTAAGGGTGACGGGAAGCACTTTTTAAGCAACACCGGGCTCTTAGAGCCAAGATGGACAGACGTAATCATCAACAACCAGGGAGGCTTATTTCAAAGTATGTTTCTTTTTCGTTTTCCTACTTTTTCTAACCAAAGTGGTGGGCAAATATCAAAGTTCTGCAGCCACTTTTCAGGTGTATGTATATTTAGATTTGGCTGATGGAATGCACTAACCCAACACATTTTCAATTCTGTAATTTTTCAGCCCACTTTCTTCTAAAAGAGTCAACTTAACTTGTTGCATTTCTACAGAGAGGAAAACGGATAGGTGTGGTCCAAGCTTTTCCTCCAAAATAAGACGGACGCAGTCTCTATTTATAGTGCCTATTTTGGAACAAGGAGGAAGTAAGGTTTTGGTTAGTTAGGTCAGTGTGTGGGCTAAAGGTCTTCTTTGCACACTGGAACTGTCACTGGAGCAGCAGTATATGAGTCAACAGCAACTGTCCTCTCCCATCCACAGAAAAAAAGGAACTTATCGACTAATACATTGCAAATCAGTATGGCCTTTTAACTTGAACAAGCATACATTAATGGACAAAAGGGAGTTTCCACACAAATGTGACAAAAATGTATTCATAACCAAAGATGAGTCATTCTTGCATTACAGCCGGTCACAGTCTATGGAGCTTCTTTCCTATCTTTGTTCAAGAGAGTGGTCTTTCATTTTTAGAGCATGACTTATTGATTTTATGATAATTTGTGCACTAACTATAATAACTTGCACTCAAAAAGCACCTGCTTGAGCTTGTATTTGCTCTGCACCTGCTCAAACTGTACACTTGCAGGCAGATATTTTGCTGCTTGCACAGATTTCCTGCACTCCAGCTTCAGCCCTTCTTTTCACACTCAAGATGCTTTTCTGTGATCGTGAAACGTCTGCTCTCGCATTTCTTCTCTGCTCTTAGATTTTTTTGTGTGAAAACCCTTTCTAAATTCCCCAACCAATAAATTGCTCTGTGTAGTATTGACCAATGAAATGGTCCCTGCCTCTACATATATACATATATGTATATATGTGTATATATATATATATATATATATATATATATATACATATATATATATATACATACACCAGCACGCCGCCCATGCTGTTTGTGGCACAGGCAGCCGCAGTATACTGTATGCTAGTGGGATAGTGGCACCAGTCCGTGCAACACGGTATGTGGTTTATGACAGCAGCAGCATGCTGCTACAATAAAGAAGAGATAGAAGATAGAAGAGAAGAATACCACTGACAATCAATATCTTTATACACCATGGCAACCAGACCTTCACTCACAAAAAACAGTCGAGTTAAAGAAAAATTACGGGTGCTGGAATATTATCATTTTATTCCAAAAGTTGTAAAGAAACCGAGGAATGTACATATTACAGCCTTGGGGGACCAGGTTAAAGACAAACTGCCCTTGAGGACAGGGTTTTGAGGGAGAGCATTACAAAAGCTGAAGAGAAATCAATAAGTCATGCTCTCAAATTGAAAGAACATGCTCTTGAATAAAGATGGGAAAAAGAGCTCCATAACCATCTGGCCAAGACTATGTGAAGGGAAATGTTCAAAATCAACTCACTTGAGTCAAGACTCCCACTCAGCTCTATTTGTCTGATCCTCCTCAAAGCCCGTGCACTGGTTTATTTCAAGAGGGGAACAAAAAGGCAGATTGTTTAAAATATCTTGACATTTAGTCTGCAATGCAAAGGTCAGGTCCCATCCAATGGGCTCAAACTTCAAATCAATCTTTTTTTACTGTGTAGATACAGCTTTAGGACTCTACAATGTAGTCAAATTTAAAAAGGAAAACATCTTTAAAGGCTGTGAATGTGGCCCAGTCCACAGAATGTCTAACTTGTACAGGATAACAAATAAAGACAGGAGACGCCCCGCAATCATTCTCTCAATACATTTGGAAATACAATTCTCAAAAATAATCTTCTTACTATCACCGGCTCTACAGTTTTTCTCAGCTCTGACATTTAGCACATCGTTTTGCTTTTCCTGCAACTTATCCACTTACAATTTTAGCTGAAAAGCTAACCCCACTGTACGCTACCTGCTTGGCTGGCGACATAATGGAGCATTTGGAAGCTAAAGAGACTATAATGTTGGAGTAGACCAACGTATGTTTCCTCAGGTTAGTTAAAGTTGGACTGTGTGGCATGACATTTCCTCTTAAAAAATAAATACATTTCAATGAATTTCAAATGGCCTACATAGTTCATGACCAGTGGGCCTCATGCAAGAACACTCGTACAAACAGATTGGGTTTTAAGTGCTTGTACCAGTCATTTAGAAGAATAGGCCTCATTCAATATTTCTCTCATATTGTGAATCTCCTCAAACACAATCTAGTAGTGGTCCAGACCTGTCGAAGGAGTCAGGTGCAATTAGGCTGCTGTTACATAGCCACTAATTGATTGTATATTTCATAACTTTGAAGCAGTTTTGAGTTTGAATAGCCCATATAAATTACACTTCATAATGATGTTAACATTATCCTGATTGACTCTTAGAAGACAATTAGAATCATAGGCTAATTAAATCAAAGTGTGTTCACATTTTACAGCCTAACGATATCACCATTAATTTAAATTGGCTATTGTATAACATTATTATATAAATATGAATATCTCAAACTGAAAATCGACCCCCCTCTGTTGCAGTCATCATTGCCTTGCTGTGGTGAGACGTTTTTCAAACCATTTCTTTATTTCAGTGACAGTACGACCCTCAGGTGACACATCATTAACAGCACTCCATTTCCCCAGCTCCTTGACTTTAGCAGGTCTCTTAATTCTGCTGCTGACGCTATTAAAAATGATGGACTTTCCTTTATGGATCTCCGAAAGCATGACCTCAATGTAGGACATATGGGGCAGGATGCGTAGCCTTATACAGTATTATTGGGGCAGTAATTATACTTATTTACAATGCTCATGAATGCACAGGTGTTATTCATCATGTTTATGCTGTCAGTTATCTGAAGTTAGGCGCGTTTGCTGAATCTGACGTGCCTCACTCATACGAGCTCACTGTTTACTCCAAAAAAAGTAACGTTAAGAGAAGAATACAAAAACGTTCTTGAATGAGGTCAGTCCAATATTTCCAGGAGACAGGGTTGGAGAGCATTTGTGTATGTTTGAGGAACAAGTGAAAAAATTACAATTCGTGCCATTTACAGCCATACGGCTGCCGTCTGCTCGTGGTTCGGGAAGAGGGGAGAAAGGCCAGAGAAATAATTGGCATCCACCTTTGCAAGACATTCATCGGCCACAAACAGCAGGCAGAGATATGCCAGCTTCAACTACAGGGGCACAGAACGCACACTTGCAGGTAAATACGTAAACAAGCCCTTTTCCTCCGCCTAAGGTTAATCCTAATGCCATGGGGAGAAAGAAAACTTCTACCTGTGCATGCACTTCACCAGAAGGTAGGAAATGAGGAATCGAAGGGAAAAGACAGACAGACTGAGGACAGGTGAAAAGACAGATAATTAAAGAAGAAGAAATAGATGGAGCAGACAGACGGGGTGGGACACAGAGAGAGAAAGGGAAGGAGATGCATTGAAAGGGGATCGACTCGAGGGAGGAGAGACCGACAGAGACAGGGCGGAGGGGGGAGGCATGGAGCACAGAGGGATGGATGAGAAGATGAAAGATTAAGTAGCATGGAGGAATGTTAAGTGTAGCTTAAGCGTGTGTACAGAACTGGGGATTTATGGGTAGCGCATGCTCAGGGCAAAATAGTTTCAGAATAATTAAGCGACTTCAATTAAAGTAATATAAGAGAAGGGGGGGGGGGCTCCTTACACACCCCCATCAACTTTGATTTATGAATAGCCCTTTTCATCGTTTCTTCTTCCTGCAGTCCTGTCGTCATGCATGGTCATGTCTATTGGCAGCAGCTTACACCTTCTTTCAATTTTATTTTAATTCAGTATGATGGAACATTTTTGGAAAACAGAAATGTTTCTGTGTTATAATGTAGACAAGGAAAATATTCATGCGCTTAAATGAAATCTTTACATGGGAAAAAAACAATATATTTATGTGCACAGTTCACTAATTACTGCTCTTGAATAATAATCTGTACATTCAAACTAAAAGAACATAATGTTAAACAATATGGGAACAGAATGTCCTCAGCCATCTATCCTGGTGGACATACTGTTTGTATCTTGACAGACTTTGAGAGCACAAATTACTGAGGAATTTCAGAGGACAGTCAGCCATTGCATGCCACTGTAGCCGACATTGTTTTCAATAGAAACGTGACACCAGCCATGCCACCAAGGCGTTTGAGCCAATGAAGGTTGAACTTTTTCATCTTGCATTAGCTTGCCCTGTGACCATGGCAACAACAGAAACCACAATGAGGAATCAATTCAGGAGCTTATTCTACTGGTATCCGAGCTCCCTGATTAATACACCTCTTCCCCAGCATTCAGTCAATACATAAAAAGAACATTTTCTAGAGGTGACATTAGCTTTTTAAAGCGTAACTTAAAGGAATACTTAACATGAACATCTCTATATAAATGACTCACCCAGTGTAACCTTGAATTCTTGAAGAAAACTATGTTTCTCGCATGCCTCCATGGTGAACAAAGAATCAAAAAACAGACAATAGTGTTGATGAATAGAAGTAAATTGGGTCAGCGTTTCACAACAGTAATATTCACACACATCCTTTTAGAAACTCCAACACAACTCGTGCAGTATAATCCAAGTCTCATTTTTCCAGTTGTATGCTCACTACGCATGAAATGGTAGTGGAGGAAGTGTTTGAAGTAAAATAAGTACAAAAAGTAAGACAAGTAAGCACAAATGCCTGTGTTTTGGAAGTAACAAGCATACAGCTGGATACACTTGGACAGTTTGTCAGAGTTTGTAAATGGATATTTCTTGACATTATTTTGCTGTTGTTAAACCTGACCACATTTTATTTCAATTCATCAAGGATTTACTCCATTTTTTGCTGATTATGAATTCTTCTTTCACCGTGGAGGCATGTGAGAAAAACAATGTTTTCTTAAAGAATTCAAGGTTACATGTAGTGAGCAATTTATATACAAATGGTCATGTTTCTTTAACACCCAACATTAGCTTGAACACGGCCTCCTCACAAATTCAAAACATACATTTGAACCCAGATAATCAATAGTCTGTACATGTAATTTGCATACTCAAAATAGTGGACTTAATGTTAAGTTATTCTGTAGGCTAAATTTGCCGGTCCGGGACAATAAACATTGTTTGTGATACTAGTTTTCAAAAATGTCCTTTGTGTTATTAAGCTAGCCTGTCTTATTAGTCGTAATAAGATATGTGATGAGATTACAGCAGGCGGGACGATAGCAGCAACCACTAGCTTGTGGTGCAGGTCATTAGAATTTAGACATCTTCAAGATGTTACTACTGTAAAAAAAAGAAAGTCAGAAAAAAAAATCTCTTGACTAATGGGATTCCTTGCAACAAGTGAGGGGCAAAGAGTCTGGTCCAAACCTCCCTGCAGACTCCCTGTTCTTCTTTTGCCAGCCAGACATCTGTATCACTAACTTGTAAAAGTGTCATGAAAGGCGATCCGGCCATGAATACTCCCTGTGGGAGTCTAAAGAGCAGTGTTTTTAGACCATGGGATTTGTACCATGTCACCAACTCTCCATCCGCCTGACACAGTCCATCCAGGAACCAAGTCCAGATGGCCCTCTATGTTTCCCCTCCATGTAATTGCAAGTTAGAAGTAGATGAAGCTCCCATTTATGCATCCACAACCACTGACCAGTGTTTTTTTTATGTATATGTTTGTGTATGTAATTTGTTTGCTTTTGCCAGGGTTATACCAACAGTGCTTACGGTCCAGTTTAAGGGCCGTCATTTGTAGGTTATGGGCAAAGGTTACGAGCACGGGCCTCCAGCCAGCTGAGCCGTGCATATCTGTTTGTAATCACTGTGGGAAGCATTGAGACAGGCCTGAGCCTGGACATCAGCTAGTGTCTGACAGCGAGGTGTGAAATAAATAATGAAATAAATGAGTGATGGGCAAGTTAACGCGTTATTATCGCGTTACCCCATTAATTAATTAACACCGACAGTTATTTTATCGCGCGTTAACGCAGTTGTTTTTTTTTATTATTAAGCGGACATTTTTAACACCCGACCCGGCCAGCCGGCAGCGAGCGGTGAACAGCTGTTTGTGTGGCGTCTCTTCCATCTCTTCCTGTTTCCTTCACCTACATTCCCCTGGGTCCTAAGTCCCTCCATGTACAGCTTCTTATCACCCTCTATGTACCAACGTACATTTATAACAAATACCACACATTTTAGAGTTTTTAAATTGATATTGTTTGGAATATGTATAATAAGCATATCATTTATTTATCGCTACTGAGAATTTAACAAACATAAAAAAACACCGGCTGAATATCTATTATCAGAATCATAACTGTATTTTAACTGCTACTGTTTAAAGGGAATACTGCTGTTAAAAAGAACCTTATTTGTTTAAAGTGTTTGCAAACCAAATCTTTTTGCACTTTTGTTCATATAGCAGTACTTTTAAAATAAAAGTGTGCAATACACTACTTTTGTATTCATTATTGAATTTCGCTCAAAAAGCATCATGTGATTACTCGCAATTAAAAATTGTAATCGTTGCCCAGCTAAAATAAATGTAACATCAGGGATGAAGAAAGTGACGGATCGATGCATGGATTGCTGAACAACATTTTTCTTTCCCTATAGTTCTGCTTCCTATTCATATGGTATTTAATTATTAACAGCTACAAAAAAATAAAGAATCAGTGTGTTCAGTTCAGTGTATTTGCATAATTTATAAATTGCTCTAATCCTAGATTCAGGCTTCTCTATATGTGTGCATATCTCACTCACACACACACACACTGTACCAACTGGCTTGTGATATACCCTGTTCATCCCAGACTTCCTGTTAGCTTATTAGTAGCCAGTCATGACATCTGCCACTTGCCTGTCCAATCCAACAGACACTAGCGAATGGCCAGCGTCGGAACAATGTTGGCTGGTGGATCAAAGTACTTCTGGGGAAATGCCATCAAGGCTAATTGTTATCGTCAGTGTCTAGGTCCCAGCTGGGATCAAACAGGGTAGTGGGGAGAGGCCTGATAACCAAGACAGACTAGCTAAGTACAGGGCTGGCGCGTGAAACATAATGATATGGCATTTAGAGATTCAATTTCTCTATATAAGCGTGGATAACAGCCATGAAAAAGTGGTATGGACTCATCTATCGCTGATAATTTCCGATTTATATCTGGTGGGATATTACTGCCACGGCTGATTACTGTGGAATGGAATGACTGACAAGAACACACTGAGAGCAAAGGATTAATGTAAGTTGACTTTGAGTCCAACTGATATAAATTGCATTATTTCTTGCTACAGCATGCACTAAATGCTGTGTAAAGTCTCTATGTTCTGTTTTGGGTCAGAACAACTGTACCCACATTTGATGGCCCAGGGTTTTCAGAACCTGACCATGTAATTGCAGTCCCCAGTTTGAAGTTCGCGTTGGACTTTTGTTGCATTATTGCATTATTTCCTGTCATCGCTACTGTCAATCTAATAGAGGCTGAACTGGTTTATAAAAAACTCCACTTTAAGAAATCTTGAGCAGAACCAGGCTCTGAGTGTGGCCATCTGCCTCGACAGGTTGGGGAGAGAGAGAGAGAGAGAGAGAGAGAGAGAGAGAGAGAGAGAGAGAGAGAGAGAGAGAGAGAGAGAGAGAGAGAGAGAGAAAAGGAACAGCAACAACAAAAATAACACAACAGCTATAATAAAATATAAATATGACTAATACTAATAGCGTTGGATATAGTACAATTATAATAATAATGGCAGAAATGATAGAAAAAAATGACAACAATAATAATAATAGCAACAGTGGAAATCATAGAATTATGATTATAATAGCAGAAATCATAGCAGTAATATTAACAGATTCATGATAATAATTATAGTAGCAGTGGGTGTCACACAGAGCCACAGCAGCTCTGTGGCCAGGTGTAACCCTGATACATGGAAACCTGTGAGACTCTGGTGGCCAGGTGTAACCCTGATACATGGAAACCTGTGAGACAAGAAAGCACTAAGACTCCGGGTAAGAAGCCAAGTTAATAACGTGCATTAGTGAGACATGAATGCATACAAATAGAGAGTGAGAGGACAGAGGAGCTCAATCTACCCAGTAAAGGCCCCCCAATAGTCTTATAGCACCATAGGGTTAGGGGCTGGTCCAAACCTAATGTGGTGAGTGTGTCGGATGGAAACTGCAAGCTGGTTACACGGGGGAGGGGCTTGATAGCTGAAGGCTCTGGCTCCCATTCTACTTTTTGTTACTCCAGGAACTACAACCCTGCAATCTGGGATTTTATTGGCGTTTTAGTGCTAAATGTGACAAAAAGAGTATGTGTCATGATTTTAGATGTTGCAGTACTTGGGAACCGGAGCAGACAATGAGTAACCTCCGACAGTGATACCCACATGATCTACGACAGAATCTTGCAGTGTAGTGTTGGTTTGAGGAAGCTGGTTGTGTGTCATGTGGACAGGACTCTCAGGTCATTGTTTGACCAATCTTTTATTGAAAAGTATTCTTCTTTTCATGTCAAACAGAAAAATAGGATGTTAAATGTCAAAATCACCAGCACTTAATAGAAAAGCTTGTCTTTTTTGTTAAACAAGTCCATTCATTGTGACAGCTCCCATCTTCTCCACCATTATAGGGCTTAGCTTCTGGTTCTGTTTTTAGTCTGATTAGCCACAACTAGCAGATGGAAAACTCGTTCACCCCCTCTGCTGTCTCTCATCTTAACTGTGAGGAAAAGGTGACACCAAGTTAGGATAGGAATTGTATAAGTCTAATTTGTGTTTTTAATTTCTTTAACATTTGTACTCTCTTTCACTGCTGCACAACCCATTTTCCATAAGGGATAAATCGAGTAACTGTGAATTGAGTTGCTCTTTCCTCCTAGCTATTTGGTTCACCGATGTGAGACTATTTCACAATGATCTTGAAGCCGCACCCTGTGTGTCTTTCCTTGTTTGTTTCGGGTTTACATGTGACATTGACACATGCTGTAATATCACTGTAGGCATCTATACTAAGCTTACTAAACTAACAGCTTAAATCCTACCTCGACATGCCTTTGGCCCACTAACAAATTCCTTTGAATACCTTTGCCACAGTGTGCACACATGAAGGAGTCTTGACATAAATCCATCATCCTGGTGAGAATGTACACTCTGACATTTCTTTTTTATTTAGGCTCTCCAGAGGATATGACATCATCAGGTCCCTTTGTTCCAGTGTCCAAGTTCAAGTGAGAATTTATAAGTTTACATAAAAAACTCATTTTTTTCACACGCATCTCCCACCAACTGTCACAGGGCAATATATAATTCTCTCCTAAACATTTGAACTCTTACTTCAGAGGGAAGGAGCGGCGCCAGAGTGACCTGTTATGTTTTATTAGTGTGTCAAACCTTGTATTGATTGAGGGTATGATTGAAAGCCCTGTATATAGCCTCGGAAAGTAAAGACAAATTGAAGCAGACTCGGTGTGTGTGTGTGTGTGTGTGTGTATTTGTGTGCTCTTATTGTTCTGTGTAAAAGAGCTAAAGTGAATGAGAAAGTTACATTTTTTTAATGTGGAAATTGCATTTCTAAATGGACACAGTGTCCAAAAATGTCAGAAATCAGGAAAAAAAACTAAAGATGCAGCAGGATACAGCAAAACAAATCCATGTGAAGAATGGCTCCCCTAGTCAGAGCCATACTTCTTTATTTAGCCCACAGAGTGACATTTTTACAACACTGTTGCCAAATGTGATTTTTCCCTTCTATATTTTGGCAAGAAGTAGTTTGTTGAAGAGACAAGAGGGAGGTCGGAGCAGGAACACGGCGCTGGGAAAGGAGAGGAGAAGTTGATTGATTACACGGAAGCACAGACATTCATCGTGTCCATGAAGGGTTCTCGTGTTTTTAAATTTAGTTAATGTTTCCTGTCTTCTCCCCATGCTCATGAGCAGGTGCTTGACTGGATCATTGTTGGCGGTAATGTGCTGGCCCTGGAGAGTGCCCAAAGAAGTGGACAGAGGCTCACCATAGAAAAGAAGAGATTGGCTCCATCACTGATCCCTGTGTTTTAGAAGCACGCTCAGTTCCTGCCACAGGGCACACCGTGGGCAGGAAGAGGCTTACCTGCAGGTACAGTACAGTGCACACTGGGGTTTCAGGCCGATGCCAGTGACTGATTGTGCTGCATGCTAATCAGTAAAGAGTGTGAAAAGTGTTTGAATCCCCTTCTGAATGTTTTATTTTAGTTGTGTCCTCAACATAAAGACACGGGAGAACTGGCTATCCAACCTGATCACACAGAAATACCTCTTAACACATTACGTGGTGGTAATCTAATGTGTTAAGATTACGTGTCAGCACCACGAATACATTGTAACGGTATGTTTAGGCCACATTACCACAAAATGTCACAAACATGTCATATCAGAACAAAACTTTATTATACCCGGTCTCGAATGCTGGTCTCATGGTTTGAAAGTCCTTTGGTTGACCAAGCATCACAATCTCAGTAATTATATTTCTATTGCAAACAAAAATAATTTGCAGGCCAATGATATGTATGCATCCTGCTTTGCATTTAACTATAAAGCAAGAAATGTATGTGTCCTTCGCATATCTCAAGAAAGGTTCATCCGATCTACTTCACACTTGGTGGGTCTATTGCTGGGGACCCAAGGATGTGCAGTGTTGAAGTGGGTGCAATATAGACATTTCAAAAATAATAAACTGTGAATAAACAAGTGAACGTCACGCTGTGCAGCAGCGGAGGCAGGGCTTCAGGGTCTCATTGACGGCAGTTCACTTTTGTTGGTGGATGGTATACAGACTTACGTAACAACATCCTCTTCACTTCCCTGGAGTCAACGAGCGATGAGCGGTTCTCTACAACGATGCAAGCAGCACTTCCAGGGGCCAAGCAATCGGCTCACTCCCAGTGTCCACACCCCGAATGCACACTGTACTCGCTGGTTTTAATGTTACAGATTAATTGGCTATCACAACGTTAGAAATTAAAGGAATAATATCCACAGTGCAACACAACAAGAAGTGCATCTACCCTATACCTGTCAACTGTTGTACCCGCACTCTTCTCCTGAAAGCGGTCTATCGTTCACATAATGTAGCCATATAACACATAACATTGGTTATAAGCCAGCGCCAGGGATCAGATCCGGATCAAAACAAGCTTTTACATATATATATAAAAAAAAAAGAAAAAGCAGAGACAAGGAACTACAGAGGTGTGGTAAGCTGGTAGGTCTGGTGAGCTCACTGTCTTTCTAACTCCACCTTCAGTTTTTTTCCATTTCTAAACTTGTCTTCAGACCCAACCAACGCTGACTTGAGTTCCATCACTTGAGGACATTTATCAGACTTCACACAGCTCCCTCTGGAGACACTAAAGGTTACAACTTTTGTGCACATATGCAGAACTCCCCAAGACCTGCAAACAGATCTGAAGCGTAAGATCAGCAGAGCTCTACTTTAAACCAGCATTTAGAGCATCATGGTACTGTATACTAAAATCCAATAAAACCCAAGATGAAAGAGAAATGAAAGAATGTATTCTGGAACCCTTGTGTATGATCTAATCACAATATTACACTTGAACTAATTCAGGACTACTGTATAGTAGCAGACAACTAGAACAGTGTAAATAATCAGACAAACTGCATGAAATTGACACAAGAGGTGGAGAACACTGAGTGACAGATTCTTTTTTTAAATGTGGCCGACAGCAGCCGAATGACAAGCTCTCTCATCTTCTTTCCTTCATTTGTGTGTGCAATTATTTTCAAACCAATTTTAAAATAGCAAACTAGTGCAAAAGAGAGCTGCCTACTCCTGAGGAGATTTTCCCTCACTGACCTCATGACACACAACAATAATTAGAGCCAATTAAATCCTGTGAGTGGCATTTTAATTGCACTCGACACATTTGCTACACTCCTTTCGCCAGTTGAATGGAAAATATTGCTCTTGTCTACCATCCCTACTGCAACTAATGCAATTTTAATTAAAGTTTTTCTTTCCACAGAAGCCCTGTCTTCTTTGTCCTTGGAGGTAACAGGTTCAGGCATGTGCCATAGGTATCACATGAAGCTGCCAAGATGGGAACAAATAACATTGTGGTGATCGTGACTCAGCATGCAGCTATTTGTGGTATCCAGTTAACTGCAATGCAAACAAGTGTCAAACCACCAAATATCTTAATCACTTGAGTTAGTCAGTGTTTACAATGCCTGACACACCCAAAACTAATTTAAATGTCACAGGAGGAGGCCATGCGCTGTGTTTGATTTCATGAGAAAAATCAGAATGTAGCACAGAATGTGTTTCTTTAAGCTCATAGCTGCTTCGTCACGGCCAACACATCTCTATTTGATAATATGTTGTGTTCATCTCTGGATATTATGAAACAGATGTCATAAGCTCACTGTAAATCTCAGGTTCTCCTGACATCAGGTTCTTCTGTGATTTAACAGTCCTGAGTACCATGCTGATACATTTCACATGCGTGCTGACATCAGACAAGACATAGTGCAAAACCCTAAAGATAGAGGTTGTTTGTATGTTTTTTTTAGGTTGGGTACATTTCAACATTTTACTTGAAATCAGAGCATTACAAAATGGAAGTTCTTCCAGGTATGAACAACAGAGGAAAAGTTGTTGCTCATTCACCTCTAAAGGTGCACTTCAACATGACTTCTGCAGGGACAATGGGAACTGAGTCATGTTAGTTTGAGTCTAAAATACTTACATAACCAAGCAGGACAAACTTCACTACTAGACACACACACTTTAGATGGTCTCAGAGGAGCAGGAAATAATAGCTCAGGTTATATTAAGTAATTCAACCTTTATTTATGCAGGGAAGGGTTTGCTGAGCATGCATGCTCTTTTCCAGCGAGGCACTGTTTCACATTTGCACAAGTATATATTCACACCTGGGAGCTTCTGCTACAGTTTTCAAGGCTTTGACCGAGATAGGTTTTTACCGGTTATTACAGATAGAACTGTACTGGAATAGATACATCGGCAGATGGAAGCACAAGGATTCAGTGTTTCCTCTATGGGTTTGCCAACCGATAACAAACAAATCGGAGTTTATGAGGTTTGAATGCAGCCGGGTTCAAGTCATGATTGTGATCAGAGATTTTTGGTACATTTCCTCTTCTCTAGCCTGACATAAATGAATGATGCCCTAGGTCGATTGAGGTATTGGGCAAGTTACTACAAACGTGTAAGAGAAGTCGCTAGTAGTAATGAAACTTGGATTATCACCCGACTCTGCAGCTCCTCTCAGTTTTATGGAGCTTTAAAGTGAGTTTCAGCTCATTGTTCAGCAGTCCGGGCCACAACTTTAATGATTTGGTTCACTCTCACTGCTCTCATAGTGTCGTTTTCAGCCACAGCAGGATGCTGATCTCAGTGAAAACGGTAAAAAACCCTACCTGCTCAGCAGCAAACAGTAGACACACAGAGAATAGCTCATTGCCTTAGTTGGTTGGGTTGGTTAGATAGATAGATATAGATAGACAGATGTAAACTTTATTCATCCCCAGGGGTAAATTTGTTTGTAGCAGCAGCAAGTTACAGAGTAGAATAAAATATAAAATATGAAGTATGGAAATGCACAATATATACAGTACAATAAAATAACAGAGCAGATATTGAATTGAAGAAATAGAATAATAAAAAATAAGATAAAATAGAATAAAAAGTAAAAATGCAAAGAAATAAATAAAAAAAATTCACAGTATATACAATGAATTAGAATGGTATAAAATAAAATTAACAACTAGGTAAACTAAACAAACTGAACAGTAGTGCAAGAGGGCAGGAATGTTCTCCTGTATCTGTCCTTGTGACAGCGGAGCTGGATCATTCTGTTGGAGAAAGATAATAAGTTCTTCAGTGTCCTCCTCTCCACCACCTGTTCCAGATAGTCTTGTTTGCAGCCAATGATGGAGCCGGCCTTCTTGATCAGTTTGTTAAGTCTGTTGGTGTCTCCGGCTCCAATGCGGCTCCACCAGCAGACTACGGAGAAGTACAGTGCACTGGCTACAACAGACTGGTAGAACATCTCCAACATCTTGCTGCACACGTTGAAGGATCGAAGTTTCCTCAAGAAAAAGAGTCGACTCATCCCCTTCTTGTACACAGCGTTGATGTTGGTCTATCAGTTCAGTCTGTTGTCGATGGAGACACCCAGGTACTTGTACCCCTCCACCATGTCTACGTCCTCTCCCAGAACTCTCAGCGGTTGTGGAGCCGTCGTCTTCGTCCTAAAGTCCACCACCATCTCTCTGATCTTGGCCACGTTCAGCAGCAGGTGATTTCTACCGGCCCACTCCACAAAGTCATCCACCACTACCTTGTATTCCTCCTCCCGTCCGTCCCTTATACACCCGACCACTGCAGAGTCATCAGAGAACTTCTGCAGATGGCATGACCCCGAGTTGTACTGGAAGTCAGTGGTGTACAAGGTGAACAGGAAGGGAGACAGAACAGTTTCCTGTGGGGCTCCAGTATCACTGACCACCGTATCAGACAGCACTGTGTTCTGCCTGTGAGGTAGTCAGTGATCCAGGATTTAACCGTGTTACCCATTACACTAAATTACAGTCGTTTAGCTGATGCTTTTATCCAAAGCGACTTACAATTCAGATGCTATCATAACGAGCAATTTTAGGGTTAATCGACATGCAAGCACCGGGGTTTGAACCGCCAACCTTCTGATTGAAAGACGGCCCTTCTCTCCACTCAGCCACAGAAAAAACATATTTTGGTCGAGAAATAAGTTTGAGCCAAAAGGTGAGCCCATGTTGTATAATCTATAACATGAATTAGGTTGGGTGCAGGTTGATTTCATTTAACAAACTTCACATTGCAGAAATTACTTTATATTACAGCCTGCCTCCAAAAAGATTTGAAAACAATTTGTATCCAATTTCTGCTCTCCAAACAACTTACTTTGCACATATTTAGATCACAGATGTCTTTTTTTCTATAAATTCAGTATTTGGGCCGCTGTAATTATAGAATCCTGCTTACGTCCGTGGTTGACAGTAGGTGACGCTATGACTATGATTTAAAATTGGCATGCAGAAGTCCTACAGCCATGACAGTCATCAAGCATGTCAAGTTTGGCACAGTTTTGACAAAGTACAGTCGAGTTACAACAGCTTGATGGATGATGGCAAACCATGTAAAATGACTGCCATACCACATCCACGCCATTCGATGAAACCTCAAGCTTTTAGTAACTTTTAATCACTAAGGTCATTAGATTGTTCTGATGAAATTCTAAGTTGATCTGATTAATTCCCTAGGAGGAGTTTGTTAAAATACAGCACCTGGAAATGGCAAAAAAAAACACGAGGAATTCATACAGAACTCAAAATGGCTGACTTCCATTTGGGTTTAGAGCATGGACCCTAAGACTTTTTTTAAGGGCTGCAGTGTCAAAATTGTGTAGGGGGCGCTGTCGAGATTAAGGTAAAGTTGGAAAGATATTCAAAGATTCGGACTTCCCAGTTCAATAAATCGTTAGCAAAACGTTAAAATACAAACGATACCTCCCTGTAACCGGCATTGGTCTCAATGAGCGGCCGGCTGCAAGACGAGTGCACAGGGACCGTCTACAAAGTGCAATGCGGAAAATACATACTACAACAATATTCAATAGCTTCACTATCATGCAATGTAATGTAACCAAAATCACTTCACACATCAATGGCGTTCTCCTTGTTGTACTACAACTGTTATTTTGATACAAAATAGTTTTGATTAATTATGGTGAATTAATATTGGAAGAAATATTCAATAACTTTACTGTTATATAGTGTAGTGTGACCAAAATCACGTAATACATCAATGGTCTCCTTCTTGTTGTACTACAACTGTTATTTTGATAAAATATGCTTTCGCTTAATTATGGTGAATCTTTATTTTACTGGCCGACTATACCTCATGAAACACAGTACCATGGGTATAATTTTGTGCGGCACTAGAAAGCAGATGGCCAGGCAAGCATTAAAAAAGGTGAGTACAACTATAATCATTTATTATACTTTTATCAATTCAGTATTGGGTAACAATCTATAATAACTACACACTATGAAGCATTAGTTAAGTATGTGTAAAAACTTAATTCATCATTTATAAAGCATTGTTCCTACATTAACACTCATTTGTATGCCATTCATAACAGTTATAAATGTTTTATTCCTGATTAATAAGCTTGTCTATTATGTGTTTCAAGATTGTGTTTCCATACTTTATAAATGATAGATTCCCCATGTGTAAATGAAGTATTATATATATTATATATGGTTGAAATGGTAAAAAAATGTCATACAATTAAAAATGGCCGACTTCCTGTTTGGTTTACGGCATACTTCCAAGATGATCTTTTGTATTTCCCATCAAATTACACATACCTACAACATTTTATACAGCTAGGTGAAACCTAATGTTGGAGCTACTCAGAAGGGGGCGCTATCGAGACTGGACACCCCTATCAGACTGCAATTTTCACCACGACTGCCTTGCGTGCCAAATTTCAAAATCTTACCAGAATTACATTAGAATAACAATAGGTCCTCCGCTCCAACTACGTTGGTGCTCGGGCCTTAAATATAGTCTATTTATACTATATTCATGGGTTAAACTTCACAACATGACGTCACACAAATGATCCATTTAAGTGACTCTCCCACACCGCCGCACAACCCTGTGGCTAATTGCCACATTTACATTTGCCTGATTTGGTGTGATTGCACCCTATGTCTTTGCCCGTTCTGTGTCCATTAATGAAAGAAATCATTTGATATACTTTTGGCAGTCAACTCCAGTCTGCTGCCATAATAATACGGCATTCTGTGCTTTTGCTGCTGCTGCTTCTATAGCATTTCAAAAGCCACACCTCCATCCCAGCATCTCCCCATAAGCACTGAATCAGTTCTACAGATTTTTTATTGTCACTCCACCCTCCCTGCTGCCACCCTCCCTGCTGTGCTGAGCTTGTGTTTCTTTGCAGGGAGTGACAAGGTCAGTGCCTGGCTGTACCTATTCTACAACCACATAATCTATTCCAGGTGAGTTGGCTGATTGAACTCTCTTTGGCCTTAGGTGTAAAGTGAAATCACTGAAGTTACACAAGTAAGTTTGATTCAGTTAACTCTGGGTGAGATAAGACAGAGGATGGTTTCCATTATGCAGACGTGTGGTTAAGTGAGACACAGAAACACAGACATGCCACTAGAATTGTGCACAAGCTCATACATGCACACCAAATAAGCGCCTAAAGACCACCAGCAGGAGCTGCATGTTGCACGATCAGGCATCTGACAACAACTAAGAGAGGCTGGAGGAAATCAAAGCCAGGTAATCTGACCTGTATAATCACAGCTAAAGTGAAACAAGTTGTGCTGATGTGCCCTGATTTCAAAAAGGGACAGATATCACACCACCCACTGAGTGCATAGAATCACAATGTCAGTCTCATCATTAAAATAAATACAACGCTAAATTTATTTAGCGCTGTCCCCTGTGGTCACCACTATTCATGAAGGCCTTCAGCACAGGTTGCCTCACAGTTTATCTTTTAAAAAGGCCCATTTAAATACTAATTATAATAATTTTTACTGCAAAGTACGAGTAAAGAATTTTAGACCCAATTGACACTGTCGAGAAAGACGTTATCAATCAATTAGCAGTCCTGTCAAACATTATGCCCAACTTTGATCAGGTCTTAGTCTTGGCATTTCAATATTCATGTATGGTGTCCCACTAAGCATCTTGTTCATGAATTTATGCATCTGATTGAGTCTTTTAATCCTGCTCTGCTTACCACTGGACCTACTCCCAGGCTAGTACACACCGTCAACCTCGTCTTTTTGGCTGGTTTTTCAATCTGCAATATTGAAATATTTGATGCTCGTCCGTCTTATCATAGTGGTGTTATAATTGTGGGTTGTTTTGAAATGTGCTTTACAAATGCGTTTGATTGATTGATTGATCCGACATTCTTGAGAAAGGTCATCCAAGGTGATAGTCACATGACAGTTCATGGTTGAATCTTAACCACTAGGACACATCCTGTTAAGGGAGCCTCTACAGAAAATTCACCTGGAAATCAAGAAAATGCCCCTGGATGAAATAAGTTCAATTGTAAAGCCCATCAACAAAGGAATAGTTGGACAACCTTGAGACACTGCTCTCTAAACTTCCCTCTGCTGCAGCCTTTTGTAGCTCATTGAGTAGCTACACAACAACAGTTAGGGGTCAGTGCCTTGCTAAAGGGCACTTTGATGGCAGTTTTTAAATTTAGTAGAGAGTGTTTTTTCGAACTCATATATTTCCTAGCTCCTCTGGGGATTTAAACAACTGACCCTCTGGTCATCACCCATTTTCCCCATCCTTCAGGCTGAAGCCCCCCATCCCCCATACTTGTCTTTAAGTTTGTCCCAAACATTTGGCTGAAGTCATTGTCTGCATGCATCCTTGGCAGGCTGCCCGGCACTCTCTTTTTATATTTCACAGTGGAGACACGTATACCCATCCCTGTGGCAATGTGAATAATGAGAACATGTACTTGGGAGGAGAGGAACAAATAGGGAACCTGCGAAGATGGAAAAGAGGATAAAATAAAGATGACCTCCTGATGGTTTAGAGGCTCAGCACTTTCACAGCATGTAGGCTGGATACAGTGTAAATATTTAGGCATTCTGTTGAGCAAGGCACACTTCATGCGCTCCTGGAGCCATTCTTCCTAGGCCTGGATGGTGGGCTGACCATGAGGGAAATTGCACATTTGAAATCATATATTGGGTGTATGTGTAGGTTGGTTGACATTCTATCTGCTTGTATACGTGTGATTTTTCCAAGGTGTCTCCACAACATCTCCTTCAACAAAGGAAATCCCCTGGCATGGCGGCTGGCCTGACTGACAGGCACACACTGCCTCATTACCATTGAACACAAAGATAACAGATATAAAACAATGTATAAAAAGGCTTCATCAGGAGTAATTAATCAGAACTCACAAACACACAAGCGCCTACATGAAGACAAACCTCGCTGAAACTTTGTTCAGCCTTTTATGTTCAGTCTTAATTGATCAGCACAATTGGTAATGCGAGCCGTCCTTGGCCACATGCGAAGGCAGCGCCTCTCTTTGTTGCCGTGCCAGCATGGATAGAGGATCGCTGTCCCCATAATCAGCAGGCCATGCTTTGAGGTTTCACATAATAGAGGACCTACTCTCAACGAGCTGCAATCAGTGGTTATGTGTGTTTATTTTTGCGAAGGCAGGACAAAATATAATACTTGTTCGCATCCGGTGTCTCTGCCCGTGAGGCTGATTGGGAGAATTCACCCCTGATGGGACCTGCGCCATGAATTCGATATCCTTTGTTTAATTGTGTGGGTCTTTCGAGATGCAGAGGTCAAACGGACGCAGATGCTCAGACAACAGAGCTCATCCTCGAATACCAGATACGCCCAGGAATAATTCACCCATCCCACAGTATCTCTGGAGCACCGGAGCCACCACATGCTTTGTGCTGAGTAAACAACAGCGGTTTTCCAGAGGCCACAGGAGCAAGACGATCCGCTCGGTGTTGGCCATTTTGTTTGTGCTCTGAGCTTGTACTATTGCCAGGGTGCAGAGTGGCAACCAGGCAAACAGCACAGTTCAGCAGTTCAGCTTCCACTGATAAATCAGGGATACGGGATTGAGAATTTCCCTGTTTGGCCCACCCGGATAAACACTCCCAACAAGTAGGGGGCAAGAGCCCCAGAGGCCTTCACAAAAGGGTTTCCTCATCTTACAACAATCCTTGTTAACGTTTTTAGCTCGTAGTTTTGAATTATCCTTTAGATAATTTGTGCCTTGTCATCCCCCAAGCCCCGTCCCTGTAAACAAACATTTGATTGTTGTTAGCTGCAGGGGTAAGCTTACAGCATCCCATATTCTGCCCAGTTGTTGTGTTTACATGGGAAGGGGAATTGTGTCTCTCCACTGTGTACTTAAGGGAACGCCACAAAAACCCAACCAAATGTTGATATCCCTGGTCACAAAAGGAGAACGTAAATACACAGAGAGAAATCTGTTCGGAGTGATGGAGTCAAGATAACAAGGAAGGAGTAGAAAAACATCATTGGGCTGACTGCCGCACTCGTAAACAGTTTGATAATGATTCAAATGGTTTGTTTAATACAGGCAGACGTAAGTGTTGTAAGAGTAAAAAGCAGAAGGAAATGTTAGTAACAGACGAAATGGTCCTTGACAGCCACTGAACCAGCTGCTGGAGCTGCAGAGTCAGATGCTTCTGGGCACACGTGTTGGGAACGCTGCTCTGTGTCGTAGCACTTTCTCTCAGCCTCCATGTCACACTCTTTTCAAGTCATGTCTTGGTCCATTTTACTAACAGTTTTTCTCATTCCAACATTCTTTTTATACCTTTAATTGAATGTGTTTTTGCATATACAATATATCCTGCCCTTACATTCCTCTGAATGCTACCATTGCCTTGACAGTAAAAGGGTTTTCCCAGATCCTTTTTATCCCACCTATACTTTTTTGGTTTGTTCACTTCTCACCTTTTCTTTTATCATACAAATTGAATGAGTTCAGAATCAAGAGGTTATATTTATCCAATAGAAAATCAACTTTTCGAACTGGATTCAATCAGAACACAGTAGTGGTGGGCCGTCAGGGCCAGCAAAGCCTTCTCTGCTGGCCTAAACAGAATCACAAAATTATAGCTATTTTATAATTTAATAATTTTTCACAAATACACTACATGTATTCTAATTATTTTTCCCATGAGCTTATTTTCTGATTGCACAGCTACTGTCTTCCTCTGTTGCTCTGCTTCCAGCCTGCAGCGCTGCTTCCAGTGCTTTATCTTTAGTTTGAGATGTTGGGAGTATTCGTTGACATGTCAGAGCTGTCTAGGTGGCCTACAAGTACGTCATCATTAACGTGCAGCTCAGCATTAACGTGCGCTGTGAATGGTCAGTGGGCTAGCGTCACTGTTGTCAAACTGAAGCTAGCTAGAAGAACTTAGTAGTAGTTGTAAGAGTTCAAGTTGAAAGATATGTAAGAAGTTATGACATTGACAGGACATTTTTTGCGTTTTGCTTGGTGTACATTCTTTTTTTTTTTACCTAGCTTTGTTTTTTTAACACTTAATGGCTGAAGGAGGAGAAACGGATTTCTCAAGACGGACATTTCCAGAAAAACTGGACATCGTAAGAAAGGGTCGGCCAACCCCACAACTAGCAGCCCTGACCCAGCCAGGAAAATAATTTGTACAAACGGTATTCCTGGCTGACAGCGTCTGAGAAGCGTTGCACATTTTATGGTTAAGAATGAACTGAGCATCTTGGTGTTTGGAGCTACACTACGCTAACCTGAGTTGGCTAACCAAGGCAGCAACACGACACCATAGCACGGTAGGACACTTACAAGCTACGATGCTTTCGTAAACTTTTGCTGAGACCCGAGTGGATCTACAACTCAACGAACACGTTCACAGGAGGACTCTAGCTGGAACTGAACCGCACCGATGTACTGTACAACCGCGGTATTAAACTCTTTGTAATCAAAGAAAGGAGGATGGACTTTGTCTTTAAGTTAACCTCTTTAACTCCTCGAGGACGTCCGCGTCCTCGATCCCCTCTCCTTCCGTTCTTACGCGTTGCTCACGAAAATTACGTCACAAAACATGGCCGTGTTTGGTATCCCAGCATGCACAAAATCCTCATCTTTGCAAAGAAAACATCGATTTTCTTTTATTCCTTATGGATTTTTCACAAAAGGAGCCCAAACACACACTGTCCAAAGTTGCCATGACCGCTGCAAGTCGGGTCTTGCAGCATTTCGACGGTCGAAAGATACAGTACAGACCCGATTTTACTAGTGAATGTGCTAGCGGATGCTACCATGGAGCTAGCGGCTGCAGAAAATGCTGGTACTTATAGAACAAACCGAATAGTTTTCTTTTATAAGCCGTCAACCAACGCGGTCATAATTTTCAGTTTTCATGATGCTTCATTATGGTGTGTCTGTCTAAAAATTACTTTGGCGATCATAATGATGCCGGTTTTCAACACTGCACTATGTTAGCATCTGGCTCAGCATTGTGTGTTCACTGACAGTAATGTATTGAAGCCAGGAGACAAAGCTATCTTTACCGTGCCCTGAAAACGTGGATTTGCTCCGTTTTTGTTTGACTGCATTTCATGAGTAACAGCAAGCGATACGTTTAGGCTTGTCAAGCCCTTCGTCTAGAGGAAACTTCAGGCTTTCTAACGATCTATTGCATGTGCAAATTGAGCTGTCCTGGGGGTGTAAACATTCAGTAACGGACCTACCCACATACTCGGTCGTGGCTATTAGGCACAGAAAGTCTGCTACTTACATGCCACATCTTCGACCTTAGTTTTTGCAATTTGCTATGGCTAAAAATAAAAGGGAAATCATATAATAGCAAAATGTAAAGGAAAAAACACCTTTAGTATGTCAGAATATCATTTGGTTATCATGTGTCCATTTGGATCTTCAAATATCCTTTAGAGATCCTTTTTTATTTTAGGCGGACAAAAATCTTCAATTTTTACTGACTTCAAAGGCCCACTGCTCTGTTTCTGTATGACCTACAGGTCTACAGACACTTTCACAAGGAACTTTAGGGCGTTTTCTTTCTGGGAAGACCTCATTGATGCATATAGTCAGAGTGGTTCAGAAGCTACAGCCACTTTAATTTGGGTATGTCATTTTAGGCGTTGTTGCTCCAAAATAGGGGGGGAGTGGAAGAGGTTTTAAGTGAACAGCAGTTTTGGTAAGTGAAGTGCTTTTGTTTTTTTACATCTGCAGTAGCGGTACTACTGTGTTAATGTGTCTATGGTGTCGTTTTTATGATATGGTTAATATTGTTCCCTCTGATGTGAATAATATTTGAATGGCTCGTGCTCTTCAGTGTGCGGTTGAATACGTGTTTTAGCGCTGCAGGTTTGCTGGATTGATTTGTCATGCTTTGTTGTCATATAAATATATGAGACTGGTTCTTGTGAGTTTGCTCTTGTCATTGTGTTAATTACGTTGATTTTGACTATATGCATTGTCCGTTAATGACGAAGCATCCCGTCATGTGCAGGGTTAGGGTCGAACATTTGTTTCTCTGCTTGGGGTTTTGTTTTGTTTTACAAAATTATGGTCTGGAGAAATGGGGATTGTGTGGTGATTGCTTTAGCTCTGTTTGAATCAGTAGGGAACAGCTAAACGCTCGGGGAGAGTGTAGTGTGTGTGCTGCTGTTTTTTTCCTGCTAAGCTAGTTTAGCATAGTGTGCCTCCCAGAACACACGCGCCTCACCAGAGTACAATGTTTTGTTTCCGGGGTGAGAGTGTCTCTTACGTGATCGGTTGCCATTTTGAGTGAAGTCCACCGAAAATATTATATTTCCCACAATTTAAGCTTCTGCATTTTCCAAATGCACGAGTATTATTCAAACGTATTGTTCGGTTCGTAAACCACGTACCGAACGGTTTAATACGAATATGTGTATTGTTACACCTCTAACAATTAATAACCCGTAACTGTGGCGTCATAATGAGGTTATTAGGAGGTGGTTCAACTATAGAAGGACAGCACTGAAGGCCCAGGATATAAAATGCACGGTCCACCACTGGAACACAGCTGTCATAAATGCACTCTCATTCAGTGGAATGTACTATTTCTGTGATATCTCCAATGTCAATCACAGATAAATGACTAGAAATATGACTAGAAATCATTCAACAATAAAAATCATCATGTCTAGACATTTATTTTAGTTTCACGAGTAACCCAATGATGCTCATTTTTACATCAATGGTTATATCGCAAACAGGAATGACTTTTAGCAAATACAGCATGAGGTTTTGTGCTGCAGAGTCGTCCAAATACACTACAATACACAGTGCTGAAGTGGAACCCAGGGCTAAGTGACTTTAACTGGGCATAGTTTAACTTCATCAACTAAAGCAAAAGGAACACACTAATGGCACAAGCTGAATATATACTGACAACGGAAAACCAAAAGATTAATGAAATACATTTAAAATGTAGCCATTTTGGTTTTAAACTGTCAATTCTGCTGTTAGAAACATGTGTGCAGGCAACATAAAAAAAACGTCAAATTGCATGGACTTGTCCTTTGATAAAAACTCTCCAAGGACCTGTTTAGTACCACATGCCAAATAAGTGCATTTCTGCCAGTGTGAAAATAATACAGGTCTATGGTATGCCTGGCTAAAATATGAAGTGGCTTGTAATAAAATGAGCAAAAAGTGAGCATAAACAATCTGCAAAATGACATAAATGAGAGTACACAACAGTTCTGTGTGCTGGAATATCCAATGATCAATGCTTTTCAAATATTAACACAATAATATTTGTATTTGCTTTTAAAAAAATGCTATGTTGGTTGATCAATTTCTCCATAACTGAAATGTCTTGACAATTACTGGATGGATTGTTGTGAAGTTTGGGACCCTTATCCATTGTGCCCAGAGGATGAATCCTGTAGATTTTGATAATCCCTTGCTTTCGTTGTTTTGCTATGCAGTAAAATATTTAAACATTTCCTGGATCACTTGGCACCACATTTTGTACAGGCATTCTTGGTTTCAAGATGGTGAATCCTGCTGACCCATGACTTATCCTGCTTTATTTAGCCAGGAGGTTCCCATTTAAATACAATATCTCCTCTTCCAGGGAGTCCTGGTCAATATGGCACATAAGCAGCTATATAAAGATTTGTGGTTCTTGGTGAAATGAAAGTTTGGCTTTTTTGCAATCAGGAGTGACACAAGAAGGTGGAGCTAAATAAAAACCAAAGCTGAACAATACATTTTAGACGACCAAAATGTTTCAATGAACTTTCATGAAGTGACGAAACACTGTGAAAGTTCTAACACCAGACAACTCTGTGGTAGCGACCATTCAATCACAAGGTAGCCCCACCCTAAAGCATACCCTGTTTTATGGTCTATTTTACTCTAAATGGACCTTCATTTACTAAATGAACATCATGCTGTATTGAAGACGAGTAGAGTAGAGTTATTTTCTCATAGACTTCTATACAACCAGAGGAGTCGCCTTCTGAAAGGAAGTTTAGGGCACTTCAACATTGGCTTCACTTTTCAGAACCTGAAGTTGCCACCACTATTGTTAGGTCAAAATTTCAATGTGTTTAATTCTGTGTTGAATAATCCCTCTGAAATTAATGGAATTCCCATAAAACTCAGCTGTACTGTGTGTTAAGTGCTAATTAGCTAATGTTAGCATGCTATCACACTTAAGTGTGATGGTTAACCCCTAATCCTGCTAAACATTATCATCGTTAGCATTATGATCTTGAGAATGTTATGCTGAAGTAAAGCCTCTCAGAGTCAGCTATAGACTCTTACTGTAACCCCCCCCCCCCTTCAGGCTTTGTCCTCTGCCATTTCTACTGACCTCCTGAACACAATGCCCGTACAGTTTGAGATACAGTATACGGAGCATCAAGCAGAATACTAATGTCCATTGATCTGCTGGAGACATTTCAATCACAGGGACAGCATCCTCCAGGCCTCCAAACTTATTACGATCAAGGTGCAATAACCATAAAAGCTATCGCGCTGAGGGTGGGGTGGGGGGGGTGGGGGGAATAACAATCATGTACATATAAATCAAAGGTTACCACTCAGTAATGCTATTCTTTCACATAGCCATCCAACTGCCTTCACTTGGCTCTGTTCAAACGTACTGCATTCATCAGAGGGAAACAAAGACAGAAAAACTTGTTCCTCATTACCTCGGAGAGGAGAGCAGGAGTTAATTAAAATGTGAGACACCTCGCTGAATATCTTTAGCACTGTTTCCAAGCAGGCTTTCCAACGCCCAGGAGTACAAAAGGGGATGGGGAAAGATTTTGAGTAGGTGAAACACGGAGAGAAATGAGTTGGAGGGCAGCAAACACAGCACTATTTCAGCACTCGGATCTGACTAGACGGGCTGAAGCTGCAAATTGCTTTTAGCAGTCAATTTCTCACCTTAATTAAATAGGGGGAGGAGGGGTTCCAGCTACAGGCTACATCACTTTCAGCATCTGCTCTCCATGATAAAATTGGGACAATGGTGGGATGCTTTTTTCTGCTTTATGCCTCCACACTCCTGTTGATAAACCATTGAGTGGCGTTGAGTCAGGTCAGACACTGATGCTTAACCTGTGGTGTGAAACCTCAGTGGGCTGGATGGCAATCAAATGTGCTTTTGCCAGCATGTCCTGTGAATGCCGCTGCCCCCCCCCACACCTCTCTTCTCTCTCTCTCTTTTGTTTTATCAAACCTGCATTCACATTATAGCTGCAGCAGCCACTGGTGGCCTTGTTAATTAAACCAACAATTCATCCATCTGGAGAGTACTTTTGTCCACATTGATCGCTACTGGAAAATGTTTTCAAATGATTGCTTACAATGAATACAACAGAAAGTATTTCCATTGGAGGTAACGTTTTAGCTTATTTTGCTCTACAATAATAGTTTAAATAAATATAACATGTCAGTTTACAGCTTTTATGTGTGTTGCTTTGTGTGTCGTTAAAGGCATCTGCATATTTCAGGCTGTTGGTGCCTTTGTGATTTGTTATCGTTAAACATACTGCAATGCCCCCGCAACAGAGGTACGACCAATCGGATGTTTGCTAAGAGAAAGACCATGTTCAGAGAGCACAACCTCATTGCTTTCAATGAGATATGGTGGGGTGCACGGTAGGGATGTGCAGAGAGCCCAATATTTGTATTTGTATTTGTTGAGGCAGCAATTTATTTGTATTCAATGGAAATAGGTTTAAGAATCCTGTTTTTGTGTTTATTACACTTCTTATTTTATGATATATAAGTGTTAAATGTTCTTCAATAAACTATTATAATAATTATGAACATTTTATGCCATATCGGTGATGTTGATTTATTTCTTATGTAGTTAGTCCCGGGACCCAGATTTGAGTGGGTCTCCAATAAAATGAGTGCCTTTTGACAAATTGTAGTGTTAACCTTGTGTTTAATGATGTATTAATTATTATGGTTAGAATTATTGTTATATTCCTATTCATTAAAAATGTATCTTAAAATCAAATAAATCAAATCCCAAATCTGGAAACTTTATTTACAAAACATTTTACAAATCAAATGTGATATAACAAGAACATTTTTCATTGAAAATGAATTACTGAAAAATGAGAAACTTCTATCACTAACGTTAAACTTGAACAAGACAGTCGTAAGCAGCTGACCGCTGAAAGCCTTGTGAAAAAAGGCCTAACCTATGTACCTTTGTGCATATTGGGTTTTAATAAGATTAACGACAGTTTAACCAGATTATCTGAAAGTGAAAGTGAGCATCGACAATCGATCATTGCACAGGAAAACTATGAGTGTACTCAACAACGGCATGTACAGGAAGTCCAAGTTGAACCAGGAAGTTGGGCTGTATAATGTGAGGGATGTTCACAGTTTGGACTGTAACTTTATAGTTCACCTTGCTTTTTCTCGGTCTAATAAATTTGACAGTCAGCTGTCTGATCAACTGACTTCAAGCAATGTGGCCATTCAATACAAAACAAGAGATGTACAGTCAACCATTTGCCTGTAACATCTGTTTAAGTTGACTCCAGTTTTATTTTGCATCAAATAAGTCCTGAAATCAAATTCCAATACTCTAACAGAACCTCAGCTCCGAGCTCCTAATGTAATGTTGAGATCACATTATTCATAGAATCATTACCACAATCTCATAATTCCCTGACGGATCAGGAGGTAATAGTGCTATGCCCATAATCAGCACTCTTGATCAAATCGAGCTGCTTTCTGACACTGCGCATGATGGGAGACGAGGCACGTTTCCTGTCTGCAGTTGAGAAATGACATGGATGAATGTCAAAGAAAAACATTCAATTATCTTAAGCAGGTTTACACAAGTGATTGCCCTGTTGATGGCAAGGGAGGGGGAGGTGGAGGGCGTACTGAGACGGGACACAGGGAGTTGGAAATGGTCGGCTGGAGGTCGGTTTGATTTGATGGGATTCGTTTTGATGGGCCAAGTTGGCGTTTCCTCTTTGTGGTGACGGCTAAGGAGGGAGCAACAAATTACTCCTTGTTGGCTGAGGCCAGTGTAGAAATCTGATGAGGGAAAATTACACATCACATCTGCCCTCGTTTTGGGGCAAAACGTGCTTAAAACCCTAATTCTGTAGTTTAAAGGTTGCCTCAAGCTTTAGCACAGTCTGTGGGAGCTTACAGAGAAAAATGACTGTGCCGTTGTGAAGGAGTACTTATATTTGAGTACGTACTGTACAGTCTCCAGCCAGCTGTCACTCACTCGTCTCTGATCAGAAGAGGCACATTTCATAGCCCCGCTGGAGTATGGGAAGAGAGGGAACATTCCACTCATGCTCGAAGCTAATCAGGCTGTTTGTTCTTGCCCCATGTTCAGAGTCCAAGTTAATTGGATGATTAAACTCTTTAAACCCTGACCGTGGGCTAATTATTTGTGGGTGGGGGGAAGAGGTGAGTTTCGAGTTCATGGCCGGACTGACAGGCTGACATGCGTCACGCCGACATGAAGTTGGACTTGAAGGTTGCAGTTTAGCAGCTGGAGGACAAAGAGAAGGTTGGAGGTGCGGTGGAGCTTTTGGGAGCTGGCTTGGCAGCAAGTCTACTGACGTTCCAGTTTTGTAGTCAGGTCTCTGTCTCCAGGCTCATTCTCGACCAAGAAAAAACACATGCTGTACACACACTCAGCCATGCCCCTAAAGATATGAAACTTGATTTAGTTCTACCTCTGGAAACGTGAAACACTAATGTATTTTTTTGACAAACACACACACACAAACACACACACACCTACAAACACGCTCTACAGCACTGGGTGAAGAGTCACTGACCTTCAGCTCCATTACCATTTGAAAGGGAGGTTACAAGGATGTTTGGCACCCGTTGAAATGCATCACACAGGCAAACATCTTGTCTTTGACCTCCTGGAGCCGACTCCATTTTGATATATGGCTCCATATCAAAATTGCACATCCATATGGAAACAGGTTCCCATGTCAACACTGCATTAATTTGATGTGCTTTAGTCAGTCAAAAACATCATAGAAACCATACAACAATATAAAGCATAAACATTAGACTCAAAACAGCCAGGGTGTCCTGGTGGCCCAGTGGTTAAGGTACCAGCCATGAACCATAATGTCACACATTTGCTGCCGGATGGAGACCTTTGTTGCATGACTTTTCCTCTCTCACTCTCTCTCTCTTTCTCTCTCCTAATTTCCTGTCATCTCTTTGCAGTTGGTAATTCAAAAAAGAAACAGAACTGCCCCTGCATATCGTCGCTGTAGGGCGGAAATCTAGTTGTCCAAAACTGTTACTTTTAAGAAAAAAACGTGTTTTTTAAATTATCGAACGTCGTCAAAGTTGATGCTGTGTCTTTAAAAAATGGTCAGATACTTGCATGTGTCTTTATATTAGTATCATTTTAAAGAAATCAAGCTCAAGTGGAGCTTCATATGTCGTACGCCATGGATTAAAACAGATGCTGAGACTACATATTTTCACTCCCAGTCAACGAAACCACTGAGAAAGATTTAGAAAAAGAGCCCGGTTGACTGACTAACGACTCACATGTAACAAATGAGGTTCGGGCGAGGGGTGCTTTAAAGCTCACAGTGGGAGCTGTGTGCCACCATCATCCCACACCTTTCCATGCCGACCTCGAGTCAGTGGTCACGCTGTCTCATAGAGGAAATGTGACCGATGAGGACTAGCCAGCACCAGGGAGAGGTCCCTAAAGATCCTCCCAGATCGAGCAGCTGGCCCTGACCCGCCGAGTTCAATCCCCCGGGCAGACTGCTGTTGAGAAGTGTTAACATGCATTGTGAAACTTGGAGACACTGTTCAATCGAGTAAGGAGATTTAATCAAAAGCTTTAATTATTAATTTTCACTAGTTAAATATTTGTAAAAGTAGAGGGTGACCAATAGCTTTTGATTTATGAAAGAAATGAAGGAAGACAAAATATGGAGATACTAGGTTACTGACCAAGTCCAGTCTAGTTAAAAGAGCTTGATGTATAATGGCGTATCATATAAAATGGCCGACATTTGTCGGCAACACTGTTCCATCACACCTCAAACTTTTCAGAACTTTTAATCACAAAGGTCTTTCGATTGTGCTGACCAAATTTTAACATGTTTCCCGAAAAGGAGTTTGTTAATGTACTGGGCCCGAAAATGGCCAAAAATACGTGAGAAATTCACACAAAATTCGTAATGGCCGACTTCTGGTTGGGTTTAGAGCATGGTCCAAAGAGACTTTTTCCATGTGATGCATAATTTCATTCATCTAGGTGACACAAAGTGCAAAGGCTGCTTTGTCAAAATATTGTAGGGGGCGATATCAAGCGCCCTAATCAATCCCAAGTACAACCTAATCAATCCCAAGTACAATAAAACACTGTTTCGAGCATCTTTAGCCCCTCAAAAACACTGTTGTTTTTCATGGAGAAGAATGCATCGCTACGGCAAGGCGTTCCACGAAAAGTCAAAACCTTTGCAGCCTGGCATTGTGAACATTTTTTGAGGATTTTAATTGGATTTTAGGTGGCTGTTAACCTACAAAGAGAAATAAGTGAAGTTTAGCGACTGTAACATCCTGTTGCCAGTAGGTGGCACTATGACTGATTCAAAATACTTGAAACTGGAGGCCATAATATATTCTACCTTCAATTTTACATTATCTGGGAGTATGTTTGTGTTTCAATATTGAGCAACACTGTATATTGTTTTCAGTAAAAATTGAAATGGGATTTGGCGAAAAATAATTCCAGAAGCAGCTGTGTCATATTTTTGTTTCTTTCCGACATAATGCAGACTAATGTAGGCTGCAGAAAGCCTTCATTAGAATTGGTAAAGCATTTTAAATCTTGTTAGACGCTTTAGGAAAATATGCTCCACGTGTTTTCTTCAATAGTTCTGTATATATTTGTTTGTCATTGTTTGTGGATTTACTGTGGCAGCTAAATTTGTAGAGGTTCCTCTATTCGTCTCCAACATGAAGAGAATTGTAAAGTTCATGGGCAGTTCGAACAGCAGCACTGTGCATGGAGGGAGTCACGTGGTTTGTTTCATTTACTGAGCTGAAGGGACAGGCTCTCTTAGGGCAATGATTTTCATACTGTACATTTAATAAAATATGGAATCAACATTAAATGAAAAAGAAATAGAAGAGCCCTACATATACTGGCAAAGTTGTAGTTCGGTTGGCTCTGCTTTAATTGCTTTATAGACTTGGTTTCTTCTTGACGACTCATTTATAGTCACTTTTTCGTCAGGTGTCCGGGAGAGACATCATCCTTATTCTATAGAATAGCAAAAACATAGAACCAGAGATAAAAAAACAGGCAAAGTCAGGACAAGTGAAGCACAAAAGAAGATAAAAACAGAAATGAGAGGAATTGGAACAGAATAGATAGATGACTGAATAGGTAGTGACATACGAAGCAGGAAGCAGGGCTAGAAAAAAAACAATGTTGTAGTGAAATTGGCAACATGGGAGAAAAAAAAAGGCAGATGGAAAGGCCAGACAGCCAGGGAAGGCACGGTACAGAATATGGATGATGAAAATGAATGGAGGTGAATAAATACTGAACGGGCAGTCCAAGAGATAGAATGTAGAAATAGACAAGGGCTGTCGGTCAATGGATAATAGAATACAGTTAAAAGAATGTGTCTGATGAAGAGATAGAAGCAATGGAATGAGAAAATAAGATCTATTGAAAAATGTTGATAATCTGCGATAATAATGCAAACAGTATATTAAGCCAGAGCAGAGAGTAAAAAAGCAATAGACTTTGAACAAACACAAAAAAGAGAGGGTCAAAGAAAGAGAGGAATACCAAGTAAAAGTATCAGCAGGTGGAATAAAGTCAGCAGAGGGGAATGTTAAAGGTAGAATAATGGCTCAGAGGTTTTCTCTTGACCTCAACCAGAAGCAATCTTCCATCGACCAACCCCAAACTCCAGTTCTGTGCAGCTGAGCTGGTTTTCAAAGAGCCTCATCACAATAGTCACAGCAGAGCAGAGTGGGAGGATGCTCCTGCACTTCACAGTGCTTCATGGTGCCGAGCCCAACCTGCTCTGTGTGGAAATAACTCAGCGAGGCACCCGACTTTATTATTTAAAAAGAGTTTGAAGATTGAAAATGCTGCTCGAGCGAGAAGTTACTTATCATTCCTAATTGATTCGTAACGGACAGGCGGCTCTGAACTGCCTCCTGTTAGATGGTTTATACAGTACTTATATCTTCTTTTCTGGATTTATTTTCTAATTCCCCCGTTTCCGCTCTTCTTTCTTTATTCTCTTCTCTTTAAGCGTCATATTCTCTGGTAACACCAACCACTGCCCTGTCGCTCTGTTTCTCTCTCATAGCAGCAGGTTTTGAGACCTGCTATGGGTCTGCTGTGGTCTGCTGGGAACTAATAGATTCTGCCAGCTCTCGAGCCAAAGGCCCTGCTATGGTCTTGTCACTCTGCCCAGCCTGCAGCAGGGCTGGAAGGGTTGGCCGGGCACACAGGGTCCTGGGGGAAGATGGCGGTCTGGCTGGAGGGCACAGAGCAAAAAAAAGGAAGGTGGAGGCGGGTGGGTGGAATTGAAACAAAATTGAAAATTCGGCCAGGGAGATGGACAGCAGCCAGACCAACAACCTGCATCAGAGGTGGCATCGCCTCCACCCATGGCCACCACTAGCCACAACCCTAAATCATCCACTGGAAGGACTGAAGTGATCCGGAGCATTCCAGTGTTCCTCATTCAGCTGGCATGGAAATGAATGGCATGCAGGCAGCCAAAATCCTATTTTGAGATTTATTTTCCATCACCAGTGGAATGGAATTTGGTGGAGCTGGTCAAAAGGAGATCTGGGCCTGTGTTCATAAAGCCGCTCAGAATTACTCCCACTGCCAGCTAACTTAGGACTAAAAACACATTTTTACGTCAGAGTAAAGCTCAAAAGCTTCCTACATTTTTCACCAAGGATAGCCTCAACTAAGAGTGATGAGTGTTTCCAACTTGACGTTTAGGATTTTTTGTTCTTGTTGTGTAATTGCCAAGCTAGCGGCTTAGCTACAATGATGTCAATGTTGCTCAGTCAGTCAGTAGGTCCACCACTTTGGTCCAGACTGAAATATCTGATTTCAATAACTGTTGGATGGATTGGTGATTTCCTGACTTCATCACCACCAGGAAGTTGACATTTATGACTTTGAGATAACTGTTGGATAGATTGTCATGTCATTTGGTACAGCCATTTATTTTTTGTTATCTGTTAATTTTTGTCTTTTAGCGGCAGCTATCATGAAGTCAAAATGTCATCATGTTCAATACTAACTCAACCATGCTATTTCTCTACAATTTAGGAAGTGTTTCTGATGCCTAAACCATTACTTCCTGTGAAGATGCAAGTTTATTTCCAAAGGACGGTATGGTGCCTCGGTATCAGACACAGGGGGACACTGACCACGCTTTTGTATTGGATGAGTTGATAGTGAGAACGAGATGGTCTCTACCATCTTATGGTGACCTCTACAGGTTAGATCACCCCAAGACCTAAACAGCAGAGGAGATAGTAGTCACTTCTTATTGTAGAATCAAGGTAAGCACAAAGATGTTTGTGCAGTGAGGACTGATATCCTACTTTAAAATGCATGATAAATACAGGCCTGTTTACCAAATTTGCTCAAGTTAAACAGAAATATGAAATAACAAAATGTTCAGTAAAAGCCATAACTCTGTCAAAGTTTCAAAAGTGTGGAAAAAGAAGATAAAAGAAACTTACATGTGACAACAGCATGCCAGCTGCTAATTCCTGCTTTGTTTTTCTGCCTGAGGGCCACTCACTCTCCTCTGTGTCCTTTAACCTCGACGGGAGGAAAGTTAGCATCTAGCTCGGCTACTGTCGTCACAACTCAGAGGACTACATCGCCCCAGGTTACCTTGGAGGCACGCAGCACTTAATGAAATAAAGACCATCTGCCTCTGAGTGCCTGTCACCTTTGACCTGTCGAATAACCAGGAGGACAGTGGTTTGTCAGATCTCTGTCCCGTCTCTGTGAACTTTCCATGCGAGCACACCTCCTCATAACAAACAATCTCAGCCTCACATTCTCGCTCAGCTGATAGGATCTCTGGGCTTTTATGTCAGTGGCATCTGTCTTTGTTCCTCTTGATACTGAGACATGCTGGAGATAACAGAGTGTTAGACAGCAAGTGTTTCCATCCTCTGTCAACAGGCCGTCATGAGCTGTGATTTACAGATATTACTGGTCTGGATCCATGTAGGAAACCACTCGTTAACTATCTGAAATAATACAACTATGAAGGGACATAAGAATGCCAGTATATCTCTATAAAACACACACAAAATACACACAATCCAAAAGTATGTGGACACCAGTATATCAATCTGGTAAATCTTTTTTCACTATAACACATTGAGCTGTTAATTAGTTGTTATTAATTAGCTGCTTTTATTCATTTATTAATGAAAAAAACAACTTAGTACTTCAGCAACATGCTTCAACATACTTAAAGATCCGAGATTGTGAGCATTTGAATTGCCTCTTAACAGCTCTCCACATAGCTTATAGCTAACGGTAACAGTGCAAACTACGGCGAGGGTGCTGACACAGCTAACAGTGTTTACTTATTAATGTTTAATACAGCTGCTTTTACCATTTCATAAAGTAACTGATACAATATGTGCAATGACAAATATCTTGGTGATTGCCAATGATCAATGCTAATCACACTTCAGAAATGGTGAGCAAATAGTCTTTTATTGCAGCCTATTTAGTTTGCATACTGCTTCATTTTGAGTGTAGTATACATCACATTCCCAGTGTGAACACACTACATGGAAATAGTGTATATGATCAATTTAGTGCCTGATACTGTGCGACATGTCTACATGATGTTGCGGTGGAAACAGATGAAATCCATCACTGAACTGTACATCAGCTTGCACAAGTGTAATTCCACATTCATTGAAGGTTGTGATGTATGGCTCACAGTCAGCTTTCCAGTGCAGGCCAGTCTAGCTCTTCCACACCAAACTGGAAAAACAACTTCTTTATGGACCTGGCTTTGTGCACATGGCATCACTGGCAAACAGAGAGGGGCCAAACACGCACTGTTGACTGAAAGGTGGAAGAACAGAATTGTCTGCTATGTCATTGTATGTTGCAGCAATAAAGTGGGAATGTTGAAGACTTTCATTTAAATAAATGTCTGTTAAGTTACTGTCTATTGCTGATGGAGGTAACACAATGATGTTTGAGCCTGTGGCCCACTGATGAAAGTTTTTTTTTGTCTGTGGCGACATTCCTGGAAAAAAATGCTGTATTACAGTTGTTCTCTATTTTAGACACACACAAATGGATGGAATTTCACAAGACCGGACTGCTCAACTCAAAGCACAACTCATTGTTTTTTACTCAAGTAGAAATTCTACATCAACCAGGACTGATATCTTTAAGATATGTTTATGATAGTGAGATATCTTAGAGTTAAAACTGATAGAGTGTTGATGATGATGATAATGGATATACCAGGACATGTGTGTCCACACCTGGTATATCACAGACTCTTTCTGTTTGCATTTGTCTGCAGTTTACTGATGCTAATGATAAAGTACTACTCACTTCATTTAAATCTGATCAGTGTTCATGATGCTCTTTATCTTCTATTGATGTCACCATAACAGCATCAGTGGGAGGGAGCAATCAGCTCTTATTGTCTACTTAATTAAGTTATATTTGATGGAGATGATGATTTGTAATCAGGACCTCAACCTGCAACAATGTGCCAAGTGAAAAGCTGCAGTTACAAACAGCATTTTAAATGCCGTGGTCGTCAGCCGCGGTCTGTTGATATGCAGACACCTTCACTTTCAATCAGGTGTTGATTAATGCAACAACAGGGTCAGGGCTGGAAGAACTGTTGAGAGCTCATTGTTTGACGTCTTTTCTTTTCCTCTCCCAGCTGTCGGCTGCTTTGTTCTGATGCAACAATGTCTGTGATGGTGCTGCAGGACGACCGTGCAGTCGCAGAGCACAAGTCATCTCAGGTATGTTAGAGGACTGGTTTGACAAAGCCTCCGTTGCTCGTCTTTACTTGGGAAAAATTACAGCGAAGCGGCACAACAAGACTGTGAGGAAGGCCCGTGGTCGCTTTGCATTTGCCCCTCCACAGAATGGCCTACTTGACTGTGCGTGGCGCCATATGGGAGCTTTGTTTGAAACTAGTAGCGCAAACCCACACAATTAATTCCGAATTACTCCAGACTGCAAGATGGTCCTAATGAAAGTGACGTGGATAGATTCTGGGCATGCACGCAAGAAGGCTGAGGCCTTTGGGCAGGGACATGCATAGTTATAGATCCAGACACACCAACACACAGACTCACACAGGCACGCACAGACAGACACGCTCGCATGCATGCACACAGCGCGGCAGTCACTCGGCCTGTGCGTTCAGGAAACGCCTGCATGACTGCCCTAAATTTGCCTGATGTGGGTCTGAAATTGAATCTAATGTAGCGCTCCCCGGAGACACTGAGCAGCACACCAGTAAATTATTTAAATAGAAGGAGCTCCGGACTGCATAATTCAACCCAAATAAATGAGGAATATGAGAAGAGAAAGGTAACCAAAGACAAGTGTCTGTTTACTTGAAGTGTAGCTCGTTTATCACGATCGCAGTATGAAGAGAGTGTGGTGGGAGTGTGCACGTGTGTGTGTGTGTGTGTGTGTTTGTGAATATTTAGCCGGGTACAGATGCAGCCGCTCCTTAGAGAACAGAGGAAGTATTGTGCTCATTATTATTTTTAAGCTTATTTTGCTGCTCTATAGAAACACTAATCACATTTATTGGTAGCTTTTACACTGTCTGCACATGTACATCAGTTTGCATGCATTCACTTCAAAACACTCCGCCACACACTGACTGTGCAACTGATAAGCTTTTACTTCCAATTTCCATTTTCCATGCCGGCCTTGTTGAAACAATTCAGTGTCAATGTGTGCGTGGTCTCCCTGCTACGGCACATGATTGTGCAGCAGCACTTTGCAGTTGGATAGATATGACAGGACTACGCAGCAGCAGCCATGTATGCGGTGGCAGCTAGTGTACCATGCTTTAATTCCCATCTCATCTCTCATGCACAAATCAGACGGGCTCCAGTGCCCTCGCAGCCTTTCTTCATCTGCCGCCTGCATCTTTGGTTATTTCAGCCTTCCTTCAGTACAGACCTTCAATTATTTATAACGTTTTTTTGGGGGGGGGGTGCACAAATGAAAAAGCTGAACATGGTGGCTAGGGAGGCAGAAGACGCTGTGATCTCTCTGCTCCTCCATGTACATTTCCTGGCCTAATAATGGAGTTATGCTGAACCAACGGCAGTGACATTGAGAAGAAATAACTTCACAGCATTAAAGGAGATATGTTTCCATTTTAAAGGAATATTTAATGAATCTACTGCTGTTGAGCACCTTAATAGATTTAGCCAACAAAGTCCCACAATGCCACATAATGATATCAATTGGAGGAAGAGGGGGATAAAGATGAATGGTAATTGCACAAACTTTGGTTTCGATGTGCTCTGATTTTATCTCATCAGGATGCGATGAGGTTGCTCGATAACAAAAGGTCACAGCGGTGTGTTATCTTTATTAAAAGTTGGTTCAAAGGACGGTTGTAATGATGATCCACTCAATTTGGTGGATTAAAATCTCTTTGATGGGTTAAATACCTAACATGTGTGCAGGCCCCTTACATGTGTTCCCACCAGCTGTGCTGCTATCACATGCCTTGGTAATTCACTGCCGTGACCCTCTCTCTGTTTGCCTGTGGGGCACACTGAGCAGAGCTTCCTCTGACACCGACACTAAACCCCTTCAGAAAGTTCCACGAGGTGACAAACATCTGTAAAGGGACATGAGGAATGGCTGCTACCGACTTGCTGCAGTCAAACTGAATGATATCTCTGTTTTCGGGGTTTAGTGCGGACATCTGGTAGACACCATGAAATTACATCTCTCAGAACCCACCGGGGTTGAGTTATGTCAGCCAGCTAGCAGCAGGGTCAGAGTTGAGGCCCGGTAACAGCTGGCTGCAGCAAAAAGGTTTGAGGATGAATCAAGGTTAAGAGTGGAAGTCATACAGATACAGTTAATATGGCGCTTCCATTTAGTTTTTAATGTAGTTTAATTGATAATCATATAACAAGAGGACAATCCTTAAGTATCTGTGTTTTGAAATGATGAAATAAATGAGAATGTCCATCTGTGTGGTGAGGGATCATAAATAATACAAGCTGGCACATTCAGTGTAGGTGGAGGCGCTTTCTGTCTAGAAATGTGTATCAGCGTGTCACAGCTTGTCAGCTGACATCTGTGGTGGTTGACTTTGCCAATAAGAGTCACGATACTGGAAGCAATGAATTTCACACTCTGTTTATATTTGCATGCTTACATTGTCTTTCCATGACCTCTGCAACAACAAAGGATAATTTGGGTAAATCAAAAATTGTGTATTATTTTCAAAGTGGTGGCTAAGACTTCAAAGTAATGGTTGAATTCTGGGAAGATTACATCACTAAATTAACGTAATAGCAATTGCAGGAAACTCAGTCAGGTTTCGCCAGAGTACATTTAAGTGTGGAGGTAAAGTTAGCACATCCACAGTGCTGCAAGTAATCCTTCATTGTATGGTACAGTAGTAATGGATGTCAGCAGTGCTACAGTTTTCCTTTGTTTCCTCTCCTGAATAGTTTGGTACAAACATTGGCAAAAGCAAACCGTGGATGCAGCAGTTAGAGGACAGAAGCAAGCTGTCTGTGATAGGTACCGCTGCAGGACAGTAGTTTTCGGTTTCCCAAATGACTTTTGAAAAATACCCGGTGGAAAGAAACGCTAAATAGAACTATCGGGGGGCAGAAAATAGTTAGAATTTGATGTCACCCCTGTGCCACTGCGTTTACCCTACACAATTAAGAACTCTTCCCGTCAGTGTTGCACTCTCTAACTTAATCCATCTGTGTCACTATCCAGGTCCCCATGCAGGACCTAATCCAGGCTAAATGCAACTATAATCCAATTAATCTGTCATAGCACAGGCCCGCTGATGATATTTTTACTTTCTGCTGACACGTCCTATTTCCCTCTTGGCAAAATAATGAGGAAGGATAACTTAATTTGGATAACGGAAAGCAATAATAGAAGACAGTTAACACAGCAAAGACATGGATGGGAACGGGGAATGGAAAGAGCAAAGAGTGTAAGTCTATGTCTTTATAATGAGTCACATTCGCTGGCTCCAAACTTCTGTTTACTTACTGTACTCTTATGATGAGCAAGCATTGCTCACATGTCAAAGACGGTCACACAACATTGTACAGATGTGGCCTGATGCTGGTAATTTCATCTACATCTCGGTCGCCGTAAGGAAAGGTCATTTGGAAATGTTTTAACTCCTGACAGTGTACAGTGTGGCTGATAATGGCAAAGTGCTGACAAACTGCTGATGAACACTGCTGATTACCATTCAGCAGTTCATTCCACGATCCATTATTAGCCCAGATGAAGGGCCTCATAACTACTGAGCCAAAGGCGCATCATGTGGTTTCATCGGAGAGCTCCTCTGCACTTCTTTATTGATTTATTCATCAATATTATAATATAGTAGGATAAAGTGTCGTTGTTCAGTTGATCATTTGAAGACGTTACCTTGTACCTGCTGACAGCAGGAAAGAGAGTCATAATCATCTGATCACATTTGAAAGGTGTTTCACATCCACTTTGCTTCTTTTAGGGGCTTTTACTGTCTGACATTTCTATCTTGGCAGGAGCTGTTGAATAAAATGCTCTAGTCTCCTGAAGAATAATGTCACATACTCCTGATGTACTCACCACCTTTCACACAACCTACACTTTAGGCATCAATAATCTTTGGTCTATGTTTAACATAGCATAGCTAATGAATCAACACGATCGAAAAGGACGTCCATATTGGACAATTCTGCAAAACCCTGCATTACATGATGAGAACTTTGCAGCCAAAGGCTGTCTAGAAAAGAAGCTAAACCTAAAGTTATATCTGGCAAAATGATGTGAAGGCCAATCAAATCCATGTAAGGGCATATTCCATGTAGAATATTGCGATCATTACAATTAGCTTATCTTGTACTTCAGAATAGCTAATGAAGCAACTTAATCACCAGACAACAAAGTCTTTATTGGATTCTGCAAAGCCCTGCACTTCATTCAGTGAAGTCTTACTTTCCCTTTGCACATGGTCACTATGATGTGGTAAAAGTTAGGGAAGGATTACGATAAGAGTTAATATGAAGGCAAACTTTAAATGCACTTGGTATGTCTGTCCACCACTCCGACCTCCACACTCGTCTTAACACACTCCCACCTTGTGTCTGTGTGTCCGCTCGTCCATCTGTTTAGACACAAATGGCTTATATGTCGACTAATAATGTAATTTAAAAACCACAATCACAAACAGCAGTGACAGGCTGTTTGTAATAAATATAGTGGATGTGTTTTGAAAATTGGATCTTGTGGGAGAGGCATCGGGGGAATTGTAACTCCACGACAACAGCAGGGAGAGAGGGGAAGATAGTCAAAAGCATGGGATGCATATTTCATCATTTACAAAAGTCTTGTTTTTTACATCATACATAGTATCATTTATATCCTTTGCAGCAGATTATCAGTGTGTTTTCTTGCCAGATTTATTAGCAGCACATGAAGAAAAACGACCAGACGCTGAAACAATTGCTGAAGAACGCGAGCCCACTGCGGAGCTCTGAGCCACGTCACATTGGTGCTGAAAAGATAGACGGTAAATGGTAAATAGACTTGTACCTGTATAGCGCCTTTCTGGTTTTCCGATCACTTAAAACAATTTTACACTTCACAAAACTCTAGCGTTCAGTCAGGAAGACTACAGTTCAGTTCATTTTGCTCCCCGTACTGTCAGGCTGTCTCGTTTCTATTGGTCTGTGTTTTAACACAGCGCTTTTCTTTCAGTTCGAACGCTCCCTTACTTTCCACTCTTCATAAAGGGCACACCACTTCCTGCATTGCCACTGGGTGTTGGCACTGGATATAAATACGCAAATTCGTCCAAAATGCACGTTGTGGCTGTCAAGAGTTCGTTCATCAATGCAAGAATAATGTGATCTAGTGTGATCTTCAGCCATTAGCCTTTCAAATGCTGCACTTTTTAAAGTTGTCATTTCAAGAAATTGGTCCACAGTGTAACATCAAGGTGAGCGTGAATGTGATAAAGATGTGGGAACGAGTTGCTCAAATACTTGAGAGGAATGGCTCATTATCACACCTGCCTATCCACAGTTGTAGCAAACACACTTTGCAAGAACACTGGAATTGAACTTTACCAACGCACCCTCCCTTCACATCTTCTTCCTATTTCCACAGAAATGTCAGTGCTTCTGATGATCAGGTGCTGCGCTTTAAAAGTCAAATGCCAGAGTTGAGCCTCTGTTGAACCTTCGGAGGTGGGTTTAATCTACCTACATGAGCATGTTTCAGAGAAATTCACAGAGAAGTCAAGGCTGTTATCGAACAGTTGGTGAGTTCTTATCATGTCATGAAGCAATGACAAACAATAATGAGGATGGTATACTCTGATGGTATGGAATACACTGGTACGAAGCAGCCACAGTATGCTTTCCATTGCAGTTACTATGTCCACAAAGTAAAGCAGAAATTGTAGCTGTAATGATACAGATGGACACACATTAATGTAATTAATACTCAAAGGAGAGCTCTTGTTGCCAATGCCGTCTTTTGTATGTCATGCTAAAGCTAAGCAAAGACCAGCAGGCATGTTGTAACCCATTGCAGCAGGCTGTATCTCCAGTGTGAACACAACCAGTCCTTGGAGTCACATCATGTTGTGCTACAGTGCAGACAAGCAATTAATAAAACATGCTGTTTTCTGTATGTGCATTCATAAAATACAAAATAAAGAGTATCAGAATGCCGTCAGTAACATGCAGTTTGACATTATCATACCGAGGTCTACTTTTTGCAACATATGAGACCAATCAGCCAATTTCAAAATATGCAATCCCTCATCCTATTCCTTCTTATTATAAGCATCTTGCTTCATCACCAGTTGCCTTTCGAGCCTCCACCTCGAGAAAACTAACATACAGAAGTGGGCTAAAATTTTGCAAACATTTGCTCTCTGGGGCTCATGATAATTGCTTTTAATTGTGTACAATCTTAATCAGCTATTTCATCTCTGATCGATGGTAGCTTGTTCAGAGCGGCTTTATAAGTGTGGTTTCTAGCCACCTGCTCTAAAGAAATAGGGGGCAGCATTACACCTCTACTACAGGGTCCATTCAGTCTAAATTTACAGTCATCATTTATTTTAAAAAGCCTACTGACTAATACGCAAAGTCCAACCAAACCCGCTACTTCGCTGGGCGGAGCGCATCCAGTAGCTCCAGGAGATGGACCTTCAGTTAGCGGCTGTGTTGTAACTCAGAGTCACAGTGGGCTGTGGACCGAGAGCAGGCTGGAGGCTACAGTGACTCACTATGGCCTCTTAAGGTACAAGTAGCATTACAAGACAGGGCGGGACGGAGCCCCCCCTCCAAAAACAAATAGTTCCCAGAAAATTGTTGTAACGTGACTCTTTAAACACAATTTCATTTTGCACTGTTGAGTTAAACATTACAATATCAATTTCAGCTGACTGGGAGAGAGTTACTGTTAGCTGAAACCACTTTATATTTATTTTCGATGCCTACCAAAAAAAAGTGCTAATGATTTTCAGACCTTTCCTCTTTATTTACCCAACAGCTGTATTCACAGCTGGATGCCCACAGAGACAGCCAATCAGGATCTGTCACTTTCTCCTCTCTATGTGCTTATGTTTCTCGTCCTTCCCTCCATTGTTCTTCTTCTATGTGTACAGGTTCAAGGTGACATTCTTTACTGTCACTCTCTACGGTCCTATTCTGAATCATCGCCATCTTCCTTTTTTTCTCAAAGAAACTCTGAACAGAAATGAATTTGGTGTGTACCATTTTAATCCTTTTGGAATTGCCCAAGTCCCATGGATAAGCTAACTTATAAGTGTCATATTTAATTTAGATGCTCAGAAGGCTCTCTCACAGAGATTTTGAGCTCTTTATGCACAATTTCTGTAAGTCCGCAATCCCTGGAAACGTCGCCTGAGTAAATTACCCACAATGCTTAGCACAGAGTTGTGACGTTAAACACAGGTTTAAGCCCAGAGCCATCAAAAATACAAAGGACGGCACATGGGTGTTCAGCCTGGCATATTGAATTTATATCAGAGAAGATTTAAGTCGGAACATAGAAAAACAGGTAAACCAACTTGAAATCAGAGGAATGCAAGCACAGGCTTTATTACACACCTGGTACATTCAACCGTTTCTTTTGACAAAAACAAGTAAATACATTATTTTACAATTACTTTTCATCTGGTAAGGCATGAACCTGGAAGACGTTCAAATCAGGGAGTAAAATGTATAAAATATATATACCCACAATTGTACAGAACATGCTATGACGTTGTCATGGTAACCTGATATGCCGTATCCTTGCAACAAAGTCATGTACCATTCGTATCAGGCCCTTGCAGTCTCTCACACTCAACCATTTACCAGGTGACACCAGTTGGGTCCTTGAGGGTTCAGGGCTTAGAGGGGACATTGGTGGATTCTTGTGATGACACAAGAACACGTGAGAATCGCAGGTTTCCATATCACAATCTTGTCCATCTTGTCAGGCTTCAAGGAATGCGTTTGTTTTCCGTAAACCGGATTCTGCTGTGAGCCAGTGTTGATTTTGGCAGCTATTTCAGATTTAGTCTTTAATCTCTTACTCTTGATCACACAGGCAGTGTGGCCCGACCGTGGGCAGCGAGGCTCCCAGTGTGTGTGTGTTGGTGTGTGTGTGTGTGTGTGTGTTTGCTTCAGAGAAAGAGAGAGGGGAAGAGAAGATAGAGAGTGATGAAAATCTTTGGTTTGGTTAAGATTTTGTTTCTAAACTACATTTTAGTCTCTTCTTTTGTCTTCAACAATATTGCATGTTTTACATGGTTACAGTGTTTCATGATGTCTGTGCCATATCAGTGTGTCAGTGTTAAACTACTATCCAAATAACTTGTCATGACTTAATTCAGCCTTTAAACCATTTTCATTTTTTTATATTCAAACCCATAAAAGGATATGCTAAAAAAAAATACATATATACATATATATGTATATATATATATATATATATTAGGGCTGTGAAATGATTACAAATTTTAATCAAATTAATCACAGGTTTCTGTGGATTAATCATGATTAATCACATATTACCGATTTTTGTCATTATTGTACGTCTTTGCGGTGCTTTGATGCTCGAGTCCCCCGTTGCCACTTGCAAAACTTCCCCTCGTCCTCAACAATATTAATCGGTCTACAGCTTTTTGCAATCCATTTGGCAACTGTGCTAGTCAACTTGTCACAGGCAGACTTAGTGAGGGAACTACGTTGTTCAGTGAGGGTGGTTTGGCGCATTCCACTTAAACTCCCCTCACCGACCAACGCATGCGTCGCGTTGAGATGGTACTTTAGGCTGGTAGTGCTACGGTGAAACGATAACGTCTTCCCGTTTACGTTTACGCCCCTTTTCCTAGAGGCGGGAATCGCCCCCTCTCTACGGCAACGCTGATGGGACATATCTTCAACACCAGAAAGGACAAACATGAGACAGTCTGTTACATGTGTTTGTTTGGATAGCAGCTAACGTCTGACTGCATTAGAGATGTTTTGATTGAGACCTGTATGCTTTTGCTTCGATTATTGTTGTGTCACCTTCGTGATCTTAATGTTTTGGATATATCCTTCCACTGCATATTGCAGTCCCTTTTGCCTTGATCCGGAGAATATCGCGGAGATATTACTCCAAAAAGTATCACTGACACTGACAGATATAGCGCTGGTCCCCGTCCTCGCCATGCTTTTGGGTTCACAGTCCTTGGAGTTTTGTCGACGTAGCAACAGTAACTAAGGGGGCGAACGGTCAATTGTGGGTATATTGGAAGCTCATTCTGCGCATGCGTTAAATGTGTTAAAAAAAAATAACGAATTAATCCTGTAATTTAATCATAACATGTTAACGCGTTATTTTTCACAGCTCTAATATATATATATATATATATATATATCATGTTTTTTTGGTACTTTTGCTGTCAAGGGGATTGTTCTATTAAAACTATCAAAAAAAAAGAATCAAACCTCGTACACGTGAGCAATCCTGATTTTCCTGAAAAAATAGCCATTCCATAACCAAGGGGAAAACCGTCAACCCCTGTGCACACGTGTGAGTGGCCACAGAGAGTGTTCACATCGTTTGGACGCGGTCTCAAGTGGACGTCTGGAATGTAAATCTCTGTCTGTCTGATTTTGGGGAGACGTGTGTCTGAAGGCCCAGCTGAGGGCAATTTCCTCACAATCGCTCCGAGCGGTTTTCTTGCCCACTAATTAATCCTAACTGTGAGAAGATATGCACGCAGGTGGACACACACAAATATAGACGCACGTGTGTCTACACACACAGACCTACAGTACATAGACTTAAAACACATGCAATCAGTCAGTCCACCCAAAACCGCTGCTGTTCCTCAAGCTTGCTCTCCGGGGGGAAATTATTTGGCCCATCCCTCTGGCCCAAGAATCTCATAAGTAGTGGTGGGCAGCATGATTCTCAGAGGGAGGTACAGCTTTTGGGTGGAGGAAGTGCAATTACTCCACAGGGAGCTCTGGAAGCAATTATTCCACCATCCAAACGCCCCTGAAACAACTCACCAACCGCTATCAAACACACACAAATGGTTCTGCCAACCCATTGTATCCAGTCACCACATCATTGCTTGGAGCATTAACCTTATTTGCCGTGCATACGCCCACAAAGCAATTGAGCTAGAAAATAAACAGTTCAGATAATAACCGACAAGACAGTATGTAGGAAAGGTGGTGTATGAAAATACCTTCAGAGTGAGCAGCGGGATGATAGCAGAGCTCAGCCTCCCCTCTACCTCTCATTCACAACCAGAAACCTCGTATGTCCAAAACAGTTACTTTTCAGGAAGGAAAATAACAACATTTCTTTTTAAAATAAGTTGAGACTGTGTTGTCAAAGTTGTGTCTTTATGGTCAGATACCATAAATATGTCAGTAAATTATTGATATTTTACCAAAGCCAAGCTCAGAGGTTATAAGGTTTTAAGGTTTTGTCCGTCATTGATTAGAGCGGACGCTCGGCCGCTGAGGTCACATGGCTAGCTAGCCACGCTGGTGTCTTCACCAAACACTTTCATCTATAATCACAATGTTAGCATCAGTCCGAGCCGCAAGCCACCTTCACCTGTGAGTTGAACCCCCGGGGGAACTGCAGTTGGAAACACATTTTGGGTTTATTTTGAAACTGGAGAACTCTTTGGCAGAAGAAATCGCCTCGTCACTGTTTACCTTCAGCTCTGCTGTGAGAGACACTTCACTCAAAAGGAGGCAATGTGGAGATATGAGGTTTTGCTGATAGTTTGAGGACCTAATGGAGTTAAGATTTAGTCTCAAGCTCTTTTTGATACTTTTCATTGGTTAAATATTTTAAAAATCCACGGACACAAGTAAAGAGTGACCAATAGCATTGAATTATGAATGAAAATAGATACAAGTTTTCCATCTGACAGTGCCGATTTATTTACACCTTGTAACACACACTCATTTCTCCTCCCTCTCTTTCTCCCCCTTTCATGCTTCCTTGCTTCTATATTTTTGCTCTCTGCTCTGCTTTGCTCTGTAATCATCTATTCCTGTCTTTCTTTTATAAAAGTGACATTTAGTCAGCACTCAAATACTGTATAAAACGTTAAACTAACAAGTTACATGGCTTTTCTGGCTCTTATAAAATATTTGAGTTGAATTGAATTATTTATTGTACTTCCACATGAGGCCAACCAACAGATTTTTGTGTCCAACGTTGCAGGTGTGAAGATTACATGCATGAGAAGGTATGTGGGACCTCAAAAGTACGTTTTCTAAGAACTACACCCTGTTTCAAAAAAGTAGATTTGAGTGGAATACAACTTGGAACTTCCATACATCACATTGTAGCCATCAAGTTATTCGCTGAGTGGTGACAACTAAAAAGAGGTCAAACAGAGCAAGAAGCATAATCAGTCAGACAAAGAGACCGGGTTAAACACATAAGGCTTATGTTATTCCATATTGTTTTAACTGCCAACGAATCCCATGAAAACCCAAAACAATCAATGAATGTATCTACTAATAAGAAGTGTGTTTGTATCAAAGCCTGATATGTCTTCTTCCTCTGTGCCATAGAGCTCCAATGTTGTTCAAAGACATTAGTGAGACACTGTTTTGACACTATCCCATACACACCACCAAAGTGGATTAATCCGCTTCTGAAAATAGTCCTCAAGAAATCAGAATCAGGATCAGCTTTATTGTCCACGTACGCGTGCACACACAAGGGATTTGACTACGTTTTCTCCTGTTTTACTAACATTTGCTAAAAACGACAGTGCCCAGCTGTTCTAGGAAGTCTCTGAGACTTAAAAAAAACAGTTGTTAGATGTTTTTAAAGATGTATGTTCTCAGAAGGGAACCGATGGGCTTGGGGCTCAGAGCTACAGATAGAGTAGGGAACTCATAAAGTATTGAGAGACAGATGAGCACAATGCCTCTGGAATCCTTTCTGTCTGTGTCTCTCTTTTGTAAAAGCGACATTGAGTCAGAGCTCCAGCTTGTGAAGAGCCAGTGGCCAAATGTATGGAAACAAGACTCGTGCAATAAACCAGAATTATCTTTCAAGTTAGGAGTGCTCACCCAAAATTCTGAGGATCATCTTCCCAAATCAAAAGAGGAGAGTAAGTAAACTGAGCTGTAAATATGTGTTATACCTCAGTCAGCTGTAAAGACCAAAACAAATGTTCTTATTCTTAGTCATTATGAATCTGAATTGAATGTCATCGGGGCAAGGGGCAACCTACTGGTCTGAAAAATGAAGCCAATGCAGAAGTACCTAAAGCTGCAGTTCCTTGAGGCTGGCTCCAAGAGGAAGTCAATCCCCACAGAACCCATATAAAAAATGCCCAACTTTACAGCAGTAATACCATGTTTACAGCCTGGTACAAAAAAAACATTTTTACTCTCTATAACTAATATCCATGTTCATGACAACTGTACAAGGTGTGATTTTTTTTATGCAACTCACCCGCTTACATCATATTAAAGCTTAGCGTTAAGCATTATTGAGGTGGTGGCTGCTTTGAGTGACAGGTGTGTGCTGGTTCAAGTCTCTCTCCGCTGCGTCACCCACCGATGATCCTCCTCTTTGGATAAGCCTGGAGTCACAGTGCGCCAGTAGCGCAGAGATCGAAAAGTGGCCGATGGTATGCCGCTGTGATTCAGCAGCATATACTGAGTGGCATGCCACTACTTTTCCAACGGCATATACCGTTTCCTGAAGGCATGTGCTGCTTGGGAGTGAAAGTTCATTGTCAGACAAACACGCCAGTGCCGCCTCCTGATGCATATGCAAATGTATTGCAAATTGCTTTGATTCACGACCAGTGATGCTGTAAATGACAGTATCTTAAATAAAGGAATGTATCTATTTTATCTCGTCCATTTTCTTGTTGGGATACATGCAAGGATTTTGAAATGCTGATGTACCCTGAAACTGATATTATTGCCAATGTTAGGATGTACAGAATATATAAACGTCATGTAGCACTAATATGAAGGGCATACCGTTGAACAACAGTGGCGTACCATCGGCCACTTTTTGATCTCGGCGTCACAGAGTCCCCAAGATGGTGATGGCAGAAACCTGTGGGAGACTATGTCCACATTTTCTGCACACGCTGCAGAGGTTTTACTGGCGCAGGGTTGTCTCCCTCAACACTTTTTGGTTTCAAAGGCTGATCAGAGGGAACGTTAGCTAGCTAACAGCAGCAAAACACGTGTGTCTCTACCTGAGGTGTTGTAATTAGTGTGGTGATATTCAAACCCTACTCCTTTGTTTGAAATACTGTTTTTATTCATGTGAATTGTTAAGTGCTTTAGATATATTACCATTGTACATCAGTCTACCAAAAAACATACATATTCCTAATTAAATTCAACCACTTGTCAGTATGGGGTTGCTAATATGCTTTAAGGTGAACTGCAGTTCTGGCTTTGTTTTTATTTCTCCCCTATTTGTTATTTGTTATACTGAAGAGTTTTGCTGTATTGTGTTTTACAGCCAATTATTTTTGTGATTTATGTAATGACAATGATTAAATCTTCAGGTTTGTTTGAGATTGTCACATGATATCAGCAAATAGTTTATTTTCTGATTATTTGTCTGTCGCTGTTTTCAGAAGCCCTCATATGTCCTCTCTTCACTAATAAATGAATCCACCTGTTATGAAGATAATTACACATTTACTTTTTAGCACATTAACACATTCCAAGACATTTCTCTGCACCGGCATGTCCAGAGCTTGGCCCCCTTAACAAATATACACAAGTCGTAATGAAACCAAATCCAGCCGTCTGAAAGCACTTAACCCTCAAAGGCTTGGCTGGGAATCGGCCTGCTGTTGGATTTTCAGCCTATACAACCTCGCCACATGAAGGCAGACCGTGTGCGGTGGACATTCTGAGTCCTGTTTCTGCGTGTGTGTGTGTGTGTGTGTGTGTGTGTGTGTGTGTACAGGTCCGTAGGAATCAGAGTCAAACCGGCGCTGTTGCGTGATTCATCCCCGGAAAGGCAGCGTTTTTAAAACTCTCCAATTATCCTGACGAGGTACACGTCGTGTCGTCATGGCCCCCCCCCCCACCCACGTCCCCGCTGCAGAGGAAGCAACGCTGACGCTGCACAGGATGCAAGTCACCAGCATCTTACAGAGCGGGGTAATTCCACCAGTCGGACAGGACATATGGAAGTGGTTTGGGCTGAGGAAGGTGTCAAGGCGGGTACACGTCGCTGCTGGATTTGTTGGGGATGAGCCCCCCCACACAGTACCCTCTGCCCCCACCCGCCTCCTCTAAGCCTGAGCCAAGAGATGTCTAGTGGGGTTTTTAAAAGTGGGGAAGAGAGACGTTAGATCAGATTAACTCACTCCACGTGCCTAATGGGCTGTTGCATAGGTCTGACACACACCATTACCCACCATTTACACCTCGCAGGCACAGGGGCGAAGACAGAGACAGTGGGAGCGTACCTCCAGATAGCATACATGTGTATATGAGGGAGAGAAAAAGACGGCAACGGGGACAAAGCGATGCAGGGATCAGGCCTGTGTGTGCGTGTGAGAGAGAGTATCTATGTGTGACTGCTCTTGAACTGGATGGGTGGGCGCGCTGAGGTAAAAAGCAGACTTTATTGGATAATTAAGAGGAACTGAGTTGCTCTCATTACTGCGCTGCTGCTCTCCCCCTCGTCGGTCTCAGATACTGACGGAGCAGAAAAACACTCTAACAAAGGCTCCACAAGAGGAAGCGTCATTCCGCCACAGTTTGTGTTCAGCCTGCACATTCACTTCCTGAACTGAGACTCTCTTCCTTTTCGGATCATAACGTTGTCTTGCCCACTGTATCGCTGCTGAGCAGAGCTGTCCACACAGGCCGCAGGCTTTACCCCCCGCCGCTCCAAATTAGCTTTGCAGTTTCAACACGCTCCACTTCTGGACAAAATGCACTGTATGGCATCGAGTTTTGAACGTGCAGCTGTGCAGCCAGAGAGGATCCCACAAGTAGTGAATGTGTGCGACTGGAAAACATTCAGGAAAGTAACAGAGAACCTGAAGTTGTCTTTGAAGCTATAAACAGTGAATCTGGCAGCCCTGACGGTCATTTCACATGGAGCAGGTTGTCTGTATTTCAAGAAAGAGGGTGTAACATAAAAGCAGTGTGAGGGAAAAAGAAAAAAAGTGAAGGAGAGCAGCAGAGACGGTGTCTGTATTCCCTTGTCGTGACGGCAGCTGGATTGTGTTAGCGCGTCGGAGCGCGTTATAGCCGGGACACAAAGCAGGTCCGCTACGCTTTCTCCTTGCTATCCACCGCCTCTACGTTAAAGACAGGCTTAGCCATGAACTGTGGGCCTTGGAGACCAAACACTGACAGAGCAGCTATAGGCAAACCCAAGTTTGTAGTGTCCCGCTGACTCTAACTGGTCTGTTGGAACAGGAGCGCCTGGGCTTTGTCAGCCCATGAGGCCTCCGTATGGAGTAAGGAAATGAATATTGTTCAATAGGAAGAGTTAAACGACCTAAAAAGGCTTCTTAAATGCTTGCATAGGGACAGAACAAAAGACTTCCTGATGGGTTATGGGAATGAATACATTAAGAACAATAAGGCACGTGAATCAAAGGGGTTCACTGCTGGCTTTGCATTGCATCATTTGAAATTAAATCTGTGGGTTGTGATAAAAAGGACAGATTGTAGAAAGACATCATGGCATCACAACTAGAGGATTTTGTTTGTAGTGTGAGTCCAAAGAAATGCTGATTTTCATCAGAGTGCTGTTATCTGAGCCGAGGAATGTACGCCTATAAGTGAAATGATTAAAACAGAGAGCCATTAGGGACATTGTCAATGAAATTACGAGGACAAAACTTTTTTTTGTCGAGAGAAGCAGGAACACAACTGGAACCAATTAGTACAATTTGAACCTAGAATGATTTACTCATTTTCCTCATGACATCATTTCAATTCTTACACGCTCTCTGCTGTTAGACTATGATTTTCATTCTGTCCATAACTTTCTCAACACAAAAGGTAAGATTGCACCTCAGTCAAGAACTTTTTGATGACTAACTACAGTATGTGGCAAGAAACTAAAACGGTGAATCAGGTTCACATGTTAATGTGAACCTGATTTCCCTCAGGCCTGGTGATCACATGCTGCACAGGGAGGATGACACTCCTCTCTGTGTTTTTCTTCTGTGACACTTGAAAACAAATTCCCAGTTTGGGGGTCACTCACCTCCGTGGCAGAAACCGCTTGGACAATAGAGAACAGCACAATGTCTGCTGATTAGACGCTCGCTCTGATTGTTCCTTCAACCTGGTGATTGTGAAACTGAATGGGATCATTCTGCTTCACACAATCATGGGTGAATATTTCGATTACAGGTTGCAGAGCTCGGTGCATTGTCCTGACCAGAGGTTACACAATGAACAGAGTGCAGTCTCAGGTGCTGGCTGGATAAAATGCAACATGGAAGCCAGTGTACAATAGAAACTGTCTCCTGAAAAATTACATTCCCATTCAACGAAACCGCATTGTGAATTATGTTCTGAGCATGTGCCAAAGTAGTTTTGTTGCCTAAACCTTTACCAAGTAATACTTTTGTTACATGAACCTAAAGAAAGTACATTTGCTGCGTTTTGGTGTAGTTTTATTTAAATTTATGCTAAACCATCATTTTTTTAAACAAACTCTACAAAGTGTTTTTGTTGCGTTTTATGTTTAGTTTCAACAAACAATGTTAACCAATTGTTTCAAACTGTTTAGTTAAACTGCGACTGTAATCCTGGAAAAAGTGTAATAATAGTGCGTGCAGTTTAGTGGGATGTGGAGGTACTTTTGAAGGATTGATCAAAAACTGGATGTTGCTTTTGTTTGTTGGTCAGCTGTTATCTAGAGTCCACCTGACAATTTCCCAAAACATTGTGTCCAGTCTGTAAAAAATCTGTCTATCAATTCAAACATAATGTTTCAGCAGTGATTGATTCAACAATAAAGTCTGAGTCTCAAGCATGATCAAATAAAGGCCAGTGGCTAAGAAAGCCATACATATATTAGCTTTATGTACAATTGCACAGCACTAATTCCACGGGTACAACAACAGAACTACTGTCTATCAAAAGTTCCAATCACCTCTACTGTGAATCTTTCAAGTTTCAAGTTTCACATGAAATCATGCCCTCAATGGCTGGAAGGGTAACATTGGGAAACATCTCTGCTAAAAGTGTAACATTTTGTTGATACAAAATCAAAAATTGGCAAAATAGAAGTGATGGAAAATAGTAAAAACAAACAGGAGAGACATTTTGAAAGCAGCAGAGTTGATTGTGCTGTAGAAATGAAACACATTCAAACTACAAGATATTAAGAAATACTTATTAGTATTTCGTCGTTGTTAAGCTACTGTCGGTGAAATGTCAGTAGCTCCATAATCAGAAAAAATGGCAAAGCAATTGAGAATTAACAAATAAAAACCATACTTGAGTGGGTATGACACAGCTCTGTTATTACTGATACCGTTAGTTCTGTGGAAATGTGTATCATCCTGAATGTATCAAGACAACCGGTAAACATGGAGGAAGTGATGTGTTTGGATTAACGGCATCAATCAATGAGAAAACACAGATGTCTTAGTAATATTCAGTATGATACAATATTGTTACAAAGAAATGTCTTTTATACACCTGTTTTTATTATAGCTTGTTTGTAACAGGCTCTTGTTGCTGCGCATTTGAAAACATTATAAAGAATCTTGCCAAGAGGGAGTGACTGAAGGAAAATGAAAATGGAAAGCAAAGCATTAAGCTTGATGCTGAGTCCAGCCATAGAGCTGATTGTGTTCTTTTGGCATGACGGTCAGATAATCTCTGTGTCCCCTTTGGCCCCGTCCCAACACCACCGAATATGTTGTCATTGCAGCTCCCTCTCACAAACAGCAGGCTGTTGCCCATGTGATGTGGGTTAAAGTGTGTGTGTATGTATGTATGTGTGCAGTGCTGAGCCTGTGGAGTTCCCAGGTGATGCTTTGAGCTTGATGAAGAAACGCAGCAGAAGAAGGAGGATGATAATAAATGGGTTTATGCCCCGGAGACATCCACCTACCTAATGGCTCAGGAGCTTGTTTATGAAGAGTGGCTTGGAAAGGTCGAGGTGAAAGGGTGTGTGTGTGTGTGTGTGTGTGTGATTTTTACGCCACTCAATAATGCCGTGTTCACACTAAACGCGATGAACGCAACGCGAATCGTGTTTGGTGTGAACATGGCATTATTGAGTGGCGTAATAATCGCGCGACACAACGAATCGATAATGAAATTCATTGCCAACTCTTTTAATAATCGATTATTATCGATCTTATCGATTCGTTGTTGCAGCCCTAATTGTATCATAGTTTTTAAAAGACAGGACAGTTTTAGCTCAGTGCAATTAGCCAATAGCACTGATGCAGTTTTACAAAGGCCGTTATTCATAGTAAAATGCTAAGGGGCTATTATTTTGAAATATTGAGGGTATGAATTATATATTTTTTTATTTTGTGGGCAGGATATTATGTTAATAGTCTATGGTGATTAAAGTTGTTTTCTATGAACAAATTAAAAGGAACACAAATATCTGAGGTGGTATACAGGAAGCTATTCACTTGTGATGACGTGTGATGTAGACAAACAAAGATCCAACGTCTTCTTGGTGTTAACACATGTTGCTGCTCTGTTTTATTAGCATTTACAGAAACCATGTTCAGTCACCTCTCTGGCTTATGGGTTGTTTGTGCATTCAGTCAATATTCTAAATCTAAAAAAAGAACAGAGTTGTTATCATAAATTCTCAAATTTAAGCTGATATTGAAACATTTCCGTCTTACATAACAGCCAGTGCAGCAATGGAGTTATGTCCTACTGAACAATGTGCTTCTCCGAGTTTATCATTCACTAATTAATAACAATGCTTCTACTTGTTTCTTGTGTTCAACGCTGTTAAGTTGAAAGAACAGGAGCTTTTAAAAAACAATACAAAAACAGCAAATTGAATGTGAATGGAACACACGAATGAAAGCTGACCAACACACTACTTGTCTCTTCATATACTGATGGCATTAGTGCTGTGGAATGTCCATTATGCTGAATGAAGCTAGCGTAAGTTCATGCAGGACACAGAAGTTATACGCCCCAGCTGTAACCAGCTGACAGCCAGCCGATTGAATCATAGCTTCCAATCGGCCACGCACCAATCACAGCCCACTCTCACTTCAAGGAGGTTTATTTAAATATGGCTTCCTCCTCACTGATTCATTCTACATCTACGCTGTTACAGACCTCACTGCTGGCGAAGCTTCGCCTCCTCCACCCCAGCCTCCACCTCTTTGTTAGTTCATCTTCTGGCAAATGGTTGAAATGTATTTAAAAAATGTACCCCTGTCCTGTAAACCCAGGGGGGTTATTGCTCGGTGCTCCCAGTCTTAGCTCAGTAGCTGCTGGCTAATCCGGGGAGCATTCAATGAGCGGAGCCATCATCACCCAGTTTAACTGTTTTCCATTTGTTGCAATAAATGGTTAAAATCTATGACGAGAGTGTTCCTGACTGAAATTGACAGAAGGTAAACATGGATGATGTGTTGAGTTTGTATTAGCATTTTAAATGAAGGGAATTAGAATCAAAGCACGTCTCTAATATATATAATATAGTATAGCTTGTGGGCCAGTTCATACATGTTACATTTTACTTTTCCACTGTGGAAAATGTTGGTAAGATTTGTTTTGTCTAACTCCTTTATTTTGATTTATGTCTTTTCAAGACAGAATGTCTGCAATATTGAAACAGGGGGGCTTTATGGAGGGCCTTCTTTAATGACAACTAAACAGATGGTAACATAATAATCTAAAATCCACTTAGCTCAGTCATGGCTGCTACTAGTGGCTGTGTATTGCATGGTGTTTTTACCATAAAGCAGACTCATTATGAGTGTGCACTCATGAGATAAAGATGACTTAGTGGGAGGAAATTTCATGCTAATATTGCATGAAGGTTTTCCCATAAGTTATCAGTGATGGACATCATTTGGCATGCAGGAAGATCCACGGAGGCCTGAGGTTAAAATGACACTCTCATAATTAGTGATTCAGAAGATTCAGTAGAGAGAGATAAAAAGAATGTGTGTCTGCAATGACACTGAGATGACAGGAAACCTTGTGGAAAGAAGGCAGTGATGCTGCGTCACAGCTTGAGTTGGGAAGAGATGGTGATAAGGGCTTTTGTGTGACAACGTTCGAAGGGGAAGGAACAATTTTAAGCAACACTTGTTACCACAGCTGTGTCGCAGTATGATCCAAGCTCTCGGTTATTTGAATGCTATTGTGCAATAAAGGAAGCCTCAAAAATGATATGAGGAGAATCATTGAAACTGTGGTCTTCTTCAAAACAGGAAGCAATTCCCTTTGATTTCACTCTTCCATGGATAAAAAAGAACTTGGGCGCACACTCTGTGTTAATAGAGTTGCACTCATGTCACAGTTAGGAGCTTTTTCACACTGCGATATGTTTGAGCAAAGAAGGGACTCATGATGCTAAATGTGACTAATTGGATTGATTGATTGTCTCTTTGAACTTAAATCCACCCCTGGATATGTTTTCTTCCTTACCTATTTCCTCTTCAACTGGTAATTGATTTGATGATCCAGGCCAGGCAAACCTTAAAAGCACCTTTTGTAAAATATATAGCAGCAACAGATACAGCCGAGACAAAGCAAGAGAGCTAGAGTTTGTCCTCCAGTTGAGGAAGTCTGATTCATAGTCAAAAACACAACAAAGGTATTTCAATCCGTTTGTCGAACCTCGGATTCAAGAGGAGCAGTGCGGATTCCGTCCCGGCCGTGGAACAGTGGACCAGCTCTTCACCCTCGCAAGACTACTGGAGGGGTTCTGGGAGTTTGCCCAACCAGTCTACATGTGTTTTGTGGACTTGGAGAAGGCTTTCGACCGGGTCCCTCGGGGGTTCTTGTGGGGGGTGCTGCGGGAGTATGGGGTGCCGGACCCGTTACAACGGGCGATCCGGTCTCTGTACGACTGCAGTAGGAGCTGTGTCCGCATTCTCGGCAATAAGTCAGACACGTTCCCGGTGGGTGTTGGCCTCCGCCAGGGCTGCCCTTTGTCACCGGTCCTGTTCGTGACTTTCATGGACAGGATTTCTAGGCACAGCCGGGCGGTGGAGAACGTCAGGTTCGGGGGTCTCGGGATCACCTCTCTGCTATTTGCAGACGATGTGGTCCTGTTGGCCTCCTCGGATCGTGACCTCCAGCATTCATTGGGGCGGTTTGCAGCCGAGTGTGAAGTGGCGGGGATGAGAGTCAGCACCTCCAAATCCGAGGCCATGGTGCTCTGCCGGAAACCAGTGGATTGCTCCCTCCAGGTGGGGACGGAGTGCCTACCTCAAGTGAAGGAGTTTAAGTATCTCTGGGTCTTGTTCACGAGTGAGGGTAAGATGGAGCGGGAGATCGACAGGCGCATCGGTGCGGCTGCAGCAGTAAAGCAGGCGCTGCACCGGACCGTCTTGGTGAAGAGAGAGCTGAGCCGGAAGGTCTACGGTCTACGTTCCTACCCTCACCTATGGTCACAAACTCTGGGTCGTGACCGAAAGAACAAGGTCATGGGTACAAGCGGCCGAAATGAGTTTCCTCCGTAGGGTGGCCGGGCTCAGCCTTAGAGATAGGGTAAGGAGCTCGGACATCAGGAGGGAACTTGGAGTCGAGCCGCTACTCCTTCGCATCGAAAGGAGTCAGCTGAGGTGGTTCGGGCATCTGACTAGGATGCCTCCTGGACGCCTCCCACTGGAGGTTTTCCGGGCAAGTCCAACTGGGAGGAGACCCCGGGGAAGACCCAGAACACGCTGGAGGGATTATATCTCCCAGCTGGCCTGGGAACGCCTCGGGATCCCCCAGTATGAGCTGGAAAATGTTGCGGGCGAGAGGGAAGTCTGGGTCAGCCTGCTTGGCCTGCTGCCACCGCGACCCGACCCCGGATAAGCGGACAGAGGAAAATGGATGGATGGATGGTATTTCAATCAGGAGAGACGAGTCAGATCATTGTTTATTATTAACAGATGATATGTGATGATAAAGTCTGGACAGTCTTTGGCACTTGGACTCTACAGGGAGATTTGTAAGTGAGGGGCGTCCTGAGCAGCAGCAAGATCCCCCCCCCCCCCTCTGGAGTCCAGACACTGGTGGTGGTGTCTGATGAGGCTGATAGAATGATGAGTTGATGAAGATGATGAAGATTGGGCGGAGATGGGGAGGTGGAGGGTTGTGCAACAGCAGCGTGAACGTACTGAAGCTAGAGAGCCAATCATATTTAAGAGAGACAGCAGCAAGATGATTGGCTAACGATGTCATTGTTTCGTTGTGCTATTGGAGAGAAGAGACCAGCTGATCTAAACAGCTGATATTATGGTTGACAGCCTCGAGCAATGAAATAATGGGAGCATGTGTGAGGAGTGATTGGCAGATGTATGAGAAATAAACTACGGGCTTAGGCATGCAGAGTATAGTCTTCCTGACTGAACTTACGCTAGAGCTTCGGCAGTTTTCAGTAGAGCAATCGCTACATCTGGTTCCTCTACAATCAATTTCACCCTGTGTCACTGATGAATGTTGGTTAGAAAACAGCCTTTATAGTTGACATTTTTAGATAGCTGACATTTTGTATCATTAAACTCCATTTGTGCTTCTCCTGGTAATATCTTCTTGTAGCATCATGTAATCTGTGTTTAGGCATGAGGATGAAAAAAATACACCAGCAAACAGCAGAATGGACCCACAGACATTACAAATAGTTATTTTCCACTCAGGTCTCCTAGTGTTGAATGGTTGTAAAGCAAGAGGCTTTTGGCTTGTGTGAGTGTCGCTAGCAGCTCTGAGCTAGTCACCCAGTCATTTTTCAGCCCGGCTTCCAATCAGTATCCATCATCTGCCCATCTGTCACTGTTGATGTTCTCCCATATTGTGGTCTGTGTGCAGCAGATTTTAATTTCATACCTCTCATACCTCCGGTGCTAACATTAGTATCTCACGTCCTGTCTAAAATGGCTGACCAATGATGCATCACTAGCCTATTAGCCTGCAGAAACCAGATGGAGGCCACGGATTTCACTACTGCCTCACATTGAACCTTTTAAGGTGTATGGTTAATTGGTTTGTTTAGAAAAAAAGTTTTTAATTGTAGATGAGAGAGACTTTGAAAAGAGCTATATTGTCACACTTTTGTGAGATGTTTGAGCACAAACTCTAAAACAATTTTGTGGATGGAAATTTTGGGAAGATGACGTTCTTCAACTACTGTTGGATTATCTGACAACAGCACCCTTCTGACACATGGTTGTTATATTGTATCGACTTGTCTTGTCGAATTGTTCAGCACATTGCTGAAATTTAAACTTTGATTTACCTTTTTAATATGTTTGTATTTTGCAAACATTAAGCTTTTTTTGGAATGGAAGTTTTATTGAGCTCATAGGTACTTCCAAAATCGTCATACTTTGTGCTTGCAGCCATAAATGTCTTCATTTTTTCATTGGTTTCCAAGCTGCCAAAGGCCAGGTCTTACCTAATATGAGCTGGTCAAAAGGCAGACGCTCTATGGGCAAGAGTAGAGGTCACTCATGAGAGAAGGATGCTGCTGTAACGACCAACTTCTTCTTGAGCCTGTGATGGACAATGAAAAATAACCCTGATCTGATCGTGTCCCTTTGTGAACCGAAATTAAGTGATACCAGCTAAGTGCACGGAGAAGAAGATCAGAGCAAGCTGGCCAGGTTCAGGTATGGCTTGCATCGTTCTTGATATTGGCGACCATACGTGGTATGCCATACGAATAAGTGGTGATTAAATCCACTAGACCTGATAACAATACATTTTCCCAGTATAACGTGTGCAGTGTAATGATCAAAATATATTTTCCAACAGTTATCTGCATCTTGCTACAGTGCCAGCAGACTAAGCAAAGTAGCCCAGATGTCTTTTTTTTCCTCAATTGGTCAAGCCCTGAATATCTCCAAAGAGAGTCGCCCTGATCAAATGTCCAAATCCCCTCAATTGGCTCCTTCCAATGCAGAACAAGATTGGTTCTAGTCTGAGCTCCCTTCAGGCAACGTATCCTTGTACATTGGTTCGTAATACCAAAAGTTACTCCTCATTTTTCGTGCATTTTCCGACAAAAGCCAGCAGCATGTGTACATTTCCTCTTGTTACATGGATACTGTCTTTTCAAAATAAACTACCGTCTTCACAGTAAACAAAACCACTTGGTTAGGTTCAGGAATAGCTTGTGATATACTTAGTTAAGTTTAGGCAACAAAGCTTCTTAGTTAGTTGGGTTTTTGTTTTAATGTGTAACAAACTGAACTAAATGGAGCTAGAGTGATTGGTGGAGCCTCCACCCGGCAAAGGAAACCAATTTTAGCTGCTTGTATCTGAGATTCTTTGGCTCACTACTCAGAGATCATGACCATGGGTGAGGGCTGGAACATCAACTAGTAAATTGACAGCTCCCTCTTCACTGCAACATTCCAGAACAACACCTGCATCACTGTACTGTACCTGTCAGTCATTCCTGTCCTACCTTCACTCGTGAACAAGACCCAGAGATACATAAACTCTCTCTCCTTACTGACTCTAATTAAGCTTTTTTATATCTCTAGGTATCACAAAAGTGAGGACTGACCTTTGGCTAACTAAACTTTTGCTGAGAGTGTGTGCTTGTACAGATCAGTGTGCCTGGGTAGAATGGTGGGTCACTGGTTAGCACCCCACACTGAGACATTTTCCTGATGACTGTAGGGCTTATTCCAAACTTTTAGGTGCTCTTTTCCGAGTTCAAGCTAATCCCAACAACAAATCCAAGAACAAAGGTCTGTTGGCTAAGGATTAAAACACAGCGAGCTGTCATTAGATTGCACTGCAAACTGGCTGACAGTATACCATAATTAACTTGTTTATACATGGAAAGGAAAGAAGCTAATCAGGTTTTTGAAACACAACTTAATGAGTATGGCTCAGGATTTCCAAACCCTGTTGTTATCCCCTTTCTTTACAGAAGTTGTAACAGACAGACCTCTGTGAGGTTGATGAGTCAGAGGTCTGGCTATGTAAGATTTGGCTCTCAATAACCTCAGAGGAAAGTCTATGTCTTTGGTAGACTATATGCAACAGGGTATTTTGCTGGTGTTCCATTATATATGTTGATCAGCTGTGTTACTAAAATTTCAGGGACCCAGTGAGGTTGGCAGCAGTGGCGGATGGTCAATAGAGGGCCATGGGGCCTGGCCCCACCTTGAGCCCCCCCCCCCAAAAAAAAGAAGAACAAAAAAAAAAAAGAACAAAAAAAAAATCCTGTGCTTTCATTTTGAAGCGGATTTTGTATGCAGCCTGTCTGCTCGTCATCGCCGCTTGTGTGCAAGTCTCAGAACGCGCAGCTAGTGGGGCCGAATGCGTTTGGCCCCACCGAGGCGGGTCTATGAAGCAGTTTAGCCAATTGCTGATTAAAGATATAAATGAGTGACATACAATTTAGCCAATCAGCGTCCTCAAATAGATTCAGCTTGGGGCCAAAACAATTTGGCCCCAAGCTGCGCGTTCTTGTCAGGAGAAGTCTCTACAGGCGAGTGCGAGCGCTACTCCCCCAAGACCCGTTTGAGAGGAGAAGTTTGAGGAGAAACTTCAGGCCAAAGAGCTGATCCCAGATCAGCCTGACCTCACAAATCAGACAGCAGACTAGCGGGAAAGGGAAGCAGTACATGAAGCTTCTCTACCAGCTGTACCAGACAGGTTTGGCTAGCTGGATGCTGTCATGCTAATAACTTAAAACAACGGGGACAGATCCAGCATGGACAGTTACGGGAGTGAGGGATGAGGAGGTAAGGAAACATGAGAACACCAGGGCACACATGAGAACTCTGTCAAGCTACATATTAGACAAAGTGAACATCTTTTCTTCTTAACTTGGTCATGGAGGCATCAACATTTACTTGAGATGGTAAATTAACAGTGAAAACTCATCATAGCTTATATATATATACACTATACACTATATACACTACCGTTCAAAAGTTTGGGGTCACCCAGACAATTTCGTGTCAATTTTCAGTTTCTCGCATGGAATAGCTTCATTTCTAAGAACAAGAATAGACTGGCGAGTTTCACATGAAAGTTCTCTTTTTCTGGCCATGTTGAGAGTATAATCGAACCCACAAATGTGACGCTCCAGATACTCAACTAGCTCAAAGGAAGGCCAGTTTTATAGCTTCTCTCACCAGCATAACTGTTTTCAAGGGTTTTCTAATCATCAATTAGTCTTCTAAGGCGATTAGCAAACACAATGTACCATTAGAACACTGGAGTGATAGTTGCTGGAAATGGGCCTCTATACACCTATGTAGATATTTCATTAAAAACCAGACATTTCCACCTAGAATAGTCATTAACCACATTAACAATGTATAGAGTGTATTTCTGATTAATTTAATGTTATCTTCATTGAAAGAAACAGTGCTTTTCTTTGAGAAATAAGGACATTTCTAAGTGACCCCAAACTTTTGAACGGTAGTGTATATATGTATGTGTGAGTTTTATATTATACTGAATATTAATATATGATATATATATACTGTGTGTGTATATATATATATATATACACACAGTATATGCAATTCAGTATATATTATACTGAATTCAGTATATATTATACTGAATTGCCTGTGAGGGTGACAAAAATAAGATGTTATTTACTGCTTTTTTTCATGTTGGAATAAATGTTAAATATTTAACTGCAAAGTAGTAATGCGTGTTTGATACATTTAATTTTTTTGCATTAAATCATACTGGGATGTTTGCTGAAATTGATTGGATGGCCCGACCTAGAAAATGTTCCACCAGCCGCCACTGGTGGGCAGTGTGTTTTGCATTTATACATTTTTTAACCACACCAGCGGCGGTTGCGGATTGCGGATTAAATTTTGTAGAGATATTAATAGTATCTAAAGATATAGCCTTAAGACTTTAGTGACCTCCTGACTTTTCATCTAGTGAGACAAATTTTCAACCAATACTTCCAAATCTTTGTATTTAGTGCTAGGCAAGGTTAGCAAAGTTAGCATGCTAACACAGCACTGTTGTGCTTAAGTACAGCCTTACAGAGCTGCTAGCATGACTGTAGACTTTTAGTATTGTTTTCACCATATATGTAAGGTATTTTGCAAAGAATCATTTTGGACAAGAGACTTTCGCCATTTCAATTCAATTCAATTTATTTTTGTATAGCCCAAAATCACAAATTACAAATTTGCCTCAGAGCGCTTTACAATCTGTACACATACGACATCCTCTGACCTGGAAAAAAAACTCCCCCAGAAAACCCTTTAATGGGGAGAAAAGAGGGAGAGACCTTGGAGAGCAACAGAGGAGGATCCTCTCTATCAGGATGGACAGAAGTGTGATAGATGTCATGTGTACAGAATGAACAACATAACAGAGTTACAACACATTCAATGCATATGACAGAACCACGGCAGGAGGCAAGACCAGGCTCCAGGTGTAACCAGGATCTATGGAAACCTGTGAGGAGAGAAAGCACAGAGACTCTGGTGAAGAAGCAAAGTCAGTAATGTGCGCTAATGGTATAGGTAATATAAAATAGTAATGTGAGTAATAATACTCAAAACAACAAAGTTGTCAGCAACTGTGAGATAAATAAATATGGACATTGGTACATGTGAAAAAGTGATTGTCTTTTCAAACACTTCATTCTGCTCTATATATACCACAGAGACATCCCCTACTATTTATTACTAATACTAGTGTGGGCTAATTAACTGTGTTTGTGACATTCTCAAGTCAAAGAAGAGATGCAAAGAAAACATTTCTGAGGATATTTTATCAGCACTTTGATTTTGACTCAACATGGTGTGTGTGGACTGATTTTACTGGATTTCAATGGATACATTGAAGTGCTTATGCTGTTACTCATGATTGAGTCTCCTGCTGCTTTTTGCCCACATTCTCCCCTGCTGAGTTGGCTTTTAGACTTGCGCACACACACACCTTGATATTCCACAGTGCACAGAATAGTGCTTCCAATCTAATTTCTGCAGATGAAGTGACCCGTGAAATGGTGCCAAGTCATTCTCTTCTCCTCAGCGGTATGTAAAAGCTGCAGATTGCCTCATTCAGCCTCCAATATTAACCCTTAGGCCACCTCTTAATACCTCAGCGTCCTTGTCACAATCCCCCTAACTGAGCCGAAAACAGGCCTTTTCCACGGCCAATAACTCTGGTATACGCAGGCAAGCTGGTGTTTATGTGCATGCTATGAAGTTTGAGAGAGAATTAAGCTACCAGGTGTGTGTGTGGACCTGTTAAAGGGTGTGCATGTGTGTGTCTGTACGGCTACGGTTTAGTTCAAAGATAAATACTGTATTGAGAAGGAGATAATCCTCTCACAGGGGTTGGATGCAAGTCCCACTCCACCAACTAAGGGGAAAAGATTTTTTTAACGTTATCATCTCCAGAGAAGAAAAAAAAGAAAACTCTGCAAATGTTCTTTAGTGAATCTGGAGGCTATCTCACCTGTCACTGTAGTAAGTACTATCTCCGAGATAAAAGGATTAGAGGATAGAGGAGAGATACTTGACGAGATGCGGGTTGTATAAGTACGGATTTGAGCAATCACCAGACATTTTTCTCATAGCGGGGCCAAACAGGGCTTTCCGAAGCCAAGTTAATATCAAGAATAGTCAGGAACAACTCACCCTGCATCCAAAACAATGATGAATTACTTTACATAATGAATAAAATCATCAAAGGCAGATTACACAGTATCTAGTGCCACACGGGTAACATGGCAAACAGTGCCTGACTTGCATTGCTTCACTTTACTAATTACTTATTAGCAGAAGTTATTAGTTACTACGAGTCAAAACAGCATCCTGTGAACTCCAAAGTCTCATTGTGTGTATTTTCCACCTGTAGTAAGAGAAAACAAGACATAGTGAATTAACAAACTGCCAGTCTACAGTTTGGAGATAACTGCTATTCATCAACAGCTAGCTTAGTCACTGCATGCTCATAGTACTCCAGAAGTCCTGTATACACATCAGAGCCGCAGGTTCACATAGTCTCATACTCTGAACAAAACCAGAGGATTTAAGGATGTGGCATGCCAGTATACTGGACACAAAAAGACAAAACTGATATCCAGCCTTCAATGTAACTCCTTTAAATGTAATGGGGTGTTTCTATTATTAGCTACTGTAATGTGTCTAGATCTGATCAAAAAAGGATCAAAATGAATACAGCAGAACAAGTGATATTGTCCTATTATTCTATGTATTTTTCTTCCTTATCAAAACCTGACCTGATGTCTACATTAGTCACTGTTATATAGTTTTGTTCATTAAATATCCTACATATGTATGTATATATATACTACATAAATATATATAGTCAGGAAGTCGCTTGATTTTTCCAAGCCAGCCCAGGCTCCTGGCTATCACCTGTGATTTCTAAGAAACAAAGCTACATTTATAGAATGCTATATTTCAATTTAAAAAAAAAAACCTTGAAAGAGTATGCAACTGATTTAACAATGCAGTCCAACAACATTACTGGAATCTCGATGGACAGTTACCAAATCAAATAAGGATCAAATTAGATGCAGCAGGACCAGAAAGTCTTTTTTATTACATGCATTCTTCTTCCTTGTCAAAGCCTTGCACCTACATTAACCACAATGCAACTTGAACACTGATAGTTCTGTCTGATTCTGGTGTGCATGTCCTAGTAGCATGAGGAGAGGGCTACAGAGCTCTGTTCAGCTCATTTTAACTTGTAGTATTCAGCCCTGACTGACACTGACTCTAGTGACATCACACGAGGCAATTTATCAGACACAAAATACTTGTTTTCCCTTATGCAGTAGTACACCCTAATACCTGCGAACATACTTTAATGTGTAAAATAGCTGGTTGATTCTTAGTTCTGTAGAGAAGGCTCCATTTGGGATCAAACTTGTTACTGCTGGCATTCATTTTACTGACTTCAATCAGTTATTCACATATGCAACATATATGTATGAGTACACACCAATATCTGTTAATATATGTATCTCTAAATGGAACCTCTGATACCTAATATGCATGCCTTAGGGCTGAGGAATAGAAAACAACAAAATAGTCTAATTTCACTAACTTCTATACATTTCCAAAAGCAACACCAGACATTTATTTCAAAGACTTCAGACTCTAAGACTCATTAAAGTGACTGGAGTTATGTCAGGTGAGTTGCCACTTACATCCGTCAAATTGACTTTTCAATGGGAGCCAAAAAATCAGTTTCACCAAGTTGTATTTTGCCAGTGTTATGAAAAGAGATTTCCTCAGCTTGTGGAGTGTTAAATGTATCCCCAACGGGCTTTGACATCTGAAAGACAGAGCTTGATTTTCTGAGACAAAAGCACAGAGGTCATGTTTGTAGCAATATGCAATAGAGGACTCCTTGAAATAAATTGTGGAAGTAGACCCAGGCTTGGTCTGTTTAGTGGAAGCCTTTGATGTCCGAGTAGATAAGAGCTTCAAAGGGTAACATGTCTTAGGAATTGTTGAGAGAGAGAGAAAAAAAAAAGATGCTGCACCATAAGAACGAGCCAAACAATAAACTCAATCAGTGTGCGGAGACTCATGCATGTACAGCCTGTATGTATTTTGCGTTCATGGGTTTTCGATCAGCCGAAGTGCTCTCATGGCCTCCAGCTTTAATTTTAATCATGTTTCAATTACTGCAAACTCCCTCCATATGAAGTTTGTTCCATAAAACAAGACGGAAATATGACCGGACAACCAAAGTCCTGAGCTTAATATACACTGTAAAAAATAAATCATTCAGCACCCTTACTCTAATGTGATCATCGCTTTGGGGAAATATTTCTTGCCTCACCCTCTATGAGGAAGGTCATTGCTTCACAGTGAGGCTGCAAAACACCAAATGAAATGATTGGATTATAGTAAAAAAAACATTAATTAAAATGAACTAAACCTAATGGCAGGATGAATAAATGCTCCACTAATATCGCCTTATAATGTTGGAGTTAAATGTGGCCCCTGGGACCTAATGAATGCTCAGGAGAGTGGTAATGCGAGATAGAGGGCTCCAATAGAGGAAGGAATAATAAGGCAGAGGATAGAGATGGAGTGGAAAGTGGTGGAGACTGAGAAAAAAAATGAGATAAATATAGAAAGAGAAAACATATGGAGAGAAGAGGATGGGATGAGGAAGGAGTGGAGGGAACAGATGCTGATCAATGCATGAGCTCCTGCAGCTTCTGGAGTCTTGGCTTTCTGCTTTCTGCCTCTAGTTGCAACACTGCTGAAGCAGGACTTTCCCTCGAATACCCAGGACAACAACAGCAACAGCATATGGTGGTACAAAAGGATGAGCAACGCAAAGGTATAGCCTGCAACAATCAAGCTGTACTCATCGAAAATACGACCATCGAGGGCGTCTGTGCAAGCAACTAATCATGACCCATATTAACGTTTGTTGTTAGACACAACCTCCAGTTACCTCTCCTGGAAATTATGACATGAACATAGAGGAAGTCAGGTGACGAGGTATAAAGAGCACCGACATCCTTTGTAAAAAAAAAACACCTTTTAACAGGGAACAAATGAAGGAAACGTCAGGAAGAGCTACAGAGGAGGGATCCCTCTTCCAGGATGGACAGATGTATGCTATGTCTACAAAATACACAACATGATTAAACTACACTAAGGTTACCGAACAAGACCACCATAAAAATCTGATTACCCACCCGGCTCTTAAAAAAATGGCATATGAATGGCATGACAATTTGCATGCAATCAGCAAACATTTCTTGCTATTCGCATCACATTTGTATAAAATAAGATAATCCTTTATTAGTCCCGCAGTGGGGACATTTTCAGGATTACAGCAGCATAGTGGACAGTGCAAACAAGATACATAGTAAAGTATTATAAATAAGTAAATAAGTATTAGACAGTAAAGAATATTAAGTAAAATTACACCTTAGCACACTGCTGGCCTTCTTGACGACTTTGTTCAGTCTGTTCCTGTCAGCTGTCGAGATGCTGCCGCCCCAGCAGACCACTCCATAAAAAATGGCTGATGCCATGTAGTCAGTCCTGACTGCAATGTATACGCATCCGAATAACCACAATACGCTCTCAACTAGTGATATAGTATAAAATGTGAGAAAGGCCGCTTATAGTGGGCAGGTGGGAAGTTGGATGGGTTGGATGTGTTGGATGGGTTATTTTGTACGTTGAGTTAATGACATTTGAGATGTCACCCTGTTTACATCCGTATATTTCTCTTATTTCATGTAGTTATTTTATTATCAACTATGATATATATATTTTTTGCCTTAACTTAACCGCAACCGTTTTATGGTAACACCTTTACAACGTTAACCCAGTGGCGTATAAATGACTCACAGGAAGGTTCAAATGTGTTCTAATGAAATGTGGAAAGGTTGAGAAATGTGATGCTATGTAAACGCCTTCCCATGAGATTGGGTTGGATTACAAAGCATGCAATACAAAGACCAGCCAACAGGTCTGAAAACAGCCTATTACCTCTGGTCCTGAGGCCTGGACGTAGCAAAACAATGGCAACATTAATAGTTTCCAATTGTGTTTCCAACTCAATAACTCCAGAGCATTGTAAAAATAAGTGAAGATCATGCTGTATTGAAGAACACTTGAAACTTGCGATTGAACACATGTTTACAATGTTTATATGGTAAATGGACTTGCATTTGTATAGTGTCTTTATACCAGGCAAGGTGCCATCTGCCCATCAGGACTAAATTAATTCACATTCACACACATACATCGATGGCACAGCCTTTAGAAGCAATAGTGGGTTAAGTGCCATGCCCAAGGACATGTCAACATGGACTGGAGGAGCCGGGGATCGAGCCGGGGGTCATCTTACTTCTTCCGATTTTAAGATGACCCGCTCTACCTCTGAGCCTCTCAAAGACTTCTGTACAATCAGACTTATTTCTGGTAGTCGGCATAGGATGTCTCCTCTGGTTGCAAAAATAAGTCTAAGGCACTTCCTTATTGGCTTCACTTTTCAGACACGGAGGTTGCAGCCTGGTGAAACCAAAAGTCAGCAGTTATTTTAAGTTATGTAGTTAACTGCATCACTATGTTATCACCACATACATAACAATTTTACATATTTAATCCAAACCATGATTTCTTCCTAAACGTTAGCTAGTAGTTCCTTTTACCAAATTTACATAGAGTGGTCACATGTTAAAACTGTCACAGTGCGACCGTTTAACAATGTTAAGTAGAGTCGTCATGTACATTATATTTTGGAAGCCAATGGCAAACAACCTAATCCATCTATGGCAGACCTGGGCATCTTACGGCCTGCGGGCCACATCCGGCCCTTTGTGCGTCCCTGTCCAGCCCGCGTGAGGCCAATCATAAATTACAAAATAAATAAAAAAAATATCTATGTTGAGTGTGCAATACAACGGTGCTGCTTTTGTTTTGAAAAGCGTTATTTGTATTACTTCCGTGTGGACGTATGCGCGTGCGTGATTGTGAGTGAAGGTGAACAGCGGCAATCACAAATTACAAAATAAATTTTAAAAAACATCTATGTCGTGCGTGCAATACAACTGTGCTGCTTTTATTTTGAAAAGTGTTATTTATGGACGTATGTCCGTGCGTAACCTGTGAGTGAAGGTGCACAGCGACAAGTGATGCCCGGTTACCCCCGAGATGTCCGCTCACGCTAAAAAAAGAAAAGTTGATGACGAATGCCGTGTTTTCAACAAGACATGGACTGCCAAGTATTTCTTTACAGAAATTAAAGATAAAGCCGTGTGCTTAATTTGTGGTACACAGGTTGCTGTGTTTAAAGATTATAATTTGAATCGCCACTACACGACGAAGCACGAGGATAAATACCGGAATCTGTCTGATGAAGAGCACGCAAGGGAGGCTGATGCGTTGATGGTAAAACTGCAAACACAACAAGGACTTTTTACCAAACTTCACACCCCCAGAGATAAAATAATATTAAAAATAAATTAATATTAATATAATATTAATATTAATAAATTAATAAAAAAATAAAAATAAATTGCAGTCATTCAATGATTGTTTTTGTTTTCTTATTTCAATTTCACATAGCCTAATATAAATATTTAAGGATTAAGAGTTTAAATAAAACCATCAAAAGCAATCTGCTTTTGTATAAAGTCAAGTTAGGTTAAATGAAATTATTATTATTTATCTTACGGTATATCAAAAATAATATTGAGCAAAATTTAATTGAAATATTGTCGATGTGGCCCTCCAGCAGTGCTCGGGTTGCTCATGCGGCCCCCGGTAAAAATTAATTACCCACCCCTGATCTATGGGAACGTGTTGGCATGGTAATTCATGGCATGGTAATAAGTAAGAATTTTATCAAAAACAGTTCTTCTTATTAGTGTTTAATCAGCAACTGATGTTGAGGCTATAAAACAATTATTATGATAAGTGTGCCAGTTTAAATAATACAAGAGTTCAGTTTCCTGACTATTTTGCAAACTGCCATTAAACTGGGTTGGTTGGTATGACACTAGTTAGCCTCAACTTGACATAGCGCTCTCTTAGCTGTCTAGGTGTTTGGTGCAGACTACAGTAGTGGGACGGCAGCTTACCAAACCTGTGCAGTCATTGTTACTTCAGTTTGCAGTTCTCCATTTCTATTGTGTAATACTTGAGTTACTTGGTAAAACAAAAGCGTAAAGTCAGACACTGGTTTTAATTCTATTATTTTGATATAACATACTGTAGTGCATTTTGGCTGAGGTACATTAGACATTTTAATGGTAATGATTACCAGTTGAATTTAGAATTTGATGATAATGTTTACAGATTACTTGACAAATCCTTTGAAAAGCTTCCACACTAACTCTTTCAGTGGTGATATATATTTATTTGGATTTATTTTCTTTTTCAGTTTCACAGAATGCCATTATGCTTTGGCTTCAGTCCAACCAACATAGAAAGTTGAATTGATGATAAAACCATTTGATTTTACCAGCATGCTAAAGCCCAAAAAAGTTCACATTTTATTTGATTCCAAACCACCAGCCGAATACACTTCAATACACACTGAATACATCACTGTGAGGGCCTTTATTGCACATGTCTCTTGATTAGAGAATTCAGCCTGGGGTTGAAAATCATTTTTGCAGAAACCAGACTGCTTAATTTTTCACAGCGTGAACTTTCATGGGGGGAATGTGGAAGCTGGAAATCTGTGAAAATTCATGCTAAGAACAGTAAGTAGGTGTTAATTAAGCATGGGCTGCTATGCTTTAATTAAATTGTTGTTCTATTGGGAGGGGAGTCAGTTGACAGCAACCCTGGTACAGGCTGGCGAATAATCCAGGATGTTTCCCAGCCTTCCGCCTCATGTGTGCTGGGATGTCATTCAGCCCCCTTGTGACCCTGCAAATGATCTAGCAGATAGTAAAAAATAGACGCATGAAAACATTGATGACAATTGAAATCCTGAATATCTAAAGCTTTGTTTTCAGAGTGATAATTTGTACAATTATATTCACATTCTGAGAGTTTTTTTAGAAACCTGTAATTTGAACAACCCACAGAGAGACATGTTGAGTTTGAATCGGTGCAGTTAGAGTTGTCTGGTTTTCACATAACAGTGATTAAAATAAGTGGGTTTATGACATGGAATTTTCAATAGAAAGGTAATTCTGTAGACTACACATTTTAACTAATGCGGTATAGTTATCTCGTGACCTCCTCCCTATCTCCAATCCACTCTTTCATTTGACCCAGGAAAGAAATAGAAGCACCACAATTATAGCCATACCTCCACCCTTTAAGATAGAGGGTTACTAAGGGCAAATTAGTTTGCTGTACAACAATCTTCCTCTTACACCTTCAGAGAAGGAAATACAATTACAGTGTTGAGAGGATCAGATGCAGCTGTATGTCTAAGGCTCTTTATCCAGATTTGATCACTGGGTTACTTTACATGTTCATTAGACGGTAGAGATGAAAACAAATTGTCACTGTTGGGCAGAAACCTTGTTCTCCATATTTGCTCATTTTAATTATATTTAGTAAATCAATGCTATTGGTCACCATTTACCCCTCTGTGGGTTTTACAAATATTTGACTAATCAAAAGTATTAAAAAGAGAGACAGCCACTTGGTTTGGGAGGACTTGGAAACTGACAAGCTGAAGTTAGGGACTGTCTCAAAATGTCATGCAAAAGGGCCAAGAAAGCTGGTCATATTTTTTATTCAGTTGTTCTATTATGTCAATATATTTATATAATTTTATATTACAGGGAAAAACTGGGAATACTTTCCTTGGGTGTCTCTCATTATAAATGCATCCTCCAGCTTTTAAAGCAAATCATGCAACAAAGCATTTTCCAACTAAAACCTCTTGTTTTTTTGCCACTATTTAACTCCACTTATACCATAAATAGTCACACAGCTTCTTTTTAGACTTATTTGCATCTATTTTTATTATCCATTCAGAAAACTACAATGCAAGCAATTTCCCTTGAAAATGAAACATATGGTGTAGAATCATGGTACTTGAGCGAGTGTCGAGTGAGACAATATACCAAACAGCGTCCTCACCTAATTTTGCTCGCTAAGCTTTATTGACATGCATGGATTGTGCCACAGGTCTGCTCTGGCGGGGTGAGTGACTGCCAGTGCAGAGAGGAGGATTTGGCCTTGGCAAATCAGGGCACGCTGCCTCCAAGTATCTCCGAGGTTCATCAACCCCCCTCCCCCTCTCAATTAAGAGTCCTTCCCCTCGTTAGGGCCATCTGCACTGGAGATAATTAAAGAAAGACGCACTCTAATGCAAGAGTGCCCTCTTGAATCGCTCCATTGATCTTATGTCCTGCATATTTTCAGAGGAAAAAAAAGTCTCCCTCTGTGTCAATACCCAACTGTATGCATAATGTGTAATAGCTTCATGTTGATTAGAAAGCTATTGGCATTTTTAATGGGCTGCTGCTGGAGCCAATCGCTTGGACCAGCAGAATGGCAATTTGCAGCCCTGAGAGGCTGTGTTTTGGGGTGAAAGTGTGTAGGTTGAGTGCTTTGTATTTGTGTACTTGACCGGTGCATTAGTCTCACAGTAGACGGGCTTTGCCTATGTGAGGCCACTATAAAACCGTGTTCCCCTCGCCTCGCCATTGATCCGCAGTCGGACTGTGACGCTCAAAATCAATGTCTTACTCTTAGCCACATCAAACTGCCATAAGGTTGTGGAGGAAGGGCAGTCAATACCTCACAAAGCTCCTCCAACGCCTAAACAAAGTTTGTTTGTACCGGGGGACTTTTTTCCTTAATCACTAGCTCTTTACGAGGTGTGTAGCCATCATTAACTGAATTAACGGTGGGAGACAGAGGAAAAGGGCTGGTGCAGTGGGGTCGGAGGGGGAAGAAGGAGAAGTAAGCAGAGTGGCAGAGTAAACATCACCGTCTGCCTCTGCCAATATGACAGGCTTCTTACGAGCCCAAATTAGAGCTGATGGCAAGAGACACAGATGGTGGTGGACATTCGAGGGAGGAGGGATAGTGGAGTGACCTCACTTTATTCGGAATGTGTGTGTGTGTGTGTTGGTATGTGCAAGTCAGGCACAGCCTTGTTTCTGCTTTGATGAGGTGGGGACAGGGCAGATGGGTTATAGGTAAAGGAAATGGGTCAAATCCATTTTCCGAAACACTGAGCGGCACAGGTGAGGGATAGAGATGAGGTAAGGGGAGAAAAAGAGCTGAGGTCAACACATTGGGAGCCTCCACGGAAACAGGGGGAGATACAGGTGTACGACGGGCTGTTTCAGCAGCGAGGACTCGCCGTATGTTCGGGGCTTACTCTCCGGGGATGTTTTGCAAAAGACACTGTGAGGCTGTGGCGATTCTCCACGAGTCAGCATGACTCTATTTATGCAACTATCTGGAGATGTCAAGGGCAGAGGAAATCTCTTGTGGTGTTGTTTTGTCTACGAAGGCAAAATCTCCCAGTTTGGACTTGTAAACACCAGGGAGAGTTAAAGTGTGCTTGTTCATGTGTCTGTTTCGAGAAAGCAGCTGGTGCATACGTTTTTTTTCTGCATTAAGTTGCTGAAGGGGAAAGAAAGAATCAGAACATGCTGAAAGTATCCACATGTGGCTGAAAGAGAAAAAAAGAAAGGGATGGGAGAAGTTCATTAATGATGCCCAGAGTCTGTGGGCTGAATAATATTCCTCTCTTAAGACTTAATCTTTGACTTTCAATAACTCTGTGAAGGCTAATGATTTTCTTCCACCGTTGACATTGTGATACTGTCTTTGGAAAGGAAAAAGACTCCATTCAGTTGCATTGTAATGTTTCTTGTTACACACACATGCACACACTCAAAAAAACAGCACCACTCTAAAGTCGACCTTTTTATAGATCATGGGGGCCGGCTCAACCCAGCATACGAAGTCGTTCATTTTTCCTGGCGGGGCCCAGGTGACAGACTAAAGGTGTGCTGAGGGGCGCCAGAGACCTTAGGCTGTGGAAACTAATTACCCTCAGTGGTAATTATGAGAGCAGAGCTGAGGGCTGACCTTGGAGAGGTGATTTAGTGGCCCGGGGGGGGGGGGGGGAACAAAAGGTTGCTGCAGACAATAAGGGGTGTGGGGATCTGAGATGGCGGTGTTGGTGATGTGTACCGGAATGGGAAGTACACATGTCTTGGTGTATATTTTGAATGTGGAGCTATGTCATGCTGTGATGGATATTATAGTAGAATAGAGTATTCGATTAACCAGAAAGTGCACCCAGTAGCATGCAGATAAATGAGGAAGATGATGCTTATGGGACTTTGATTTGTTCTGCACCACAAACTGTCCCAATTCATAATTGACCCTGTATTCAGTCAAATCTTTGCAGTTGCTGTCTATTCACAGGAACACAGAACCCCCTACATGAAATGTGTATTTGAATACTTGATTGGCCAGTTCAACGTTGATAAAAAGTTAATTGTATGTATAAATATTTAAATTGATGACGTTAGGTGGAAAAGTCGGAGGATCACTGAAATGATAACAATTCATCCTAAGAAGAACATATCTGTACCAAATGTTCTGCCAGTCCATCCAATAGTTGTTGAGACATTTCACTGGACCTCACGATGGTGCCAGAGGAAAAGTCAGTGGATCACCAAAGTCAGATGGATTCATCCTTTTGGCACCATAAGTGTCTGGCACAAACCTCTTGTACAATCAAACAAGTAGACATTGTAGCAACCAACTGTCAACATCGATCACTGTCCACTAGTTAAGAGTTCATTCACGTTTCCCACATTAACGGACACAATCTCCCAATATTCCAATCACAATCCCCAATCAAAGCGAGCAGGTGAAACCGACCCCCAGGAAATCTATTAGTCTCAGAGCCACCAGTGTGTTGGTCAGTGAAGGAAGGAAACACCAGATTTATCCTCATTATCAGATCACGTTGTAAAGTCTGCGTCCTCGTATCCAACTCGGGTGAAACCTAAGCCTCATCTCTGGAGTAGTGTCAGGTGGAGGAATAATCCAGTGGAAATTTATATTTCATTGTCAGAGTTTCTCCAGGAGTTACAAAAGTTTGCAGAGTTCAAGGGGGCAGGGTTGGAAGCCTGACTGACTCTTGCCTGGACTAACTGACTGATCGATCCTGGTGGTGCTAGAGAACAATTATTCATCATCTGGAAAATTCCAGTGTCACAGCAAAATTTCACAGCAATCTGTCCAATAATTGTTGAGATATTTCAGTGTGGACCGAAGTGATGCGGCGACTAATAGGCCCACGGGGCAGACATACCAAAGTTGCCACCCATAGGGCCACGTCACTGACATGGCTAACCAAACAACAAAGCCAGCATCCTCCTCTGGGGAAGACAAGCAACGGGCAAAAAACGGATAATGAGACTTTGAGTGCGTGAAACCATTTTCATGCATTTTGGCCTCCACAGGTTACTTTCAGATGACATCACAGACAGCTGTCCTCTCTATTGGTTGTACTTTGAAAGATCACAGGCCAACAAGGTCAAAGTTCAAGTTAATTAAATTTTAAGCACAGTGGCAAAATTTGATTGGCATTCAATGCCCAAGATAGCACCGCCACAAGGTTTGGCATCTTTACTCAATCAAATCAATGGCCATCCACCAATTCTGCCTCTGATCATGTGTTAAGACACTTTAGTGACCATGTTCAATAGAGCCCTGAATCAAGCTTAGATTCTGTTCTTTAATTAACTTTACTGATGGATTAAGTAATTAGCTGGCTAAATAGTATACTGAAATTAAAAATGTAACATGCAGAGAGACATAATAATGTAGAATGGACAGGAAGTAACCAGACATATTTTTCAGTTTTTGGAAGTGAATGTACTCCTTTATCATTATGTCGCCGTTATCTGGAAACAAATACTGTAAAGCTTTAATCTTTTTTAAAGTAAAATATGAAACCTTTAGCTGGTCCAATAATAATACAAAGTGATTTACTAACTAAGTGTTTGCTTCTGTGACTCAGTGTCCACATGTACATCTGTTTTCTCTTAAGTCTAACCTAGAATCTCAAGCAAACATGTAAAACACGTATCAGGAAATGCAATGCAACATATCCATAAGAATGCACTCTGCTGCCCCTATTAAAACTGATGAAAAAAACATAGCAAGGCATGTGTAACAAATGTGAATAATTTGTCCTTAGAAAAAAAAAGAAAACATAAAACAGACATACAGTGCCTAATGAGCAAAGGTATTCACACCAGCAAGTCTGCAGGAGAAACCTACACGTATAGCTATAGGTTCTATTTCGTGGATGATACATTGAGGTACAGATTCTTTAAATATGAATAAACATAATATCCAAGCTCATTATACTGTACATGCCAGTACTCTTTGAGTGCCTTTGTGGGCATAAGAGGTCACAGATAGTAAGAAGGCTTGACATCTGGTAGAGAAAGTGTTGTATAGAACCAAATATAGAACTTTTCATGTCTTTAGAGGCAAAAAGGAAATGCACGAGTCTTTTTTATTTATGGCTTCATGGGTTTGTTTCAACTGCATGAAAGTACAGGAAAAGGAAGCTCCTCATTATAAACAAGTGCAGAGTCCTGCAGAGAGCAGACTAAGCCTGATAATCACACTGAATTCACATCTTTTGAGTTCATTGATTCAGATAAAGCTAGCTAGCTACTGTGTAGACGAAGGTCATCCCCCACCCTAAACATGCTCTGATTGGTTGATTGTTCCAATGAGCACAACACTACCCTTAATCTAACTGTAAAGCAAGCAATGCATGTCTAGCTGTGTGTTCTTTGCATATCTCAAGAGCTTAAACAAAGGTTCCAACCATTTCAATCAATACTCTTGAAGATGCTTCTATTCAGTTAGTTTAAAGTTACAAATACTTATACACTTACATACTTATTAGATGGACAAAAGTATTATATTTCAAATATCATCTTGACTATCTCACAAATAAATAAAAATTCTCACTGGGTCCTCAGTAAAGGCTAAAGTCCTGTTATTTCATGACATCAAGACAATGCTTAGTTGCTGGCCTGTTTCTGACTACGGTCGATTTACTCCATTGGATCATCTCAGTCAAATTCCCTGTTAGCTTCTTTTGCAAAGCAGTCATAATCTTAGGTTGCCCTAATAGCTTCAGTATAAAGTGCAGGCAAAACAAAGCTGTTGGAACAATCTGCAGGCCGATCTTTAAGTTAAGACCCTTATCTTTTTAAATGATTTCAAACACAGAATGAAGCAAGCGGTCACTGGTAGCTGCAGTTACTTAAGTTACATAACAGACACAGGACCTAAATGCTGCCTCTTTAAGGCAATGTATTGTGTGATGTATTTCTGACAAATCGCTGCTGTGATTTGCCTTTCTTTGTATGTATTGGATGCTGCCATTTGACCCTGCCTTTGCTACCCCCCCATTCCCTGTCGTTAGCTATACTATATATATATATATATATACACAAAACTTGAACAATGTATCTTTAAAAAAAAAGTCAGATTATCCCCAAAATTTACATTTCCTGGCGTTGGTGACCAAATGAATACTCGATCCAGTGTTCCACCCAGTACTTCAAACATCCTTTGTGTTAATTAAGAATTGACTTTAGCAATACTGATCAGAGCAGCTGACTCTGAACTGCGTTGCAACACAAAGAGTCATCACAGTCTAGCATGTGATGACAAGCCAGATGAACTGTAGAACTTCCCTATGAGCATCCCTCTGATAAATATGCACACACAGGCATGAATACCATGTCACCCACATGGAGACACACACAGGCATGAGAACAGATATCATCAGAATCAGATCTGCTCCCACTGAAGACACCATTACTCACAACTTCCCACTCGTTCTTATGAACTGTTACCGCCAAACACACTCGTCTACCTCAATGTTTTACAGCCTTTGTCACTCATACCTAGGCCAGTGCCAGGTAGGGAAAGGATAAGGTGAATCACATTTCCTGATTTACATCCCAGTCACGTGGCTGAAGACTACAGTTGGAATTCGGTGTCTCAAACCTCCCAGCCTCTCGTCGTCGCTGAAAGGCAGCCCAGCATCCTGACTTTGAAGTGCTGAATAATGACAGTGAGGATCGGCAACCTCTCAGTCTGCACAACTCTGTGCAGCTCTCTGAGGATTTCATTTCTCATTGCATAAAGTAGTATGACTTTATGTTCAACTTGTTTTGAGCAGATTTGCCTTATTAGTTTTACATTTTTATAATTTCCCACCCAACTGAATGCAGACATGGTTCCCAGAAATTGTGACATAAATAAAGATTGAGGAACTCTTCTCAGTTGTTTGTCCTAGATGTGTCTTTTTGTTATCCTCTTGCCCTTTTGTTAGGCTCTTTGCCTGATTATTACAATTGTCTGTTGTAAGTAGTGTTGTCAGGAAAAAAGGGCTTCAAACAATTGCCATTTAAATGTTCATGGGTGGAAAAAAACAGAGATGATAGAAAACACTCAAAAGGGGTTTAAATTTCAGTTGATTGTTCAGTTGTTCCACCACTTTAGTCCAAGGTGAGGTATAGCAACAGCATTGGATGGATTGCCATGATATTTTGCAGAAACCTCCACAGAGGTTAAAGTCAATTCTTTACTTATTATCACCAGCAGCTTAAATTTACACTGAGCAAGTGAAATAGCTCCTAATATCTCAACATTTCCTACGTGGATTGGCACATTTGGTACAGATATTCATGGTTGAGAGGAGGAGGAGGAATCCTAATGACTTATTCAACCCTTCGCTAAGCCCCCCCCCCTGCTGCTATTTCATTAAGCTACAATTGAGTCCACACTGTCACTAACTGCATTCCCTTAATAAATATAATCTAATATTTGAAAAAACAAAAAAGTGATTTCAAAGACAAGCTAGCTAGTGTAGCATGTCATTTTTAATTATGATGTGCAAACATTATCTGCTAACTCAGGTTTAAATGACATCCAACAACAACAACAACATTTTCCAGTAGTATAAATGGTTAACGGTACTATTTTCTGTATTCTAATTGCAAAAACTGCAAAAAAGACACAGCTTTTGTGTTTGTTCTGCATATGTTTAGAGTGTAGTTTTGATCAGCGTTGCCACACCCAGGCTGACGAAACCTCAGGATGTGTGGGCAGAGTTATGCTTCCTGAACAATACCATGCGCTACACTCCCACACAGAGTATTGAGAGGTCAAGCACACACACACACACACACACATCAAAATACTGCTGCAGACAAAGAGGTCACGGTCATTCTCAAGTTCTCTGTTCACTGAGATTGGGGTTCACATAAACATCCACGGACACACACACACACACTCACATTCGCATCTACACTAACACACACTGCACACACTGCAGCAGTCTCTCAGGTCACGGCAATTCATACATGCACCTTTTCTGGGGTCAGGGTTACACACACACACACACATAGGCACAAACGCACACACAAAAACCTTCCCTAGTGAGACTGCGGCTCTACCAATAAGGCCTCAGGTCTGCAGCAACAGCAAACTCCCCCATAGAGACCCAAGCCAATTTATTTCAGTCAGGCTGCTGGTGACAGAAACGGAAGCTTTAACAGAGGTCAAGCTGACCAACCTGCCCGCTGGGAAATACCAGCCAGCCCATATACTGCATTTATATACTAGAGAACTGAGGCGTTTACTCTTTTTTTACCACAGCGCAGGTACTTTTACTGTACGTTGTAACAGAGGGAATTGGGCCGGTGAACAGCAGCTCGCCCACGCAGCTTCTTACAGTAAAGGGTCAGTTCCTTCTGATAGTGGTTAAATGCTGAGTAAAAAGCAAGCTGCATTTGATGAGTTAAAGCTGTAACTTGAAAGATTTTTTTAAATGTCTAATATGATGACAAGTTAAATATTTCTGAGTTAATAAAAGTTGATGTTTGCTTGGAACAGAAAATAACAAATGTTCCTGAACAAGAAAGACATACATGGAAACAGTGGATGTAAAGACAGAACGTTTCAGTTCTTCATCTTAAGCTCTCCAATTGTGAGGTGATATTTGCTTGCAGGAACATTTTTAGCAAACCCACTTTGACTTAAATTGCTTTTTTTCTTTACTTGATGCATCTGCAGCTCTGTGAACTTTGGCGTTAACACCCCGACAGCTATTGTGAATAACGCAAACTCTTTCTTCTTAATATGTGGCAAGTTTAATTTACAGAGATAAAAGGAAGAACAGTTCTAAAGGTGGAAGATCTGCTGTTGGAAATCATCAAAGAAAACATTACATACTAAGCAGGGTCAGTGGACCTAAAAAGAGGTAAGAAATGAGAAAATACTGCTGTAAACCATGTCATCTGAGAACTGTTTTATACTTTTATTTCAACGATTGGTACACACTTATCACCCATTAGATTTGCTGCATGTTTAGTCAATTTGTTTCCTCAGACTGGCATTATTCTATATTCCCATTAAGACTCAAACCAACATATTGTTATTCTGTCTTTCAATACTTCAGGACTTCATTCCATCTCTGTGGGAAACCTATTCACTCCCACTGAGGCCATGAATCTTTCCAAAACATGTCAGAAATAAATAGTTTCACTTTGAAAGAAGTCTGAATAGTTTCCTAAAACAGCTGGCCACTGTGGTTTTAACAAACGCTACTCAAACAGGAGGAACTACTGTATTTTGTTGGGGACTATTTTCAGCAATGGACTGATTCATAACGAGGTTCAACAAAAAGTCATTGTCATTCTGCCACACAGGGTTGCACAACAAAATGCAGTTGTAGCCTAATATATTCATTCTACAAGAAAAAACGGACAAAAAAAACAATATTAAATTCATGTAGTGCATTTGTATCTTTATTTTATTTCCTCAGCGGGAATATAAACAGCAATAACAAAAACACTGGTGAATTCTCTGGGAAGATAATATGGCCAGCATCTTAACATTAAAATACAACATCAGGGAAACATTTGGCTTTGTTTGAGCACCAAGCATCACTGAGAGAGAGATCCAACTGATCAGAGTCCTGCGCTCTGAGTGCAGCTTGATCCGGGATGCCACAATGGAGCCAGGACTCTATTAGGATGTAGGCACAAAAGTCAACAACCTTCTGTTACAGGGATAGTCAAAAGTCTTTTTTCATCCATCTTATTTTCCTGTGACCGGACATTCAGCAGTAGGCTGGGTAGTGGAACAGCCTCATGTCCTAGCTGGGTTACTCTCCTCCTGGAGCGGTTGACTCCACGTTCGGTGGCGTTTGTTCCATCAGGAAGATGCCGTGGGCAGAGATCACCTGAAGGTCCGCCGCACTTTATCCAATCCCCACGGTTCCTTCTTGGATGTTGATGAGAGTATTTTCTCATGTCATACATGCTCGAGAACTAAAAAAAGAATAAAATTGAAAGAAATGTTTTGCAAAGTTCATGAGAGCTACCATTGGCCACATCTACAAGCTCTGGCATTGCCATGGAGACACACAATCATCTTGTGTGTATTTACTGCAGCAGGACAGTGGATGTTGGATTAAATAAACACAAACTATGTGTGTGTTCATGGTGATGAAGGAACGGTGCTCTATGACACAGAGGAAGAAGATATATCAGGATTTGATGCACACATACCACTTGTTAGTAGACACATTCATTGTTGGTTTTGGGGTTTTTTAATCGGACTTGTTGACAATAAAAAACGTGTAGCGTATTGCAGAATCAAACACTGGGCTGGAAAACACTGTGCTGTGTGAAGTTCACTGACATTAGGCTCAATGAAATAAAATACCATCATTCTTTCCAAAAAGCAATAAAGTTGCCCTTCAAAAATTAGTGTAGTTTAATCTCATCCAATCAATCATATACATTTTCCTCCCACAGCACCATCAGAGCTGGTTTGTTGAAACAGATGCTGCTCGCTTGCACCTCATATAAACAGTCGTCTGCTGCAGCCGAGTCCAGCTTAACAACCCACTATAACTTTGTCACATGACAACGCAAGGTTTCAGTGACTTATTGTTCAGGAAATGCATGTAAAGTATGCACGTAAATTACATTGTCCTTTACCTCATAGGACAACTGCATATGAAAATGTGAACTCGGAGGCTATAGTGTTGTGTGCATATCCTCAAAGCTCGCTGGTGAGGAGGAGGAGGAGGAGGTTATAAACCAGTATAGGGAAAGCCATATGCAGCTGTTTACCATGGAAACAAATTGATCCAAATGATCGATACACACAAACTGTATCGGATTCTGTGTCCTGTGGTTGCTCTTGGCATCCGGTCTACCAGCTCTCACTGGGAAGATTAATGGAACCAGACATCACCGTTTGTTTACTATGTTTTTCCTATTCATATGAATGTTGGTGATATTTTGCCGCAACAATTATCAACAAATAATTTAACCCTTTTTTCTAATCTTGCCTCCACGCCAGTGTAATTCTCATCCCTTTACGTATGTGTCTCGTTGTTAATTTGAACATTATTGGTGACTAACATCCTTGACTGACTGATGCACCCCTGAATGTTTCTAAGATGAAAACACTTTAAAGGCAGTAGACAATACAGAGAGCACTGCAGTCTGAGTCTGATGGACATTAAAAGGTTCCAAAGACATAGCGGCAGCATTTAACCTCTACTACTGGGTAGTAAAATGACCCTCGCCATCATCTAGTCGACACCACTGCCGGGTGGAGAGCAGTCAGCACTCAGCAGCTCCGAGAGATGGACCCTCAGTCAGCGGCCGCAGCAACTGAGCCAGCACAAACCTGAGCAGCGGGAGGCTGCTGGACTGTTTGGTGTTTCCGTTGTTATGGCAGCAGCAAAACTGTTCTGACCCTCGTTGCTGGGGTTTGCACTGGTTGAATTTGAACCAATTGCTACCTGAAGGTCCGTCTCCCTGTAGCTGCTGCATGCTCTACTTTGTATGTCCATATACCTTTTTTTGTTTTAATTAATAAATCAATGCTATTGGTCGCTCTTTACCTGTGGGTATCTGTGGGTTTTACTAGTAACTATAACCAATGAAAAGTATTTTCAAAAAGCTTGTGACTAAATCTCATAACTCCATTGGATCGTCAAATTGTCGGCATTACCTTATATCCCCAACCTGTCGCTCACAGCAGAGCTGAAGGTAAACATTTACATTTTTGTCTGACTTCATCTGATGCAGTATTCCCTTGAGTGTTATAATGAACCGAAAACATGTTTACACTTCTCAACAGCAGGGGGGGGTTCAACTCGGCGGGTCAGGGCCGGACTCAGTGTGGGAGGATCGTGAGACCTCTCCCTGGTGCTGGGACAATTTACACATGAAACATTCGTGCGTCAAAAAACATTGGAATTTAATTTGAGCTTGATTGTGGTAAAATATTAATAGTATAATGCAGTGGCAGGCCGTGCATTTTATACCTGGGCCTTCACTGCTGAAATACCACCTTATAACCACATGATGGCGCCACAGCTAGGGTCATTATTCGTTTCTTGGGCTGTAACTATATAACGTTACGTATTTGTATTAAACCGTTCGGTACGAGGCTTACAACCCGAACAATACGTTTGAATAATACTAGTACATTTGGAAAATGCCGAAGCCTAAATTGTAGGAAATATAATGTTTTCTGCGCTCACTAGGAGACAGCGGTCTGTGTGACCTCTGAACCGGAACAAAAACAGCTGAGTCTCCGCAAGTGTTCTGGGAGGCTAGGCTAGCTAGCTTAACGGAAAAACAACAGCAGTAACACGCATTCTGCTACACACTCAAGGGCCATTTAGATATTAGATGTAAAAAAATGAACCAGTTGACTTACCGAATGCTGATCATATCCTCTTTTCTTTGTTGACAAAGAGTTTCATCTCACGGTTAAATCCCAACTCACAAATCTGTTTCTCCTCCTTCAGCCATTGAGTGTTAAAAAACAAAGCTAGGTAAAAAAAACAACCGACTAAGCATCTGCTGTTAAGTTTCGTTTCACGATAGTCACGTGCTCGCCCACTGACCAATCACAGCACACGCTGAATCTCAGAGCTGCACGTAATGCTGACGTAGTTGTAGGCCAGCAGGCCGCTCTGGCGCTTTAAAGAATGTTAAACTAAAGATCTGATTGGTTGAAGACTATGCCAATCAACAATATCGTCCCCATTCACTTAAACTGAACATGGAGGCACTGGTGAGTCTGCAGGCCTGGGGCCTCTCTTCTTACCTAGAGACACAGAGGTGAAATCTGATTGGATAAAAGCTCTACTTAAAACAAGCTGCACTGGAAGCAGAGCAACTGAGGAAGACAGTAGCTGTGCAATGAGAAAATACGATAATGGGAAAATTATTTTTATAAATCATGATACATGTAGTGTATTTAAGAAAAATTATTAAATTATAAAATAGCTATAACTTTGTGATTCTGTTTAGGCCAGCAGAGAAGGCTTTGCCGGCCCTGACGGCCCGCCACTGGTATAATGATACATGTGACACCAACATTGACGACACATTATTTAAAAAGCATTTCCTGAAATGTAATGGTTGTGGTTATACAAGGTTTCTGCCAGACAGCGACCACATGCATTTACACATTGGATTATCATGTGTTTTTTCTTTATCCAAATAAAACATCCAGATACAGATCACATGTAAATACCATTGCTAAATGAGCTTCTTGAGTAGTTTAACTATTGAAAGACTGATCACATCACTGGACTTCCCAATCACCACATGTAAACATCATCGCACAGTATCTCCTTAAGAAGGTGTGGAGTGCCACGTGTAGTAAATCATCCCAAAGGAAGGACATACTGCTTCTACTACCTGTATGTTTTCTTTATGTTTGCATTATATACATGTTTGTCTACATTCATGGCCACACACATACCCAGTGTTCTTATATTATAGATTACTTCTTTCACAGTGTTATATTAATAGCCATACACTGAATTATTGGATGCTATTACTTTGACTCATTTGTCAGTATGTAACCAATTTTAGGCACTTAAGTTTTACAGTAAATCACTGTCATTAAGGCTTTGCATATTGTTTGGCATGTAAGATCCGAATCTGAAAAGTAAATAGTAACTAGAGCTGTGAAATACATGTAGTAAAAGGTACAATATGCAACGAATAGAATGGAAGTATACAGTAGTTTAAACTGAATTACTTTCAGTGTACCTCAACATTGTACTTGTAACTATTCTTAGTTACATTCCACCAATGCATATACCACAGCCGTCTGGACCTCGCAGATTGTATCAAGTTTCAAACAATTACAATGGAGCTGATTTGACTACTGATGTCTTTGCCAACAAATCTCCATTGAAGTCTTTATCTGATATTCTGACTTCAATCTTCACTTTTAAATAAGTGTGCTCCAACAAAGTCTGCTGTTTGAACAGGAACTGGCTAGGCGTATCTGTATCCCCCTCACACTGCAGATAGGATAATGAATCATGTTTATAATCCCTTCAGATGAGCCCCCATAAACACTTTTCTTGTAACCACGCCAAAGAAATCGAACACCTCTCATCACTTTGTAGACACTCCTGTCACAGTGTTTTTTTCCCTGCTCATAGAGCCTCTCCCTGCATCTTCATCCTCATGGATTACTACTCGTTGACAGTGCAGAGCAGGAGGTCAGGGGGAGGTAGTGGTTCCACTCACCTCTCTTGCTCTCTCGCTCCCTTCCTGTTTTTCTTTTTTCCTTAATCCTCCTCCTCTCTGCTGCTGTGGTGTGTTCAATAGCCACTGGGTTGGATAACCTTGGAGTCTGCAGTCTTTATTGCCATGATTTGTGAAACCTCACTCCCTTTCACTCCCTTCGCCTCTGCAGTATATCTGCCCTTCGCCTTGGAAATATCCCATACTCAACTCCTGAAACATGATTTTGTTCTCCAGAGGAACTCCAATGATGTTTCATTTTGAACTTCCTAGAGTGTTATTTAAAAAGAAATCTACAATGAATCCTCAGACCAAATATTTTTTTTCTTACTTGGCGTGAACCTGCTGTGCTTTTTCCCTCATTTCCCATAACCTACCTGTGTCAGGTCACTCTGTGCTCTTGCTTTGTCTGTGTGACTAAAAGCTCTCAGAAGGCCCCACTTTCTCAGAAAGCAGCCTGTGAAGTGATCAAAAGCACAGTGGGTCGTAACTCCCACTTCTTGATGGACTCACAGATACCACCTCTGCCAACACACACATCAAGCAGTAACTCCTCATCATCACCCGTCCTCTTCACACCTGGATCGTCCCATCAAACCCCAGCCCGAGGCCGCCTGTCTCCTGCATCAAAGTTTGACCCTTGCTTTGACCCCCTCTAGGCTCCCTCTCTCCCTCCAGCCACCTCTCCTGACCCTGACCTCAGACCAGCACCTTGAACTGATTTCACTTCCGCTGTAAAGCACAGACTGGCTGACACCGAGGCGTCCGGTATCAGTTCTCTCACTCTGTGGGGAAAAGGAGCTTTGAGGAGACTCCTCGGGAGGCTAAGTGCTTTCCTGTTCTCTGAATGGAGACACCGATCGCTGTCGGTGTTCCAGAGAAAACCAACCCACAGGGCTGAGACACCTCTTTCCACATGGTGAGACTCATATTAGATTTTTTGAAAGTATGCCTATGTGTGCATACATGTAAAATGAGTCGTTTGAGAGGCAAAGATTACCACTGATGAAGATGAAATATAAATAAAAACCTGCAGCAAGGGAGAGGATAGTTTCTTGAAAGTATTGTTCATGCAGTCAATATCCTTTTTAAAAAAGGTTCAAGATCGGAGATAGGGAGGATTTTTGTTGTCTCTCAACGGCTCTCACCATGCTTACGGTGAGCTTGCAGCTCACAGCTAACAATGCTAACAACGCTAACAGTGTGAACAATGGCGAAAGCTGTGACAGAGCTAACAGTGTTTATATGAGGGGGAACCAGGTCGTGGGTGCTACGCTTCTGCGACGGTGCTGTCGGTCAGGACGGCGTTATCAGCTGTATCAGCCGTATGAGAAGCGTGGCGGCTGTGAGCTAACCAGTGGGGCACGTTAGGTTGCACTAACATGCATTACATGGCGTCTTGTTACATGCTTAGTGTCAATAAACCCTGCAATGTAGGTTTACTTAGTTTTTAGGTTTTATGCAACAAAACTACAAAAATAAGTCAATGTTAACTTGGTTTCACACGGGACATGAAGAATGGGCTCATGGGTGAAAGTCTAAGTTTGCTTTGCCTTGTCTCATACAGATGCTAAAGGGTGCATCGGTATCAGACGCCATGGGGCACTGACCAAGTGTAGGTATTAGACGATTTGGGATTGAAAATGGGTTGGAATATACTTGTGAAAATGTATTGCCCTATAGAAGGTATCCATTAATCTGGGATCTAAGGCTACTAGCTAACTCTGCCAATCAAATACAGTCAATCCTGACCGCAGAGCGATATCATGTGTCAGAGGAATGTGCTGGGACACCATTCATTCCTCTATTGGCTTTCAAGCAGGTGATGGAGGGCCATAGTGCTGTGCAGGTGAGTAGGAATAGTGCAATCAGGGGAACACACACACACACACAGAGATAGACACAGAGACACGATGAAACTAACGGGATGTTAGGGACAGTACCCCCCCCTCTAGAGCCGGCTCCAGACGGCCCAGGTTGGTCTGGCTGGCGCTTCTCCTCTGGTTCATATCCCTCCCAGTCGACCAGGAACTGGCAACCTTGACCTCTGGGGCAGACTGCCAGCAACCGTTTGACGATGTAGTGGGGGCCGCCGTCAATGACCCGGGGGGATGGAGGGGGTTTGGAGGCGGGAACCAGTGGGCTGGTCCTTACTGGCTTGACCTTGGAGACATGGAAGGTAGGATGGACCTTCATGGTTCTGGGAAGTTGTAGCTGGACTGCCGTGGGGTTAATCATCTTGGAGACGGGGAAGGGACCGATAAATCTTGGGGCCAGTTTGCGAGACTCCACACGGAGGGGAAGATCCTTGGTGGACAGCCAGACCCTCTGTCCCACCCGGTAGCGTGGGGCTGGGGTGCGGTGCTTGTCAGCTGCCCTCTTGTAATGGCAGGACGTCCGAAGTAGTACCGCTTGCGCCCTCCTCCAGGTAAGGTGACATCGACGCACCAGTGCCTGTGAGGATGGGACAGCAACCTCTCCCTCGAGGTCTGGAAATAGGGGGGGGGGGCTGGTACCCATAGACATACTGGAAGGGGGAGAGACCTGTGGCAGAAACAGGAAGTGAATTATGTGAGTATTCCACCCAGTTCAGTTGTCGGCTCCATGAGGTGGGACTCTGAGAGACCATGCAACGGAGCCCCGTCTCCACGCTCCGTCTGACCGTTGGACTGGGGGTGGAACCTGGAAGAGAGGCTGGCTGTAGCCCCAAGTTGTCTGCAGCATTCCTTCCAGAAGCCGGCCGTGAACTGGGGCCCTCAGTCGGAGGCCACATTCTGTGGCAGAACATGAAGGCGAAAGACCTGGGAGAGCATAGTCTCTTCTGTCTCCTTGGCACAGGGGAGCTTGGGCAGAGGAACAAAAGAGCCATTTTGGAGAATCGGTCGACAATGGTGAGAATAACAGAGTTACTTTCGAACCGGGGCAGACCGGTGACGAAGTCCAGGGAGATGTGTGACCAAGGCCTTCGTGGCACCGGAAGAGGGTGTAGTAGCCCTGATGGGTGCTGCCGGGAGGTCTTATTCTGGGCGCAGACCTGACAAGCGGACAAAAACTCCCCTGTGTCCTCATCCAGCGATGGCCACCAGAACCGCTGCTTGAGGAAGCTGACCGTCCGCCTTACCCCTGGGTGGCAGCTAAGTCTGGAGGAATGTCCCCACTGCAGGACTCTAGAGCGGATGTTAGCGAGGACGAAAAGGCGGTTGGGAGGGCAGCCGTTAGGAGGCTGTGCCCCGTTGGTGTCTTGTTTGACCTCACTCTCAATGCCCCAGGTCACCGCACCCACCACGCAGGAAGGAGGCAGGATGGAAGTGGGGTCCCTTGGGGCGTCCTCAGGCTCGAACTGGCGGGATAGGGCATCCGGTTTCACGTTCCTAGAGCCTGGATGATATGATAAGGTGAAATTAAAGCGGTTAAAGAAGTGGTGAAAGCAGGGGAGTATATAGCTGAGTGGGGTGATGGGAAGATTGGAGGCAGCTGGGTGGACCAGGCAGGTGGGTAGGATGAGTGAAATCAGGGGAACACCCACACACACACAGAGATAGACACAGAGACACGATGAAACTGGATGTTACACATTTCAGTGATCCAACCAAAAGTGAACATTGTGCTTAAATCCCTCCGGTTATTATACTGTGGCCACATATTCTCCTTACGTTAGCTAAAGAAACTCAAGTGGCCATTTAACTGGAGGCCATATGCAAAGTTCTACAGTCCTGAGATCTTCATCTACATAAATTATTGTTATATAACGTTTTTCATTTCAGTCTTACATTTCCTGTGATTTCCTTTTTCATCCAGAAAGGACGATAATTGAATCTTCAATGAAAGACATTGTTAGATGAAAAAGGGTTTATATACTCTGCACCCTCTGAGCTATAATCAGTTGTCTCCTCAGATGATAAGCAGCATGTTTTTATATGTATCAGAAGGGAGAGAGGGGGCAATATAGGCCATGCTGCAGTGGGTGTCTGTAAACTCTGGGAAAAGAGGATGCATCACAGAGATAAATAAGGCGACAAGGCCCTGTTCCATTCTGAGGGGAAGACAAACAGGAGATGACAGCATATTGTCGCTTTGATCAAGCTTGAAAAGTCACATAACTCTGTTTATGTTGCCTTGATTTACACTGGCCTCCAGAGGGGGGGTGCTCACATTTTATTCTGCATTTCACAGCAGGCAGTGGCTCATTCTACATTTCACTGGTATTGTAAGGCTTTCACTCTGAGAACCTGAGGCTAGATTACTGCAGTGGACATAATAACATTGCTACTATGCAAGTGATTGCACATTTGAGGCCAAATGTGTTGACATTTGGAACTGCATTTAGATGACCTGCACTGTTGAGTGTCATCAGTATGAGGCATTTACAGCTTTGTAGAAGTTAATGTTGTTGTAATTTAATTCAGAAATAGTTTTTGTTCTGTATTCCACTTATTGTTTCTTCCATTTCCAAGAATGCAATTCACCTGTAGGTGGTGAAAGCAACCGCAAAAATGAGAGTTGGATCAATCACACAACATCAGCATGCCTTACACACGGGGGTGAACGTAGATTGAAGTTCTTGCCGGTACTACAGCCCAGCCTTCATCGCTTCATATTGTTTTCCTCCCACCCAAAGCTTCATGCATCCCTGAACACAGGCATTCAACTTTTTTCTTAAAGCCTGTATGGTATAGAACAAAATAAAGACTTGACAAAATGGATAGCACATTATGTATTTCATCATCATCCTACCAGCAGGGGTTTACTTGTTGTCATATCTCACAGGAGATTTATTCTATCATTCCAACGTTTCATGACTTTTGCATTTGTTCAAAACACTTCAGTTGGGACCATGTGCTTGGCTTCGCCATGTGCTCTTGAGATTCTGCCGGCAAGGCCCATCCTGATTTGGGTAGATAGCAACCAAACCCTGACCAGAAAGAAGTTCACATCTAGGTGTGAACTCTTCACCCAAATGCAACGCTGTCCTCTAATTGGCCGAGGGCCACAGACACCCCAGGTGCCCCGTGGCTCAGCCCTGTTTCCACAAAACCGTCTTTCTCCTCCACCTCTTAGCCATTCCGTTCCGACCTCCGTCGGTGCAACGAGGCACGAACACAACGTTGCTGTTTTTAAAAAAGAATCCTAGGTTACCAGTCTTACATTCGCTGGACGAATAGACTGTTTGTTTTGTTTTTGTTTTGCTTCCTGAGAAAGGGAGAAGTGGACAATTTTCTTGCAGAAGTGAAGCAACAGATTCTTCAGAGAAAGAGGATATCCTCTCTTTCTAACCAAGTCGATCTCAAGACGGTTAAAAGGATGGAGAATTCCCTAAACGAGCCGAAGAAATTCTCTGCTACCGAAATAATTTATTGCTCAATGCTTGGAGCTTCGCAGCCGGAGAACTGAGGAGCTCAAAAGGACCGATTCGGCCACTAAATCATCTCATAGGAAGACTCGAGGCATCTGGGCTTAGCTTAGGTTATGGTGTTTATTATCTTGTTTGTGTTGCTTAAATTACTGTCATTTTCATAACATGGTGTGTATGCTCAATAATCGCTGAGATTATTTCATACTGCTGCAATAGTGTTGATGGTTCACCGTTGCTGTTTCATCGGTTGAAAGATCACAACCTCGGCTGTGCGAATCAAAGAGTCGTCAGCTGTGTTTCTGTAGATGAGAGAACAGTCTTCTGTACTCCATCGCGGCGGGGAGGATCTTATTTTGTTTTGGCAGATTTATTTTGTTTTGTTTGCTTTCTCTCTTCTTTTACTAACCAACACACACATATAGCGTTAAGCTAATGTAGCTCCGGGTGAGCTAACAGCTTCAGACACGTGTAGGAACTTAATAAACTCTGTTATACTTTAAAGAGCAGCTGTCTGTGATTACTTTGTGCATGTATTGTGATTAAAGCTGGATATGTGGTCTGTGCTCGTACTCAACACCTTCACTTTCACTGTGAATGTGTAATAGTACTTTGACTATTGACAATGTGAGTGAATACTAATTATGAGACTTAGTTAATAGGTTGGTTATTGGTTCCTGTTCGCAGGGTGGTGCCCCGTTATTATTAATAATAGTTAATAATTTGACTGACAATAATAATTCTATTGATGTCAATAATTTTGTTATATATATATATATATATATATATATATATATATATATAACTCAGCATATAACTCAGCATATATAAAACTTGCACTTGAACATTCCCAGTCAGGAAGTAATTTTTCAGATTATAATGAAACTACACGAAGACAGCGCATCCTGCAATGTAAACAGATGTGAAACATACTGTAAAGCGTGTACAAACAAGCATAGCTAAAAATATAACCTCTTTGTTTTTTGTAGTCCTAACAGTAGCAGATGTGTTCTCTTGTTGTATTGGGTTTTGGCAGTCAGCTGCTGTCCTCTCTTACCGGTACTGTGTACTGGCACTAAATCGAGTACCGGATCATATTGACCCATGCTTATACACACAGAATGAACACATATTTGCCAAATGCATCCCAGCTGTTCAATCCAGCATAGGCTTTGCATTCTAGTCTATTTATGTCATTGTTAGAAATCAGAGTTAAAGGGCAGCGGCATTGAAAAGCCATTGTTCTTTGATGCTCTAGGATTCCCACCAAAACATTTTTTGAATGTTTGACATGGCAATGAAATATTACAACTGCCAATAATTTGATGGATAGTGTGCCTATTGCATTGATGGGAAAGACAAGAATGCACATTTTATTTTAAAGAATCAGAAATTGTGGCTTATAGTTTTGAAATTAATGACTAAAAATGAGGAAAAGTTATGTATGCGTTAGAAAGTTGGAATGATAATGTAGAACATTAATGATTTACAGTAAATTGGCAAGACCACTAATGAGGTCTCTTTTAGGGGATTACTCATTTAATAGGAAAACAGTTTTATCATGAAGACTGAATTGATGATAGGGACTTCACCACGTTTCTTTCAACTTTTGTCTGCAATAGCCAAAAATCACACGGTGATTATAACATTTGCTAAAAACTGGACGCAAAAAAACACTCTTACATTCAACTGCAATAAATCTGAGATCCTCATTAGGCCTACTGGTCCTAACTATTCACCATCACCCAGGACTGTTCCCTCAACATCGTCTCCTTCCCTCTCTTTCTCCACAATCTCCACTGGCTCCCAGTCAAATGATAAAATCCTCCTCATGACCTACAAAGCCTTCAATAACTTAAATCCTCTACCAGTTCATTCCTTCTCATTGCCTCAGGTCCAATTATGCAAAGCTCTTAAATACTCCCAGATCCAAGCGCTGAACCTGGGATGACTGGGCCTTTTCCTTTTCTGCTCCCTAACATTCCACACTAAAGAGGCCACCACGCTTTCATCGTTTCAAAGATATCTCAAGTGCTTGTGTTCGGCCTTGCCCTGCCTCTTTAGCTTCTTTAAGCTATACAAATCAGATTTATAATTGGACTGAAGTTTTTCTCATATTAACATCTGTCTTTTAAGCAGCAGATAAAGAACTTACATTAAAGATCTTGTTAAACATTCAGCATGCAGTACAATGCTACTACTAGCTTGCTCTTGTCCTCTTGACACCACCGAGCTAACTGGGGAGTTGCGTATCATTAGGAGTCATGTGAAGTTGTTAGAGGTCGTTTCGTTTGGTTGCGGGTTGGTATTTGCTGGGCGGTCACGGTGGCGATGTAATCTGGTCTCTCAGTGTGAGGGAGCGAGTGATTTATGGCCTCCGTGTTTGTCTGTGGAATTACCGTTTGATTGCTTCATTCCTTCCAGAGCCCTTGAATCCATGCTAATGAGTAAAGTGCTTATCTATCAGAGCATTAGGGGGTAAATCCAATTGAGCTTGTTATGAAAAATAGCCATGGGATGCACAGAAGTACAGTTTCAGCAAGTCCACTCGACTCCTTAAAATGATGGTACATAATGTGTCCATATATATCGTGTTACGTCTTTATACTGAATGTATATTTAAGGTTCTGCTCATTTGTACCAATCTGACCTGCTCACAGATTTCGGTAATGCTGTTTGAACAAGCTGTTTCATTACCCAACAAACAATATTGGTTAGATCAACAGAGAGGCAGAGGGAGCGGGCCGGTGGAGGGATGAAGGAGGAGAGAAAGTCAAAGAGCAGCATGGAGGACATGGATCGTTAGTCCCTTAAAGGAGAGAAGCTTTCTCACTGTTTGTACGAAGCAATACGCTTCAATTACATTTAATCTGGACAGCAGGACTTCAGCCTCTCACTGCAGAGACAGGGTCAATATCAAGGCTAGCCTCCGAGATGAGCCTGCGACTGACTGATAGTCAAGTTGGATGCCGGACCCTTCTGTTCTGCTTTAAATCCCCCTAAGTAATGAATGTATCCTAATGTTGTTTTCTATATCGGACACATTTCAAACCTCATTGCAACACCTTTAAACTTTCATGTGTATGTTGTTTTTTCATTGTGATTTCATATTTTCAAGTCTACAAAAGACTCAATTACACATGCTTCAGATCTTCACCACAATGTTGTTGGCCAAGGCATTCATCTTTTTTAATGAGGGATAGCTAGCGATAATCACTAGCGCTTGTTTGGGGCACGTCTTCAGAAGAGCACCACCAGCACCAATGTGTCGACTGTCAGTGTTCCTTGGGCAAATGGCTTTTTTCCACTTTGGAAGGTTTCCAGAAGTCATGCAGGAAAGGAAAAGAAGTACAAGTAAATGGAAGTTGAATGGAAATGTTCAGAAAGGGACATCAAGAGTTTTCTTAAAGAGCCGTGGCGCTGCTGTTTCACTGACACCCTCTGTGTTCTGTGGACAGCTCTGGGTGTTAAGGCCCAGCTGTCAGTCAGCATTAGCAGCTGTTTGGCTGACAGGGACTGCTGTAGGAGCAAAGCCCAGTAGTTGTGTTCAACCTCAGATATCAAAATATCAAAATACAGTATCTCAATATCGCTGTCTGTTGGCGAGTGCGTTGATTACCAATAACTGTTAGCCATTTAAGTGCACTGGCCCCTAACTGATGAGGAACATTGATGAGTATTATGATTGATTATGAATTATATTATTATATAAGAGCACACAGTTTGTTGGTATAATCACATTGTGAAGAAGCCATAGAGAATATATAATTTAACTTGTTGCATATTGTTGTAATATTTTGGAATGGACGCTCAGTTGCTGAGGTAACATGGCTAGCTAGCTATGCTAGCCTCTATATTAAAACACTTCCATCTATTCTTACAGCGTCAACATCAGAGCTGCCCCTCTCTACCTGCATTAAGTCCACGGCCCGGGGAAGTGGAGAGGATCGAGAAGAGAGGAGAGATCTCCGAGGAGCCATGAGCGAGGACGCACGAGAACAGTTATGTGATTGGACGCTGCAGCCGATCCGACATATTTCTTTCAACATATAAACAGTGAAGACAGATCGCAGATTAAACTTTATATTTGATTAGTTTTCTGATTCCCCATCTGGTTTAAATAAATGTTCATTGTAGTCTGAACAACCAAAGGACCACAAACAACTTTCTTCATATATTTATAAAGATTTGTCTTTTCATGATCTGATATTTCCCTCAATAATTTTTATTATGGAAACAATTAAAGTCAGAGAGAGCTGGAGAGACTAAACCCTCTCACTTTTTACATCATTTATCATCATTTCATTCAGTCACGATCACTCCTGAGTGTCTGGTTTGATGAGTTGTATCATTTAAGAGAAACCATAATCATATTCTGGGTTATTTAATAATGACGTCACAATCAGAATTTCAAAACATACAGACGCAAATAATTCATAAATATGACAAATGCATTCCGTCATTAGGAATCGGTCCTGCGCTTATAAACAGGACACAGAACACATTAAAAAATACCACAGAACACAGTATAAATACCACGGACTATGTATAAATACTCAATGCAGTTTGTTAAAGAGGTAACAGGCTACAAGGAAAAAACAGCTCTACTCTGGCAATGATAACTGTGTCTGTATTAGCTACTATTATTAAGTACAGTGATCATGTGTACAGATACAAACTCCATCAAAAGTCTCTCCAGCTGTTAAAGCCGACTGACAGCTGATCCAGCTGTGATCAGCTGTGATCAGCTGATCCTCCGTCATCAGTCGCTTCACGTGACGCTTCAGAGGAAAGGACGTCTCTTTTCTCTTAAAACATATTTCCTCGTTTCCTCTCTCCTTGCATGGTTTCCTTGCGTCTCTCCATGCATCCCTGGTGGGAGGGACTAAGACGCAAGGAAAGGACACAAGTGAGGGAAACGGGGATGCAAATAAGAGACTTGGGATGTACCCAGATAGACAGAGGACAACAGGAGACACAGGGGTAGAGGGTAACAGGGGAAAGCAGGAGGCACGGCCTGGCCGGACAGTTTTGATGTGAATTATTCAACGATGAGTGTTTTCGTTAGGCCTCCTAACATTTATGAATTAGTATTTCGATATAGAGTTGCTTTTTTTTCTATTAACACCCTTTTCTCTGTAACTGACATTGTACTGAACAGTGTTTAGTGTGTCTGTAGCCCTTTGCAGCCTTTTATTCGTGTACTACTCTCTTCTTTTCATAAGAACAGCGAGCATGCATGTTATTTCTAAATATGCATTTCATGTAACCTATGGCAACAAGTCTTACAAAGAGCAGTACGAATGCAGAGCTGCCACACAGGTCATGTAGTGAAGAAAATGTCCTCACTGTGTGACACAGCATTAGAGCAGCAGCCCTGGCCCTTGGAATCTGGTTCTGGGTCTGTTGCGTGACAGCCAGTGAAAGATAAGGGAGGAAATGCTGAACCTCGTCTGTGCGGCCGTAGCATTTATCAGCGAGGCTAATCACAGTGATTAAACCTCAACACTGGACCGGCATGGAGAGGAAATGGACCAACAGTTCAGCCAATCTATAATGAGCACATGTGTGCTTTGAAGCGCACAGGAAGGAGTTCACCTGCCATCTTGTTTTTCCCACTGAATTTTTAATTTCCTGATCAACTCTGTCTCTGGTGTGAGATTTCCAGCTAAACTGGTAACCTGTTCAGCAGGTTTGGGAGCCCAGTAAAGAGATGGATCTGCATAACTCAGATTCTGACACAGACATCTTGGGCAGATGTGTCCGTCCCCGGCTGATAAATCATATGCAGACACCACATGGGACTACATGGTGTGTGTGTGTGTGTGTGTGTGTGTGTGTGTGTGTGTGTGTGTGTATGTGTGTGTGTGTGTGTGTGTGTGTGTGTGTATGTGTCAGAGAGGTCAAACACCATTGCAGAGTGTGACGAAGTGTTTTGTTACAGTGGTGTAGCAATGCTGGAGCTGACACCACAGATATATAGGACTTGTCTGGGTTCAGACGAGCACTGAATATCTTAACAGATCACAATGCAGCACTGCAGCGTCTGATGTGTTGCTTTTGTCTACTGTTCTTGTTCAATCAATATCATGTATGGGATGACATTGCATCCATTCGTTTTTATTGTTTTTCTGTTAATGCTTCTACTTTGGAAAAACACATAAATTCACATTTCCTAGCATTTGTATGCATTTTCTTACAGCTGCACTGATAAAACAAAGGATCACATGTGCATGACAGTGTGTGTAACGTAGTGATGCTCACAGAGAACTCAACAGTTCCTCTCCGCTATACTGAGCATTTAAGCATCTTTTTGTTCACTGTTGTGGTTCTGTTTCGCTGTCGTCGTCCTCATCCAACTCCATGGATCAAAGCTAAAGAACTGTACTCTCCCTGCTCAGCAGCAAACAGCAGACACACACAGTTAAAGACTAGCTGGTGAACATAGAGCAGCATTTAGCAGCTAAAAAGCTGTTTCTCTGGAGACCAAAACCGAGTGAGTGACTAATGGACGATCGTTTATCAGGTGAACACAAACTGACTCTAAATATGAACTATAGTTGCCCCATATCGGACATTACATTACAATCTATTGCTGTTTTATTTTAGTGGTGTTTGTCTCATAAATGAAACTTGTTAGCTTCTGTTTTGGCCAGGACTCCCTTGCCAAAGAGATTTTGCATCTCAATGGGTAAATATCCTGGTTAAATAAAAAGAAAAACATATGCTACTATTTGCAACACATACGAAACATTTTTATAAAAAGTGTCGGCAATGTGGCAAAATGCTCATACGTAGCAATGCAACTCATGCAAGAACATTTTGGGACACTTTCTCTTACTTTTTTTGCGTTTGAGCTCGGACGAGCGTGCCACGCCAGATTCAGCAAACACTTCTAACTTTAGATAACTGTGAATGATGAATGACACCTGTGCCCAATATGTCTTATATTGAAGTTATGCTTTTAGAGATCCATAAAGGAAAGTTTATCATTTTTAGCAGCATCAGCAGTAGAATTAAGCATCCTACTAAAGCAAAGGAACTGGGACTGATAAGGAGGGCTGTTAATGCCGGGTCACCTGAGACTCACACTGACACTTTAATAAAAAGGGAAATGGTTCCGTATGAAAAACGTCTCTCCACAGCAAGGCAATGGTGACTGCAACGCCGAGCAGAAGAGCGATGTTGATATTGTAGTGTTATACAGAAGCATCAATGAGTCAAACAGGCTAAGGTCAATACAACTATGAAGTGTAATTTATATATATATATATATATATATATGGTTTTCAACTAAAATTTGATTTAAAGGAAAGGAAAAAATGATCCATTAGTGTTGTATATAGCATTGATTTATGAATAAAATGACAAAATATGAAGAAAACAAGGTTTTCCTCCAACAGGGACGATATGCAATATTATACATTTATATAAAAATGTGTCATATCATTTTTTCAATATGACCCACAATGTTAAATGATTTCATGACTGAGCAGAGCTGATTCTGAGTCTGATTGTAGTTGTCTTAAATCCTATTTGTGTTGAATCCTATTATTTCTGTCGCAGCATAATTTCTCTACGGGGATCAGTTAAGCTCTGTCTCTTTTACACTATGGTGGATGCTTTTTATCTAAGCTGCCTTTCATTTCCATGACTGCGTATATTTTTAGCATCAAACCAGCTGTAACCTGGCAGTTCAAGCCGGGCCGCATTAGCCTCTTGTTCCCGCATTAGCCTCTTGTTCAATTCTCTGCGGATTTACGTCCCGCTCCGTGTTTTGATTGTCTTAGTGACTGAAAAGTTTCCCTATTGCCTGAAAAACCTCTTTAGATTCAGAGTGCATAGCAGGCGGACGGGAGGGGATATCCAACAGGTGGAAGTGAGATGGAACGGTAAACAGAGAGCCCGCAGAGACGGCCTGAGGCTTGCCGACATTCCTCAACACTAAAGGCCCAGATCGGGAGGTTTTGTGGAGGAGCTGGTAAGGAATGAAAACAGGGATTCAACTTTGAAATGATTCAACATTTCAACTGCTTCCCTTGCTGGTTTTACACCAAGTTGCTGCGAGAAACACTGTGATTTTTCTTTAGTATCCTGGGGATGTCATTCATGAGGGCTAATGCAGTGGTTTGGTGAGTGGAGTTTCATCAGCTCTGTTCGGTCTGTTATTACTGATAAGAACAATGGAGTTTACTGCATAGAAACCAGTGCAATTGCTTCTGACAGCTGATGCAAAACACGAGTTATCATGTTTGAAATTTTGTTCCGCTTCAATACCTACTTTTATTCCCTGGTGACGCTGCAGAGCAGAGAACTCTCGTCCAAAGTGCTGTTCCTCCTCCCCTGAGCTTGAACTTTCAGATTCCATTTTAGCGAAAACATTCAGACAATTCAAATCCTCTCATAATTCAGACTTGTGTAGACTCCCCGGTGTATCGCCCCTAATGTAAACCATCGCCCAGACAATGCTTTTGCCTATTTATCACCAGTAATGATGAACCAAAATGCAAAATGGTGAGACAAAATGAACATAAAAAATGAAACAACGTGATTGATGTCGGATCCTCGGCAAGCTGGCACGCTGGGGAGCGGAATAAATGAACGTCAAAGATTCCCTTCTGGGCAGAAGCACAGAGGGAAGAAATCTAAAGTACTTTAATGTCTCTGTCTCCATTTTTCACTAACATCTAGATATGCACGCGCACACACACACACACACACACACACACATACATATCTTCCTCTATATCCCACACTCTTGCTCCCTCTCCTGCTCTCTGTAAAGCTTCAGACTTTTATGTCTGTGCTTGTCATTTGATTTGCAAGCTAAATTCATTCCTCTCCCTTACAATGTGCTGCAGGGTTCGCCTCCTTCCTCCTCCTCCTCCTCCTCCTCCTCCCCCGACCCCGCCTTCCCCTCGCCACAAGCCACACATCGAAGCAGCTCCAGTGACGCTGTTGGCAGACATCTGGAAATGTTTTGGCCCCGTGCTGGAGGTCACTGTCTGGACCAATAGAGACCATACCTCAACCGTTGCAATGTGACAAGCCTTCATATATCTCCCGGATCTCCTGTACTGTATGAAAGCAGCCCCCACCAATCCGCCCCGTCCCAACTACACACCAGCACAACCCTTTACCTCCCCCCTTGCTCCTCTCTATCCTACCTACCTCATCATTTGCTCCAATCACAAGCACCACCTTCCTCTTCGTCCCCCTCCACCTCAGTGTTTGTTTTGTCTCTCTCTCCATCTGCACCCGGCTCTCCAAGCCACAGTCGAGGACAACGAGCTCCAGTCAGACCTGATCATTTTAGTCCAGAGAGAGACGAGGAGATCCAAGGGAGTCAAAGATCATTTCAGTCATACCTTCCTGAGTTAGTGTTGTAGATGATGAGGGCCCTTATGTCACACAAACGAAGCAATGTTAAACCACCTCTGATGTGCTGAATTCATTTGTTTCTATTCTGTTCTGTAGTGTAAAACAGATGTAAAATGTTAAAGGACTCAGTCTGGTTTTGTGACTTTCTTTCTCAGTCTTTGGTGCTTAGCCCTACACCCATCGGTTCCTACTGAAGCCTTCAATCACCTGTAGTTTTTAGTGTGTTGGTGTGGGAGTGTCACTACTGGCCCATCAACTGCTCGACAACTTTTCCGTCGTAGGCCGCTGCGTTTTTATCGCCTCCTGCTGCCCCCACCACCACAGTCACACTGACCCCATTCACAATGAATTTTGACTGTCTAGTGTGAATGCAGCCTTATTTATTGTGTGTTTGGTAAATATTATAATAATAGACACAAACTCCCAGCTAATAGACTTAATGGTTTTAATCTGTGTGAATAGAAACAAACCAACACATACACATGGCATTTGACAAAATTGGAGTTCCATTGCGTTGTTTTTATTTTCATGCATACGAGTTTATTTAATTTGATTAAAGCAGTGTTGGTTTTGATTCAATGTATGATTCTGTATTTGTTGAAAAAAACTCCAAAAACATTGGGTTTAGTAATGAAATGTTTCAAGCTCTTTAGTGTTTTCCTTGTCCTTTAGTGATGGATTTAAAATGAACAATGGTTGCATCCCCAAGATCAATCGTGTATTTATTGTTCGTATAAGTCTACTGTGATTAAGCTTTAGACTTCAGAGTGAGATCTGACTTGACCACCTCTCCTCCTTGTCTTTGTCCATCAAAGCTCCCTCCATCACCTCTCATCAGTTCTCCCCTTCTCTCCCCTTCCCTCCACTGAAAGCGTGGCAATGTCATATTTTAAGAGGCCATTTACACTAAGCTATTTATCTGCACACCCTTGGAGGAGCGAGGCAGGGTGGCATCAGAGATTAGAGGCAGACGTATTTATTTGGCTGTAACAGCATACGGAGGGCGAGGATGTTGACGGCACCGGTGCTCGTTGAAAAAACATTGACCTTGTGAAAGAAAGTGTGTGTTCTTTGTGTCATGTATCAGATACTAGACCTCGGTGGTGATATCGGCCTGAAAAGCTCATTTTGTCACACTGCATGTAGCTGCATGCATCTCATCTGTGTAGGCGTGTTGTTTTTCACTTTCTGTGCTTGGGGAATGACACAATACGTCTGTTGCATGTAGAGACAGACACAGGGCGAGCAATAGAGAGGATGTGAGAGACCTCCAAACTATTTCCCTCAGCTGTCGGTGTAACAGGCATATTTTTCAGGATGTAGCAGCATGTGGGCCCAGGCTCTGTTTGTCCAGGATGACACCCTTCACATCCATTCATCAATGTCCCACCAGACCTCCACTGACCTTGGGTCTCTACCAGAGAGAGAGAGAGAGAGAGAGAGAGCTTCAAAATGAGTGATGGAAAGTAATTAACTGTTTGTTCTTTGGTGGTATTTCATTTCACACACACACACCGTTAGGCTTATTTATATTTGTACTAACAATGTGTTGGACTACACAGTGAAATGAGTTACTATGGTTATAATAATGGTGAAGTAAAGAGGTCAAAGACAAAGCTATGAGAATTACCTTATATCTATCATATTATCATGATCAGATAGAGTCAACATCAGCATACATCATATGTATATGACAAAAATACCAAAGAAATTATGGAATTGTTAGTTATTGATAGTTTTTATATATTTATATATTTCAGCCAGGTGACCGCTGTTTGTTCCCCGTGTGAAAGTCAACGTTGATATATTTGTCACATAAATTGCGTACTTGAGTAACGGCACTTACATTCTTATTACAACCCAAACCATGATCTTTTCCTAAACCTAACCAAGTAGTTTAGTTGCCTAAACCTAACTACGTTGTTTCCTGTGAAGAAAGATAGTTTGAAAAGACTGTATGCATGTAACAAGTGGAAATGTGTTGCTGGCTTTCAGACAAAACACGGACAAAAATGTAGATCGTAAAATATCATATGAACCGTTGTCTGAGGATGCGTTGAGCAAATGGCACCATCTTAAATTGTTATTGGAACACTGGTATTATCTGCTTCAATCACAAGGGCCGTGTTCTGCTCAACACATTGTTGGAGGGCCTGTTCTCTCAATGAGCCCCCTCCAACCTACGGACCCCAATGCAACAGCACTGACTGCATTGTCTATATTTGCTAGCTGTATACACACACGCAAAATAACACCTGGTGGAAGGACTCAGGCCAGGGAACTGGATCAAAGGAGAAAAGAAGAAAAGCATGTCTAAAGTGATGCGTCTTTATCTGCTCATTTAGTCGAGCAAGACGTAGTGACCTGGCAGTGTTCATCGCCTTAAAATAATTGTGAACCCGAGAGAACCCAGACATTTGTTATTCTAACATCTTAATGATTTCGCTTTTCAAGCCGCACTAGAGTGCAGTCCCTCCCGGTGCCCAGGTGACAGATGGCTGGCCCAGGCGGGGGTCCCTCCTTCTGCAAGTTATAGATGGACACCTTGTCTGAGACCCACACACACACATACACACACACAGTCACACACACAAGGAGAAAAAGGCAATTAGGGCCAGTACGGAGGGGAGAAAAAAAAGAAGCTTGACGATGATGGAGTTTTACGTTCCACGCCTTGTGTCCTGAACATTTCCCTGCATAAAGGGACAAGTTGTGGTTTTTCCAAGGGCAAACATGAGGAAGATAAATTAGACTGACTTGTGCGTATCACCAGAAATCAGTCCATTTAAAGGATTTGGGGCATTTCATTTTACGTGTACATACTGTGGGTCATTGACACACATGGTTTAAATTCATGGATATATGTCAAAAGCTTAGAACAGGAAATGATTAACCCATTACTCCATCAGAAAAAAACGCTGCTTGTGAGATTCTGGAGAGAAATAATGTATTTGACATATGGTCATGTATGTCTGCTGGGAAGACGTCAGCAGAGAGAACTGAAAGTTCTGATACTGGAAACATGGCAAGATGATATTTAGCTAAATCAACATCTAATGATTTAGTTCATTTTGAATCTCCCTTTAAAGTGTCAATCGTATGATGTCGGTGTTCGATCATTTGGATAGTACTGTAAGAGTATTGGACTAGTTACACAAAGGGCATAATCACAGTTACAATATCCAGTGTCAGTTTGTCTATTTGAGCCTCTCCAGTGGCACGGCTCCGTTGATGGCAACGTGGACGGCCCACAACGACTGAACCATCTCAACACTATTGGATGGATTGCTGTGACATTTGGTACAGATATGTTCTACCTTTCCCTTTCAGGGTGAATTGTATTCACTTTGGTGATTCTTCTACTATTCTTCATCTTGCTCCATTATCAGGTCAACATTTGTATCTGTATCTACAGCCTCAAAGAGCTGCTAGCATGGCTGTAGCTATTACCATCAGCTACAAGTCCATTTACACACACACTATGCTACATTACTGTAAGTGCAATAAAACCTTCTCTGAATAAAAAGCCCAAACTTAAAAACTACACCTGTTACAATACACTTACATACACTTTTTAAAAGAGTACAGCTCTCTAGCTAGCTAATAGCACTTTTCTACAAACGCGCAAAAACAAAGGCAAGGCAAGTATATTTGTATAGCACATTTCAACAACAAGGCAATTCAAAGTGCTTCACATAAAACCATTAAACTCATCAAAACATAGGGCAAAAGAAAAGGAGATTAACAATCAAGAGCATTGAAAAGCTGTCTGTATGTAGTCGAACAGTTTAGCTTAGTCTGTTCTTATACACTTCTGTCACGGCTGAGACAAAGCACCAGCAGTCTTGTCCCAACCAGCGGTATCTGCAGGCAGTGAATCAGCAGTGGAAGGACAGGGGACAGGAGGACAGGGGACAGGAGGACAGGGGACAGGAGGACAGGGGACAGAGGACAAGGGACAGAGGACAAGGGACAACAGGAGAGGAGGGCAGAGAACAGGGGACAGGAGGACAGGGGACAGGTGGACAGGGGACAACAGGAGAGGAGGGCAGGAGGACAGGGGACAGAGGACAGGAAGACAGAGGACAGGAAGACAGGAAGACAGAGGACAGGAGGACAGCAGGAGAGGAGGACATAGGGCTTGAGGGCAGGAGGGTAGGGGACAAGAGGACAGAGGACAGGGTACAGGAGGACAGGTTACAAGAGGACAGGAGGACAGGGGACAAGAGGACAGGGGGACAAGGTAAAAGAGGACAGGAGGACAGGAGGACTTGGGGACAACAGGAGAGGAGGACAGGAGAACAGGGGACAGGAGGACAGAGGACAGGAGGACAGGGGGTAGGGGACAAGAGGACAGGGGACAAGAGGACAGCAGGAGAGGAGGACAGAGGGCAGGAGGACAGGGGACAAGAGGACAGGAGGACGGAGGACAAGAGGACAGGAGGACAGGGGGACAGGAGGACAGAGGACCGGAAGAGAGGAAGACAGAGGGCAGGGGACAGAGGGCAGGAGGACAGGGGACAGGAGGACAGGGGACAGGAAGACAGGAGGGAGGACTGCTACTGATTGATGTCTGTGTTCTTCATTCTTTACAAACTTCACTCAGGAATATGATTTGTTGACATTTTAGATTGGTGAGATATAACTAGTGACTTTGCCTTTGTAAATAATTCTGTTGCTGCTCTAACATCATTTAGTTGTATTTAACACATAAATAAATTCTAAAAAGAGGATGAACATGAGCCAATAAGGAGTACTGATCCTGGAGTACAATCCTAACAATACCCATCACTACATTTAGTCCACAGCTGATGCAAATTTAACCAAATAATTGAATAACTGTCACTAGACCGGTGACCTAACTCTGGCCTCTCTTTGGAAGAGAGAGGTCTCTCTGTGTTTCAGGTCTGCCCCCTTTTCACTTCCTGGAGCACCCACACCTGAGACCAAAGTCTGTCAGTGGAGCTGGATATTAGTACCTTTTAAACCCTAGCCCTATTTGTAGGCCTCTGCTCGAAAATGTCACACCCATACCAAAAAGATGGTCTAATAACAGAAAAACTTGTGAGATTTGATCAGATGTGTAAATATCAGTGTATATGTTACTGGTTAATACTAAATGAAGATGGCACACAGCTCAAATTGAAAATGTTCAGGTTCGCCTGAAAAAAACTTTTATTGATTTGTTGTTTTTTTAATGAGGCTCTGGCTAGCCTAAAATCTCTCCCAAATCATAGCACAACAGGTCAGGAGTCTCTCTGCACATTTTTACTGCGATAAAGTGAAGAATAAAAAAGAGGTTTCAGTACAAAGAGGTCAGGTGAGGTCATCATTTTGGAACCAGCTGTTCCAGCTGTACCATTGTACTTTTATATACTATATAACTATATATTTCACTTGTTTTCTCAGCAATAGTGTTCAATAAATTTAAATACAGTAGTTTGGCATCAATTTGAGAGCCAGGGTCCTCTCAGAGCCTGTAAACCATGGATCCATTCTCGTCTGACTGCAGTCTTCATGTGTGTGAGTGATGCTTTCTGGGCCTATGATTAGTCAAATTCAGACTATGACACCTCGTTCGATGCGTCAGAGTCTCAGGGAGACAGTGGGCGTAAGCTGGTGTTGATAACAGAATCGTTAGCCAGTAAAAATCCCAAAATCGCCGCGCGTAAAAACGGATTTGCCGAAAAGTCAAATCCCTACTCCCCGGTCCCCCAGGCTTATTTTAGCCCCCTTTGACCAGGAAACAGTTAAAAAAACGATATACATAGCAACACTGTAGTTTAGCCGGGAACGGATTATTGGACCTTTTTCTTCATGATTCTTCTCAAAGTAAGGAGCTTTCACGTTTTTTTCTGCTGTTGAGTGGCTTGGTGTTGTGGTGCTTGTTGGCTTGTATCGTTGTAATGGTTTCACGTCGAGAAATTCTGAAGATATCTCTGGATTCGTTGTCGAATTCTCTTGCTCTTAGACGTATTGGTCAGCCAAGCTAGTTGTTAGCTCTTTGTTCGTAGCCTTCTCCGCAGTGCGAAGCTCGCTGACTCATGACAAAAGATACGTGATATTGTGGGAAATCTTCTTAGTTAGTTAGTATAATGGTGTATAATTGTGTTTGCAGTGTGTAAAATGGTTTACATGATTAAGTTGCTCAGAATTATTTCGTTAAGTCGGTATATAACATGTGTGAAGCATTAATTATATTTCTTTGTGAAAAGTGCTTTCTACGACACTCTCTTCGCTAAACTGTCTCGCTCTGAACCCCAAATGGGGCTCGTTTGGGCTTTTTAATCGCCATTAGCGTTGGTACTGCTGAACCTGTGATTTGATTGGCTGAGTACAGGTCTATGAGGTCACCCTCTGTCTTGGCTGGCTAGTTGGTGGGGACGTGGTTAGTATCCAGTCTGGGTAACTTTGGTGAAGCCGTGTTGGAGTTCTCTGCCATTTTCTTTGTCATTTCTGTTTTCTCCTGTTTTGTGGTTAGTTAGGGAGTTTGTTTCAGTTGAACTTCTTATTTTCTAGTTAGAGTTGGGTTTTTGTTTATTATTTTGGCCTTAGAGACCCTGATGTCTGCTTCCATTTTAGTTTATTTCTGTTAATCTATACTTTGTCAATAATTGTTACTTATCGTTACTCCTTCAGTGTTCCAGCTGCCTTATACAGCTTTGATTTTGATTTTGTTTCAACTTTTGCCCAGGTTTTTCTATAGTTATATTACTTCCTGTGTACCCCTTGGCACATTAAATAGGCCATGACATAACAATCTAAACATCTCTTGGCAAGAACGCAAATACAATTTTAAAAACTGTTGAACTATTTTAGGAGTTCTCTCTGACTACAGTAACTTTTTTTGCTGAATCTAACTGCATAAACTTCTAACCTACTGTCCTAATAATTATGTTTATATATTAAATCATTTGTATGTCCACATGCATTTTTGAAGAAATCAAATTACTGTTTTAAAATGGCAATTTCATTCAAGACCTGAATTTGCTGTTTTTTAATATTTGGGGAAATGGGATGCATTGGTGACTTGATTCTATCCTAAAAAACATCTTGGTAGCATTTTCAGCAGTTGAAACAACCTCTGAGTTAAACAATGAGGCGAGCTGCTTCTCGTGCCCATCAGAAAACTTGAGTGGAACATGTTCTTTCCCATGAAAAGCAGATGACAAAAATAACTAGAATTAAAAATACCAATCATTCAAATCCAAGCAAATCAGGCACATAATAGAGTTATTTTGATAATCAAAACTTGAAGAGGCTATCTTGGACGTTTTCATCAGCGGTGCTCTCCTGTGAGGGCGTCTCTCCTCTTCCTCCTGCTTCTCTCATCTCTCTTTGTGTTTGTTGAACTGAGAGCAGCTCGGAGGCCGACAGATGCACCGGTCTCTGAGCCTGATTGATTAAGAGCCCCAGCCCACAAACTAATTAAAGGGCTTTCTATCTTGTAAATCTTAATCTAGATCTTGGAATCTTTGAAGTTTCATCAGCAAAACCTTTAACGCTATAATCTTCCCCAACCCTTCGTTATAGATATCAATATGCAGAGTTGACTTTAAAGGATGTGGAAACGTCATTTCATCAAATAAATCTGTTAATCAAGTTTAAAAAAACTTGCTTTCCAGGGCACGTTGCATATAAGTCAAGAGGAGGGAAATGAAATGCTTTGATGAAGTTTTTAGCCTCCTGGGGGTGTAAATCAGGCTGGTGCTGACCTGTATATTGGCTCTTTATGCCGTGTTTACGACCATAGACAAATCAGTTAGCCCGCGGGATATTTACACCGGGTCCCTGACAGCCTCTCTCAGATTCAGTGGTGCTTAAGCTCACTGCAGGACTGCATGATGGTTAACCCACCACGACTCATACGCCCCTCAACACACACATACACGCTGTCCCTGGGTCCAGTTATTTATGGTACGAGTGTACAGCCACCTTCCGTCCAATTAAAGCTGAGTGCTGGCTTTGTGCAGCCCCTGTTCGTCATTTCTCTCACGGGGGCTCTTGGGAAGGGGGGGTTCCCTCTGACCTGCTCCCTGCAGCCTGAACAGTCAAGTTCAAGGGAAATGCTGGTGGATTCAAATGTATCCTCCCCCCACACTGCTCGACAGATCAATTTGTAGAGTCTGAAGTTAAACCGGATTCATTATTCGCCCATGCATTTAACTAGCTATTGACTGTGAGCCTCACTGTTCTCTTCCAGAGAAGTTTAGGACTCCTACTTTTAACACTTCTACGAATAATAGAAATACACACTTTATATACTAACACTTTTTCTATTTGATTTTTGATTTGACATCTGCTTTGTAAACAGATCATATGAAGCTTGTAGAAACTTTCAATGCTGCTGATAGAACAATCTCGCCACAAGGTCCATTTAGCTGTTCTAAGGCTTTTGATCATATCACATGATCTTCAGGAGTAGAGAGATTGTTTAAGGGAGCCTGTTTCATCTGCTGCTTCCAAGAATGAGCTTTGGCCTTTTGGGCCATCATGGATAAGAAGTCCTTAAAGTGCTCAGAAATAAAACAGAAATTTGAACATCTACAATTCCATGAGAACCGGGCAATCTCCATCTGCTGATGACAGTCATGGGATATGATTGAAAGCTCCAGAATAACGACTAAGAGGAGCGTGTGGTGAGAAGTTTTTCCAAAGCAGAACATCTTAAAGCACCCAGTTTGTAACTATAAAGTATAAGGCTGGAATTCTTCTTTTATCTTTTAAATAGACTGTAAATTCCATGGAAAGACCAAAACCAACAATCCTGTATGACTGAAGACATTCATCTTTAAAAAATGTATTGTTTGATATTTATAAAAAAGGCTTATTGCTATTCTTGACCAGCTGGGCATTACAGTTTTTAGCAAACATATTTCAAAAAGGAGGAAAGAGAGAATTTATTAGGGACCATTTTCAGCACACATGAAGCTCTAGTGAGCATTCCTAGCAGCAGGTCAGTGTATGTGGGATTGAGTCAAAATAAACATACGTATGTGTGTTTATGGTAATGAAGGAACATGTCACCCCTCTCTTTTGCTTCTACTGGACATTTATATAAGTCGCAGATAACAAACCGATGGAATAAATGACCCATAAACATTGGTTTTGTTTGAATAATGATATCAGCAGATGTTTTTGTTCTATACTGGTCTATTGGCTCTATTTGTACACCTTTGGGGAGCAAACAAGGATAAAACTGTTTTACTAAAGTCACACTTCAGAGACATCAGCTGCTCCAGCAAAAACAAACCCATGGAAAAGTTATTGTTGTTGTTTTTTTATTTGTTATTTTGCTCTGTTTCCTCTTGTTTTTGTTCCAAACGACGTTTGACTTGTAAGACTTGACTGGTTTATATATATATATATAATTTGACAACTAACTGTGGCAACTAAATGAGAGAAAACAGATATTAGTTATATAATTGTGTTTTGGATAAACAATGTTAAAGGTGAAAGGTTTCATCTTGGAGCAGATTGAAAGGAACATGATTCTCACTTCATGAAGGTTGGAGGAACTTGTAGTTTGCAGTAGATCAGGAAGTGCCTTGACTGGAACCGTAACATTCACAGTATCCCATTCTTTCTGTCTGTCTTGCTTTAACATGCCCTGTGAGACTCACTGTCTAGAGAACAATTCCCCTCTTGTTTGGAGCAGGCAGGCCATTTGGAGGTGAATGCAGCCAGTCAAGCTTCCGACCATTAAAATCTGCATGGTGTCTGCTTTAAGCTTTAGCGACCAGAAATCCACATAAACAGTGCAAGGCCTGCCTCGCCCCGGTGGCCTGTTATGTACAGGGAAACTGACAAAATATAGTACCTACAATAAATACTGCACCATAGTGCTCTAAGACAAAACCAAAAAAAAGAAGCATGATGGTGATGATGCACACAGGAGCCTGTCAGAGTCTGGAGGGTCAGAGCCCTGTGGGGAAAACCTGACACTCCACTTCAAGTTTTTAATGACAATAAATGGACCAATGGCTCGTCCAATAGGCTTCCTGGCAGCAGGGAGTTGAGAGGTCGTTTCCCTTCATGGAGTGAGGGGGATTGTCGGAGCTAATGCTGAGTGCCCTTACCGCCTGCACATATATCACAGTGACACGCTAAACCAGAGCTGTAGAGCCCCCCGGAGGGCAGGACCCACACTGGGAGGATGCTTCAGAGCACTGAGCATGTCAGCACCATAACCTGGACTCTGGAGGCTTGAGATGGATCTGTATGTTCCTTCTGTTTTGACTCATGTGCTCCTTTTCCCAGGCTTCCTTTCAAACTCTTGTTTCGCATGCCTTCTCGGTTTTCTTTTTCGTCTTGCCACAGAGACCAGATGGAAGTTTAAAATAGATGGATACCAATCTTTCCTCCGGAGCCATATCTCCTGTTTGCTTTCTCACAAATACGCCTGGACAATTTTGTAAATCAGGAGGTAGAATAAATATCCAGATTATTAGCATTCCCTGTGTCGCCGTTACCCGCACACATAAACAGGGCTTTTCCGTTAAAGCCCCCAAAGTACGACACGCGTTTACTCAGACCATAAAGAAAATACACAGCATTTGCCGGGCCCACTGTTTATCAAACAATCCCCCGGTAATCTCCCTGAGTCCATGAGAAGGCGCCAAACATTTCCAGGTGTGAGTTCAAACCTTCAGCCCTAAACTCCTGTGGTCTCGGGTGTCAGAGTCAGAGGGGTGATTGCAGAGGATGTCTTGCAGGAGCCACAAGACATCCCAGCTCTCCTGTGAAGCAGTCATGAATGACTGAGGATAGCTGCTGCTGTTCTCCAGGTCATATTTTAACAAGGAAAGCATCATTTAATTAATAAATACTATTCATTATTAAAAGCTTTCCACACGGAAATCAGAGCTTATCTATTGTCTCTATTGTCTTTATTCTCTGCTCAGGTAGACATTACTCCACTATATGCATAGCAAATAGTTGTTTGATGCTTTAATGATCTTCCATATAGAGAACCGTTACGTTTACTTATTTCAACATAGTTAATGCCAGACTTTAGAGGCTATTTTGAGTGGGCTTCAGTTTCACTGTTTGCCTGTCAACTGCAGAATCGGTGTGTAAGTGTGTGCATACACGTGAGAGAGAGAGAGAGAGAGAGAGAGAGAGAGAGAGAGAGAGAGAGAGAGAGAGAGAGAGAGAGAGAAAGAGAGAGAGAGAGAGAGAGAGAGAGAGAGTGAGTGTGAGTGTGTGTGTGTGTAGGTGTGTGTGTGTATGTGTAAAGTCAGTCCCTTCCTATTCTGCTCTTGCTTTGTAGAGGAAAGCTTAGCAGATAGCTAACAGTAGATCCGTGAAATAAAGACCATGGAATCCATCGTAGAGTTTCAGGACTTTAGTGTGAATCTTTCTTAATTGTAAAACTGTGGAAACACAATATGAAATATGGCCTTACAAACTGTCCATATACACATACATGAATACAAAACAACAAACCAGCATATAGCATCGTGTAAGAATGTCCGACTAGCTAACTTCTAAGCTAATTTGAACATTACTGTCGATGGAGAAATGCTAACCGCGATTAGCATTTAATACAACACAAATGCTATACTAACAGAGCGAATAGAATAGAATATATCTTCGTACATATTTTAATGCAACATAAAGAAATACTTACAGACTAAGGTCTTTACAGGCTACCAAACAGAAGACGTGATACATTAGTGCAGTATGTGCAGCGTGTACTCTCATCAGAATCTCAAAACAACTTGGCACTAACTACGGCAAGAGAGGAGGGATAAATATGAGTATGAAACGCAATAACATTATACACACACAGAAATGTGGGGGCAGAACACTTCCTTCCACCAAAGTCCCTTCATTTTTTTCATTCCTCTTTCTTATCTCCTCTTCCGCCCCCTCTTTTTTGTTTCCTTTTTTTTTACCTTTACCTCTCATCCACTTGCCACATCTTATTTCTCCTCTCTTCGTTCCTTTTGTCTCCTCTTTACAACTTTTCTCTTGACTTTTCCTCATGGCTTTCCTTAAGTACTCCCATATGCCCTTTCTCCTTTCCTCTCATCTCACCTTTCTTTTCCTATTGTCTCCTCTCCTTTCCTCTTCCTTCCTCACTCTTCTCCTATTCTTTTCTTTCCTCTCACTTTCTCTCCATTCCTCATCTCGTCTTCACTTCTCTTTACTCCTCTCCTATTCTTTCCTTTCCTCTCACTTTCTCTCCATTCCTCATCTCGTCTTCACTTCTCTTTACTCCTCTCCTATTCTTTCCTTTCCTCTCACTTTCTCTCCATTCATCCCTCATCTCCTCTTCTTTCCTATCCTTTTCCCTTCATTCCGCATCTCCTTGTCTCGCATTCAGTGAAATGAGCTGTCAAAGCCACAGATGATTGACGAATCAAGGTAGACCCCCCCCCCCCCCCCCCCCCTCTTTGTTACTCAGACACTAAGTTTGTGTGTGTGTCAGCAGGTCTGTGGGTAATAACACTGACACAGCAGTCTAAGTACGAAAGGAGACTATCGCCTCGACGACAGCTGATGATTAGATTGCCTAGAGTCATTTAAAAAGCGGATGTTGTCCTCAGCAGTTGAGGAAATGATTCTGCCTCTTGTGTATCGCCAAAAGAAACTCCTTGGAAGCGAAAATATAAAAGAGAGACAATAATTAATTGAGGAAGTAGATCGAGGGTAGTGGTGGGGAGGAGGGGGGATTACAACCAAATGTCACTGACAATTAATTTTCCATTGAACAAAGGCAGAAAATGAAGAGAGGCATAATCTGTTCAAGTCAATCAGATCCTGAATCCCTGTGACAAGCGCCATCTATGATTAAGTGGCTGCCTCAACGTCGACGTACCTTAATTAATCTATTTTACCTTGTCATCAGTTTTGCTTCCTGCAAGTCGTTAGGAAGGTAACTTTAATGGAATAACGAGCCGCCGCTTAGTAGATCCCAGCCTTCCGTCACCATAAACGTCAGTCACTTCAGAGGGAAACTGAGGAGAGAAGTCGCCTCGGTCCAGTCTATCCGCTGGAGTTGGCATAATGTACAGTAACTCATCTTTCACTTAACATCACATCACTTTGTCACGGTGATCTTGACTTTTATAAAAGATGTATCTTTAGTCTCATGGGAGTGTCATAATCCCAAAAACTATTACTCTCCGGTAAATTATGTGGTACTTGTTGCAAGGTGTTTGCCCCAGATACGTCACACATCGCTCCCCCACAAAACTCCCAGCCAACGCTGATGAATCCTCCATTGTGACTGTGTGTCATCATTCTTATACATGACATGCAAACTACATGAGCTCACAAGCTAGGATGCATTAGGAATAAGCAGATTGACCGACCACTTGTTCTCACACACACATTCAACACGTTCTATATCCAAACACACTAATGGTTCTATTTTGTGTCACATCTGGAGGCATTTAAACAATAAAACAGTTGAGCAGCAATGAGGAGAAACCTTTTCCACTCCGAGTTCAGCTTTATTTACCCTGCTTATCTCCCCTCTAGGATCAACACAGCCAGGCCCGGAGCACCACTGTTCATTCCAATGGAGCAAAAGATAATACAGCTCCAGCCATGAAATCCAGAAGCCTGAAGTCATTTGTGTGTGCGTTGGGTGTTGCTAATGGTTTTATAGTCCAAAACCACATGCTTGACTTTTGGCCAAATCTCTCACCTGCCAAAGTCAGGTAGTGTAGGCCCGTCCATTTCCTTCATTTCCTCCAGGTGCAAATTCACAAAACGATTGCGCAGCTTTTGCGGCTGCAACACCTTTGCTTATAAGAGAAAAGGAAATTCTCAACGCACCCACACAGGATGAGATGCACCCCTAACTGCTCTGCCAGGCAAATAGCGCCTCAGTGCTCCTGTGCTTTTTGCACATATCTAAATTAGGAAACATGCAGACATTTAGCGTAAAATCGCTAAATACTGTGCATTGTACGTCAATGAGAGCAGAATTTCTGTTAATTGTTCCTGCTGCTTCTGTCTCAGGCTGACTCTCAGCCCTTCAACCGACGCATTGGCCTCAATTGCATTTATACTTTGCCAGATAGATAATTGCAATAAGACTCAAAAAAGGGCAAATTGAACTGTAATGTGTGTAATATCATGTGTGCCATATCTTTTTTTAATCCAACCTTAACACAAGGTAGATGCAAACGATGCATCTGAATTGGCCCCTTTGTCTTTACGCACAGGCCTTTAACCGCTCCTTTGGAATCTTACTTCTTGGGTGTTAACTTTTGTGAGGTGCTAATTGTGTTTCTAAATGTACAAATATGGCTCATGGACTGTTTTAAGTGGACAATGATCATTTTAGCGAAACATTTTCCACTGTTCTCAACAGCTGCTGATAAAAGGTAGTGGGCTGTATGCTGTACTATCACGTCAGCATTAACATTGGCTGCTTTGATGAATTAGCTCGAAGGCTAGTTAGAAAGCTAATGATGCAAATGTGCTCATTATGTGTAATGACTCTTGTTGTGGAGTGAAGAGGATCAAGGAAGGCATTTGTCACAGTGAAACAAATCACCTTAGAATAACAAGCATGTGTTCAATTTCAGATTCCTCCAAATGAAGTCAGTCAAACTTGACACCCGCTGACTTTCATGAAAAATCTCTCTGCTGAGAGGATATATTTGGCTTTAAATTGGCTGTAGAATTAAGGCTAGTTGCTAAAATAACTTCACAATTTTTGTTAAAATAACAAAATGTGTATGGGGGTTCCAAATATTTTATGATGTCAAAAAGGTTTAAACTGACTCAGTCATGGTCTTCACTGTCGATGTCTTCAGAGGTCTACATGCTTCCGATAACCGAGACATGACCCGGTACCTGAGTTGGCTGGGTCCTAATCATATGGTCCAATCGGTATGGTCTCATTTGAATATAGCAGATCTTGGGTCTGTGTGTGAATATGTAAAATAACAGACTGGATCCCAGTAGATTTGCTGTCGGTCCTCATCATATTCTCTACAGGGGAAAAACGGGATCTATTTTGTATCCCCTCTGATAGCTTTCTCTATTTGCTTACCTGTCCTTATACAACGCATGATCTCCTGCGGAAAAGTTACTCCTCATTTTTTGTTTGACTTCCGATGAAAGTCCAGCAACACGTGTTAATAGGCTTTTCTTAATAAACTTCTGCCTTCACAGGAAACAGTTTATTTAGGTTTAGCTAAAATACTTAGTCAGGTTTAGGAATAGTTTCGTAAAATACTTAGTCAGGTTTAGCTAAAGTACTTGGTTGGCTTTAGGAAAATATGAAATACTTAGATAGGTTTAGGAAAAGATTGTGTCTTGGGTTAACATAACTACAGAAGTGGGGTTACTAAAGTATAGCCGTTACGGGACAAATGAATGAACGTAGACTTCTTATTTTAAATGAGGCACGAATAGCGACCTCCAGGCTGGACAACATTTTTCTTCCACTCCACTGGTTCCATACAAACACACCAGTAATGTCTTCTTCTGTGTCCCACAACCACAAATTGTCTTAATCTATGCTAAAGTACACATCTCTCAAACAGACCTGACTTGAGCTTTACATCCTACAGTGACACTGGTATTTTGTGGAAGACCTTGGTCCGTGGGTCTGTTCCAGTGTTGTGGTTAAACTGATAAGGCGGGCTGAGGAAGTCCCGTCCCACCATCAGAGTGCCAGAGAGGAAACATGGGGTCAGCTCGTGGAGTCCCCCCCCCCCCCCTACCAGATAACTCCAGCCTTCAAATCTTTGCCTGCCAAAACAGCAAACGCTCCCTCTGCTCGTCAGGTCCAACCATAACAGAACGTCAGAGAGAGGAGGGGAGACAGCAAAAGTGGAGGGTTGAGGTTGGGGGGGGGGGGGGGAGTTTAGAGAGTTGGAATGGGAGTAGAGAGGAGAAACAACAAATAATAGTCATTTGAGTTCCATTGGCAAAAAATCTCCAGTCATATCGCTGACAGCAGTTAGACTAGAAAAACACGACAGCCATTAACATCAGTGATATGCATCTAAGAATCCTCTCTGTCTCTCTCCCTGAAGTAACCATTCATGATCTCTGTCTCATTCTCTTTTAATGTGTAGAATCCTGGAGTTGGGAGTGAACCCGAAAGCACTCAGTGGTCTGTGACTTCTCACCTCACTGCACACAGTCTGCTGGACGATGCAGTACAAAATGTTACGGAGGATAAAACACTGAATTCACAGAGAGAGAGAGAGAGCGTTGAATCAAAGGCGTTATATGAAGAGGGGGAATGTCCGCTTAAGGAGAAACTTCATGTTTCTAATTCAACACAGACCATGATGTTCTTTTCTATTTTGAGCCAATAACTTTTGTTGCCTAAACCCAACCAATCGCTTCACAACGTTGACCACATGGAATCATGCGTATCTGAGCTTTTGCTCCTCTATTATTTCACGCTGCTTTCACCTTTGCCACTGACAAGTAGCAAACACAAACACCGTTGATGTATGATGCAAGTCAAAACACTCGCACACTGTTCTAGGTAAGAGCGACTTCTCTGTCCCGTTTCATGAAAGGTCACATTCACCTCCTCCTGAATCTGCACGTACCAGCTACTGAGCCCTCACCGTCATATGATGTAACAATCCACCGTATTATTGCACACTCCTTGAGAGGAGAGTCTCAGCCAGGTAGCCGCTGAAATAATTGGCTTATTCTGTGAACTGATCACTCTCTGTGGGCTTATTAGGATAGTCCAGAATACTTTGCAATGAACCATGCATCAGCAGTAATGTTGTGCCTCTAAGGCTTATTTCTAGCCAGGCTTATCAGGTGATTATTGATGCATGGTGAAATCTCATTACTGGCCCCTGGCTGTCATCTGACAGTTTCACCCTTTACAAAGTCATGATTGTACAGTAATTCATAAAACTCAACTTCACCTTAATCAACAAACCAAGAAAACAATACAAAAACACCTGCGTGGAGAGAACATGATCATGTGTGTGATGTCGTATCAGATGTGAAGCTTTTCTCTATTGTGGGGAAATGTTGACTTAGTGACATATGGTCTTTATGTGTGAGTGTGTGTAGGACAGGCCTTCGAAGCCGCTGTCATTGCCTGGTCCAGTGGAGGTGAAGGGCAGGGCAAGGTTCTCCGGCATGACTCGGAGCAGCTGTGGTCGTGGCACTTTTACAACAGCACAGGTGATTTGTTTCTCAGTCTGTCTCTTTCACTCTCTCTCTCTCTCTCTGTCCTAACTAAATCCATAATCATTTTACAGTGTGAGAAACATATTCAAATGACTCTGTCACAATCTTTACAATATAATACAAAACACAAATGGAGAAAAAAACAAGTAAAGATGAAATTATCCATTGACGATATAAAGCACAGTTAAGCGTCATTTTTTTCTTGGAGAAAACCAAGTCTTTGTTTTGCCCGAATGTGGCAGTGACACCTGTGTTTAGCAGCAATTATATCAGTCAGTCCGAATAGCAAAAGTGTTTGTGAAAAATCGTCATGCCTCCTCTCAAAACATGTGAGTGCTAAAATAATTGGGTCTGTAGTGTGGTGAATTGTAAGTAACAGGTGCAATCTTGATTTCTCTAGCATCATTCGTGCACATTTTATTACATTTGAACCTCAACAAGTATCTGCCTCTTCACATTTCATACTTCTGTGTTTCCATATTTGAGTCAAACATTCTCATCATGGTTCTCTGTAGAAGCTGCTGACCTTGGCATAAAGATCTTGTTCAAATCAGCTCTGCTACCAATCAGAACGCTGTCTCATACTGGCAGAGCGCCATCAGTGTGAAAGAAGTACTGTTGGTCAGCCCGCATGCTATAATGTCTGGTGCACCATAGAAATGCTGATTGAGGTTGGACATTATTATGGGTACGTATTCAGCTTGTAATGCAGTAATTAATGGCTGCTTGCCACTTAGTGTAATAGCTATTACGCAAAAAAAAAGTGTTGGGTTAAAAAACAAGCCCATTACATTGTGACCGCAATACTGGGTCAGAACACATACTGGCTTGTTTCGATCCAAGTAACTAAATTGCTGCTTTTACAGCTGCATATTAATAAAACTGCAGTATAAGATTGTAGCATATTGTCTGTATGACACTGTATTGTTGTGTTTCAAACCACATATCATACACAGTAACAAAACACAGAACAAGAAACAGAAAATGTCTGTTTTATTAAAATAACTATTCAGAAGAAACATCCACAGCCAACATCAAAGAGGCAATTTCAATTGCATGACCTGTGAAACAAATGTGCTCTTCTACCTCTTCTGGACCAATATCCAGAAACACGTGTCAGTTTCTGCTCTTTACATGAATACAGTCTTTTGAAAAAAACCTTCTTTCTTCACAGAAACACAACTTAGTTAGGTTTAGGCAACACAAACACTTGGTTATAGGTTTAGGAAAAGATTTAGTCTGGGTTCAAAAAACTACCAAAGTGGTGTTACTTAACCCCGTGAGCCCTAAAACCTTTCTATAAAAATAGCATTAACTTAGACATAACTGTCTAATTTTCAACTTTTTGGCAAACAATGAACACATCATGTGTGATGAAAACACCTAATCGAGGCATACAATGCCATGAAAATCACTGTATTCTACATATCTCAATTCATGTTGCCCACAGTAAACCCTTTGAACTAACCAGATCCTGAAAAAAACATTAAATGCTGCACTCCTTTGATAACCATTTTTTGTACAGTAAATTATCAAAGAAAATCATATTTTATATTTATATATATATATATTGTAAAGAGTCATATATACTTCATATATTGTGAAGCCTCCATGCCCTCATGCAGCTCTCTATCCTGTCCTGTTGAATTTTTAACTCTGTCCCCTTATCCTCGTGAAATCTCACTAAACCTTTCTTCATCTTTAATCACCGCTTTATTCTGCACATTAATAATTTTCTTAATGCACTCTCTCTGATCTCTCTACAGTGCCGTTGTATTTTTTTATTTTATTTTACCAATGATGAATACAGATTTTAAATGTAGCACATCCCATTCAGAGGAGCTCTGTTCAATGTTTTAAGGTAAAAGCCAGACTGGATGAAAATTGCCGTACTTTACATACATTTTGGTGATTGTCGGCTTGCATCATTAGGTGAGGAATTTAAATTTGGTGACTGACAGCCGGTCATACTGCACTACTAAAATGCATGTTAACATGTTATTGGGCTGTAGCTTTCATCGTCATGTAGCTAAATCACATCACTCCAACATCAGACATCCATTATTCAGACATAACGGCATGCATTTAGATCTAAATCCATTCACATTTGTTGTATTCAGGTGGACTCAGTATCTCAAAACCTGGAGGAATAAAGCATCCACATGGTTTTATGGTCCCCATGTTAGTTTTATTTATTCATTTATGTTCTATCTGCTGCTGTTTTTCCCCTGTAAAGAACTCTGTAAGTACCCTTAATGCACTAAAGGGTGTGTGTGGGAAGACAAAAGCATGTGGTCTTCAGTCTCAAATCAGAAAACAATGACCCTTTTATGTTTACGTCATTATGTATGATTGAGTCTTCAAAAGGTGATTACCAGAAAATGTCTCATCATCAACAACGGCAACAAAATAGAGCAATAAAACTTCATGATTCATTTGGCATTGAACAAGTAAAATCCTGCTTGTTAAATGTGAATGTGATTTGCTGCTTTTGTTCACTGTTCATGATGACTGCAGTCACACAGAGGGAGACAGGACAACAGATGAACACAAGATTTAATCATTTAATATTCATTTAAATCACCATTCAACATAATCTGCATGTTTTTTGTGAAAGGAGGAAACCCCGTGCAGAATGGAGGAGAGCATGCAGACTCCAAACAGACAACAGTGCTAACCACTGAGTGTCTATGCTGCGGTTATGGAACATAGGCTTCATGTACTGTATACACAGAGCGACACATGAGTCCAGTGTCTCTATTTCTCAGTGTCCATGAAGCTGCAGGCAGGTGGGGACAGACTTGTTGGAGGAAGTCGGTTCAGTGGAAAAGAGCTCTTTTTACAAGTGTTAAGTTTTATAAATCACTTTTTAATCTTCACCTTTTTTAACATAAATATTTACATTTGTACTAATTATTACTGTATGCGTAAGCTGTGGTTTTGTGTGGTTTTGTGTGTGATTTTAAAAATGGATTCACTACAACATGCTGGAATTATCTAATAACTAGAAAATGTGTTTACATTTTAGACTGTAATTGTAATGTTGTGTTGATGTTGGCGATCCCTATGGACAGAAGCAGAGTTCCTTTAGAAAAGCTCTCGGTGTACTGCAACAGGCTCTGACAGTCTACCCTGCACAGTCCTGCTTCTGGTTTCCCTCTCCTCCCTCTCCTCCCTCTCCTCCCTCTCCTCCCTCTCCTTCCTCCGTATTGCTGGCCACCGACCTGGGCCATGAGCAGCCTGGTGTTGGTGTTTTACATTTTTCGGATTATAGGCAATATACAGAAAAATATAAGCAGTCATTGGCCAAACAATAATAAATTCTTAGATTTCAACCAGTTACAAGGAAATTATTGTTTCTACACCAGAAAACCAGAAGTGCCATGAAAATAAATGTATTTTCTATCCAAATAACTCACATGCAACATCATGTTTCACAACACAGTTTTGGTGTGCCCACATACTACAACAACATATGTCTTATTATTTCAATACTTTCAAACTCGAATACAGTACATGATCACTTAAGAATATTATGATGATAATCTGTAAGGAAAGTTGAAATTGCTTATTATTATATTAATATTAACCCCTAAGCAGTGGGCCATAGTTTGGGGTATTACAGCCATGCTAGCAGCTTTGTGAGGCTGAACTAAGCCACTGCATTGCTATGCTACCATGCTGATACAAGCAGCTAAAATGTTTACCATACACACATCTCAATTTTAATATTAGCAAGTGCATACAGATATTAGTATATTAGCTAGCATGACAAGTAGAATTGCTACCATGAGTTTCACAATCCAAACAGGTTACAGTAGGTAGGAAACACCTTAAGGATCCTTCAGGTAACTGAACCTCTTTCCACCAGCTGAGAAGTTCTGTGTGCATGCATACACATACACAACTTGCTAATTATCTATGACAAATTCTTGAGTCTTGTCATGGACTGTACAGCTCTTCTCATTTAACCAGACAACATCTATTTTCCATTTGATCGCTCTGATCCCTCAGTCAGTCAATCTCCCCCCTTGTGTCTGTTCCAGCAGAAGCAAAAGCCAACAGTGACCTGTTTCTTATCTTCTGCCTACTAATGAATTCCAATGATGCCAAGTATCAGCCTATTAGCTAAAAAGTCATTGCGCAAGCAGTCACTCTCTTCATTGTTTGTTGACGTTTTGTATACCTAATGAGGAAGAGCTCAATTATAGTAAAAAAGCTCAATACTTATTATTAAATATTTTCTAGCATGTTCGACTAAATCTCTCTCTACCCCTCGCTCTCTGTAAAGACGCTTAAACTGCAGATGTGTCAGTGATGCCTTCACCTGCCAACACCCGACGTCCTTTTGCTTTTCCTCACTCCTCATGTCCATCTCATCGTCATTTACATTTCAAAATGAACCCCTAAAAAAGCTATCAACTCCATAAGCATCCAGCAAGAATGACTTGTCACAGATTGATGTAATCAGTGGGCAGAGGAATGGGATGGGAAAGTGCTTCCGCGCTCCCTCTTCTTCGCTCCTTCGTCTCCGTTGTTGTCTCTCAGATCTGGATAAACGAGGCGGTGATAGATTGAGGTTGTCATTCCCTAAGAGGAGCCCTGGCTTTGCATATTACCCCTTTTCTCCATCACTCTAATGAAAACACCGGGGAGATACCTAGGCCACTATTGATATCTACACCCCAGAGCGCTGAGATATCTTTATCCATCATGCAGCCTCCTTTCACGTGCCCATAAATGTGTCTCGTGTGGCTGCACATAGCACCCCATCCCAGGCACCTCCTTGTACATATGGTGTAAATATGCTAAGTGAAACCTCATTCTCCTTCCATGGAATATACCTGAGGGTTAAAGTGAGATCTGCAATTTGTGAAATATTGCTAGAATACCAGAGCTAGTCTCAGCTGTTTATGGCCAAGGGCGTTTGGTATACAATATGGGTGTAATGACATGATGTATAGTTACAACCTGTAAAAGCAGTTCAAACAGAAGCCACTGCAAGTTCAAGGTGACAATAATTGTGCTTTTGGTAAAGGTCACAAAATCCAAACTTTAAATTGATTGTGGACAAAAATAAGCTTCATTAATTTGATCGCTAATGAGGAAATTAGCCTTTGGGTAAATATTAATTTGTTGTTGGTCAACTGTTAATGAACATTAGGCTGCCGGGAATTCTGGTTTCCATGGCAAATGACATGAGTAGAAGAATCAGAAGAGTAAGGTCACCTCAGGATAGCAATTAGTGTCTGATTCAGCCTGAAAGGTCCCTGTTGTTGTGTGTCCAATCCCGGTTTGTGACAGTCACTTAAACACTGGCCTGTAATGCCTTGGTCTTTTTATGCCTGTGTCTCCTCCCTCTCCGTCTCTTTGTCCCCTCATTTTCCACCTTTTGAGTGAAACTCTAGGGGTCTCATGTATAAAACATAGCATAGGATCCAAGTGTTTGCATTTGTACAAACGAAGATACGTACGCCAAAGAATATTGATTTATAAAACAGTGTAATTGTTGATGAAACTCAAGCACAAGAATTTCCTTTGGGATTAAAGTTCTATCTTATTTTATCGTCCAGGAGGCTGATGTTCGTGTCCCGTGTTAAACAAAGTAAACGAGTCCTTAGATATGCGAGTCGTTAGTGGCGTTAGTCACGAGAGTTGGCATTCACGTGATTGTTTGTCACTTGCTAGTGATGTGTGTCACTCAGATCCCGGGCTTTTTGAATTAAAATCACTTAAACTAAAATGTAGACCTTTACCTTTCAATAAGTTCACTCTGTCATTTACTCCAAGGGGAAAGCTCCAGCACTACTGGTAGTTTTAAAACAAATATCTTGTTTAAAATGGCATGTTCCAGCCTTCAGCCTTCAGCAGGGTGATCAAAAAACACTTTGAAAGGCCATTTAAAAAAAATAAAAATAGACTTTGAAAGTGTTTGAGAGTGTTGACCCTGATGAAAGCCACTTCCCAAAAATGTGTTGGTTTTAACAATCATATGTTCTCTAGACTAAGCCTTTTGGACCCTAAACCTTTTTTTAGGCCTTTTCTCGAAAATTGTAACCCATACAAAAGAGACTACAATTCTGTAACTACAAGGTCTATTTTAAAAATGTTGATGCTTGAATAACACTAGGGATGGTGAGATTTGATGAGATGAGTAAATATTGTGTATATGTTACTGGTTAATAGTAGCTGAACACAGCAAACAGGGAAAATTCCCAAGTTCATCTGAAGAAAAAGCACTGCAATTTATTAAATGAGGCCCTGGCTAGCCTAAAAACATTCCCAATTCATAGCACAAAGGGTGCAGGTGCCTCACAAAAAGATTTGGTGGAAATAAAGTGAAGCAAACCCCAGTTATAGAGGTTTATCTAAAAGAAAACATGCCAAATTCTCATTTTCGAACCAGAATTTGTAGCTGTTCCATTGTACTTTTATATACTTTATAATTATATATTTCACTATATTTCACTTTATTTATCACTCATATTGTACAATCTATCCTAACAGAGCTGTTGGGCATCATTTTGGCATCATTCCGACCCATTTTGACCCATTTTGACCCATTTTGACCAGTCATATCTCTCCTGGATGTCTCTGTCTGTTTGTCTGGAGCCCTTGCTCAGGCTCTGCTGGGCGGATCTTGTCATGAGACCACTCGTTACAACCAGGTGGTCAAAACGAACACACTTGTGTGTTCCATGAAGTGATTGACAGAATTTTCAGCCAATAAAACTCCAAAACCGTGCAGCGGTCAGCCCCTAAGCCCCTGCATGATTCGCCGCCGGCATTCTGGCCACCATTTTGGCTCAGATGAACAGAGAAACGCCATTTTAAGTTCCAGACGTACCCACTTAGCAGACGAACACATTACTAATAAGGAATAATTGTGGATTTCACCGTTTTGGCCCTCAAAACCGACTCAATGTATGATACAGTTCTAATATGTTCGCAGTGTGGGAGATGTGCTTTCTGTGGCTTGTTGGTTGTAACTCCTGAACACTTTGACGGAGAGTAATTTGGACGATACCGTTGAACTCTGTGTGGAATGCTAATGTTGTTAGCAGTGTGATATGCCGGGTTAGACGCTATGCCCGAGATTAACGAAGCATTCTCTGAGTTGTTGTCTTGCCGGCTGTGGCGTAAAATGCATGATATTGTGGCGAATCTTCTTAGTTAGTTAGTAGAATAGTTTATAATGGTGTTTGCAGTGTGTAAAATGGTTAACATGATTACATTAAGGAGACTTTTTTTGATAAAATAAAAAAAAAAAATGTAATTTCTTTTTTAAATTTCTTTATGAACTTTGCTTTCTACGACGCTCTCTTCGGTTAAAAATCTCGCTCTGAGCCCCAAATGGGGCTCTCCCGGGTCCAAGAGGTTTTAAGTGTTGCTGCAGTCTTACCCATTCAAGATTGCTTTGATAGATCAATTTAAATTTCACAATCCATTTCAGAAGTATAGCATTTTCCTTCTTTATTCAGTTTACAGCTCACTCTGCAGCACTTGAATATAAGCCAATGGGCAATATCCCATGTTTGGATCCAAAAGCAGACTCTAAATGAGAGAGGGTATAGTGTTTTTTTTTCTCTATGATGATATATTGTTGTAGTTATTCTGCAGAGTAGCGCTGCATTATTCACATCCTTGGCAGATGCCCTGTTCCTGGATCGACCTCTGTTTACCTTTTTGGTCCTTGGGCTGCAACGGAAACTTAGCTTACAGTGATAGCTACAGAATACCAACTATATCACACACAAACCATGGAACCGTAGAGGAGGAACTATCTCTGACAAACGTGAGAGCAGGAGGGGGCACACCCAAGCTTCAAAACACACATTTAAATAAGGTAAACACAGATACTCACACACACACACACACTCATCCACACAATATTCTTTGTTTCTGTCATTTAAGAGTTGTTTTATGGTCCTAGTCTTACAGGTATTACTCTAATGTTGATTATAGTGGGTGCCAAAGTTGTATAATCTCTCTCAGACATGCATATCAACAATGATTTCTGAGGTCAAGAGGAGAGTTGATAACATGACAGGATAGTGGAGAGATGAGTGTCATTTTCATAATCCGCCTGATCGAGAATCACCCCCTCACCGTGAAGGAGGGGTTTGTGTGTCCTGGTGACCCTGGGAGCTATGTTGGCGGGGCAATAGCTCCTGATAGAGTCTACAGAGGAAAATTGGTCCAATAGGAGGGGCCAGACTAGTCTGGTGGCCAGGCCATGACCGATGGCAACAGTACTACATGGAGCCTTTGCAGTGTGGGCTCACCATCCGCAGGGACACACCGGCAGAGACGGGGACCTATAGGCATGCTCTTCAGGCATGTCCAACTGGTAGCAGACTCTGGGTCGACTCAGAACAAGCTGGAGGGATTATATATATCTCTCATCCATTCTAGTAGTCTCATAGTCTCATCAAGCTTGGGAACGCCTCGGGATCCCACAGGAGGAGCTGGAAAACGTTGCTGGGAAAGGACAACGTCTGGACTACCTTTCTCAGCCTGCTGCCACTGAAAACCCTGCCCCAGATAAGCGACCGAAAATGGATGGGTGGGTGGATGGATGGTATCAGCCAACAATGGCATAATAGTGTGCACTTCTTTTCCCCTGCACTGTTAATTTCCATACCACCCACCACCATCAGCACCACAGGGCAAAGGTACACAAACAGAGAGGAACAGAAGCATTTCTGAATCAGCGGTGACAGTCAAAACAAATGAGGGGGATAAATGGAGCAGATGTTTTCTATTTCGCTAAATACCCCTTTTCATAAAGGCAGTAAAAAAATAATAAAGGGACACAATTAGTGAAGCACTCACTAAAAAAATAAATCTTTCTCTCGTTCTCGCTGTGTCTCACTGGGCTAATTATAAGCGATCTGTACAGAGAGACAGAGAGAAAAACACAGAGTGGAAACCTGTAAAGGGAGGTCAGACGAGGTCGCTCCATCTGCAAGTGAAAGTAGTTGTTGTGAGGGAAGCCACCCGGAGAGTGACCAACGGCTGCAGAACAAGGTGAACATGAAAAAAAAACAGATGCAATTTTGATTTATATAATCATTCTAACTGTCAATGGCTAATTTTGGCTAACCCATCAAGCCCTTTTTCCTCGCTACATTAAAGGACACTATTGTGAAGCAAGCGGCTTTAATGTGTTTAACAATGCATTAAATGACATGATTAAGTGGCTGAATTGGACGGGGAAGCTTTTCCACCACCATGTCAAGCACAAAGTCAGGCCTGACAGGTAGTACAGACGTCCATAAAGAGCAGCAAACAACAATGTGTCAAGTAGACACAAATGTAAAAACCCCAGTGAACTCCTGACTGTTTTTTGAAACTATACACAGTTGTCAGTTATCAGAAATAGTGTTCTGATGATATCGAGTGTCTGGATCACTTTGAAGGAGTCAAGTCAATAACTCAGTTGAGCGTGGTTCATTCTTGACCTTGAGATCAGTATGTGATAAAATAATCTCCAATGGGAGGTTCATACACTTTTTTATGAGATTTTCTGCATCTCATGATTATTTTAACAGCAAGCTTTGTAAAGCAACTAACTTAATAATTGATAAGAAAGTTTCTTTTTGAACTAATGCTAGCAGCATTATTCCATAGAGGGTGTTGTTGGTCAGCCAGTCTACCACTTTGGTGCCGACTGAAATATCCAATCAACTATTTGATGGACTGCTATGACATTTTGTAAAGACACCAGAGAATAAAATACTATTGACTTTGGTGATCCCTACTATAAGGATTTGAGTTTCAAATGTGTGTGTTTTAGTAAAATGTCACAACAATAAGATGGATTGCTATGTAATTTGGTACATAACTGTATGGCCCCCATCTTCATAAATTGTAACTTTGAAGTTCACTTAACGTTTGAGTTTGTCCAGCACTTTGGTTTATGTCCAAATACCTGCAAAACTGTTGACATTGCCATCAGCCTCAGCTGTTAAGTGGTAATTAGTAACATGCTAACATGCTAAATGAAATTGATGAATTTAGTAAAAAACTATACCTGTTTAACATCATCGTGTTAGCATTGTGAGCATGATAGCATGCTGACGGTAACATTTAGCTCAAGCATTACTGTGCATCACCACAGCCTGACAGAGGCTGTGGTGAAGCTTGGCTGTAGACTCTTGTCTCGATTAAAGCAGAGATCCAGGCTGGATTACCTGCTGGGCAAACAGCTAGCTGCCAGGGGGCCCCAACCCTCAGAGTTTCAGTCTGCTTCAAACATTTCTGAATTTTGACAATCTGACAACCTTGACCACTTTACACAGCGATTGGCCAGGTGTGAAGGTGAGTTTGAACTTCTTTCTCAAGCTCTCTTTTTCCTCATCACTCAAATACTTTCCCGTGTTGACTTTGGTTTAAGACACTTTGTACAGACAAGTTTGTTTTAAGCATACTGAACTCATTTAGGAGCCTCAAAATCCACTGCTTTACTCTGTGGCAAGTACTCCGTCGTAATTTCATTAATTGCAAATTAGTTTGGTATTATGCATCACTTAAACACAATAACAACTGCAATGGTAAGGGGCTTAAATGCAAATACACCTTAATACAATTTGCGTTTAATTTTCAACTCTGGCCATCAGATCGATCAGTTATGATAATATTGCAATTACCTTGCTGAGTACAATATTATCATAACTGCTAGAACTGATTACCTCAGCTAAGGAAATATAAAGCTATAATGTAATAAACTGTAGTTTTTTTCTAAGGGGGCTTCCATAGGTTAACCTAATGTTGAGGCACTCTCTCGTAGGGAGTCCATGTGTGAAACTATATTAGTACGATTTAATATGATCCTTTCACTGTTTGGGGGAGGGAGGAGGGAGGAGGGGGGATTTATAGCCCATAGCTCATTTTTGGCCCTGGAAGCCAAAGCTGAGCTGGGATGCACATTTTGCATGTTGAGAACTGCTTAATGTGTCAATTATATAACCTAAAAAAAAACTGTCTGGAGACTCCAGCAAGCTCCGGTCCAATGCCCTTGGGAGATGCTTGGGATGGACTCAATTGTTTCATTTTCCAAGAACTCAAAACTAAATTTCTCCATAATTTAGCTTGTTCAATTTAATTCAATTTATTTTGTTTAGCCCAAAATCACAAATTTGCCTCAGAGGGCTTTACAATCTGTACACATGCGACATCCTCTGTCCCGGGACCCTCACATCAGAACAGGAAGAACTCCCCCCAAAAAAACCTTTAACGGGGAGAAAAGAGGGAGAGACCTTAGGGAGAGCAACAGAGGAGGATCCTCTATCAGGATGGACAGAAGTGTGATAGTGTCACAGAATGAACAACATAACAGAGCTACAGCACATTCAATGCATATGACAGAACCACGGCAGGAGGTAAGACCAGGGTCCAGGTATAACCAGGATCCATGGAAACCTGTGAAGAGAGAAAGCACAGAGACTCTGGTGAAGAAGCAAAGTCAGAAATGTGCGTTAATGTTTTCGGTAATAGCAATAGATGGAAGCGCAGAGAAGTTTGTAAGACTGCCACTCTGCTTCCTGGTCTGAACTCTGGGTTGTCACGGATTAGGTCCACTAAGAAACTTGGTCAGATTTGTAGAAATTAAATCCGCTCCATCCAAATTGGGATGAATGCCGTCTCTCCTAAGCTGAAAGTCTGCCAATTATGTACAAAGCCCACATTGTGACAAGCAGCGGTGGAACGATGACATGTGGCCATGTGGCTATACATTTCATCATTGGTTAGGTTTGGGAGGGCAGTCAGGCCACAAAGCCCAGCTCAGCTAACATCCCGGCCACGTCAACTGATAACATCTCGAGACAGCCCAATCAGCTGATGGATCAGCTGATTCCCGTCTATGTAACCAATTGGTAAATTCTCACACAGGGCACCTATTTAGCCTGCCTATTGCTGCTTCCTCTGCAAGCCACTTTATGCTGTGTTCAATGTAATTTATGTTGTCATTGATGCCGGCTCTGTTCTGTACCTTTGGGGAGTCTTTGCTGCTGCTCTCCCTGACTTTGGCTTTCCATGTGTGCACGAGGAAGGACAGAGAGGTGTGCTTCCAGAACAGAACCATAGCGCCAAACATATATTACTGTAAATATAAATACAAGTTTTCTTTGACTAAAGTGCTCCTGACAGAACTGGTTTTTGTAGACTTATACTAATAAAGGTGGGTGGAACTCTTCCCCTTAAGAAACTCAACTACAAAAACTACATCTCAAGTTTTGGTGAGAAACATCTTTCCCCGATGGGGCCTTACTGATTTCCTTCCGTCTTCGTGAGTCATAGTTCATCTTTCATCTCAGCTTTCCAAACAGTGTACCGAACCTGGAACGTGTGACACAAATTACCATCAGCCTATCTTACCAGACCAACCCCACAGAGAGAGTGAACTGCCCCTTAGAAACCACGATCGCCTCCACATCAGAATCAAGCATAAGCATTTTGGCATGTGATTAGGAGCCCGCAACTGATTTTTTGCCCCTGGACCCCCTAGCAGGTTAATCCGGCCAGGTCAAGTCAATTTTCTATATACAGCCAACAATCACAAATTTGCCTCGAGGGGCTTTACAATCTGTACAGCATACAACACCCTCTTCCACCGTTGCTTTGGTTAAAGAATAACTCCCCAAAGTAAAACAAACCCCAAAATGGAAGAAACCTCAGGAAGAGCAAGAGAAGAGGGATCCCTCTTTCAGGACGGACAGACGTGCTGGGAGACGTTCTGTGACAGAATAGACCAAGATAATAAAATCACAATATAGACAATCCATATGACCAAATTATACATATATTGTATGATAAAGATGGATCCAGGAGGATGTCAAGCAGCTCCCAGGTGTTGCTACCGGACCTCCTCTCCACCACGATACCAGGAAAGAGGAAATGCCAGTGGTTACATATTTTATTGTTACCTTTTGTTGTGTGAGTCATATTGCTTACTTCAGCGGTACTACATGTGCTTCATATTTTAGTCTTTCTGAACATTTTACATGAGTCATTTAAAAAACTAAAAATGATTTCCTCTCAGTTCAGTTCAATTTAGGTTTATTCACAAACAGTTGATACACATACTGTATGTATATATATATATATACACACAGTATATAGATGTGTGTATATATATGTAGAGAGAGAGATATTTTGTTGTTTGTTTTTTGTTTGCTGTCTGTAGATGTAGGGAAATAAATGAAGGTGGTAAACTGCACTTGAAGAATGGTGTAAGATGAGTGTAAGAGTTGTCTGTGTGTAATTTAAAAGAGTAATGGGGGTGAATGAGGCAAACCCGCAGAGCTTTGGCTGTAGCCACCAAACAGTGTTGATGTGGGTGCTATATCATTACATATACGATTACAGCAAAGGCTAAGGGAGGTGTTTTGGTTAACGTAGCTGCCAGTGTGACTTATTGCTGGGGAAAATGTTGCATATGAGAGCTGCCATTTTAAATTTTAACTTTGCCAGAGCCGTTGCTGACTCACCAATCCTTGCTGGAGCAGAACATGTACGCAGGGTTCAAAGCAGGAAGCGGCTCCACGTCAAGACCCACAAACTCTGTCGAAGGCCAGGAGCTGGCAGTGTCTGTTTGAATAACAAGCCCAACCCGGTTTGACCCTCCAACTCCCTGGCGTGCAACTTCTTACCTCATTTCTGACACCTCGTTGGTCCTCCCTCCTCCAGACATGGAGAAGAATGCTCACATAGCGGAAAACACTCTCGCAAGGGTCATCCAACCTTTTTTAAGTCTACCCTCTGATAGTGAGCTGTAGTGAAATGACTTCCCCTTGTTTGTTATCTTACAGAAAGGATATAAAGGAACATATTTGGCACACACAGTTATGAGAGCGCTGCTCTGAAAAAGTCTCTTTATCTCTCTGCAGCAGTTCTGGGCCAAACTCTCCGGTCCAGGCTGCATAGCAGAGGTAGCTTCTGCCCAGCTGGAATAATAAGGGCCTAGATGACGCTTCCTCCATAAACAACAGTGGGGCGAGGTCGTGAAGGGGGGTCGGCAAGCCTGGCTAGTAGGCCTGCCCGTGACATGAAGTGCCACTCACGAACAAAAGGTGGAAGGAGGGACGGGAACAGAAGGGCTGTTGGCATCACTTGAAACACACTCCTTGCTCAATGTGTCAGTCGCTGTCAAAAGAACGCCCCCTTTCTCTTGAGCTGCAATGAGCCAGAGAGGCCAACCTTTGTATGTGTATATGTCGAGTCATTTAGGTTTATTTATAGCGCACCTGCAAGTAATGACCAAAGCGCTTTCCAGAAAGTAAAAGTTAATTTAAAAGTTAATTTCAAATACAGTTATATACGCAGGCAAATAACTAAAGGACACAATTTAAGTAATCTTATTGTTCCATTCATAATTGAGGGGCACATTTAAAAAGATGGATGGTAATATGAGATTTGAAAGTATTGATAGGTGGGCTGGGCTGTTCCACAGTCCAGGAGCAGCAATGGATACAGCTTGGTCACCTTTGGACTACAGCTGAAACAATTTATTAGTTCATATATTAGATGATCTACATTAAAAATAACTATTGCACCCATTTTATTTACCTTAAAATGGCAAGCTTTTCTGTTTTTTATTAATTTAATATTGTTGTGTTTTGAACACTTGCTTGGACAAAAGAAGTCATTTTAAAACTTCATATAAGGAAATTGTCATTTTATAGACCAATTCCATTGATTGATTATTGATTAGATTAATCGATATTGAAAATAATAGTTAGTTTCAGCCTTACTTTGGACTTCGACTGAGAATGTAGAAAGGTTTTAGGAGTAATTGATTTAGTAAGCAGTAGAGAGAGAGAGAGCTCCCTCTCTTTCTGTTACCAATGAGGAGTCTTGCTTCTGCATTTTGAAGTAGATGCAAGGGATGACTGACTGACTTCCACATGAAGCAAGTTAATTAGATTGTCAAAAATGACAGACATTTGAGGGCAGAGGCCTTGGAATATTGCTACATCACTAATGGAATTTGTGGGACTGACGATAAGGACCGCTAGCTGGAGAATGATTTTGGCCAGTCGACATTTTGCATCTTCCAGACAAAAAAAGATAATGAAGATCATGTCACTCGGTTTTTAGGATAGATATAGCTGCTTGTCATCAGCGTAGCACTTGCAAGAGATGTTGTATTTTCGAAAAATAAAACAGAGCCAATGGAAGCATATATATAATGCTACTAAAAAAGGACCTATCCTCGGGATAAACCACATGAAATAGCATCAGAATACGATGGAAATGTATCAATCATGACTGAAACAGATCTGTCATTAGGCCTTACCTCACTTTACCTCTAGGCTTACGAAACAATTGAGCCGCAACTGGTAAAAACCCATAAACCAACCTCCACAATGCTGAGGAGGGTTTGTAATTATCTGTAAACTCATATCTCATATTCATGGACTACTGTATTGCCTTTGTACAAGCCCTGTAAAGAAAAAGTTAACTATTACATGCGTTATAAATAAACAAAGCTTGAATATCCTGCAAGACAACTTGATTTGGCTGCAAGATATATACTCAAATGTAGATTTTTTATACGACATTGAATTGGCCCTCTTTGTATAATCCCTCGACATGCAAATAGTGCTTTTATCAGTGAACTATTTGTGACAATCACAAGATTGTGCAAATATGTTTTGAAGGAATATGTTTATGTATGGACTAGTATGTTTATGTATAGAAGGGAGACAGAGAAATACATTCATGACTTGACAAAACATGTTTGTATGCATTTCTATGGGAGAGAGTAAGAACGGGTAAAAGAAATAGGAAATGACAGATATGCTAATTGATGTCAGGAGCAGATTGCGACAGCAGTCAAGACCACCCACGCCTTACTTTAGCATATATGCCAAACTAAAACACTTCCCAGGGGCCGCTGCATCCTTATAAAAGCCAAACCACAAATGTCCCAACTGTCTCCAGCTTTATCACCTACTGTAGGCGCAGACATCCCCCATCCTGGTGGTTTTCATTAACTCAATATCCCGTGAAGCCTCGGTTTGACCCCCTGGGAAACCCCCTATGGTACTCTATGATGTCAGGCTCAGCTGGATTGAGATCACATATGGCAGACAGTCAAATGCCAGCCAGTGTAATATGATATCTGAGGAATGTCGAAGACACAGCCCCATTTAGACTGGGCTTTCATTCTGTCCTAATGACTTCACAGTAGATTTATTTTTCACCAATTGCTTTTGAATTTCACTTGACAATGATAAGAAAAAGAAACATTTCATCTGACATTTTGTCTGGAAACTTTCTGTGGGACACCAATGATTTATTTCCAACTAATTCCGAGTCTGCTGATGAAGAAATAGAATTACACCATTTGATACACATGCTTGAGCCGGTAATACTTTATCACCAATCGAGGACACAACAGAATCCTAATTGTGTTTTTCATTTGGACAAATTTGTCTTTGGCCCCTGCCTTTTCGAGAAGCGAAAGTAATTATCTCTCACACGCAAGCTTCATATCTCTTTGGAGAATGTGCCAAATTAAGCAGCTCTGTGATGAAGTGGCCGTATTAAATTTATTGGCAGAAGGGATGGCAACACAAAGTGAAGCACATCAAGTCAACAAAAATGACACAAAGGCGCATCTCTTTGTCCTTTTCCGGTTATTAACTGCAGTCATAACGCTTTGAAGGTTCATTAGTACAATAAAGAACATTAAAAAAGAGCACTAAATGATCACGTTGATGCGGTACTGTGCTATACTATGTGACACGACTGGTCCTCACCAAATAGCCTTGATTTGCGGGCTGTGTATGATCGGTTACGTGGTCTACAATCTCCCATATGCACTGGTTCACATGGCCGAGCTGTGGAGTGTCAGTCCTGATTTTTGTGTTTGATAAATATTCTAACTTCTAGTTTCGACCACTGCAGTTACACAACTGCTCTCCCTGTTATCTGGAGTAACTCGAGACAGGACAATCACACAGTCCCTATCATTTTATATATTGATAGGAAAATGTCATAAAGTCATTGTTGAGCAGCTATGAAAGAATCACAGTATATTACATTAGGATGCAGTGGCATGAGGTAGTTACTACGGGCCCCAGTGCACCCTATTGTGAAGGGCCCATGTGAACGCTAGTTAGAAATGATCAAGTGTACGCACACACACACACACACACATATATATACACACACATTAGGCTTGTATATTTTACAATGTGTTGGATTTTACACTCTATTTTGACTATGTGTAGAAAGTAGAGAGGCCAGAGAGAAAGCTATCAGCACCCTATCCACTCACATGATCAAATAGAGACTTGACATTGGAAATTGATCATTACATATTTGTATATGGTAAAAATGCCAAAGAATATAATACATTCTTTATTTAATTGAATAGTTTCATAAAGTTTATTTTCATTTGTCATAGTTCATGAAGAATCAGGATATCATTGTGTTTTACATTGCTTCTGACTTTACAAAAAATAAAAAAGGAAATCATGACAGATGAATTTCTGTTTTGAAGGAATTTATAGCTAATAACAACATTAATTGGTGATTTTTTTTATTTCCAAAGTGTAAATGTTAATGTATTGATATTGCCCATTCTTTGCTCAACACATTGTTGGACAGGCTAGCTCTCTCTGCAGCCCCCCTTCCACCTATGGACTACAAGGCACCCACACTACCTGCACTGTCTATATTTACACTCCTGATATGGTGTGATGAAATAAAACATATAAATACAATACTGATGACAGAGATATTAGGGAAGTTTGGGAGTATTTGAAAGTATTAAAGTGACTGATATAAACAAAGTAAATTAAGCTCCTTCTGAAGTCAGTAACCCCAACCAGATAGGATGTCAGTCCTCATACGGATCTATAGAAATATTATACACGGTAGCGCTAAGTGAGCTTAAGCTTCGTGAATTAGTTTTACTGATTCATTACTTGTTGATAGTCATACTGCTTACATTTGTAATGTTTTCCTGCTGAATAACACATTTCCTGCTGATTTTATGACACATATTAAGCTAGTTGTTGCTTTTTATGCAGAAATGGAACTGGTCCAATTTGTTCAGTTCATTGTTCATTGGGCCACAGATTTACTGTGTGGTTAAGTGTCACTGCATAAACCTTGTATAGAGCAACAAGATGCAGCTATATTATATAAAAAATCTCCAAGACCCCCTGTTCACTTCTGTTTTGTATGTTAATACATTCTTATAATAATTGACCAAATACATAAGGATTCTATTAATTTATTAATAGGGTTACATTTTACATTTCGGACAAGACTTCTCAGTGGAATATTGCTTGATATTTCACTTTTTTCAGTTGAATGTCGAGCCCTGCAGACCCCACATGGTACGTGCTATGAGCTATCCTAACGTCACTTCAATAAAGCATCTAAAGCGTATATTGTAATGGTATTTAAAATCATACTGACAGGGTTTATAAATACCCTGGTATACAGGGCTGGGCAATAAATAAATGACATTGTGATGTCATAAATGTTATCTTTTCCTAGTTTTTAAAGACTGCATTACTGTAAAGTGAAATCATTTTCTAAACATACCAGACTTTTCTAGACAGCTGCATTATTCTCCTTTACCCTCTTAGTCATTTTATCCACATAATTAATGATATTATGTATGTAAATGTCAACCCAACAATATCGTCACAATATCGATATCGTGGTATCATGTTTGATTTTCTTCATATGGCAGCCATAACATAATACTGCACTAGTCTATGTTCTATGTATCGTTCCCTAACTGAATCCCACTAGAAGGTTCCATCTCTAACTTTGGAAATGTGAGCATCTGCAACTTAGAAACATCTATTTACATCCAGCGCGTGGTTTTGGTCCAGTAGCCCCTGAAGCCATCGAGTGCCGAGCACGACCCCAGACACCTGGTTTACCTGCTGGTGCCTGACACCTCTTCACCTGTGACCTTTAACCCCACAGGAGTCTTGTCAGACATCAGCTGTCCAGCTCCTGTTTGCTTGGCTCACAACTCCACAGCCCGTCTCAGTGAGAGATAGCTCAACCAACTTTTAGTCCCTTGTAACATTCGTGCCATGTTTTCAGTGCAGATGTTTGTCATACATATTCATAAAACTGCCTAATGGCAATCATTACTCCAGTTCAGTCTCTTTGCCTTGGCAGGGCCCCTAGTGAAGCCCGCTGCCAAAATGGCTCTTGAACTCTGCACCCTAGTGGCCGCTTTGATTGATTGGGACTGTCATCGCAGGAATCCTCCGGTCGCGCTTGCTCGCACAGCTGCCCAGACAAACATATGACAAGCACAAACACAGAGGTATTACACCGCCGCACGGAGTCATGAATAGTCATTCAAGTCACTAATGTGATCAGCCATCAATCTCACAGTCCCCGCTCGCTCCGCGTGTGTCTGTGAATGCATTTCCTCCGAGGTGTTCCAACACATTTACTTGCTTGTATAAAGAAAGGGGGACAGTCTTGTTTGCATCCTGTTGAAAGAACTTTATTTATATATGACGGACGCCCACTTTTCTTCCTTTAATCCTGTGAGAAAAGTTTAAACCAGACAGGATTTATCCCAGGTCAAGACAGGAGGAAAAGGTGCATTCGCTTGGTGCCAGAGGAAGAACTGTTGACTGAGTGCTTTGAGGTATTCTGAAATCGGATAAGTGTGAGTGGAGCCCAAGGGCCTCCCCTACCAAGTCTAACTGTAAGTGCTTTAATGGTAGCCAATAAAAGCGTACAAGGTGACTGGCAGACCTACCTTCTCCACTCATTTCTCTGCCTCTTTTCCCCTCTCTCATTTGCTGTGGCCTGTGGCTGCTGCCTGCGCTCTCCCTCTGTGACAGCAGCCTCTGCAAAGAGCGAGGTCTTCATACATCTAGTGGGATTAAAGAAACCTAGCTATGAGTCGCCTCCAAATTAAACCAGGGCAGAAAGCATTTAATAATCCACAGGAGACAGAAAAAGGCGAAAGAAGTATAAATAGGGGAAACAAATATATACTTTGGCTGGCACACTTGGAGTTAATATGAATCAACACAACTTCATAAACAAACAGGCATATACATCTGTCTGATGAAAACTACAGATTGACATTCACGGCTAAATATCAGCTGAACCTTTCTCATATTAAATCTCTGTTTACTTTCTGATCAGTTCACTCCTCCGCAAGATTCTCTAGTTTTTGTTAACTTTCATCATAAAAGTCAAGATGTAGAGTTGCATTTTCCTTGCAGACAGCACAGACCCTGATGTGGCACTGTGAGACACATCTCAGTGTGTTTGTTTGTACTCTGGGAACTTAATTTCCCCTCATCTTTTTAATACCCGGATTTTTCAATGGGTCCCTCCTGGGACACGTATAGTCAGCAGAGAGTGTTGCGTGGTGTTGTCTGTCTTTGAAGATGTGTGCAGAATGAATGTGTATGCAGTTGCAAAAGAATGAATTACATCCTTTAAAGATTAGAAGTCACATCCTGTTGCCGCTATCATTTCTACTACCGGTGATGTTTGATGGAATGTGACTGGAAAGGCTGCCGCTCCTCTGTGGACTTTCACTCCCACAAAACTTCCCAGCTCCACAGGCCGAGGGTAGTGGGAGGTGAGAGTGGAGGAGGAGCAGCAGCGGCGGTCCACAAGTTGGTATTCCTGCTCTCATACTTCTCCTCAGATCCTTTGGGAATCTTTGTTGGCACACAAACCGCTGTTTGTTTGAGCTGCTCCACAATACTCCCACTCAGTGGGAGAGAACTCCTAAGGGGTGTTGGGTTGCACCTTGTGGCTTTCCTTTCCTTTTCCTCTCTCTGTAGTGTTGTGAGTCGAGCAGAGCGGGCCAGGGCAGGCCAGCAGTCTGGGGATAGCGCACAGATTAATGAGCTCCTGAGGGCTAGACTGGGACCAGCGTTGCACATGAAAGCACTGGGAAAATGGACACTGGATCTCTGGTTCCTGGATAAGGTCTGATGACTTAATCTGTCTGAGGATAAAGGGAGTTTAGAGAGGAGCGAAGCCACGGCCGTGGCTCAGTGACAACATTAGAGTTTTAAGCTTTGTGTGTATTTGAGGGTGCATAATACGACGCCTGGGTCAACGTTTATTAGAAAATAACTCTTTTGTGGTTGTTTTACTGCAAAAAAAATCCTGAATTCAGCTTCTGTAGTTGTTACTCATCTAAGTTCCCAGGAATAAATTGTACTTTCTGTTAAACTTTAGCTCTAGCTTTCTAAGCCGCCTTTAAAGAAAACGAAATGAACAAAAGGATTCACTAGTGCAAAGCAGGGATCCCCAACTGACCTCCCAACAGCAAACACCTACCACTCCCTCGATCTTTGGTAACTTTGGAGTTTTAAAGGGTTAGTTCTGATTCACCAACCATTTATTGTAGGTAACTTGGATTTGTATAAGTCGTCACACAACGCCACTTCAAAAAACCCAAACTATCCCTTTAATTATGTTGTCTACTTTGCTGTCAGGTGCTATCTACTAAGCCTCCACTACATCCTTCTCCACCACATGCTGTACTACAATGAGTATTCATATTTACTTATTTAATAATGGCTCTGTTCTATTGAAGTGTCCCAGTAAGTCGTGACAGTGTGACAGTGAGTCAGCATGAACAATACCAGGACCCTGAAACTGAAGCTGCTAAATGGAACTCAGCCATCATTCATTCCATTTAAACCATCCTTGTCTCACTGTGACATGTTGAAAAACAGACAAACCTATTGTTTAAACCAACTGTAAATAACAGATGGTCGACATACAGGACAATGCTGATAGCGCAACATGAGTGGAGAGGCACATTGAAATGCACATGAAGTGTCACGTCAGCAGTCTGGCATTTATTAAATTGTGACATATGCCAATTCCAAAAGAGGGAAAAACAAACAGTGGAGAGTTATTTGCAAACAGTATTTTCTAACAGACAGCCCGTGAGCTGAGCGCATTTACACATAATTGTTTCAGTGTGTTCAAGCTGCATCTGTTTATTTCCAATAAACAACAATATTGGGAGGAAAAGTGTCCTGAAATCCAATTTTCGAATTGCTTGACATTATTCCATCTGCTCAAAGTTTCTTCCAGATCTTTGATCAACTGTCACCAGTTTAACAAATCATGTCTTTAAACGCAAGATGCAGTTACCACACTAAACCATTGATTGATTTCACCTGTTGGTCACGAGCTCAAACATCCACAGTCATCAGCCGGAACAAACACTATATTCCTTCGGCAGCAGCTATTTTACTCTGAAACAACTATCCATTCCTAACTATTTGGAAGGTTTTGATCATTGTGACTGGAGATGGACAAATTGAGTGATATTTAGAAAAGCTTAAAGAGTTTGGTTTCATGGCGTTAAAATGATAAATAACACTTTGTTTCCTCTTTATGTTTTTGCTGTATGTGTTATGCCATGTTACTTTAAAGAAGTGTAAAGTGAATGTATGATACTTTTACATTTTGGTGTTTTAACCATTTTAAGGCATGTGTGTTGCAGGGTTGCTCTGTAACATGCAACAGTAAAGTTTACTGATGAGACCATGTTATTTAGCATGCACCATTTAGTACCTTTGCTCATTACATTAAACAGCCTGGTCTGATTCCCAGGGCGTTGATAACTGACATTTTTGGCATCTGAAAACAGCACACTAGGCACCTTCAAGCATGAGACACGCTGGGCTTTTAAGTAACTCCAATGAAAACCCATCTGCAATATTTACTGCTCAGAGCAACTGCTTTAAAGTCTGGTGACATATAAAGAGCGGCAAAGTCTGCTAGGGCTGGGTATCATTTATGAAAATTACAATACCAGTACCCCCTCTTGGACCCGAACGACACCCAAATGGTCTCCGTTCGTTTCCGAGGCTCGCAGAATGAACTTTTCATAAATAAATAAATAAAAGAAATTTTAAATTTTTTCGAAAAAATTATCCTTAATTTAATCATGTTAACCATTTTACACACTGCAAACACCATTATAAACTATTCTACTACCTAACTAAGAAGATCCGCCACAATATCATGCATTTCATGCCACAGCCGGCAAGCCAACAACTCAGAGAATGCTTCGAAAACCGGGGCCATAGCATCTCCCCTAGCATATCACACAGCTAACAGCATTAGCACTTCACACAGATTTCACCGGTATCGTCCAAATTACTCTCCGTCAAAGCGTTCAGGAGTTACAGCCAACAAGCCACAGAAAGCACAATCCCACACTGCGAAATATTAGCACTCTATCATACATTGAGTCGGTTTTCATGGCGAAAACTGAGGAATTGTGAATTATTCTGTATCAGTAATGTGTTCGTCTGCTCCCTGACTACTTCTGGAACTTAAAATGGCGTTTCTCCGTTTATCTGAGCCAAAATGGTGGTCAAAATGCCGGCAGCGAATCATACAGGGGGCTTGGGGCTTTTTGAGTTTTATTGGCTGAAAATTCTATCAATCACTTCAAAGAACACACAAGTGTGTTCCCAATAAGCACCCGGATCTAACGAGTGGTCACATGACAAGATCCGTCCGGCAGAGGCTGAGCAAGGGCTCAATACAAACAGACAGAGACGAGGAAAATGCATGGAGGAGAGATAAGAGAGGTCAACATGGGTCAAAATGATGCCAAACAGCTCTGTCAGGATAGATTGTACAATATGAGTGATAAACAAAAGTGAAATATAGTGAAATATAGTTATATAGTATATAAAAGTACAATGGAACAGCTCCAAATCCTGGTTTGAAAATGAGAATTTGGCATGTTTTTTTTAGATAAACCTCTATAACTGGGGTTTGCTTCACTTTATTTCCACCAAATCTTTTTGTGAGGCACCTGCACCCTTTGTGCTATGAATTGGGAATGTTTTTAGGCTAGCCAGGGCCTCATTTAATAAATTACAGTGATTTTTGTTCAGACGAACCTGGGAATTTCCCCTGTTTGCTGTGTTCAGTCTTCAGCTACTATTAACCAGTAACATATACACAATATTTACTCATCTCATCAAATCTCACAATCCCTAGTGTTATTCAAGCATCAACATTTTTAAAATAGACCTTGTAGTTACAGAATTGTAGTCTCTTTTGTATGGGTTACAATTTTCGAGAAGAGGCCTAAAAAAAGGCTTAGGGTTCATTAAAGTGATACCGATACCAAGAGAGTACTTCATTTGCTACCTCTCTATTCTACTTCATTGAATACCCATCATTTGAATGGAAGCATTCAGTGGTCTATGATGCCACTGCCATTGTAATTATTTTCTACAGACACCACAGTTGGTAGTATAGTCATATAGTCATACTCTAGAACAACATTTTTGTAGGATCTAGGCCCCCTGAACTGCCAACTCCATTAAATAAACTGCACTCGACTTCAACTGTAAGTCTGCGTAGGGTAGAGGTTGGGGTGGATGGATGGGTCAAATAAACACAGGACTGTCGTCGAGCAGGGTCGTCCGTTAGTCAGTGGATCGGCGGTTCGATACCCTTTAGTCCATGTTGATGTGTCTTTGGGCAAGACACTTAACCCCAAGTTCAGTCAGAAACACTCGTCATAGATTTGTAACCATGTATTGCAACAAATGAGCTTTAAATGCTCCCCGGATTAGCCAGCAGCTACCAAGCCAAAACGGGGAGCACCAAGGATCAACTCCCTGGGTATACAGGAATGAGCCTGAAGTAAATACTTTTTTTAAAGTTTGAATACATTTCAACCATTTGCTATGCAAGATGAACTCGAAAGGGTGGAGGCTGGGGTGGAGGAAGCAAAGCTTTGCCAGCACTACGGTCTGTAACATCATAGGTGTAGGAAAGGATCAGTGAGGAGGGAGTCATATTTAAATGAACCTCCTTGAAGGGAGGGTGGGCTGTGATTATGATTCCATCGGTTAAAGCACTTTGAGTGGTCGGAAAACTTGAAAAGTGCTATACAAGTACAGTCCAATGTAGAATCATTTTAAGATTCATTAGTACCTTATGTAACTGGACCCGAGCGAGCCCCATTTGGGGTTCAGAGCGAGACATTTAATCCAAGAGAGCGTCGTAGAAATCAAATTTCATAAAGAAATTAAAAAAGGTAATTCATTATTGATTTTATTTTTTTACGAAAAAAGTCTCAGCAACTTAATCATGTAAACCATTTTACACACTGCAAACACCATTATAAACTATTATACTAACTAACTAAGAAGATCCGCCACAATATCATGTATTTTACGCAGCCACTGGCGATCTAAGTACTCAGAAAATGCTTCCAAAATGGGGCCATTGCATCCTCCCGGGCAAATCACACATCAGGAAGCATGAGAATTTCCTACAGATTCCAGCGATAACATCCAAATTCCTCTCCGTGAAAGCATTCAAAAGTTACATCCAAGAAGCCACACAAAGTACAACGCCAACACTGCCAAACATTAGAACCGCATCATACCTTGAGATGGTTTTCAGGGCGAAAACGGAGAAAACCGAAATTAATCCATATGAGAAATGTGTTCGTTAGCTCACTGTGAGTGTCTGAAACCTAAGATGCCGATTTTCCATTCATCTGAGACAAAATGGTGGAGATTATGCTGGCTGACGAATCATATAGGGGCTTGGGGCTTGGGGTGTTTGGGCGGCACGGTTTTGGATTTTTAGTGGCTGAAAATTCTGTCAATCACTTCATGGAACATACTGGTGTGCTCGAAATAACCACCCGGTTCGAACAAGGGGTCATATGCTAAAATCTTCCCATCATAGGCTTATGAAGCGCTCCATAGACAGACAGAGACAGGAAATTGCATGGAGGAGCAATATGATGACCCCCAGAGAGGTCGAAATGGCTCAAAATGATGCCAAACAGCTCTGTTATGATAGATTGTACAATATGAGTGATAAACAAAGTGAAATATAGTGAAATATATAGTTATATAGTATATAAAAGTACAATGGAACAGCTGCAACTCCTGGTTCCAAAATGAGAATTTGGCATGTTTTTTCGTACATAAACTTCTATAACTGGGGTTTGCTTCACTTTATTTACACCAAATCTTTTTGTGAGGCACCTGCATCGTTTTGTGCTATGAATTGGGAATGTTTTTAGGCTAGCCAGGGCCTCATTTAAAAAATGTAAGTGCTTTTTCTTCAGGCGAACCTGGGAATTTCCCGTTTGCTGTATTCTGTCTTCAGCTACTATTAACCAGTAACATATACACAATATTTACTCATCTCAACAAATCTCACAATTCGTAGTGTTATTGAACCATCAACATTATTAAAATATACCTTGTAGTTACAGAATTAGTCTTTTTAGTATGGGTTACAATTTTCGAGCAGAGGCCTAAAAATAGTCCTAGAGTTCAAGAGGTTTTAAATCAAGTACGTACCATAGGCTATGTAACTGAACGTCACAAATATATTTATTTTAACTATAATCTTTTACTCAACCTAACCAAAAAGTTTTGTTGCCTAAATATAAATGATGCCAAGCCCGACCAAATGTCTGTATGTGACGAGTTGGAATGCTTTGCTTTGTTTCTCTACAATTGGTAATCACTAACACCCTTGTTGCTACAGCTGTCAGGCTTTACATTCTCGTTTAGCAGACTATTTACAGACTTTACTATTTACCTTGAATTCTCAGTGATTTCAATGATTGATTTCAACAAATGACTTAAGTAAACAATAAACTGAAATAATGGCTCCTAAATTTCACGAAATAGTGCCAAAAGCAGGCTTTTAATTTCTAACCAGCAACTGTTGATTTTGTCGGCTGAAATGATATGTAGCCGCTGCTAGCTACCTAATCAATCTACTATTAGCTCCATGAGTTGGTTGAAAACACCATTTCTGGATGGTATTTTCATTTGATGGCAGTCTGCTCAATATTGGAACGGGCAAAGTTAGGCCCCTTTTTAAGCAGCGTTCACACTTTTCAGCCATTAGCCCCGAGTGGTGAATCACACTTCTCTTTAAAGGTCCTTTGCATCTGTTTTCCGTTTAAATGTCATAAATGTGAAGTGTATATATGCCAAGGTCATGACAGACAGATGGTGGCGTAATGATTTTCAGAACTCGAGCCAGGCATGCGGTACAGGAAGTGTATGGGCCTGTTTAGGCTCTCCTCACAGTGCCCTTACTGTAGCTAACACAGGCCTTTTCTTCCAGAAAGCCTGAAATGCTCATTTTAACCTTCAAAGGACAAATTGTCATTTTTTTTTCTTTCCTCTTTGGGCTGGGGTGGGGTAAATAATGCCTAAATTGCAGCATATTCCTCCAATATATTTACATGGCTGTCACTTCGACTTGCAGAAGGGCCACTCACAGCCCTTTTTCTTTCCCTTTTTGCTGACAGCTCTGGGCTCATCCCTGAACTGTCATAATTTACTGTTTGCCTCAGTGTGCTCTGTCTCTCGAGCTGAGGCACGCTCCGTCATGCTCACACAGACACTTAATTCTCTAACTGCGGTTTTTCTATGACTTTTTCACAGTCCCTCCTTCTACCACTCTTTTATTCCCACTCTCCGCATGTCTTCGTTGCATCTGGGGATGTCTGCGTGGGAGTTGACCTGAAGTGAATGCAGCGGGCTGCGAGTCAACGAGTTCAAACGCATGAAGAAGACACCAGATCTAACGAGATACGGCTAAACAAACATGCTGCGATCGAGCCCTTCCGCTGTAAAAACTCAGACTTAGCATTCTAGCATGCATATCTTTAAACAGTGACTTTTATTACCCAGCTAAGGTAGGAGCTGGGTAGACCTCAAACTACCCTAAAAAACACTATTCCTCACAGGCCCCTTACGCTCTTTTTATCGTTGTTTTCATTGGTCTCTCCTTGAACCGATTACCCAGAGAATTTTGACTAAAGACTGGGTCTGTGTTCCACCTCCCATGGCGCGATGTTTTTAATCCTCTATTCACTAAGAGGAAAAAAAGAAAAGTGGAAAATACTATCGGAAAAGGAGGGGGTGGAAATGGAGAAGTGACAGACGAAGCAGGGAGACGAGCACACGCACCGGGGTTAGCAGCAGGACCGGGGTCTGATTCACACACAACGTCTTCGCCGGCACCTCGCCTATGGAAAGCAAAACATTCCACATGGCTCTGTACATGAAGCGAAAACCCCAGGGTGAAGCCTGCTGAGTTCGTCTCCTGCTCTCTCTACCCTCCAGGCGAGTGAGGCGCTACAAAGTCTTTCATCCCCCCCCACCTCCACACACACACACACTCTGTCGTCAATGTCCAGGGAGTTGACTGGCATTGACTGACAGCTGGTACGCTTAGGGTTCTGGTATGCTTTTTTTCTTATTTATTTTTTTTTTCATTTTTCCCTGTCTTAAGATGAGTGTGTGGGTTTATTCACCTTTTCACATTATGCTCAGTGATGTTTCCTGCTCAAACATCCCGTTATATGGTTGTAGCTCGAGGCATACCCTACAATGTAGGCATGTGAGTTCTTTTCCAACTCTGCTGGAATTTGAGAGAATATCAAAATCAAAGCTAGCATGATAATTGTATTCATGCATAGAAAAGCTTTCTTTCTTCCTATCTTTATCCTGATTAAATGTCTATTTACATAGGTTTTTTTCATCTCCTTAAGCCCAGAATCATTGTTTCAATTGCTGACCCTGATAATATAGTTGGTTTCTGGACTCACCCACACTGACGGACAGGCTACATTGAAGACGTAACGGATGTGGACAGTTTGCCGCATGCTGGATGTATCTTTTTACTGGCTACAGTTGAGGGCTGAGTGAGTTGTAGGCCAAACAAGATGGTGAGCTTTCGTTTTGGGATTGTGTGGGATTGTTTTTTGTTTTTTTTTGGACCCAGCAGACCGCTCTGACACTTCAACTTTTTCAGAGTTAGTGTAGTCTAATTTTAGTAAGTTAACATTTCCAGACTACAGTAAGCATATGTCAAGGATAAGGTTACTAAGCAACAGCTAGATGTTACCAGAAATAAAGGTTCCAAGAGAAACTCTCAAAAATGTTATGATGTCATTTCCTGTATATCAGTAGCTTAATGAAAAAAAAAAACACTTTATGACCCATTTCCCATGTAAAAGGGTTGACAACTACTCACATAGATATTAATGGAAGACTGGTCTATTCTTCCGTTTGTAGAGCGGATCTCCATAGCACTTGGTGAAGCCAAGTGATTAGAGTGGAAGCGTAGTGGTGCAAAGGTCCGCCGACGTTGCATGTTTAGCGTTTAACGTATGTAGGAGAGTGAGGCAACCATGCACTTTAACGGTGCTGAACTGACTGATCAGAGAATTAATAAAGATTTATTGGAGTCATGTTTATCTGAGCAGAGAATGACGTCACTCTCTCGCTCTCTGTTTGTTATAATCACAGCTCCTCCTTGACACTTAACCCCAAATTGCTACGGCGCCTACGGTGTATGGATAGAATCTGAAATGTAAGTCGCTTTGGATAAAAGCGTCTGCTAAATGACTGTAATGTAATCTATGTTCCAGCATGAGAGCGTGCCCCACTTGCTGATAACCGCCACCCACGCTCTGGTTTCCCCTCAGCTGAGATAGATAGTCTTGTATGTAACACCTTTAAGGAACACACTGAATTACAGAACTCACAGCCAGCATCAACATACTGTAACACACAATGTCACACAAATCATATCATATCTGTAAGTCAACCACTAAGCAGAGGGACAATTTGAGGCCTGCATACTAGAGATACAATATTGCACTTCACCGCTTTCCCTCTTTCAGAAGTAAATATAGCACACTTTAATAAATATATTCAATATTTTCTGATTACAATTTTACATATATGTTCTGGAAGTCTTCGCCAGGCCAACATTTTGGACACAATTTGTCCCTGTAGGACACCTAGCTCAAATTGAAGAGCAAGATCCAGATACAACTGAGAATTTCAATCCATACTGTGCTCTCTGTTATCGTCTAACAATCATCCTTAGGTGTGAGCGTGAGCATGAATGGTTGTCTGTCTCTGTGTGCCAGCCATTTGGCAACCTGTCCCGACTGTATGTCAGCTGTGCAGCAAAGGTTCATGTGAGGAATTCAACTGAGACGCTACTTCTGTGGTCTTCGTCTCGACCCAAGGACTTCTTACACGACTGCACACGAGTTCCATTAAAGCTTAAGAGCTAATGCCGGCGTAGCAGTGCTGCTGTGGCAACTAGTAAGGTAGTTTCTCTCAAACAGGGAAATTAAGAGAAGCATCCAACCTCCACAATTCATTTTGCCTCCCACAGTGAACCTCTGTCTCTGGCGTAAGGTGACATTGGGAGCAGAGACTTGGCGCTCCGGCTTAAATTCATAGTTGAGGGATAAAAGTTAATGACCTTAGCATCTCATTTTCTGGGGGACCCGTCTTTGGTGCGTCTCTTTTGAAAATCACCTCACAGCTCAATGGGACAGAACAGACGAGAGAAGCCACTCTTCCATGGAATGTATAATGACATCTTCTGTTATAGCCCACAGTGGTTATAGGCCATAAAATTGCAAGGGCTCATCTAGGAGATCCATGGTCAAAGAGGAGATGAGCGTGTGTGGTCAGGAGTAGGACAGCTGTCTGTCTGTCTGTATGTCTATCTTCCTCTCTGTCTCATGTGTCAAACCAATGTTCACCTGGAGACTCCTATTAAATGCATTTGCAACCCCAAAAGAGAAGAATTCTCCCTAAAATAATCAGCCAACATGTAGTTTATCTTGATGCAAAACACTTTCCACAGTTCAAAAACACAAGCGATGCGCCTCACTTCAAATTCTGGGCCCTGTTTTGAAACATCTGCTTCAGCTCTGTTTATGACTCACTAGTATTTACAGTACAGTATGACTCTAAATGGTAACACTCCCTGCTCTCACAGCCAATGTGGTCCGGCCACAATGTATTATCTCGAAGTATCGAGGGTTGTAAATCAGACTCCCAGATGCACTCAAAGGAGGCTGAAATTAAATCAGCGTTTCCTCCCATCAGCATGAAAACTGAAACTCAACACCAGGAAGCCAGTAAACACACACACACGATGGCAGCTCCAAGCTCACACATCCAGAGCTGTTAGCTCCAGCTACCTTAACCCTGACTGTTTAGTTGGGTGCGAGCCAACGCTTTTAGTCATAGACCCAAATTCTCACCTCTTTTTCTGTTCTGAGATATAGCCTTGGCCAAGCTCCCAAACTTAAATGGCTGATTTGCTGTGGGTTAACTGGAGAATGGGAGGGTGAAGTCATATATATTGAGTGTGTGGAGGGTTGGCTGAGTGGTAGATCAATTTCAGAAAATAAAGTAGGAACCAGATGGCCATGGATCTCTGTCCAAGGCAGTTGGGGTAAAACAGGAGCAGATGAACAGCTCAGGTATATACTTTAAGTTTGAATATGAATTGTGTATGACTGAAATTTTTTGACATGATAAAAACACCAGACTGACTGGAAACGGTGTCCCTCCGCCACAGAGGGCCTCGTTTACTCTGGAGCTTGTGCTGAGAATGGATGCACATTTCTTCATGTGACATGTTGTGATGGTAAATGAAGAGTGCACGCAGACATCTTATCCGTTGGATACAAACTTGATATATGATGTAGGAAAAACTGTCCAGCCCCATTACACTAATCACACATCAGCTCTTGTTGAGATTGTGAAATCTCAGGACCTTTAGTTCTGTTCAATTAAACTGGAGCAGCTCGTAAACCAAAGCAATCAAACAGCAGATCGATGGCGGCCCAAGCCGCGTCTCATCAAGCCCAGACTCACGGACTATCAGGCCTTTAAATCTAAGTGTGTGTATGTGCATCTGTTTGGGAGAGCTGGAGGCAGAGAGTGAAGCAGGCGTGTATCAGTCTCATGGCACGAGCCGGGCTTGCCGGCTCTCGCCCATTTCCACAGAGGGAGAGACTCACGCTGATGAAGAGCTACAGCTCTAGGGATGAAGGACAGGCCGACCCTCAGCTGCACGCACACACACACACACACACACACACACACACACACACGAGTCATTTCCATATTAACATTAACCCCAGCACCATTACCGCTGTGAAGTGCTATTAAGAGCCAGACACGAGGCCAAAGGGAGCAGATATTACTGAACTGTCTCCTCCTCTCAGTCTGCAGCTGGTGTCATGATTCTCTGGCTGACAGGGGAGGAACAACTGAAGTGATGGAAAAGGGCAACAATGCATGGGCAATTTAATGGAGCTGATCAATCAGTTTTAGGGCACTTTAATCGGCATATGATGTACACAGAGTAATTAAGAATTTCTTTCTTGGATAGACCTCTGAGAAACACATTTTTGTTTGTATGTCACCCAAAGTGTCAGATCCCAGAGGTCAGTGACCCTTACCATTACTGCATACATATTAAATGACTGTATGTCTTCAGTTTGAAACCTTGTGGCTGTGGTGTAGATGAATAAACACCATCAACTTTAGTACTGGCAGGCTGAACGTGTACTGTAGTTTGTGATTCTGTCACATTGGTATACAGACATCTCCCCTGAGTAAACAGTTACAGGATTTTCCACAGGGAGGTGATCAAAGTTGAAGTGCAGAGCTGAAACAGAAATATGTTTTTCTTTCTTCCTGATCAGATGTAGAGGAGCACTCAGTGTTCTGATCATCGTACCCCCAGTTGTCTTGGTACAGGAAAAACATAACTTTACAAATCTACATTTAGTATTCCTTGTGTCATTTCAACTATATTTAGATTGCAAATATCACAACTGCTGTTGTGAACTTTGTTACAAAACATGCAAGGATCGTTTCAAGTTAGCTCAGGTCAAATCATGTTGGATGAAGATGACCCATGATGTTGGCTCAGTGCTGATTATTGGATCGTCTGTCATATAGTTAATGTTGCAACAGAGTATTTAGTCTACTTTAGAGCTGAAGAAAAAACGTAAATATGAACAATGATAAATATTCTAAAATGTTTTACTTATATTTGACCCATTATTGAAATCAACTCAAATGTTACAAAAACGTAGGCAAATTCCTGTTGTGTGTTCATACCTTTCCAATAAATCTGATTCGGATTCTGGTTTTCCGGTGCACACTTTATTCTTTTAATTCCTAGCTCTCCAGCACTGATCATTTGTTTTTATTTATTTAAGATACACACAAATGCTTTGTTGCCACTGGCAAAGCGTGGCTTGATCCTTGTTTGTCGAACACATCTGTCGACAGAGTTTAGGAGACCACACACATCTGTGTCAAACAGCCTGGAAGAGAAAGATGGGAACGTGTGCGACGACACTGAGTCAAGTCATAGCACTGAGTCAAGTCACAGCACTGAGTCAAGTCACAGCACTGAGTCAAGTCACAGCACTGAGTCAAGTCACAGCACTGAGTCAAGTCACAGCACTGAGTCAAAGTCAAGTCACAGCACTGAGTCAAGTCACAGCACTGAGTCAAGTCATAGCACTGAGTCAAGTCATAGCACTGAGTCAAGTCACAGCACTGAGTCAAGTCATAGCACTGAGTCAAGTCATAGCACTGAGTCAAGTCACAGCACTGAGTCAAGTCATAGCACTGAGTCAAGTCACAGCACTGAGTCAAGTCACAGCACTGAGTCAAGTCATAGCACTGAGTCAAAGTCAAGTCACAGCACTGAGTCAAGTCATAGCACTGAGTCAAGTCATAGCACTGAGTCAAGTCACAGCACTGAGTCAAGTCACAGCACTGAGTCAAGTCATAGCACTGAGTCAAGTCATAGCACTGAGTCAAGTCACAGCACTGAGTCAAGTCACAGCACTGAGTCAAAGTCAAGTCACAGCACTGAGTCAAGTCATAGCACTGAGTCAAGTCACAGCACTGAGTCAAGTCACAGCACTGAGTCAAAGTCAAGTCACAGCACTGAGTCAAGTCACAGCACTGAGTCAAGTCATAGCACTGAGTCAAGTCATAGCACTGAGTCAAGTCACAGCACTGAGTCAAGTCACAGCACTGAGTCAAGTCATAGCACTGAGTCAAGTCATAGCACTGAGTCAAGTCACAGCACTGAGTCAAGTCACAGCACTGAGTCAAAGTCAAGTCACAGCACTGAGTCAAGTCATAGCACTGAGTCAAGTCACAGCACTGAGTCAAGTCACAGCACTGAGTCAAGTCATAGCACTGAGTCAAGTCACAGCACTGAGTCAAGTCATAGCACTGAGTCAAGTCATAGCACTGAGTCAAGTCACAGCACTGAGTCAAGTCATAGCACTGAGTCAAGTCACAGCACTGAGTCAAGTCACAGCACTGAGTCAAAGTCAAGTCACAGCACTGAGTCAAGTCATAGCACTGAGTCAAGTCATAGCACCGAGTCAAGTCACAGCACTGAGTCAAGTCACAGCACTGAGTCAAGTCATAGCACTGAGTCAAGTCATAGCACTGAGTCAAGTCACAGCACTGAGTCAAGTCATAGCACTGAGTCAAGTCACAGCACTGAGTCAAGTCACAGCACTGAGTCAAGTCACAGCACTGAGTCAAGTCACAGCACTGAGTCAAGTCATAGCACTGAGTCAAGTCACAGCACTGAGTCAAGTCATAGCACTGAGTCAAGTCACAGCACTGAGTCAAGTCACAGCACTGAGTCAAGTCACAGCACTGAGTCAAGTCATAGCACTGAGTCAAGTCACAGCACTGAGTCAAGTCATAGCACTGAGTCAAGTCACAGCACTGAGTCAAGTCATAGCACTGAGTCAAGTCACAGCACTGAGTCAAGTCACAGCACTGAGTCAAGTCACAGCACTGAGTCAAGTCACAGCACTGATTGTGATATTGGTCCTGTTGGACAAGTGAAGGTCAAGAAAACACAGGACTGTTCTGTACAGTGATACAAATGTGATTTAAAAGGTGAGTACATCAATTTTATATAAAAATATATAAAGAAGCACCAATGACTAAATAAAATATAACATCTATAGACGAGTCAGGTTTTCAATGTTATATTATCTAATATTGTTTTGAAAACACTCAATTAAAACACTTAAATCTTGACTGTATGAAAACAGGTATACAAGTCATTTCATTCCTTTCTTCTGCTGTCTGGTGCCTGCCACTTTCACTGTATTTTTCAAAATATGTGCCTTCATGTCTTATTATGTCTGGTGTGAAGAAAGCAAGAGGAGGAAGGTTCTTAGGAATATGAGACGTCACAAACAATAACCTTCATTGAAGTGTAATATTTCCCCATGAAGCTGGGAATGCGTCTCGTTTCAGGCGGCGCTACCCGACGGGGCGACGGGGGCGACGGGGCCCCTGCTGCTCAACTGCTTTTTTATTTGGTCTCAAAACACATTTGTCAATCAACCGAGTAACAGTACGAGTACGTGCTGTCAGGAGACACTAGTCTAGCCTTCATTCCTATGATTAACCAACGCAAACAAACAGTTTCAGGTTACAAAGATGACTGCGTTGGTTCTGAAGGAACCTCTGAAGGCCCTCTGCAGGGAGACAGGGAATGCAGCTCCACATTCCTCCATGTTTTCCTCTCTCTCATTAAATAAACCTACCGGTGTGTGATTCCTTTATTCAAGTATGGTTGTTTAAGCTGTTTTTACTGCTACATACTTTTCAATTAAACTGTAATTCGCTACACATAAAGTATTTGCTCTCCTTTCATTCTGTGACCACCGTTAAGATCAAAGCAGTAATTATGCAATCAGCTATTAAAGGCTGTGCGTCTCCAGCCTGATGCTGTCAGGTTGTGGGATGGTTTGGCCTAAAGGTTCTGTCTTGCTTATTGTCTGTGATTTTTGGCTCCTGCTGTCCTCACACCAGTCGGTAAGAATGAAGGGTGGTGCACCGAGTGTGTGGCATCGAAGAGGGGAATGCTGGGAAGCTTGAACTGGCAGGTTGCTGTTGTAATTGGCGTGTAAACATATTTGATTTGGTTTTCAAGTCTGGAACAGTAAACACGGATGAACATCCTCCTCGTGTAGACACACACAGTGCCATGCAGTTCATCAGTTTAGTTGTGTTGGCTTTGCGTCTCCAGCACACTGAACTAGAGATGAAACATTGACAATGAGCTACTGACGTCCTGCTTTCATCAGAGTGTCACATCCACAAATCATTGTAGATTGTCTTTTTTACACAACCCTACAACATACATATATAATAAAGTCAGTATTAAAACGCTTTTCCAGTCATTTCTGTTTTGTGGCTACATTTTTATTGGTTTACCTTTTTTTGCCTTTTGCATCATTATGGAGGGGACATAACATGACAATTCAAAATAAACTGAAATACTGTGTTAACATTACATAACACATCTATATCTATTCACTGAGGTAACCATATATGCATTATAAATGTGCTACATTTACATTCACACTGTGACATGGAATAACAAACAGATCTAGTGTGAATAATACAGAAAGAGAACGTATACTCAGGAGAACCCAAAAAGAGAACATTGGTGTGCTATGCCCTCGTCAAAACTTTCAAAGAGAATTTGATCAGTTTATTTTAAATCATTTTCCAACCTCTATTTCAGTCTCCTGATCCTAATAATAACTTAACCCTTTACCCCCCACCCCTCCATCTGTCTATTTGACCTCACCCCTCCCCAGCCACTTGACTTCTTAGTTTCTTAATTGAAAATTGAAAATGATATAGTTAATATACACCCTCTCCTTTTGTATTTATGTCCCGCCAAGCCCTCTCAATATTGATACAGGAAAACGCAGACATTTCTGGCTTATTCAGTGATCGTTCAGAGGACTCACAAGAAACAGTAAATATAATAGACCAAATGAAAGCAGCAGAGGCTGAGGTATCCTAATGTCGAGTCCCTCATATGGGTTAGATTCCAAACACTCTAGTCTCCGTTTCCCACAATGCATCTTATTCCATGTTGTCATAGCCTCTCCCTGCCACACACCCACGTCTTTCCAACTCCATTGTCCTAGTTTTTAGCACCAGCTTTCTTTCATGAGTCACATCAAGAATGTTCTTTTTTCAGACTTGATAAAGCTCCTAAAGAGCAGAAGACATACAATTCAGTAGTCAACCAGACAGTCAACTGGTTTATCAAATGTCAGTACTGCTTCATCTCTGCATGCACATAACACCCTCCCCCCCCCCAACACAGACACACATGCTTGTACTTCTACACTTTTGAGGACCCTCACTGTCATAATGCCTCACAATTACAATCCTACTATAATTTCAGGATAAGGTTGTGGACGTCCTGTATGTTTCTTATTGTAAACAAATGCAATTAAAACGGGGAAAAAAAGTATTGTGCAATTGTGTTTATCAAAGCCTGACATATCTCCTTCCTTCTGCCATAGAGCGGAGCCACGCCGCTCCACTGGAAGACTTTTGTTTTTTTAAACATTTTTAACAAAACAGAACAGTAAATGACAGAAGACTTAAAAAAAACAAGGGATATCGTACAAATAATATCAATAACAATAGTAATAGTACTAATAATTTGTCAAATAGTCAATATGTGTGTGTGTGTGTGTGTGTGTGTGTATAAAGTATACAAATACATATGCATTCCTGCATATACACACATTAACATATTTTCACAAAAAGTATATTAATAAGAGGTAGAAATAAAAATGTATATCGTAAAATAAAAAATAAATAAATGGAAATAAATTGTGAGCTGTTTTGAAAGATCTACGCCTTCAGTAGGAACCAATGGGCTTGCGGCTGAGGTAGAAGGGATTTGCTGAGAAGAAAAATATTTTAAAACAGATTCATTCTCTAACTCTAAACTGAAATCTCAACAGCACTTTGAAGAAATCAGAGCCCTCCAAAATGACCTCAAACACAAGGTCTACAACTCAAACTGGACTTCAATAAGATACACACATCGTTTTCTACTTAGCCAGATGTGACGATATCAGATTTCACTGGACACCTGAGTGAGAAGAACAATAACAGCATGATTCACAATCAGTGGTTCAGTCATAGTCTGATCCTCCAGCTTCGTATGGAAGTCTGCTGTCTTTCTTTAAACTTGGCAAGACATGACGATCTCCTTTTTTTCCATTTGAAAGAGCAGTTTTTCACTTCCAACGTTCCACCACATTTTACGACACTCTTCCTGCTATTTTGATGTGGATGGTGAGAACGTGTTTACTCAGCGCGGAGGCCGGCAGTAAGAAAGGGATGTGTGTGCGTCAGGGAGGTGGAGGGAGGATCTTGTGACCTGCCAATCAAAAGACATCTGCACCGATTATCTTGTGACTCAGTGGACGTATTTACCGCAGGAAGTGTGACGAGGAGTGCGTGTCTGCGGACGGGCACCCCGTTAGGTAGAACGCATTCTACTTTGCAGAGGCTAATGGGGAGAAAATGAAATACAAAGTGTGTGTGGGAGAGGAGGGGTGTTATTACAGAGAGGGCCACACAGGGAACGAGAGGAAGGCTGGCACAATGGTGCAGGGTCGCTGTGCTGATTGTCGCTTCTGGCCACCACCCCACGCCTTGTTATTCACAATAGCCTGCTTCCGCTCTGTACGCAACTACTCCGTATAAACCAGGAAACTGACAAGAATGTCTGCACAGTCAGGTTAAAAAAAAACTGGCTGAATGCAGACAGAAATACTTAGAATGGAAATCTAACTCCGCAAGTACCTTGCAGAAGTAGTAGTGGTAGTGGCAACTGCAACTGTACCATCCAAATTTCCCATTTATATTCAGCAGCAGATGGACGGCTGTGAGGAAATGTATGAGTGGAGGAGCAGAAGTAATGTAGTGCTACTAGTCTGGCTTAAGTCTGTTGGAAGACTCAACCTGCATGAGCACACATTTCATTTCCCATGCATAAGATATTGCAGTTCTGTGTTCATAGAGCGCAGGCATCGACGCTCCCCGTCCTCCTTCTATTACTCGTGGTCATCCACTAGCAAAACTAGCTTACCTGGCAGGGTTAGCTTGAACATTGTAAACATGTTCTAGTAGTAAGCTAAAATTCAAGAATTAACCTGAACCCTAATGTGTTGCCTTATAAATCTGAACTAAATCATTGGAGGTATTTCAAAAGGATAGGTTCTAATATGTATATTTTTTCAAATACGATCCTCACTTAGCATACAACATGTACGGTGGAGGATGTAGTGGTTGAAATTGGAGGATAAGTTTCTTTAGTTGTGCAGAGGGCTTTGCGCAATTAATGTCTTACTACTAACTTTACTGACAATTACTGTTGCTAAGAAAAAGGGAGACACCACTGCGTCTCACTATGAAGGAACCCAATAACGAGCACTTAAGAACCAGATTGGACAGTCTTCTCTTCACCTTGGTTTATTTGCTACAATACAGAGTAAGCCAACCCAGTTGTCTCGAGATCAATTAATCTAATAGAATTAAGGAACACCTCTTCACACCTCGGTCAGGTTCCTGTTATAGAGTTTGAAAAATAACAATGTATGCCACATTGGTCAACCTGTTTGTTCCCTACAGTTTTCCCACCAGTTTTACACCAGCCTGGACACTCAGAACCCAAACTCTAATATTACCCAGACCTCACTACTCATATAGTTACTCATCTATTAATGAGATTAGCACATATCCAGGATGACAATCTTCTATGGAGACTAGTTAAACAGGTTGCACAACATCACATTTTACATGTAAGGCTCAGGTTGCATGAGAACAGACCCTGAGCCTTCAGCAACTTCCACTTTGTCATGTAAAGACATGCATCCCTCCCCCGTCCTGGCAGCAGCATTTTTACTTACACCTTGGCTCCTGCATCCTGTTTCTCATGCAATCCAACACACACACAAAGACACACACACACACAATCTCTATCATAAACACCAGTGATCATAACCTGTGTGTCTGTATTGAGTGACATCTTTTACATACTGTTGCATTCTATTAAAACTCATGAATGTGCAGTAGCTATTCATAATCAAGTGCATATAAATGTGATTATCCTCACATATGGATGTGTCTCATTCTGATTAATTGTGATTTATTAGGATATCTGATTAGTTGTATAAATGAATGAGGATTCATATAGTCCAACAGAACACTTATGATTTACACCACTGTTTATTTCATTTTCCCAGAATGCATTTTTCTACCACAAGGAGTTATTGGTCATTATTCCTCTCTGTAATTATTCCTCCTATCCGTAAGGACCATGGCATCATTTTTTTCTAACATGACTAAAGGCCATACACAGCCGTCGAAACAGATCCCCTCTTATTTCCTGTTAACAAACCCTGCACCGGTGGCTGCTCACGACACTTTATCCCACTGTCCTATTTCCAGCCCTGCCGCCCTTGAAAAAATGTTTTTGTTTTTTTGCTTTCTTTCACTCGATCTCTGCTCGTTCATCCCGGATCCTGTCGCAGCTCTTCTTCTCTGTTCCTGTGGCAGATCAACTTCCTCTCCTCACCTCTTCTGTGTCTCATGTTTGTGGAAGAATGGAGGAGACGTCGAGGTCCAGACAAGAAAGATATGTCCTGTAGAGCCACAGCTCTGGAGATTAGCTCATCAAGTGAGAAATCAAGTTTAAGTAGTGGGTGTCCACACGTGATTTTTAAGCTAATGCAGAGGTGGAAGAAGTAGTGAAGTTACAAATCAAACATAGACATCTACAAAAAGCAACTCAACTATGGTATTTTGCTGTCTTTGACAGTTACCAGCGAAGTTATGTGGTCTTCTGTTGACGCATCATTTGGCGAGATGCGTTTCCAGTTTGAGAAGTTTGGGACAAAGACTACACATCACCATTTTGTGCGAAAATGCCTTCCAAAGTTAAGCCAGAGCTAAAATGAGTCAGCAAACTCAAGTGGGATCTTGGTTCGTGTGTAGGTTTCTTGTTGTGTTGTATCACTACTACATGTGGCTACCAGGATGTCATGTTGAATCATATGGTCTCATAATGACAGTAAACACAACATCACAAGATGTCAGCTTCTCCCAGCCTCTACTTTCACATCTCACGATGTGTGTCAGCAGGTTAGATTGGTAGCGACTGCTGTACTGCAATGCAGTAAGGAACAGGAACCACTTAGACTTCATTCTGTTTTCATGTTGATGATAGTTTATCATCTTTGCGGAGTAGATATTTGCTGTTGATTTGCTGGTGATCCTTTTCTGTAAGTTGAATGAAATGAGGGGTGGTGGGGCGAAGTCAACCACCACCTCTGAGACAGGAAGGGGCAGGGAATAGGGGATTCAGCCCAAATGTAAAACCAACCTTTCAAACATCATGAATAGCCATGATTGCTGATTATATGATTGCCATAATCACCCCAAAAACCTGAACATGCTTCCATTTTTCCATGTTAAACAGAGATGCATTGCACTCTGCTTTTATTTTATCCTCAATTACTTTCTCGTCAATTTGCACGTTGTTTGTGTTGTACTATTTGAATCCAATAAACAGAGAAAATGGTGTGATTTTTAATGGATGCTTCATACACTGGTACACTAACAATGGACTGCACACATTATGAGCTGTTGGCACACTGCAGGTAAAACCTTGTGCTTTTCACACAAGTTCACAATCCAAGAAAGTAATGCGAGAAAAGAAAGGATGCTTTGCTTTTACCTTAACACTCATAACCTTCAGATACAAAGGCATGCACTGCCAGGTGATAATGGCACACTTACAATGCCGACAACTTTTATTCGGACAGGCTGTTGTTTTATATTCAAGCATCACTTTTTTTTACTCTGTGTTGTGTTAATCACACTCATACAATTTCATGGGCAATCTACACAATCTTTACCTTTTCTATACTCAAGGAGTGTCAAGTATTAGTAGCTTGATCAGTCTCTTTGGCTCTCCCTCCCTCTATGTGTTTTTTTTCTCATGTACAGTGTGCTTGAGTTTTGACTCTTGTGAGTTTTTGGAGTCTGTCTGCTCAAAAGTTGCTCAATGTCCTCCAGAATTCATATTTTTCATATGCTTTTGTGTAAGGATGGAGGGTGTCTTATGCTGTAAAAGCCCCTTGAAGCTAAATTGTGATAATATTGGACCATTGAAATAAAACTAACTTGACTTAAAAGTCCAGTGTGAAGGATCTAGCGTCATCTAGCAGTGAGGTTGCAGATTACAACCATTTGAAACTTCTCCCTTGTGCCAAGAGTATAGGACAGGGGTCGGCAACCCGCGGCTCCGGAGCCACATGCGGCTCTTCAGCCCCTCTGTTGCGGCCCAGCGAGGCTACATCCACACTAATACGTTTTTGTTTCAAAACTGAGTTTTTAACAAACAAAAACGATCTCCGTCCACACGGTGTTTCAGCATCGTTTTCTAAATGATCTCCGTCCATACGAAAATGCCTGAAAACAAATATCACGTAACTATTCACATACACTGGGCATGCGGGTGGGTGCCGGTGTAAACAGGAAGTAGATTGGTTGCTTAGTCTTTAATAATGAAAGGTTGTGTTTGATACTTCAGATCTTCTCTAAAATCTTCTTCTAACTCAAATGGACACATTTTCTGGAAAGTCTTTATTTTTCAGACTTAGTTACAGCGCTGCAGGTCTTGCTCTATATTCTCTCTCTCAAATCAAATTTACTTTAAAATCAACCCTTACACATAAAGGTTTACTAGATTATGGTCCATAAATGTGGTCAACACACGTCTCTCACTCGTTCCCTCTGGTTTCGTTGTCTGTTCTCACTCGTAGCTCTGCTGGTGTCTGAAGTCTCTGTCCTACTGGAGAGCATTTACTGCTTTAGTTCCTTTATAGTTTATCTGTAGACTTCACAATAGTTAAGAAATAATACAAATAAACAATAATAAGAAAAGGAAAGTTCTCCATTTTGTGTCCGTCCTCCCTAAAGCCTCTAACCGTGTCTTCAGACGTCCGCTCCGTAGGTCTGATAACGCCGCTGGACACGCCGCTCACTAATCGCTCCAATAACAGCTGCTTCCTCCGTAATAATGCAGACTTTAACTGAACAACAGCTGCTAGTAAAGACAACAAGGTCAGCAACGCCTGTAATCAGTTGTCCATGTTGAATTAACCTGATAGTCGATCGGTAATCAATGCTGTTGTTGTTTGTGAACTTCCGGGAAAGGGTCACGTGATAGGGGTGTGACCAATCAGGGAAGGACACGTCATGACTCCTAAGAACCAATCAAGTAGCAAACACGTCATTGTTTCCAAATATATAAAGAATATATGTTTCCAAATATATAGAGTTTTCAAACGTATCCGTCCTCGGTTGCGTTTTCAAACTTCTCCTTTTTCGGTGATCTGAAGCTCCGGCGTAGTGTGGACGCTCAGTGTAAACGTAGCAAAACATATGCGTTTTCAAATGGAAATGGAGTAGTGTGGACATGGCCTCAGGCTTTGACAAAAAATAACATAGAAATAAATAACGGTTGTTTTTATTAAATATTTTGCACAGTGGACAATCTTTCAAAGGGAACACCTCTTATTGAGGTGACACAGTCACTGAAAATAGCAATAAAATGTCAAAAGTTGTCTTTATTCTTGTTCTATAATATCATAAATACAACAAACTATAGTTTTTGTATACATAATATAACTATATCAAAAACTTGATGTGTTATCAGATAGCTTTTGCAGCTCCAGACAAATTATATTTGGTGTAAAATAGGGCAAAATGGCTCTTTGGACAGTAAAGGTTGCCGGCCCCTGGTATAGGAGAACTATGGTGGCCGACATGAAAATGCGAAAAAGTGAAAACACCAATGGCCCTTTCCAGAGCCAGTTGCTGTAAGAGTAGCTAGTCATATAGAGAATAGTAGTGTGTGAGTAGTGGGAAGTGAGCGATGAAGCGAGAGAGAGAGAGAGAGAGCGTCCAACGGGGCAGAAGACTTATTTTAGCGGATTTTGCAGTTAAAGCAGAAATAAATGCTGCCGCTCAACAGAGGTTTCCTGTATTTTGTTTTCCGGCCTGGGTTACTAAAGCAGCGGTGTCCCCCTGTTGTTTTCTGACCACAGTCGGGAAGCTGAATCAGGTCGGTGTGTCTGTTCTGGGCTACTGTAGAAACACGTCGGCCGGCTCTGTGTGGAGCTCCAAATGTAGATATAAACTCCAACAGAACAAAAACACGATTCTTATTTTCAGGTATGCTATATGCTAAACAAAACTTTCTTAGTAATACTATTTTCTGTCATTTCTGTCATTAGATCCCACTAAATGTTACACACTGTTCCTTAATTAAAAGCTAATGTAACTGAATGTGACTGTAATCCAAGCTTGGATATCTTCCAGCATGCATTTTGCTCAGTGGTGGAAGAAGTAGTCAGATTTTCACTTACGTACTGTAAAAAGTACTCATCTGTATGTACAAGGCCTTACGGAAAAAAGAATATAAAATGTGTATCCAAAATTCCTCTATAAATCTGTGTTTACTTCAAAGTGCATACACGATGCATAGTGAGATGATGGTGGTGGGAACAGAGACCCTTACAGCTCATTTTGCCCCAGGGCCTCAAAGTGAGTTCATTTAGTCATCGAAACAAATGAGCTGGAAAGAAAATTCATCAATAACTTTAGTCTCCCTGTCTGAACAGCTATTGACTGGATTTAAACTTTATTGACCTTATTTGCTCCTCATTTACAGTAATCAGTGAATAATTACTGAGGGAAAATCCTCCAAATGTTTATGTTCATCCTACAATACAAATGTTATTTATTTTTCATTTTGTATTGACAGTTTAAATTGATGCCACATTCCCACACCAGTGTTCTGTATATCACCAGCCTTCAACAACACAACAAATGTGTTATTACTACTCATTGTTTTTCACCTGTCATAGACGCTCCGAGGAAGTGCTACAGAAGTCAACGCCAACGAGTCAAACACCACGTCTGTGTGAGGAGGAGGACGGGGTGAATAGATGGGTCAGACAAACATGGTAAATGAACTGAACTTGTATATCTCTTTTCTAGTCTTCCGACCACTCAGAGCACTTTAACCTACATTCACGCATTCACACCCATTCATACACTGATGACAGGAGCTATATGCAAGGTGCTACCTGCCTATCACTGCCTATCATTCACATTCACACAATTCTGGGGTTAAGTGTCTTGCCCAAGGACACATCGACATGCAACTAGCGGAGCCGGGGATCTTCTGATTGAAGGACGACCCATGCTCTCCCTCCACTGAGCCACAAACGCCCACACAGGACACAGGGCATTCACGCAGGAGACCAGTGTGAAGCCAAAAGTCAACCGTTGATTTATTGACATCTTAACCTAAGTATATAACTTAATCCATACATCAAACATATTTATTTTAACCCAAACTATGATCCTCTCCTAAACTTAACCAAGTAGTTTTGTTTGAAATCACAGAGTCAACCACATGTTTATAGCTGAAACTGTGCGTCAGTGTGTGACAAGTTAAGAATAAGCATGGGGCGTTAAATGACATGCTTAGAATGCGTTGAAGAGAAATGTCCTTGAAAGTGGCATGCTATTAAACCTTTCCACAACACCACATTGCATTACAGTGTCATGAAACTAGACACAAGGTCATGGGGTAACAGTTAACCTTCACACACAAGTCCATGTGCATCATTCACACCTTTTAGATGGAGCTGTTGATTATTGTAGTAGAAGAAGCAACAATCACTTGGTATGAGAAAAAAAACATACTACATTTTATTTCTTTCTATTTTTCATATGAATTTGTTAAACCGTAAACCTAGTGTGTAAACACAATCCCTTTCCTCCGGGGGACTGTGTGACTGACGTATGAAATGCTTTTGGTCACAGGGATTGGACTCCCACTAACAGAACTGCTGACACAGAAGTCCAGAAAGGCTGATTTCTACTTACGGAATAGCTGGCTGATTAATAGGTCAGCTAAACAGCCGCTGGGCCAGCCAACAGCAACTCACGGATGAGCCCTGACTTGGAAATGACTTATGCTGCTGTTGGTTTTCAAGCTCCAGCTGACTGAGGTGACAGGCCAAATTAAAGGTGAGATGTAACAGTTAGGTCCAGACTTGTCAAGTAAACTGCACCTGGTTATCATTTGCATTACCACAGACCAGGACCACAAAGAAGAGGAAGGGAGCCGGCAGAGTAAATGTCGAAAGCCTCAAAGTAGATGACTCAAATCATCATTGGTGACGTCTCAGTCGTGTGAAATTCTTCATGTCGAGCCGTCGTTTTTTTACCAACTTTGTGCTATTGTTAACAATTTTAACATAGACAAAAATGTCACACCCACAACGCGTGGTAAACGAGACGGGGGGGGGGGGTTTGCTGACATCATCACAATCTGCCCCGCTTGACAGAGCAGGGGGCCCCATCCCGTAGGAAGACGGGGCCCTGTGAACACTGAGTCCACAGCACACAGAAGCGGCGAAGGTCCATGCGAGGGGTGCTGTAAAGCTGCGAACCACCCTCAGCACGGGCCAAGAGCCAGTTGGGTTGAGAAGTTTGAGACTATTTCTGGTTCATTATGACATTGTTACAGGCCACATTGTTTCTGATTGCCTATTTGAAAAATGAATTAATAGTCAAATTTTACTGTTAAGCAGCCAAATCTGATCAAAATCCCCAAATTCTGACTTGGGTACAGCCCAAGAGCAGACTCTATGAGTTGATGGTGGTTTGGAAAACAAAAGGCCCATACATGTCTCTGGTCTTCATCTAGAGAGAATAGTATGTTCTGAGAAATCTACCACATTCCATATTCTCATTTTCCCATGAAATGTGACCATATGTGAGGCTAAATGGACAAGAGTTCAAGCCTTACTCCATTTGCTTTTGTATTACACCGCTCGGCTCAAGGTTCTGAGCACAGCTGCTTTTGGCCAGCCAGGAAATTGCACCTGAAATTGGCCCTGTGGTCTGAGTGGCTTATAAGCCACCTCGCAAGTATGAAAGTAAATGAGAGAAGCAAACGAAACAGCCTCTCTACTTCTCTATATCCACCACAGGCACATTTCTCACCCATCTACAGGAATCTCTCGTCTCCCGGCAGAAAAGGTCAGCAAGTCATGTAGTATATAGTCTGGTTTTAAAGAATGGAAGCGGGTGTCCGTTTTCTTTGGCCACCAGTACATGTACAAATAAATCCCAGATCCTCTGATTTTTTATTCCTCGTGTGTAATGCACCCTCTTGTTTCCAGCTACTCTGCTATTGCTGTAAATTGGCTTGGTTCTTGGTATGTGCTGCCTGTTCTCAGGGAATGAATGGAAGAGCTTGAATTTCACTGATCTGGGCAAAAAAAATGCAGTTCAATAGAAACTGTGTGCTGGCTTTCATTATGAATTGAAAAAGATAATTTCTCTGTTCACTGTCTCCGGGGTTTCCAGGCAGTGAATGAGCAAAAGATATATCTTGCTTAGCCGGACCTAAGCCTCGGTTTTAGAGAGGCAGTAACTGCAGGCTGGAGACCTGGTCATGCATCAATGCCAAATGCTAGAGGAAACATACCTTTAGTGGTTAGTCTTTGGAAGAGGGCCAGTGCTGCTGGCCATGTTGGCTACTCTATCATTCCAATTTCAGGCCTAGAGCGTGTTCAGGCCAGTGGATGATTTGTGTTCTTATCAATCCATACCTCAACACTTCAGCATGCTTGATTACAACAGATTTAGCATGCAGTCCAGGTCCTTGTCTTTAAAATCGGATTCAAATGGTAATGTTTTGCATGAAAACCTGATTTTGTGCCAAAAAGTTAGATTCAGAGCTTTGTAGAGCGCAATGCTCGGGGGAATAATTCACCAAAAAAAGAGACGGTTAACATTTGGATACAAATCAACAGAACATATTATCTTTACCAAAGGTCTTCATTTTCATCACCATCTGCCCTCTGGTACTGAATGAATGACACTAGCATACTCATGGATGGATTACTGAACGGTACTGGGCTTAGAGCTGGGGCTTCTGTTTGAAGTACATTTAATATGTATTTTCATTAAGTCAAACAAACAACTACAAAGAGAAAAAAAGACCTCTTAGATGTAAAACGACCACAAAGAGAAGCAAAATGACTACAAAGAGACATAAAATACCAATAAACCATGTGGGCACATGGTACTTGCATGTGTCATTATATTATTAATATTCTACCAACAGACAAGCTCAAATGAAGTTACAAGGTTTTTTGAAGTGAGATTTGTGTTTTCTCCGTCATTGATTAGACGCTCAGCTGCTCACAGGTCACATCGCTATACTCCCACTGTTACCATCAGAGCTGCCCTTCTCTCCCTGCACTGAGTCCACAGACCCGGGGAGGTCCAGGAGAAGGGTGCTGTAAAACTCTCAGTCGGAGCCGACCTAGAGCTGGCGTGCGCTGCGCCTCATAGAGGTAATATGGCGGCGAGGGTCAGCCAGCATCGAGTCGAGTCGAGGTCTCTCAAGGGGATCCTCCCTCAACAAGCAGAAATCCCAAACCTGCACAGTCAAATCCTTCGGGCAGACTGATGTTGATGTGGAAAGATATTTTCCCTTTGTTAAAAAAACTATGAGGAACACTGCCTCAGATGAAGGCTGACGAAATCACCTCATCACTGTTTAAGTTCAGCAAGGAGGCGGGGTGGAGATATGAGGTTTAGCTAACAGTTTGAGGATCTGATGGAGTTCAGAGATTTAGTCACAAGCTCTTTTTAATACTTTTCATAAATATTGTTAAAACCCACAGACAGAGGTAAAGAGTGACTTATAGCATTGATTTATGAGAAAAATATCAATGACGAAATAAGGAGATAGTTTTCTGACAGCAACAATATGTCAAAATTATCTATGAGCATACTTTATGAACACAAAAGGACACAACACAGACAATACCACTACTGCAGATTTACTGTCTCATTTCCACCAATTTATGTTCAATAGCTCGTTCACCAGAGCTCTCACCTCTAGACAGAGCCTTGAGCTAACATCTGGGAAGAGACGGAGATGAAAGTTATGTCGCTACTTGTATTTGAAATAGATGTACAAGACAAATAAGAACACTCCAAGTAGTCCAGTGGCTCTCCATCCACTGAATTGGAACATTGGAAACGTAAGAAATACACAATAAGAGTTGCATTGACTAAATAATGGGAGAAAACGAGGGCTTGTGCTGGTTTTGGTGCAACTAGATGTTTTCATCCTCAAGAGCCCGTTTATGAAGCATTTTAGTGTTAGATAAATATGGCATTCAGACGTGTTGGAGGGAAGATGCTTTAGGAACACTTGATGACAATGAACTTTGTTCTAGATGCATTTTGGAGAAAAACAAAATAATGTTTTTGATTGACTTTGTGTGGGATGCAGAGGTGAACATGCTTCAATATGTCTGCTGAAATTGCTTTGAAAACCTTCAAGTTATGCAGTAAAAAACTTTGCACTTGATTCGGCTCAAATACAGCGCATGACTCATCGATCCACAGTAGCAGAAGACCAAAGACCAAAGTCATGTTCGCCCTGTTATTAAAAGGTAAATTAAATGTTCAATTTCATTACAACAGGAAAATAAAAAAAAGATTTTTCTCACTCTCAACTTTTCAAATACAGCAGCTTGGTCAATGGCCCCAGGCTTCAAACTATGATGAGCGACAGACTTCTGCAAGGTTAGGTTCCATCAAGAAAACTACTTGGTAAGGTAAAGGAAAAGATCATGGTTTAGGTTAAAATAAGTATGTTACGTTTTCAATGGAACTTAAGTTACTTTATGTTACGATGACATACATTGAACTATGCTGCATTACGTTGCATTACATTAAGTTGTGTTAAGTTACATAGCTTGACTCACATACGTAACTTAAAAATAAGTTAACGCTTGACTTTTGGTGATACACAGGACACCATTTTTTTTAACAATGTTACGTTGTATTTCCCAAGACTGGTTGACGTTTTAGAAATCATTTCACCCATCTGTAAAGGGCTCAAGAGACAACAGTTGAAAGGGGATATGGACAGTTGAAGAGAAGATTCTATGTTTTGAAAGCTGTCTGGGGCCCACATAGGGTTACAACATAAAGGCACGTGCAACATAATTTTAGCATGTGCATTATATACAAGACACATTATTGTAACATTGAGTCAAATTATTTTTATTTTTATAATTTTTATAATTTATATTATTAACTATTTGAAAACATATATACATGCACATTTATATTTTATAGCCATGCAATTGTCTAGCCAGTGATTTCTAACGGCTTCAGAAATGGTTTTGGTAAATCGGATCATGATTATGCATATATGACCTAGATAAATGAGTTAACGATGGCATTTCTATGTTTTAAAGTGCTATTTTCTGCATTTTAGACGTTACCCATCAAGTTTTCTGTAGCCATTTGGGAGCAGAGAAACAAGCCATAAACACCTTATAATGTAACTCATAAAATAGTGAACAGATGCCTAGTTACACATCAAGCAGACACAAAGCAACATTAGCACTCATTGGAGTTGTTTTTCTGTCCAACTGATGATCTGCACCAATGCTCTTCAGCTGCTTTAGCTGCATTTGACCGATTGTTCATGTGAAACATTCATTAGTTAATGCGTCATTTATACTTTGTGACTGATACATTACACTCTCCCAGGAGTATTCTCATTGTCGTGAATAACTTTGAGGTAGCAATAATGTCGGCCAGCCCCTGAAGTTGGAATGAGTTTTAGATGCTTTATAAATACAAGCCCAACGAGAAGGAAAGAAGGATATTAGGAGAAGATTAATTGTGCAGCATAACGTGATGTTTTCGTCAAGATCTGATGTATTTTTAACATCAACATCTTTTTGGACTAACTGCCTCTGTTTTCAACACAACCAGCTGAAATACTGAACTTATTGTGAAAGTATCTCAGGTGGAAAGCGTTCGACTTGTTCCATTGTTGAGAAGGCAGAGTATTGAAAATCTATGATGGGACAGAACTGTCACAGCCAGCCAACCTGTTCTAGTCTGCTGGCTAAGAAATGCCTGAGCTGCAGTCATGCCCTTGAGAAAGTGCTCTTAAAAAATAGTGGCAGCTGTATAATTGGAATATTAGATAAACTCAAAGAATCGTGAGTTATGACAACTGCCTTGAACAAGAGGCAATAAACCTCCCCCCTTACAGTTGGAGAGTGAATTATAAAGGGAGATGGAGGGAGGGCAGGAGAGGAATGGAGGAGGAGGGGATGAGTGATATATCTTCTGCCCTTCCAAGCCCTGATTTTCCACAGTGATGGGAGGCCCTCCACAAATGATGAGGGAGGCAGCTGTGAGAATACAGAGGTTCTGCAGGTTCAAGGCAAAGTCAACACCATCCAATCCCTCTAAACTCTCACACCGCTCAAAGAAGGCTCGGTAATTTCCTGACACAGCTGGGCTCTGTAGTTTTTAGCAAACGTTACTCAAACATGAGCTTCTAAAAGCATTTCATGACCTGATGTAGGTTTCTGCATGATATACGTGTATAATTATTAGTGCTAGGCAAGTTAACGCATTCATTAATTAACACCGAGAATTATCTTATCGTGCGTTAACGCAGTTTTTTTTTATTATTAAGCGGACATTTTTAACACAAGAACCGGCCGAACGACCAGCGGGAGCTTAACATCAGCTCCATCACCAAGAGGGCTCAGCAGAGGATATACTTCCTGAGGCAGCTGAAGAAATTCAACCTGCCAAAGACAATGATGGTGCACTTCTACACAGCCATTGTTGAGTCCATCCTCTGCTCCTCCATCACGGTCTGGTACGCTGCAGCCACTGCCAAGGACAAGGGCAGACTGCAGCACATCATTCGCTCTGCTCAGAGGGTGATTGGCTGCAATCTGCCATTCCTCCAAGACTTGTTCGCTTCAAGGATCCTGAAGTGATGGTAGGAGGCTGCGGTCCATGAGGACCAAGACTTCATGCCACATGAACAGTTTTTTCCCGTCTTCAGTTGGGCTCACCAACAAAGCCCGGGACCCCCACTGACTCTGACTTCCCCTGGACAATTTCCTACCGGTCAGGACAATTTCCTCCCCTGCACATCCCCTCTAGGTTTCTTACTTAAATACACTCGACAGTTTGACATTACACATAGTAGTAATAGTCCTGTTATCTGTTTGTTTGTGCACTTTATTTTATATTTCACTTCATTTTATATTTTACTTTATTTTATATTTTACTGTACATTTTAATGTTTCTACTTTTTGCACTGTGTTGATTGTTGTTGAATGTTTAATGTTATGCACCACCCGTCATGTCAAATTCCTTGTATGTGCAACATACCTTGGCAATAAATGGTTCTGATTCTGATTCTGATTGAAGAGAAATGCAGTTATATATATATTTTGTGTTCCATTGTCAATAAAGACAAAGTGAAAAAAAACATTTACGGCAGTGCTCGTTGTGTAACAAGCTCATTTGCATGGAATTTGCATTATGCATCAGGGGGCATTATTGGTTTGCAAGTCTGACAGTGGCTTTCAACAGCGACTGTGGCTCAATCAGTACATCGGTGGTTAGATCCCAGGCTCCGCTAGTCCATGTGTTGTTGGGCAATACACTTAACCCCAAAATTGCGGGGGTGTCACCGGTGTGAATGACATGTAGGGACAATTGCTTTGAGTGGTCAGAAGAGTAGATGCCACTGGCAAACACTTCTTTTTTTAAGTTGGTTCTTTTAGGTACGTCTTGCTGCTGGATTAATCTACAGCAGTATTGCTTATTTTCTGTGCCTCAGCATTGTAATCTACTAACAGCTGAGTGGGCGTTTCCTTTGAAAAACCCAGAAAGTAAGGAAGATGGAGTCGAGCTTTAATGGGGTTTGTTGACAATAACTGAGACTCTGATTGGAACAAAGGAGTAAAGGGGTTGGTATATGTGAGGAATATGTGTTCTGGGGTATCAGCTGAAAACATTCTAAATACATTTTACTTAGTTTAGCTTTCTCTCTGCCCTGTGACACTCTTCAGTGGTCTGTAATAAGATTGTGTGTGTACCTACGTCTAAAAGCAACACAAAAAAAACCTGCATGGCCACTCATCTCTCCACCCTCAATCGTTTATGCTCCACTGCCAAGTCAGAGGTCTAATTATGCATTTGAGCGTGAGAGTTTAATTTGCACTTTTCATTTGGAGTGATTGGCACTCGCATAAGTTATGCTGAATGCTGTTTAACTACAGGGGAGGCAGGCGGGAGGCACCAGGCTCCATCACCGTGCCTCTCCACTCACCCCAGTTATTCATGTTGCAGATAAATGTATATTCATGTCTCTGCAAACCTGAGTGTGTCGGAGGAAGAGGTCTCACGTTGAATTTCGAAGATGTGTGTGTGTGTGTGTGTGTGTGTGTCTGTGTAGGAGGAGGTCTTGCAAGTAATTGTCCTTTTACCTCTGTGCTGGTTTGAATCCAGCATTACGATCACATGCATTTGCTGGGATGTGTGCGCACCTAGTAGCTTCAAATATTTTATCTGAGCTGGGAGACGGAGATAGATTTCCCAGCATTCCTGTTGCGAGGGCGAGGCCTCCCCCTTGGGTGCCAGCTGGTGCAGTTGTGAGAACTTACGAAACGCAGGCAAAAACAGAGACAAACAGGCTTATTAAAATGCATGAAAACACAGTATCACTACTATCAGCATGCTCACTCGAGCACACAGACTGTAAGGCACACACCCACACACACAAACTCATGAACACACCTGCCACCACACACACACATACACACACACCACCTGCACTTTCTGTTCTGCTGTGAGAGCCAACTAAACACCCTGCATCTTCCCTATTTCTTCTTTTCTCTTCTGTTGTCTTACTTCTGTTTTCCTTTGTTTTTTTAACCTTTTCTCACACTCACAAACAAACAATGTCATTTTTTTCTTTCACTCTGTCTTTTCAACACCTCACCTCTCTCCCTCCACCGCTGAAAACTGCAACACCAACAATTTCCTTCCCTTCCTCCAAAGTGGATCCCCATGTGGTCAAGCACATTACCGAAGCTCGCTGCCCACTGCTGGCCGCTTATTACCCAGACCCCTTTATGTCTGTATTTTCTAAAAATCTCCACTGGCACACACACACACACACACACACACACTCCTAATTAAATGGAGGAGGTAGGCAGATGTTGGGGAAACAATTAAGAGAATAGAAAATTGCTTCACAAAGGGTTTTTGAGAAACGCTGCCGACCCTTCATAATCCCGCCCGCCTGTCTGTTTCATAGAGCTCCGCCTCCCTCCTGCTGCCCTATAAGCGTGGGGCAACTCATTCCATAAGAGCTAATAATGGAGCCATCTGAAAGGCGTGATTGTCACGCGGTGCGGAGAAGTCAGTGATGTGTCAATCAAGCTCCGCGCTCAGCAGGAGTCAGGAGCAAGCGGGAGGAGGTCAAAAGATGTGAAATGAGGAAGAAGAGAGGGCTGGCATATTTGGCTCTTTGTGTCCTTTTCCGTGGAAGGCTTTTGCTGACCGTGCATTTTAGCACTGCCCTACTCCACATTCAGATAGTTGCATCCTCATCTGCCCCGTGCACCTGGCCCCGATGATGCTGCTGTACAGGAACCCATCTTTGGTTTGTACATCTCATATGGTGAGTTAGAGTGGATACTGCGTGGTGGTTTAAATACTTTAAGGGGTTTATTGGGGCAGTCTAGCAACTTGGTATTGCACTTCCATAAAGTTGGGAAACTCACAAGGTAAATGGTAGATGGACTGTACTTGTATAGCGCTTTCTAGTCTTCTGACACTCAAAGCTCTTTAACACTACATGTCATCATTCACCCATTCACACCCATTCATACGCTGATGACAGGTCGAGCTAACGCTGATGACGTCACTATGACATCACCAACTTATTTAGTCAGACTAGACAAAGGTCCTTCAAAGCCAGACAAGATATACTATAAATGTTTTCCCAGGCAGAGTAGCACATGGTTTTTCATCAGTGGTGGGCCGTCAGGGCCAGCAAGGCCTTCTCTGCTGGCCTAAACAGAATCACAAAGTTATAGCTATTTTATGTATTAGAATTTCTAAAAATATTTTTTCCATCATCTTATTTTCTCATTGCACAGCTACTGTCTTCCTCAGTTGCTCTGCTTCCAGTGCAGCTTGTTTTAAGTAGAGCTTTTATCCAATCAGATTTCACCTCTGTGTCTCTAGGTAAGAAGAGAGGCCCCAGGCCTGCAGACTCACAAGTTAATCCATGTGCAGTTTAAGTGAATGCGGACGATATTGTTGATTGTCATAGTCTTCAACCAATCAGATCTTTAGTTTGACATGTTGGGCGTATTCTTTGACGTGTCAGAGCTGCTAGCTGGCCTACAAGTACGTCAGCATTACGTGCAGCTCAGTTTGCAGGAGCAGCTCTGCAGTGAGGTGCAGCGTGTGCTGTGATTGGTCAGTGGGTGGGTACGTGTCTATTGTGAAACAAAACTAAAAAAAGCCATCAGAGCCATCTTACTACTCGGAGTAGTAAGAGTTGAAATTGAAAGATATGGAAGAAATTATGAAACCTTTTGCATTTTGCTTGGTGTAGATTATTATTTATTTATTATGTTTTTTTAACACTCAATGGCTGAAGGAGGAGAAACTGATTTGTGAGTTGGGATTTAACCGTGGGATTAAACTCTTTGTCAACAAAGAAAGGAGGATGGAGTTTGTCTTTAAGTGAACAGCATTTGGTCAGTCAACTGCGTTTGTTCTTTTATATCTAATATCTGAATGGCCCTCGAGTGTGTAGCAGAATGTGTGTTCAGCTGCAGGTCTGCTGGATTGATTTGTTGCTCTGTTGTCATATGAATATATGTGACTGGTTCTTGTGAGTTTGTTGTTGTCATTGTGTTAATTATATAGATTTGGACTATATGCATTGTACGTTAATTAGGAAGCATACTGTCATGCGCAGAGTTTTTGTTTGTTAAGCTAGTTTAGCCTAGCCTCTCAGAAGTGCGGGGCCTCAGCTGTCTTTTGTTGTGGGTTTTTTTGTTCCGGGTTCAGAGGTCACAGCCCGTTGTCTCCTACATGAGCGCAGTCCACCGAAAACATTATATTTCTCACAATTTAAGCTTCTGCATTTTCCAAATGCACTAGTATTATCCAAACGTATTGTTCGGTTTGTAAGCCTCGTACCGAATGGTTTAATACGAATATGTGTATTATTAAACTCCTAGAAAGAAATAACCGTAGCTGTGGCGCCTTCATGAGGTTATTAGGTGGTGTTTCATCTGCAAGACAGCACTGAAGGCCCAGGTATAAAATGCACGGCCCGCCACTGATTTTAATGTATAAAATTGGTGATAATTATGGGATAGTACTAAATGCGTAAACACTTCTACTGTAACAATGGCAAGAGTCATCTATCAGAAAAACTGAACCAATAATTTCAATTACAGAACAATATTTATTACCTTTTGTTAACTTTAGCTGATATTATTGACTTGACTTGACTTGACATTAGTCACCATAAGCCACTATTCATACTATCCCAAGGGAACTTTTCATGATGCTAACTTGTGCTTCCTTCCTTCCTCTCTCTTCCCCCTTCCCCATCATGGAGGATTATCTGATCCCTGAAATGCAACTCGATGAGAAGAGGAGGCTTCTTGAAGAGGTTAGAGCGAGGAAACGCAGGTGTGTCCCATGGGGAAGTCTTATATGAAGTGGTGGAATGTATAAATGCTGCACCTCCACATGTCACCAACTTTGAAGGAACTGATGTTTTTATCCTCAACTTAATGGCCGCAGCTCGCTGAGCACAGAGACAGCATGGCAGCTCACCGCAAGAAGCATTTTGCGGCTGCTCTGCTGTGTTTTTTGGTTTAAGACTGGCGCTGTGGAACCAAGGATTTATCATTTGGCAGCTTTCTCTCCTCCATCTTTGCATCTCGTCCTTGCATCTCTCTCTCACATCCTGGCTGGGAGGAGCTAAAATGCCAGGAAGGGACCAAAGTGAGGAATATTGGTGTGTAATATGAACTCAACATTTAATTGTAAAATGAAGAATGTTTTATTTATACTTTTATAAAACTACAAGTTTATTTTTTTGTCACAAAGTCATTCGTCACAACTTTAAATGTTTTTTTTAATTTTGTTTTGTATGCTTTGCTTGAAGGATAACTTGAACCTTTTTTTTAGGCTTCTTATTGGCACCAAATCCCATGAAAGGACAAAAACCAACAATGATGCCTGATATAACTTACTTCTTTGTGCCTTAGAGCTCCAGTGATGTCCAAAGCTAATAAAAAGACATTCATGAGCCACACTGTACTTTATTTCAACTCAATCATACACGTCTTACTGCCTGAAATACTCACTAGAACACCAAAGGTGTATTAATCCGCCACTGAAAAGAGTCACTAACAAATACACTATTGTTTCCTAAGTAATGTTCATTAACTGCCCAGCTGTTCAAAAAATAAAATGAGACCTATTTAAAGATCCATGTGTTAAGCAGGAACCAAGGGGCTTTGGGCTGTTTTCAGTGTCAAGTTGAGATATAGGGGAGACGGACTTCAACACAATAAAGGCGTGACGCAGTGCTTTAAATGATATCAGACAAGGTGGCACAGTGACATACTATACAAACTTAATACAATGTGCTGCAGTTTACATCGGTATTTGCATTTCTTCCTCATGTGCCCCCAGGACCTCTACTCCCTCAATGTTCGATTCTGAGATACTTACCAATTTCAACCCTTAGCAGTAGCATATTTGTTTTCATGTGAATATATTTAAACCTCAAAAAACCTCCACAAAGCTTGTGTTTACTGTTACAATGTTTACATCCGCTTTCCAGCACAAACCACACTCTCACTACAATTTCTTGGCTTGGCAAAGCTCTAGTGCCCCTTTATTTGAATGACGAGTCATTAGCTTGTTAAACTGCGATGGAGAATCCACTTATCCTCCCCACCGACTGTAAACTAGTCAGTGGGAAGCATGAAATTGTGCAAAGCTCATTCTGCTCACCTTCAAAGATGCTTTTTTGTGGTGAGATCCTGAATATGAATACAGCTTACTGAGGATGAAAAGTTCTGTTTTTTATTGGCTTGAAGGGAAGTGAATAGTATGAATATCATACTGTCTCTGTAAAACTTTAAATATGTCTCTTACCCTCCTTTGAGTGCAGATATAATATTCATTCTCCAACGTCAGCTGCATGTGTTCGTCCACAAACTGTAACGCAGGTAGATTGCCTCATGAATTATTAAATAAACCAGATTGCCCTATCACGGCAGAAGAATGTGAGCGGCAGTGGTTTGCCATAAAGAAATCAGAGCAGAGAGATTAGGAAAAGTTAGACCTTGTGATGGGGTCTTGATATCTCAGGAGAGACGGAGAGCGGATAACAGCCCCGCTCTTTTATTCATTTTGAGAGTGAAAGATAGATGAGCGAATGAATCATTTCTAATCTTCTTTGAGGCCATGCGGCAGAGGACAGGAGAGGGAAAGATGTTTATTTACCGTGGCGGTGGAAAGCTGGATCAAAGTGTTGAGGATGTTAGAGGAGACATGGGATCTCATTTTGCAGTGACGATGTTCAGCTGCGTCCGCAATGTCAACCTTGTAGAGACACAGAGAAGGTCTTTCTCAGTCCTTTGCCGACCTTTTAGTCTTGCCTCTTCATCTCTGTCCTCCCTCGCTCTGTCTCCTGCATAGCACCCTTTTCAGTTGAGAAAACAAGTCAACTATCACATAAGGATATTTTAGGTGTTAGTATCTCAAAAGCAGTTTTCACAACTGCCCTTTTCTCTCCTTCCTCTTCTCTGCTGACCCCGTTCGTATAAACTTTCAGAGTGGAGCGGAGAGGCTATGGAGCAGAACCACGTTGAGCCAGACTCCTTGGTGTGGCCCCTCTGGGGCTCCCCTGCAGTGCGGCTGGTGTTTAATCAAGCCCCTGGCTACAACTCCCAGCAGGCCTGCGCTCCCCTGACCCCCACCATCTGTGGAGGCTTGAGTTTGCAGAACCCACACGCTCTATTATAAGCTACCTGTCCTTGAGCTCTCTCTCCAGCTTTTACAGCAAGTGTGTGTTTAGCTGACGTTGCTAATCCACAGGATATATATATATATATATATATATATATATATATATACCTCATCCACGCACACAGAGGATGGACATGCTCACTCCACACGTACAGCTGAGAGGGAGCGAAAACCTTCCTATGCTCTGAAATGGTCAAGGGGACTAAAAGTGTAGAAGACAGAAAAGACAACATCAAGGGATCAAGGGCAGGCGTCCAATTAAGCTCTCAGTCCTCTAACAATTAACAAAAATATCATATCAAAAGTTCCAACTTGGCTCCCACAGCAGCAAAAAGAAAACATGGCTGAAAGTATTTTTCTAATGGCTCTTTCCCGTTGCCACTGTTTTCACTTTTGGAATGCTCCAGATAGCCGTCCAGCCAGCGGCGGCTGCTGCTCCTCTGCTCCTCTGCTCCTCATCACAGAGACTTGACCACAGAGAACATCTTATCAGCCGCGCGTGTCACCGATCTTCAGTCTGCGCTGATGGATTTGGCCAAGCGCTCGATGGCTGAGTTTTAAGCAGATTCATATCAGGGTGATTGAACGAGCTGGGGCTTTGGTTGGCCAGTGTTAGCGCTGTTGGTGCTGTTATTGCTTACGCAGGGGGAGACAGTGACACCATAGCCGTTGTGATGGATAGAGAGACTGAGATTTCCCCGAAGGAAGAGGGAGAGGTGGAAAATAGAGAGAGGAGGGGAGGCAGGGGGAGAGGAGGAGATGGAAAGCGGCATGCAGATGTGTAGAGTGGGTTATATGTGAAGTGAATTGTATGTAAAATAGATCAGACTCATCACAGACTCAAGTGAACCCTTTTTTTTACATTGCTGCTTCTCAAGTGGCAAACTATAATTATCTCTGAAAGGAGAACATATGCACATAGTGTGACACTAATCAATACAAGTATCATGCTTAGCATAGCATTGTATGCAGCGCCATGAATGAGAGTTGCTAAGATGACCTCTGACCTCTTGAGTATAGGAAACCCTTTGAAACTCAATTAGAGGATGAACAAAATCCTTCACTGCTGCAGCTATAAATATGATTTATTTTACTGACAGAGAGAGTAAAAAGGATTGTAAATACCCAAGGCTCTGTAAAACTTTGCAGAAAATCATCTCTCAATTCATATGGAAATGAAAAATGTATCAACATAACTAAGGTTTCTTGCCAAGAGTTAGATGGTAAGATTGATATCTCATGTCTGTGCACTAAGTGAGGAGCCGGAGTATGGAGGTGATTATAGCTTAGCTTAGCATAATGACTTGAAGCAGGGGTAAACAGCTAGCCTGAAGTTCAGTAGGGCAGTACAAAATAATAAGTGGTTGATTAAGTGAATAGGTAATTAGTAAATGATGATTCAAAGCTGAAACAAGCTATAATCAACACTTTATAACAATGTATCAAATGACAAAAAATGGTGGTTACACTTTTTTCAAAGCGACTTTTGTCATCCTGGTATTTCAGGACGCATTAACTGTCAAATCTGCAATTCTGAGATCAGATCCTGCTTCCATGGGATCCGATCAGACAGACCACATGCCGAGGTTGCCTGGCTCGCAATGACTTCAGACCTCAGTGAGATTGGACATCATGTGACCCAGACAATGAGACCCAATATTTCCTGACGTTACGTTCGAAATAAAAGCTTTTAAATAACAATCACAGTTGAGTTTTGATCTGATCACTAAAGTTCCATTGAAAAGATAAGAGTAACCACAGTTAAACATGAAAGTATTGTGACAATATGAAAGGGCTTCTCATTGTGATAAACTGCAGAGACTTATCATCTTTTGTCTTTTTGGTACAATCAAGTGACCCGTCTTGGTGGGATCCCAAATAGGATAGAGAGAAATTCATAGTAGCAAGTCACTGAGTGTTTGCTCCCAGCGCGTGTGGCTTCTGTGCTGGGAGCTTTTTTCATTACCCAGTCTATCAACATGGCAAATAAGAGCTGTGACCCCTCCTGACCCGGCCCCTGACTCAGATAAGCACTGCAAACACAGTGTGAAGTGGCTCAGGCAGTCACGGTCACACACCGCGGAGCACACTAAGCCCTCCGTCCTGCCACACTGACAGACGCCAACCGCTACACTCTTCAAATGGTCTGACTGTGTGTGTGTGTGTGTTTTAAGGGTAACAAGAAGGTAAATCTGTGTCTTTGGGAGTTGGGGCATGTTTCTGAGTGTCTGCGCAAGCGGGTGTTTATGTGCGCACATGTTCTGTCTGCACACATGCCTGTCGCTTCCTATTTGTTGTTGCGATGTGTTTTCCCTCACCTCGATCTGCCGCGCTCCCCCCGACATGCCATCACAGCACTGACAGATACATCGCTCTCGGTACTTTATAGCCAGCGAGGAAACGGGGTAAACAAAGCTCGCAAAAGAAGAAGCCGTGTTTCTCTTTTATGGTCTACAATATTTCATGGGCTTTAGGAAAGGCTGCGCCTGAGTTATTGGAGAGGCCTGTCGCAATGGCTGGCAAAGCACGAATTTTATCCTTAACATTTTTTGAACAAACTTTTATTATATATCTTCCAGGGTTCTCCGCCCTGTGGTTGGGTTTTTTCATCTCCAGCGGTGTCCCTCTCCTTCTGCACTGCCCTCAAGGCCTGTGTCTGACATCACGGTCGATGACAATCTGGCCTCTGTGTTTATTTGTCTGTCCTCCACAGATAATGACCATTACGCCAAGGCTGCAGAGAAACTATGGGAAGATGAGCACAGACACACAGAGATAAAAACACTTTTACGGAGAGAATCCAGGCCTTTCTCAGCAGTAAGCACAGCAGAACCTTACAACATGAAGCAGGGCACACATAGAGCCTCCATTGATTTAAACTCAAATCATTTTTTGTTGTTGTCAACACTGTTTCGTAACACTGTGTCAGTGTTGCAGGCAGTCTGTGGAAGATTTTTAGCTACAGATTGCTTTTTGCACCACTTTGGGAATGGTGATGTTAGTAAGTTGGTCATGATTGCCATGAGATTCTGTACAGAGATTGATGTTTCCCAGAGGATGACTCAGGCCATGGTGATGTCCTGGTGTTTCCTCTCTGGCCACAGTGAAATAGACACATTTGCTTTTGTGTGAATTGCACTGACTGCCTTTTGAATGGATGGCCATGAAATTTGGTATTGACATTCATGTCCCACTCAGAAATGACTATCATACCTTTGGTGATCCTCCTGAACACATGTTCAAGAGCCCGGTTTCATTCCACAGTTTAAAAAGGAAATTCTCAACACATGATGTCTTCTTTTTTTCTTGATGTATTTCCCTGTATTGTATTTATTTGTATTGTTATCCACTGATTGGTTTGTTTCCCTGGTTATTGTGTGTAATTCTTGTTTATTTTTGCTGTATTTTCCCAAATATTTTGGCATAGGATTTTTCCCTTTTTAATTTGATTTAGTTTTTTTTGAGTGGAGGTCTGTTGTATAAGCTTGTGCCTTCTTGACCTCTTCTGTCACATTTCACAAGTCTTACGTGTTTGCAAAAAATAATAACAAAAAAAAGAAAAACATCAGTATGTAACTATTGTCATTGTGACCATGTTAGTATGCTGATGTTAGCATTTTGCTCAGTGCACCACTGGGCTAAAATCATCTTTCTGAATATGCATATATATTGGATTGAAATGACGACTATACTAACATAATATTTTCTCGTGGTTAAGTAATCATCAAAAGGCACTCGCATTCAAGCTGTTGCTTGTATTTATACATGTAAATAATGAGCCATTATGTGGCAGGTGCAGGCAGCTGTATTGATTACAACTGAAGCTCATTTGTAAGGTATACTACTGAAAGAAAATGTCAGTGGACTCGGCTGCAGAGTGTTGCTGCTGCAGTGTGGTTACAATGGGAACTAGAAGCATTTCACAAACATGGAATCTTCAAGCAGCCAGACTTTGTGGTACGTGCTTGTGTGGCCTTCAACTATGTCTACTACTAAATTGTGTCTTTGGGTTTTTTCACATATAGTCCTTTTTAAATGAATAAAGTGAACCAAAAAGTGCACCAATGGAAAAGGGACTCAGTTCTATTTGAGTCAGTTTATTTGAAAGAAGAGTCCGTTCTGGTTCTGGTCAACTTCAGCTCTGATGAGGGCTCAGTCCTCTTTCTGTTCACACTATAGTTCACACCTTCATCACTCTGCTTCCCCTTCAATGACAAGTTTAGGGTTGGCACAGGCCCATACTGTCCAGCTCTTTGAAAAAAGGTTCATGTGTCTTTTATGTCAGACTATTCCTCTGCTTTTTCTCATTCTTTCCCTCTCAACCATACCAAAGCAGTTGTCAATTAGTTGGGGCCCCTGCCGGCTGGTTAAGATGAGTCAGCAGTCAATGACACTATAAAACTTTCAACAAAATAGATCTTATGCCTGGCGGAGAAGAGAGAACTTTTGGAACTAATAATGCAGGGTCACCACAGCACCGTCAAACACCTAGCAAACACTGTGCACTTGTATCACTGAGGGTTGCATTCAAATAAAAACTAACTTTCCTCCATCACTCTCCATCTTTGGTCACTCTGCATTGTAGGAAAAGACTTTAAAAAATCTGCTTCAGAAACACTGAATGTGCCTATAAGATCACAGTGAATAGATGATAGAAGGACGAGAGCACTGCTTGCAGACCGGCCCTCTAATTCCTTGATGTTTTAAGGATAGAGAGTACTGATCCAGATCAGAACAGTTTTGAAACAGACTGCTCCAGTAGTCTTTTCGTATTGTTTGGGCTGGCTTGGCTTCATGAGGAATTGTGTATATAGAAAGCAACTTGAAAAAAAACAGTGGGGGTCAGGAAACTAGGATGTGCTCATGCTGTGGCTTTGCTGGTGAAACAATGCTCCCTCTTCTGGTTTAAAACAACAGAGGCTGAAAAGGATTAGCCTGTCTCACTCCACACTGAGAGAGAAATATCGGTTTCTTTTGTGTGTGTGGATATACACACAAAAAGAGCACCTGTGAAGGGAAATAATCCTAAATTTACTTTTAATACCAACGATAAAATGGTGGCACATAAATACCTTTATTATAGTTTTAGCTCGTTTTTATTTCTGAGGCATTTGGTTTTATAGTAAACATCAAGAATATAAGAAGATACACAGTAAAATCCACAGTGTTAAATATGCAGTGTCAAAGTCCATGGACTCTTTCAGAGTTATTTCAACAACAGCTTGAGTAAGATGCCCCCTAGTGTTGGTGATAATTAACATCGTTAAAACGGGTAGTGTCAGAAGTACTCTGAGAAGCCCCGCCCACCTCCTCGCCTCTTTCTAACTGATCTGGATTTTTCAAGGCGCCATTTTCTGAATGTCGACGGACTGCGGTAAGTGTCTTTTAGTAACCTATTAAAACTATTATTTGGCATTTCAACATAAGCAACAGTTTATAATAACTTCATATTGTTGGCTCACCATATTCCAGCTGTCTTTGCATTTTAAAATGCTGAATTACAAAGGGCTAACATGACTGAGTTGGGGACTAGCTTATGTGAGGTCAACATTTAGCCAATTAAGGCTAACAAGCTAACGTTAGCTAGCTCAAACTCGACAGCAAGATGCAACGTTCATGTTAATACAGTGTGGAGGGGTGCATTTTATTCTTTGTAACGTCCATGGGTAGACTAAAATAGCTAAGACTGTATGTGTGGGGAGTTTGCTAAATTAGCTAATGTTAGCTTAACTAATTATCCCTGGCAAAGGCAGGTTTGTGCAGGCGGGAAAGCCTCCTTAACAAGACAGGATATAACGCCGGGGCAGGAGCAAGTTAGTTTCATATCATGTTGTTACTATTCAAAGTAGCGTTACTGTTAATTTATTTTTGCAGCCGCACACAATTACGTTTTAATTTACTTCATTACCTAAATCGTTAAATTGCGGCCACTGGGATGAAAAGAGATATACGGGGAAGATAGCAGAGGTGGGTTGTAAGGAGTTACATACATGTAACGTTACTTTACTGAGAAATTGTGCTTGTCAGAGTGGTGTTGCTGCAGCATATGTTTTGCTCTTACTTGGTAGATTTTAAGAGAAACTGTTTCCTTTTAATCCGTTACATTTTAATATATTCATCACGCTGCGTTTATTTTGTATTTTATGCAGTTATCTGTCGATTCAAGTTAGCTGGTCTCAGGTCTGCTGGCACTCACAGCCACGCCTCCATTTGACTCGTTCAGAGCAGCATCATGGCTGAAGCTACAGCAGGAGGAAAGTTAACGTTTTGGCATTCAAAGTAGTGCTAGCAGCTAATATTTACAGACAAGTTAACAGCGCACAGTACAGCGGGCTGTAGTCAGTACATCAGAGAACCGCATTGAAAGCTAGAGGAGCAGTTGGTGTGTTTTACTTAAAACCTGCTGCTTTCTGCTGTGACGTTAACAATCAGGCTAACCGTGCGAGTGGTGTGTGTTTAACTAGTGAGTAACTAATGAGACTTTTAACTGAGAAATGTTCTGATACTCTCTACAGGGAGCATGCTGCTTAAAGCAAAACTTGGTGGTGTCCAAAAATTTGTCAGAATAACAGAACCAAATCTGACAGTTTTTGGCTGCTGGTAAGAAATTTAAATTTCACAGAGCCTTAAGTTCTAATAGTAATACAATTTAGCTAAAATTGACATACCGGAATGTACTGAACATTATGGTAAATTTAAAGTCCTTTAAAATGTATGATGAATTTTCTTTCATTTTTTTCATTTCTTTTTCATTTAAAACAACAAAACATTAATACATATTGAATATACATTTAAAATGCTGGAATCGGGGAGTATTGACTTTTTCTTCAATACATTTCTCCAACTGATAAATCGATTATCACAATAGTTGGGGATCAATTTAATCCCCAATAATTGTAAGCATTTTATTTCACGTGTGTGTGTGTAAACAATGTGTGTGTGTGTAAACAATTACATATCGGCATAATATGTAAAGCTGGATTGAGATATAATAATAATGTATTTGAAAAATATAAGATGACATTGTGTAAACTGTATATTGAACAAAAGCACTGAAGTGTTTGGCATTTTTGACATTGCAGATACGCTGAAGTGTGTTAACAACAAACTTGTGTTGTTACAGGTTGGGACAGTGACCTGTCTTCAGTGTTACTGTTGCTGCACCTAATTCCACCTTCCGCTCAGGGTCGGAAGAAACCAGGAAAGGTGTCAGCATCCCACGCAGAGAAGCATCTTGTGGCATTCAAGAAGGTTAGTATTTTTTTCTAATTTATGACAAGAATTTTTTATTATAATCAGTGGTGGGATTAATGTTACTATAATTCCACTATTTTTGGTGGTAACTAGAACTGCAATGATTATCAAAATAGTCACCAAATAATCACCAAAGTTGGTAATTAAATTATTCTTCTCCTTCGTAACTATTTACTTTTATATGCAGTCATTTGTAAAGTAATTTATTGACTTTTGAGACAAGCAACTGTAATTACTAAATTACAATGACTTGCCCAATACTGATAATATTACAACTATGTAATTCTAATCTAGTCTCTAGTCTAGTCTCTCCGTGTGTGTTTGTCTTCCCAGACTGGAACAAACATCCAAGAGCACCTTGATGCCATCACTACCAGCACTCAACCCTACCTCCTGGCTGTTGGAGCTAGGAAGAATGAGATCCACCAGTTCTTCATCATCCTTGACAAGAATGCAATACCTTGCAGGTCAACCTCTTCTCTTGGTGCTTTTGATGAACTGTTTAAGGCACATTTCGTGTTTGGCACATCATACAACACCATGCTCCACAACATGTACACGTTCATCCAAACCACTGTGTACAACATTGATGTTGGCAAAGTCAAAGAGAGTCCTCGCGTTGCTGAAGTTAGGGCGAGGTTGCTTCATTAGTGCTTGAAGTTACTCCAACATCATGAAGTGTTTTGTTTGTCAGGCTGAGTTAACTAGTTCAAATAGGCTTGTTAGGCATTTACGATTGGTTCATGGTTACTTGCCTGGAAAAAATCTTCGCCTTAAATGTGCTCAGACTGGATGTGGCTGTGTGTTTGGTACTTTTTCAGGTTTTAGGAAACATTTAAACACCAAACATACTGAGTATACTGACCAAGAACTTCAAACTGATGTTAATTTAAGCAGTGCAGAAGAGTTGATGATAGCGAATGTGGACGAGACAGCCACAACTTCAGTGACGGCTAATGTGGACGAGACAGCCACAACTTCAGTGACGGCTAATGTGGACGAGACAGCCACAACATCTGAACAACTGAGAATGTCCAATAGGAGCACTGTAGATATGTGTGCCTCTGCAGTCGCACAACTCAAGGCAGCTGGATTAGGTCAGTCTACTGTAAATAGTTTTGTCTCATCCATGGAAGAAGTGTTTTTTGAGATTCATAGTCAGGCTAAAGATGCAGCTTTACAGTGTTTATCTCCACAGGACACAGAAAATAAGAACAAAATAGAACAATCTCTCCAAAAGTTAGAAAACCCATTCACACCCTTAAATTCAGAGGCCAAACGAAACAAACACTTCACAAAGAAATGGGGAAATGTAGAACCGGTTGAAAAGGTGCTTGGCACAAGATTTGACAGTAGAAGAAACAAGGTTACTGGGACATATGACCAGGTTATTGTAACTGATACATTTTCATATGTTCCTATTTTGGAAACGCTGAAGACAATTTTTAAACATCCAGAACTTTCAGATATGTTCAAGCTCAGGTACATGCCTAAAGAAGGAGTGTATGCAGACTTGAGAGATGCCACCTATTTTAAAGAAAGTCCCTTATTTACTATAGAACAAGATGCCTTGCAGATTCAGTTATTTTACGACGACTTTGAAACTGCAAATCCCCTGGGCTCTAAAAAGGGTTTACATAAATTAGGTGCTATATATTTTACATTAAGAAATTTCCCCCCAATCTTTAATTCGTCTTTGAATAACATTCATTTGTGTGCACTTTTTCATGCACAGGATATCAAGCGTTATGGTTTTAATTTGATACTTGAGCCACTTGTCAATGATCTGAAAGCACTAGAGACAGAGGGACTTACAATTCCCATGTTTGAACATGTGATTCATGGTACCATAGTTCAGGTCACTGGAGATAATCTTGGGATGCACTGTCTGTTTGGGTTTGTGGAGTCATTTAGTGCTCGATATTGCTGTCGTTTCTGTCTCCTTGAAAAACATTGTTTTCAAACTGTATTCTGTGAAGATGACCCGGAAGTTGTACTAAGAACTGTCACAATGCATGCACAGCACTGTCAAACTATACAAACAAATCCTACCCTACCTCATTTATATGGTGTGAAACGCAGTTGTCTGTTGAATTCACTTCAGTATTTCAACAAGGCCAACAATTTTTCTGTTGATATAATGCATGACATTTTAGAGGGAGTTGCCCAGTTTGAGGTCAAACTTGTTCTACAGTACATTCAGGCCAACTTCTTAAATTCTGAACAACTGGCTGGGAGAATACATGCTTTTGACTATGGTTTCAATCAGCAGCGAAACCGTCCATCAAGAGTAAAGTTGTTTGATGCAAGCACTGATTTGGGATTGAATGCCATACAGTCTTGGTGCTTATTGCGCAATATGCCTCTGATATTTGGTGATTTAATACAGACAGATGATAAACACTGGCATCTTCTACTTTTGCTTCTACAGATAGTGAACATTGTATTTTCACCAGTCCTGTCAGAAGGCATGACCATTTACCTCAAACATTTAATCATTGATCATCATCGGCTTTTCAAGCACCTATTTCCTGCAATCAATCTCTTGCCAAAGCATCACTTCATGATACACTACCCTCGTACTATTAGGAACATCGGCCCAGTTTTGCACATGTGGTGCATGCGTTATGACGCCAAACACAAGTTCTTTAAGAATCAGTTGAAAAGCTTCAAAAATATTACACTGACATTAGCCAAAAAGCATCAGAGCTGTATGGGGATGTATCAGGAGTCTTTCAGCAAGGAAAGATTACCTTTAGGTCCAGGAAAGATGGTGACACTTCATGAGCTCAAAGAAGGTTCAGAGATTGCTTCCAAACTTGGAGCTGTATTGTCTACCAGTGTGTTTTCTGTCAAGTGGATAAAACATCATGGTACAGAGTACCGCCGTGACTTTATTATCTGTACTGAGGTAGCATTGGAGATGCCTGTGTTTTTTAAGATCAGGAGTATTGTTGTTAAAGATGACAGTGTATTGCTTTGTGGAACATTGCTGGAAACCATGTGTTTTGATCAGCATTACCATGCCTTTAAGGTCAGGCTGCATACTGAAAGGATTGTAAAGGTGTTGCACATAAATGATCTGTTTTACTTTAAACCATTTGATGTTCAAATGCAGTATGGAATGGCAGATTCGTCCTTGTACATTGTTCCTTATTGCCATTTTATGCAGCTCTAAGGTTAATGTTTAATTCGCCATCAAATGCTTTGTATTTTTGGCCTGCACAATAAAGTTGTGAGATGCATTATTTTGTGGTAACTGGTGATTTTTCTTGTCAATTAATAGTATGTTTGAAAAAGCTATATTGAAAACAAATTAGATATAATTTGACACTACAAATGAGTTACATTTATTGTAAAATTATAAATAGTGTTACATTTCAGTAACACTGTGCAGTGTTAATAGATGATAAAATGTTACACTATTAGTGCTGTGTTTTCACAGTAATAGAGTAAACTATCAACACAGTAATGTGTTACATCAACACTTAACCAGAGTTATTTGACCTTCCAGTGTTAACTTTTTATAACTCCATACAGTGGTAATGACAATTGGAATTTAACTCAATTCGAGTTGATTTGTTATCATAGAAGAGTTACATTATCAACACTAATGAGAATGATATATACACTCTCCAGAGTTATTTAACCTGTAGTGTTACATTTGAATAACACTATACAGTGTAGGGTAGTGTTGAATGTTTACTCTATTTAGAGTTAATTTAACTCAAAAATGTTAACACTTGGTCAAGAGTTAATTTAACACCAATTCCGATTGGGACCATATACACTCGGCAATAGTGTTAAATTTAACTCTAAGTGTTACTTTAACACTGCAAAGTTTACTGTGTACCTTCCTGGAACCCAGTTGTCAATGGCCATGCCCCTGTCTCTCCCTTGTGTTTCCCAGTGTGCCCCACTCCTCTTGTCTTCCATGTCCCCAGCTTCTGTGTGTGTGTGTGTGTAGGTGTGTGTGTGTGTGAGAGTGTGTGAGTCTCTTCCTGTCCTGCCATTCACCTGGGCCCATTCTACCAACACACACCTGCCTGCAGTCAGCTCATCCCCTCCTTCAGCTCACACACCTATCTACCCCGTTTCTTCAGCCACTTCGCCAGGTCTTTGTTTCAGCTCCTTTTGTAGAATTCTAGAGTGTGTTCTTTTGAAAATGCTACCTTGTTGTGCTCATCCTCTAACCATTTCTGCTGTGTCCTAGGATCAGTGCATCGTCTGCCTTCCCGTTCAATCAGAGGTGCGGCAGTTCGATCCCCGGCTCCGCTAATCCATGTTGATGTGAGCTTTGGCAAGCCACTGAGCCCCAAATTGCTCCCGTTTAGTTTGATTGGTTGACTGATTAGTTAGAGTCCTGATGGGTAGGTGGCACCTTGTATGGTAGCTCTGTCATCAGTGTATGAATGAATGATGACATGTAGTGTTAAAGCGCTTTGAGTGATCAGAAGACTAGAAAAGCACTATACAAGTACAGTCCATTTACCATTTACGTATTTTGCCTGAACCTAACCAAGTACTTTTGACACCTGAATATAACCTACATAAGTAGTTTTGTTGAGTGGAAGTGAGATCATCCAAAAAGTGGTATTGGTAATTTTGTTTCTAACGATCTTAAATTTCCATTTCCAGGAGAATAAAAACCAAGAACATATTTCAAAGGTTTTAACAAGAGAAGATACTTTAAATTAATTAAATATGAATTATGACAGATTGAAAAATGCAAAATCGTAAAGATATGCAAACAGCGCCTGTAAGAAGAAATGATAGTTAGGTAATGCAAGGACAGAATTTTTAGGCTGGTAGCATCTCATCTCACAAATGCACAGATTTGTTGTTAATTGCACTATTTTGAACAAGAAGTGCCTCCAAATGAGGAAGCATCCATAGTCTTGTCTCTGGGAGGTTATTTGCATATTATGATCCCCCCCTTTTTTCGAGCATATGGTTATTAGCTGCACTTAAGCAATTACACAAACAAAAAGCTGAAGAGCGGAGCATATGGGAAGGCTTTTAGCTGGGTCATATTTTCCAACAGATGCAGAAAGAAAGCAAGAGAAAGGAAAAGCATGCTGAGAGATGGAATTTCTTGTCATCCATCTCAGGGACTGCCATTTCCGAGCCCCCCCCCCCCTCTTTCCCTCTCTCTGTCACTTTTCAGCAGACATTGTTCTCGGTGGGGTGATTTTTCTTTTCCCCCTTCAGACACGATAAAGGAGTGCACAGTCATATCCCCAGCACAGCTTCAGCAAAACAAAGAGTTACAGTGAAAAATGAGAAGCACCTTCCACCTTCCACCACACAACCTGCAGTCGAGACTTATATGGAGGTCAAATGGTTGATAACTGTGCCATTTAAAGGTGGTTAATGTTTATTTTCTGTTTATATCTTGGTAATTCCCTAATTGTTTCCCCTCAGTTATCTGCCAAGAATATCAAATCAATAGATTCATCTTCTTCTGACATCAGACTTTGAAATGTGGACCAGATCAGTGCTAATGAAAGACAAAATCAATCACCTGATCTGTTATTTCACTACAGTTCATGTCTACCTACATGACATGTGTTGTACCCCTGTGTTTTTCCTGGAAATGCAACTCCTCCGCCGGACACACGTCATGACCACGTGTTACACAATCTATCTTTGCACAATCAAGTTGAAAAGGAACTATTTCATTTTTCATCAAAGCAACACATTTTGGGAATGGAGAGGCCATTCAAAGATTTGCCTGCAAATGACCACAGACACAGCAATTCATGAATTCTCCCGAGACACTGATTGGATAGATATGACATTTATTTATGAGACGCCTCTAATCATTTTGGGCTTCTTATCCTCTGCGGATATCAGCAGTATCCTGTCCCACGGTGGGCAGTATAATGACGGGTAATGGAGGCAGCAGCCGAGCCTGTTTACCGGCTGTCATTTCCTGCTACGGCTCTCTGTCTGCCCTTTTTTTTCTTCTTTATTTATTCATGATTCAGGATTATATAAGAAAGGAGATGAAATCACCCAGAGTTTGTCCTCTCCACTCCGTCTGTCACTCTCCTGCACTCCCATTCCATATTTCTTACTCTCCCACTTTGTCAACAGCAGTGGAGAAATCAAAGAATTGGCATGATGCTATTGCATCCGTTCTCACTCTCTCCGCCTTATAAATCATTCCCCTCCCACACACACACAGACACACACACACACAGGCCTCTAGCAAAGCTCAGTGGGGCTGTAGTTCTCAGTGGTGCTTTTAGCTAAATGCTAATGTCACCATGCTAATATGGTCACAATGACAATATTAACAGCATGTTATATTTACCAGGTTCACCATCTTAGACCAATGGGTTAGCATGCTATTATTCACTAACCAAAGCTGACCGTGTTCATTTGATTGGCTCACCATTAGCATTAGCAGTTGCTAATCTTCCTTGGGGAAACGTACAGATAAAACATTGATACAATAAAAAATGCATAGTCTGCAAGGTATGATAACTTCTTCTTCACTTGATGATGTAATGTATTACACAAATTAAACATGGTGACCAGATGATGGTGCGGGATGAAAATTGAGAGGATCACCAACGTCATTATAATTTACAGGTATATGTGTGTGTACCTGATTTTGCACCATCCATATAGTGTGGAGACTTCTCTTTGGACAATGTATTTGAATACAGCACATGAGCATTTTCAATGTTTAATTTGACATTTGATTGAATGATTAATTGAGTGAAAAGATAATCAACAGATCAATAATGTAAATAGTTGTTGGCTGAAGCCCTACTTTGAATGTCTGCACTTAATTGTATGGTAATCCATTCAATAATGAAACAAAAAAAAAAATTCTGAATCATGGAGGCTCTATGGACAACTCAAAGAATCGTCAAAGTCATCAGGCTTTGTCCTCTGAGGACCATGAATATACAAAACGGTGGCGCAAACAATCCCCTATTGAGATACTTCAGTTTGGTGGCGGACCGACAAATTACTTGTCAACTTTGATGCAGCTTCTTCTCTCATTTGCTTTACTTTAATTATTCACCACACACACAGAAGCCTCAGAGAAACATAACATCTGAAAGTTGTCACTACAACACAACACAGAGGCAGATCAATGGTGTTATGACGAAGCAATAATTGAATACAAATGTAAAGAATTACAAAGGCACTTTGTGCTAAAACAGTTTGATCATGGTGTTTATTTACGTAGGGCATTAGAACAGGCACCTGATACACTATGTGTGTACTTTGATTTTCTTTTTAGCTTAAACCAATAAGATACGGTTGTGCTTTTTTCTTTGCACTGCAAAGTGAAGCCTTCAGTCAGCAAACATGGCTTTTATTAAATCCCTTGTGGGATTGTGGGGAAGAATTGTGCAAACAAGCTCTGCATAATGCTGTCGTTAAGAGACTGCTTTACTACTGGGTGAGTTAGAGCATCTGCGCATATGCAAGCTGACCTTTGAACTCTATTATCACTTAATTCTGCTGCTTGTCAGGCCACAAATCGGTTGAGCATCAGCTTTTTTCTAACTCGTGAGCCTGAGCCGTGTGAACATTAATGACACTGATACACAAAGGACAAAAAGAAGTGATGCCATTTTCCAAGTACTAGAGGGATATTGGCAGACTGTTGTTTCAGCTTCATCTGCTACATTTCTTATCTTCTCTTTGCTGTGCTGACTGCCATTCTCCTAGATTGCACACTGACTGCCTACTGGTGTTTTAATGTAGGTCCTGGCTTTAGCAGGTCTCGTAAGTCGGCTGCTGACACTGTTCAAAACTATAGACTTTCCTTTATGGATCTCCAAAAGCAGCAATGTACAAAACAAATAAGTGAAAAATAAGATAAGAATGCCAGAATGTTATAGCATGAGGTCCATTGTTCCTATGTGATCGATTTAGACAGGGGTAGGGTAGCAGTCTTATACTGTCTAATTGGGTGGGCTGTGTGAGATGTAGGCTGGTACCATGGGGGAAGGGGCATCAGGGAATGGGAAATCAATGGAAGCCAAGTGAACATCAACAGGATATCAGTCCTGAGGAAATTCCTTTGCACACACCACCTCTGGGAAGTCCAGCTGATGAGCCTTGTGCTCCTGTTGCTGATCAAATACTAATGACAGGTGGAGATGTTCCAGTAAGGGAATGTAGGCATATGAGAAGTGAGAGAACATAGGTGTGTAACCTTGAGCCTTAACTCTCCCATGAGGCATTATTAGTGTACCTTCATCCTTTTCTCTATTTGATATTCTCCCTGTGTTCCATGAGTACAAGGTGTCTATGAAGTTTCAAAAGATGCCTGAAATAGTGGATCAAACCCCCCAGGGTCATGGACTGGTACCTCCCCACAGAACATTTAGTATTTACTATGTTGCAATGTTTTTTTCCTATTCTGTATTCCCATTGCATTTTCTTTTCTTTCTTTTTTTAAACATTTTTAACAATAACTTCTGTGCTATTAGAAACCCAGGACTCTACAGGATGTTATGTTTGATCCCAGAACCATATCATTGATAACGCAGTTGTTCATCTTTTATATTGGTGATTTAACCCGGAGAGTTTCATGCCCATCTGTAGATGTCTGTCGGTAGCTCCTGGATCTTCAGGTGGTGTGGAGGGTTATGATAGTCAAACTTGAACCAAACCTGAGCCCAAACTTTATGCAACAAAATGGCCAACCTGAGACCCAGATTCCCTGTCAGCCCATCAGCTTCGTGTCCAGTTGGAGTTGGCTTCAGAGTATGGGCTTGGCTTGGGTCTCAGCTTTAGGCTTAAAGTAGTTTTCTTTATATTCTATTTCTGTCTTGTCAAATACCAAATTTCAGACAAATCTTATGAAAAAATGATGGAGGATTGAAATCGACCTCAGTAGCTGTTCTGGAGTGTTCGATCATATCACATGATCTTCCTCAGCATATGGCATTGCACATTTGGAATTGAATTGGAGATGTGACACAATGGAAATTTCCAGAACAGCTACTGAGTTCAGAGTGAGATTATGTGGTCAACTCCTGCAAAGAAAAAAGGTCAAGAATGAATTTACAACATGGACGAGGCATTGTCAAACAGCTCAGAGGATGAGGAGGTATTTTCATCATCAACATGAAATAGATGACAACTGGTCCAATTACCTTTTGTGTGATTTTATCAACCTTGAAGTGAGATCGTTTTGTCACATTTTTAGACAAGTTAAGGCAAGTCAATTTTATCTTCACATCCCAAAATCCCAAAACTGTCTTTACAATCTGTTTAACAATCCCCACTCTGTATCCTCAGATCCCTCATTCGGACACTTGCTTTTTCCTTTTCTTTGTTGCATGTGCTTACAACTGAGTCGAGTCGCCTCCTCAAAAGGCATGGTTCTTTCTAAAATCCTAAGACTTTTTCCCCTTAGTGATCCCTGAGTTGTTCCACAGCAGCTTGTCCCCCTGCTTACCGTCCATGTCGATCGTCAGGCCCCTGGGAATAATCTGCATGAGCATAGGTGAAGGGGTCAGCCGCTGGGTCCTGATCCTGAGAAACCTCCCGACTGGGATCGCTTCACATCCCCCCTGTTTCATTTCACAACACTTAGCTCCATAGTGCCTCTCATTACTCTATCAGTACAAAACCCTCTACGCGCCCCCCCTTTCCAGACCCCCTGGTATCTGGGTTAAATGGAAAAGAGAAAGCCTCGAGGGGGCTTGAGGACTTTCTGGGGCCTCAACTCTGCTCTGTAGGCCAGGAATAGAGACATTCCCTGGGCCGGGAGGCTGACCCGAAGCCTGGGGCTCAGGACCTGTGTGAACCTGGTTTAATTATATTAGCTGCAGTATTTAGACCCCTTGGCCTTGGCTTTCACAAGCACTTTAAATGAGGAGGGTTTTCGTCACCACCTGATTTGTTTTGGTGTGCCACACTAAGCTTCACCATCATAGCTATTTGTCTAACAAGGTCATATCACATTAACTAGGGATGTGCATAGGCCCCTCCCCTTTTTAATCTTTCCATCAAAGCGTTTTTTGTAGTTAGCCACTCCTGAGTGACAGTCCAGGTCTGCCCATATTTCATTCTGACAGGCTGGGTGGTCAGGATCAATAAACAAACACGCATACACATAGGCAAGCTTGGCAAACACACACACACGCGATATAACACATTTATTTGTTCATTCATTTATCTCTGTGATGGAGAAGCTACATTCTTGTGTCAGTTGATTTCTCTAACAGATAGTGCAGGTTGGGGAGCCGGCTGTTGGCTACAATCCCAGTTGGACATGGTTAAAAAAAATTGTAATCAATAATTAACAGTCACTTGAAAGCATGAATGTGTAGTGCCTACCCATGTAGTGCTTCTCCGCACAGTGCATTATCATATCCCAAAGGACACGAGAGATGAAATTAGCGTTGTGTTCCACCTAATTGCTCAGCTCTGGCAAATGAACGTGCCCTTTTTCAACCTTGTGTTTGTGAAATGCTATTCATGCTGTTTGTTTCATGTTTAACTTCACATATTTACACATGAAAAGATTAACCACCTCGGTTAATTACGCTAAATTTTGCATTCTGTGTTGGCTGGCTCCACGCGGCACAAACCTAATTTTTATTGACAGACATGAATCAGTAGAACACATTCTGTGGGAGAGATATATGTTAAACAGGCTCAAAGCAACACTAGCTACTCCTTTGCCTGGAAGCAGCCATAATCAGTGCTAGCATTTTTACTAATGCTAATTGCTAGAGTAATTTACGAAGATGTTCTGTGTGCTGATAGCTGCACTCACAGAGCAATTCTACTCACATTTCTTTCTTACTGAAACTCCTTTGCACAGCACAGTAGCATCGCTAAATACGAGGCTTTTAGCAGGGATAAATTCAATGCTCCATTGACATTAAAACATTGAAAAGTTCTGTTGGCTGAATGTCGTTTCCAAGTGTTTGAGACAGCTGTCTCTAAATCAAACACTTGACTGTGGAAAAGCAAACTGGAGTCAAAATAAAGTGGATAGAAGTCATTGATTCTTTTCCGTCTGTGTGTCGAGTGGAGGTAAAGATTAGCCTTTCCATCTCCCTGACTGATGACTGATGTGGAAGTTGGAAATGTGCCCATAAGTACATCCACCACCTCTTTTTTCTCTATTATTTTTGGAATGTTCCAGCCTCACTCACCACAGTACTTATCACGGAGTCTGCCATTTTGACACTTACATTCCCAATCTACTTTCAGCACATGGACTGTAAAACTGTATGACGACAACAATGTTAAATACGGCACTTAGCTTTCACTATGCTGTAATCTTTTGATGAAAATATAAAATAGTGACATTTTATACACTTGATTTTTGTGATTAGTCTTTGTTTACTTTGCATGAGGGAAATTTTGGACATTTTTTTAATTCTGCGGCTCGTCGTCTTTGATGTGTACAATTACCATGGTTACAGGTGTTATTTTTCTATCAAAAGGATAGTGGAAAAGGCACCGTCAGCCTGCCTATACCCGACTGTAATGAAGCTCACACACTCACTTGGCTGAAAAAACACAAACCAAAGTTGGGTTTAGGCATCAAAACCAGTTAGTAAGGTTTTGGGAAAACATCTTGGTTGGGCTTAAAATACCCACGTACAGTTAGCTTTAAGCAATAAGACCATTTAGTTTAGGAAAACCGCCACGAACACATCACTTTTCTAACAACACCGTGGAACATGGAGTCATGTGATAGTTGCACCTATCCACCTCCCCTCCTGCTTATCATGATACTGGGCTGCCTATACAGGCCCAGGTCCGGTTACTTTTTCTGTCTTTGACACAGACATACGCACACACACGCAGGTCAAATGGAATGAGGGAAGGTGTCAAGATTTAACTGGCTGTGATGCAAACAAAAGCTGCACAGGTTAAATAGACCTGTAGAAGACAATCAAAGCAGCACCTCTGACCAAGATAAATCTAAACAGAGATCAAATTTACATACAACCTGCACACCAAATGATGTGTCAAACTCCAGCTCCCTAACTCTGCTGGGTTAGGGAGCTGTGGGAGTATGGGGTGCCAGACCCGTTACAACGGGCGATCCGGTCTCTGTACGACTGCAGTAGGAGCTGTGTCCGCATTCTCGGCAATAAGTCAGACACGTTCCCGGTGGGTGTTGGCCTCCGCCAGGGCTGCCCTTTGTCACCGGTCCTGTTCGTGACTTTCATGGACAGGATTTCTAGGCGCGGCCGGGGGGTGGAGAACGTCAGGTTTGGGGGTCTCGGGATCACCTCTCTGCTGTTTGCAGATGATGTGGTCCTGTTGGCCTCCTCGGATCGTGACCTCCAGCATTCACTGGGGCGGTTTGCAGCCCGAGTGTGAAGCGGCGGGGATGAGAGTCAGCACCTCCAAATCCGAGGCCATGGTGCTCTGCCGGAAACCAGTGGATTGCTCCCTCCAGGTGGTGACGGAGTGCCTACCTCAAGTGAAGGAGTTTAAGTATCTCGGGGTCTTGTTCACGAGTGAGGGTAAGATGGAGCGGGAGATCGACAGGCGGATCAGTGCGGCTGCAGCAGTAAAGCAGGCGCTGCACCGGACCGTCTTGGTGAAGAGAGAGCTGAGCCGGAAGGCAAAGCTCTCAATTTACTGGTCGGTCTACGTTCCTACCCTCACCTATGGTCACGAACTCTGGGTCGTGACCGAAAGAACAAGGTCATGGGTACAAGCGGCCGAAATGAGTTTCCTCCGTAGGGTGGCCGGGCTCAGCCTTAGAGATAGGGTAAGGAGCTCGGACATCAGGAGGGAACTTGGAGTCGAGCCGTTACTCCTTTGCGTCGAAAGGAGTCAGTTGAGGTGGTTCGGGCATCTGATTAGCATGCCTCATGGACGCCTCCCATTGGAGGTTTTCCGGGCACGTCCAACTGGGAGGAGACCCCGGGGAAGACCCAGAACACGCTGGAGGGATTATATCTCCCAGCTGGCCTGGGAACGCCTCGGGATCCCCCAGTATGAGCTGGAAAATGTTGCGGGCGAGAGGGAATCTGGGTCAGCCTGCTTGGCCTGCTGCCACCGCGACCCGACCCCGGATAAGCGGAGGAAAATGGATGGATGGATGGACATGCTTACAGTATCTTTTCGAAGTAAACTTCCAAAGCAGGTTTACTTTGCTTTGAAGGTTTACTTACTGAACAAAACTACTTTGGTTAAATCAAACACACATGTGACTTTCACCCAGGAGACCGCTGTTTGTGTCCCATGTGAAACCAAAACTAAACGTTGACTTTACATTTCTAACTATTCTTTGTTACGCAACATAAAATAGTCTGCTAAGGGCAGTTGGTGTTCATTTACATTTCAGTTATCTTGTTGCGATTGTTAAATTACATTTTAACACAAACCATGATTATTTCATTTAACCTTAACCACGCAGGTTTTTTTTGCCTAAACCTTACCAATCATTTCACAACTACAACCAAATGCAGCCTTTACACAGTGTTTGTCCATGGTGCTGAGGCTGCCAGGAGCCCCGTGAATGGAGGTAAAAAACCTTCTGTCTCCTTTACTTTTAGAGGTTGTCATTGATTGAAATGTGTGATGTCACTCACTTTTTCTTTTCCTATCAACGCTGTCTTTCTCACCTTCCTCTCTGATATCTGTGATAAATATGAGTATAAATAGATGTGACTACTGTGTGCGAAAACGATAGGTGGTGAGAGAAAAGAGATAAAAAAGATAGAAGTGTGCACCACTGTTTGTATTGTTGATCTATTACAATTTCTTAACCTGTTTTTAATCTTCTATGTGTTATTCTTCATCTTACCACCCACAAGCAATAGATATAAGCTACCAAGTTGCACCCTGTTACAAATGTTTTAATAATCTTTTGCATTGTGGTCACATATGAGTCTATATACTGTATATCTTTGCTGCATGTACAAAACAACAAATGTAAGTAACGTAGTAATTGAAAACTGCATTGTCAAAGTTCTTATTGTGTCTTTATAGTCAGATACTTACATTTGTATATTATTAGTATTTTACAAAAGTCAAGTTCAAATCCAATTACAAGGTTTTTGATCAGCAAATGTTGAGGTATGTGTTTTGTCTGTCGTTGATGAGAACACTCAGCCGCTGATGTCACATTGCTAGCTACGTTGTTTTCCTCAACACTTCCATCTATAATCACAATGTTAACATGAGAGCTGCCTCTCTCTCCCTGCACACAGTCCACAGCCCCCGGGAGTGGAGAGGTCTGGGCGAGGCAGTTGGAGCTGTGAGCCACATTCAACCCGAGCCTTTCAAAGACGACCTAGAGCCGGTAGTTGTGGCGACAGGAAATACGCTGGTGAGGGCCGGGCAGTGCCGGTAAAAGGTCCGGGGGGGGACCCTCCCACAACAGGCAGCTGTGTTGAAAAATTATGCAATATGGAGATACAAGGTTTTCATCCGACAGTGACCATATGAACTTCCACTATGTACCATTTTACATATAGGTCTACACATTTCTGTTGTCATGGCTGTACATCACGCTGCAGCTTCTGTGTCCACCGTGCAGCAAACACCGTTATTTAAATCCCAGTGAAAGAAGCATGAAGGCCTTCTCCTTGTCCCCGCTCTTCTCTATGGTCTCTCTGTCCCTCTCCTCCTGTATATCTCTCTTTTCCTCCATAATCCTCCTCCTGTCTCTCTCTCCCTGCTTGTGATGCACTCTCTCTCTTTCTCCTTTATGCATTCTATCATACTGTGTGTCAGCATGGGGGTCTGGAGCACTGCCTACTCCAGCCAGCTTAGGTGAATCAGTTGCCATGGCAATCAACACCAAATAACCAACAATGGCATGTCAATTATGGTTATTACTGTATGAAGATCGTTCCAAGAAAATGAACGATGTTACTTTTCTTTGGAGGGATTAAAGAAAGGAAATGTCAGAGGTGAAGCAGTTTGGACAACATAATTGATAACAGAGCGTTGATTGTGCTGGACCCTGCAAAGTCCCTCTGACTGCTGCAGATGAGGGTCCACAAACAAGCTAGCTGCCCTTGGCTCTGAGGGGGTGACAGGAAAATATGACGTTAGCTCTGCAGAAAAATTGCTCAATAGCTTAAGCGCCATTGTAACGGCACTAAAACTTGTATGATGTCATGTAAGTGAATATACTTTAGGCTAGGAACACTGGAATTAGAAAAATACTCAATAAAACGATAATGGGACAAGATCTATAATTTAAATCAAAATTAGAAGTGAAACAGGTTGGATGTTTGACTCATTAAATGACATGCATAATCAGTAAGTTAACACATTTTGCCATGGTGTTTTTGCGCATAACAATAAACATGGTATGACGAAAATTAGTACTGCAATACTCAAAAACACATAAAATAGAAAACTTGCAATATTAACATTTATAATATGTAGAATTTATAATCAATATTATAAAACATGTTTTTTATATTAAAGTGAAAGGTTTTGCTCATAGTGATGAACCCGAAAGATAATTATCATAGTACCATCAAAACAATAAACACTGTAAACTAGCCACATGACCCAGCACCACATGAGCACAACATAGCACCTAGCTAGTGAACTCAGCAGAACATCGTCTAATGTTAAAGACAATTTTCTCAGCAGTTTGTGGAAACCAAAAGAGGGTTAAAGGGAACATTTCCAACCTTATCTCTATCTATTTGAGTTAGGGATATAGTGTGAACATTGCCTGCAGTTGTTGCCGACGTTCTCTGTGTCTCTGGGGAGCAGCTGCAAAATCTGTTGTTTCCCTTCTTCCAGTGATGTATCTTGACGTTGTTGGATGCCAGGAAGAACTACAGAGTGCTGCTCTCAGCTTAGGTAGCTGTGGGTCGCAATGCTTTTTCAAAAACCTCTGTGTGTTACGTTTCAAAAAGCAAAAATGGCATCACAAAATGAGTGCAGAGGATTCTATGAACAAGGATTTTTTTGTATATTTTATAGTGGCAGCTGCTGAGGGTATGGCCGGCGGGGACCCTTGTTTGGTGATTTTATCATGTGTCTGTCCAGTGTTAAGTGTTTTACGATGAGTTAACACGGCATTTATTAAGCCTGTGTTATTTTGGTGTAAAAGAGGACCTTAAATAGAAAGTATACACCTTCTGAATTCATGTGTATGATCATTTCCTTCATTGACTTTCTGTGGGTATATTTTGCTTATAATCAGCAAAAGGAAAAATGGAGGAAATCGGCTTTCTCCATCAACATAGCAGCACCAGGGAATTGGTTTCTTCAGTGGACTACATTTACCATCAGCCTTGATTGGATATGGCAAAGCTGCTGCAGCTAGCAGCTCCCATGAATTTCGCTACATTTTTGTTTTTATTTATTTATTTTCTTTGTGTTTGTCACTAATGGCATATGACAGAATACATTCATCAACATCAGAAAAGGAAGCGTGGGGATTGGATTAAGAGTAGCAGACTTTGAGATGATCACGTGGAGAGCAGCGATGGAAGCTATGCTACGCTGGAGGCTACTCCACTACCCAGCCTACTGCCGGCTGTCTAATGGTAAATGGACTGTACTTGTATAGCGCTTTTCTAGTCTTCCGACCACTCAAAGCTCTTTCACACTACATGTCATCATTCATCCATTCATACTCTGCTGGCAAGGGCTACCATACAAGGTGCCACCTGCTCATCAGGACTCTAACTAACATTCATACAACATTCACACACTATAGGGAGCAATTTGGGGTTAAGTGTCTTGCCCAAGGACACATCAACATGGACTAGCGGAGCCGGGAATCTATCTACCAATCCTCTGATTGAAGGACGACCCTGCTCTACCACTGAGCCACAGTCGCCCAAATGCCCGGTCGTAAAAAACTGTGACTGTTGAGCCCACATCTTCGCAGAGACCTGGCTCCATCGTTCATCCCGGATCAAGCAGCACTTGACGGGCGTACCGCAGGACTCCGGTGGGATGAGAGGAGGTGGACTCTGTTCATCATCATCATGATGCTTGGTGCTCAAACACAGTCAAAGTTGATGGACAATGTTTTCCTCCTGTTGAATATTAAATTTGAAGATGTCAGCCATATTATCTGATATGACAAGATAATAGTTTATTAACAGATATGTGATGATAAAGTCTGGACAGTCTTTGGCACTTGGACTCTACAGCGAGATTTGTAAGTGAGGGGCATCTGTCCTGAGCAGCAGCAAGATAACAACCCCCCCCCCCTGCCCCCCCCTCTGGAGTCCAGACACTGGTGGTGGTGGCTGATGAGGCTGATAGAATGATGAGTTGATGAAGATGATGAATCTGATGAAGATTGGGGAGATGGAGGGTTCCGTAACAGCAGCATGAACGTACTGAAGGTAGAGAGCCAGTCATATTTGTATCGTATTCGTATAGTCTTCCTGACTGAACTTACGCCAAAGCTTCATTTCATGCCTCGAAGGTGGCCAAAAAATAACTGAATGCAGCTTTAAGATGCTCAAAGTTGATAAAATATGCACATTTAATGTATTTAATTAGTTCTGGGAAATGGAAGCCATGAGTTTAGAAATGTATCACTACTTTTTCACACTTCTTTCAACCTTGTCCGTAAGTTCATCTTGTTAGCTGCATGACATACTGTGAAACACACAATATATCATATTTGATATTCATTACTGTACACATGGACAAAACTAAATTATTATTCTAGAGCTTGGTATTTTTTCTGCCTCCCAGGTACTAATGGACATCACAGGTCTGCTAGTGTAGCCTGCTGTAGCTGCTTCCTGGGTGCTGTTAGATAGCATGTCTCTGTGGGGCTAGCACACGTTAGTCCTCAACTGATATTTCCTTCATAACATCTATGTTTACCACAGTGAATGGCCTACGCTGGAAGTGAATGAGAAGGAAGCGGAAAGAGAAGGGGAAGAGAGAAATAACAGGAGGTGGATCAACAATATGAGCTCTGCCATTTCCAAACCTTCTGTTCCTCTCACATCTAGCCATTAACAGAGTTAGCATTAACTTGTCAGCATTTTGCCTAATTAGATCCAATGGTGACTGTGTGTACGTGTGTTTGCATGTGTGCTAAAGCTGTTACCATGGTAATAGTCTTCCTCCTTTACCTCACTAGAACGCTAGCAACTTGCCACCTTTCATAAACCCACATTAGGTGGGCTAATGTGCTACTTACTATAGCTTCTGGTGACTTTTTATCAGGCTGGATTTGCTCAACAGGAACTATGACTTTCCAGGTTCTCTATTAGAACTGTGCCAAAACCTGAGGAACTTGCACGGTGGAAACAGGTTTAAAGGGGTATCACGATAAGAGGACGTTTATACCAAGTTCAATTTAGTTAAGCACAAAATCATTTTTTTGTAGTAGATAAAGGTTTAGATGCAAATGTCAGGTCGCAGAGTGAGGCTAAGAAGTACAATGGTCAAAGTGCAGAGTTAGTGTGAAGTCTTTTCTCCCTTTTCAGTGGGAAGTGAGAGCGCTGTGTAACTCGATGAATTGCGGCAGCCTGGGAGGGAGGGGCCTCACGGGAAGGTTTTAAGCTGCTGTCAATCAACGTCACTCTCTGCTATTTAGATTCCAATTACACCTGTCAGCTCAGTCTGAGTCCTCATCTGTCTCTCTCTCCGTCTCTGTCTGTCTGCCTCTTTAAACCCTCGCACACTCTACTTCTCTGTGTCCAACAAGACCATGCGCTCATTATTTTTCCTTTCTTCATTCATCTGCAACCTCCCTCTGTGTCTGTCAGTATTACCGTCTGCTGGATCCTCTACCTCAATCACGCTCTGTATTCATTGCTGCTTTAATCCTCTCCGTCTTGTATTACCTAACACGGTGATGGAGCACAAGTTTTGTTCCAGACAGATTTCAAACACTATAAAGGAAAACAGCAGAGTGATACTGACACTGGTGTTGCGTGGTGGTTACCATGCTGAAACAAGCGACTTCACTAACCGAAGGATGCGTATACATGTACATCTGGCTGATACATGGAAGAACGCATGAGAGTTCTGATGCTCAATCGGAATATGAATGGGCTAGCCAAGACCAGACACTTATTTATTTGAACTTGTATACATTATGATTTAATTTGAATTCAAGTTTTCATGTTGCATAATCTTAAATATATTTATGATCACAGCCTCTATTGTGCATCTAGCCCCTGACTGGAAAACTAATCTCTGCCACAAAAAAAATATCATGTTGAACCTTTATCAAATTGTCTTCATATTTTTTAGATTTCTACGGCCTTTACATATCGAGTGCGTGAAAATGTGAAATACGTCAAAGGCTTTTATTGTGAAAAGCCTCTGCTTTTGTCAAGGTTGAAAGGAGTCATAAAGTTTGCCATCTTGGTTCGGACTTCAGAGCCTTCGTGTTGTTGTTTAATAAATATAGACGCAACTCAACCCGTTCGGCACAACATGATAGGTTGTTGCCTTTATTTGGTGGAGAAATCTTGGACCCGAACGAGCCCCATTTGGGGTTCAGAGCGAGATATTTAATCGAAGAGAGCGTCGTAGAAATCAAAGTTTTTTTCGAAAATATTCTCCTTAAAAAAAATAAGAAAAATGACACTTTTGAGATGCAGAATATTTATGTTTTCTGTATAGTATTATGACAAAAAAACAGCAAAATGTATTTGAAAATGAATCGCACAAAAAGGAACTGCCCCCGCAGTGTATAGGCCTTTATGCTCATCATGTTAGAATTATAAAGTGAAAGTATATCACTTTTGAAAGAAGAAATTTACAAATCCTTCCTCTTACAAATGAAAGTTCAATTCATAAGCAATTAAACACAGTTGCTCAGTTCAATTCATTCAGGAGTTTAGTTGCCTCAGCTACACTTGGTCTGGTATGACCAATAGCTTATAGTGGCTAATGTCTAATGACTCTTCTGCACTTGTTCTACAGCAGGTTTGAACATTATCCCATTATCGTGTGTGGCTGCTGTTCAGCTTAAGTCACAACTCACTTTAAGCTTATCAACTCCAGTGTCTGGAGCAAATAACTTGTGAAAAATGAGGTATAGAAGTCCTCTGCGTATATGCCTCATTGTGAATCCCACTTCTCCTCATGGCAAGACCCGGCCTAAGTCACTGGTTGAGGCAGAGACGATTACTTAAGCTTAGGCATTAACCTTGAGTAGTTAGGCTCAGGACTAACCATTGGTCAGGGCTTATGACCCGAACAAATGAGGTTACCAGTACCTCGGTGAGCATGGACGGCTGGCCAACCCTAGCACTTTAATGCTGCACAGTAATATGTATAATCATATAATTGTGTATATATATATATATACATATAACCATATATACAATTATATGTGTGTTTATATATAATTTTTTTATTTTAAATGAAAACGAAAAAAGCAGGGTTGTCATATTTAGTTTGATTGTAAAAATATGTAACAGGAAATAAAACGAATTAAACTCATTAGCAAGACCAGCTGAGGTGGTGAGGTCATACGCTGCTGGTCCAATTGCAGAACAACTGTACCTGGGTCCTCCCGTCCTTGCCAAGAAATGCAGTGGGATTCATAATAACACCTGATACATTCTATCAACATTTTATATCTTCTGCTTTCCATCTCATAATCCGGTTGTGATTATGAATTAGATTGCCAATCACGTTGTGTTTTAGCAATTCTTAACTTTTGTTAGCTCGAAAGTGTTTAAAGCTGGATGAAAATCTAGTCATAGACCGTGTTTAAGATTTGGACAAAGACACTAGGGCTGACACCCTGTGGTCAGTTGGTCTATTGGTTGGTCGCTATGCTCTTGGCTGACCAAATTCTAATCGGTCGTCGCTGGTGGTTTAATGATAAGAAAAGCACTTCTTAAGCCATTTTTTCACTTTTGAAAGAGAGAGACAGGGGCCTTGGGAGTCTGGACTCCCAAGGACGGGAGGACCCAGGTACAGTTGTTCTGCAATTGGACCAGCAGCGTATGACCTCACCACCTCAGCTGGTCTTGCTAATGAGTTTAATTTGTTTTATTTCCTGTTACATATTTTTACAATCAAACTAAATATGACAACCCTGCTTTTTTCGTTTTCATTTAAAATAAAAAATTATATATAAACACACATATAATTGTATATATGGTTATATGTATATATATATATATACACAATTATATGATTATACATATTATTGTATATACATAATTTTATATATATATACAATAATATGTGTATATATATATATATATATATATTATATATGGATCAGATCCGGATTGCTGTACTCTTTGCCAACGAGGAAAATGCTACGGAGACGTCAACACCAGCGGTATGTTTCAAAAAGACTCGCTGAGATCAGGCAGCTCTAGGCGGCTAACATGAGCGCAGAGCCCCCGGTGCTGGTTTACTGCCGGTCCCGATAGCAACACCTCACATCTCCAAAATCGTCGGAGCAGATTTTGAAGTCGGCTCGACAAACTGACCACAGATTTGATGCCTAAACAACTACCTTCTCACCTAAAAACATCCCAAAATGACTTTCCGTGACTCAACAATAGTAGTATTTGGAAAATTTAAACTTACAGTTATGTGTTCTATCCTCCGCCATTGTTTCCTGTTGCTGGTGCAAAATGCATTCTGGGATATTTGGCTGTCCCAAGTACACACAAGTCACCTCCGATGTATCCTCGGTAAAATGGGCGGAGCAAGTCACTTCCAGGCATTTGGACCGTGCTTGGCTCGATGAAGACTTTTGAATTGGAACAGCACTTGGGCTGAGACTGATGACGTTTCACAAGTCCACGAGAACACAAGTCCAGACAAGAACTCATATTGAGAAAGGCCCAGTGTGTCATAAGAAAGAATGTAAGTTTAAGGCACTTCAGCATTGGCTCCACCTTTCAGAACCGGAAGCTGTCACTTGGATTTCAAAGGATTCAGATTCAAACTTGGCTGGGATACTATTCCAGCCCAGACGTACAAACAATCACAGAGAGTCTTTTAGAGGTTGCTATCACTCATAGTGGCTTTCAGATTTCAGCTGATCACCAACTGCAGGGTCAGTTTGCTCTTATACATTAGTGGAATAGTATACATATGATGAATAATAATATCATGGTTCTAAATCAGCTCAATACCATTTAATGAAAAAAACAACTGAAACTATGGCTTTTCAAAATAATGGCACACTTAAAGGTTTTATATAACCATCAAACCACTATTGTACACAAGACTTGTAGGCGGTTAAAGGGTTCTCACATCTCTACTCTGCCCCTTAACGGGTAAATGCTGACCTGAATTTCATGGGACTTTATTGGACTTCATTGTTGTTGTTTTTACCAGAGCATTCAAAGCTTTGGCTGAAATTTGGTGCATTAGGTGTTTGAGTCATTGTAGCTGCTCATGTTACTGTGCAATTTAGCTCCTCCTGATAAGAATAAATCACAGTAAGCTAATACCCCAGTGTATTCCCCACTCCCATCTAAGGTTATTGAACAGAAATGTAAAGTCTACTGTTAGTTAGCTGTTATACCAAAGTAAAGTTCTTTCTCAGAATGTATAGTATTTACAGCAAATCAGTTGAAGTAGAGCCAGAGATGGGCCTGACAGGCAGGAATGTGTATGGGGGATTGAGTATCTGGCTTTCAGAATGGATACATGCCCTGCGATCAGGATAGATGGGTGGATGGACAAACGATTGAATGGATGGGAGGCCTGAGGTTGCAGTATGGGTCGCTGGGTGCAAGATGGAAGGACGGATTGATGCTGAAGAGGTTGCCCTGGGCCTGGGTGAGAAGAAGTATTTATCAGCACTGGTGGCAGATTCTGAGTGACGATATCCTGCCCGCCCCCCGCCCTCTCCATAGAACTTCGAGCTTGAGAAAAAGTGAGGGGGGGGGGGTTCCATTACAATGACTGAGGTACTAAGTGGGGGGTGAGGAATCTCCCCCAGGGATTAAGCAGGTCCACAGAGGCCATGAATATAAGTTTTTCTTCCTTTTTATTGTCATCAATAACCTCTCCATTATATCTTTCTCATTTCATCAGCCCTCTGAGGTCAGAGTGCTGTGTGTGTGAAACATGGATGCCCCCCACACACCCACCAGGTCTTGTTCCAGAGCCAGATGGCACCAAACCGCTTTGCCGTCCCAACTAGAAGATCCTGTAGAAAAAGCACCAGCGAGGTCAGCGCAGGGTGAGATGCTATTGGAGCGTCCGGCCTGCACCCATATGCAGAAATAGCGCTGTGAGTGAGGATGAAAGCGGCCACCGAGGTCCTGATGTGTGTGAACGCTGTTGGGTGCGAACGCAGCTCCATCTGTGGCTAATAACGTTCAACACGTTGGAGGCCTCTCCACCGCAGCTTCTGCCACTCCATAAATCACACACATCTGGTCCACTGATCCCCCGCTGCTGGATGCTGATAGCAGGGAAACACACACACACACACACACACACACACACAGTCTAACAGAGAAGGCAGAGCCGATACACTACCGAAGTCACACACATGCTCATTCATCACTGCTTAGGTGGACTTATGTCTGTATGTGTTGTGTGTTTGCTAAGATACTAGGGATGTAACCAACTAACACATTATTGAGCTATGCACAGATAATGCTCTCTGATAACATCAGATCTTGACTTGTACTCATCAGATTTAGCTTTAAAAAGTAATGTCTGTATGTTCATGGTTACGGTGTGAACACAAACTAATAGCAAATAATCTACCTTGACTTTTAAGTGGCGCAAATACACAGACGGATAAAGAGCTGTGGGTTAAGCAGAACAATGAGGTTGCAGATAGTGAAGTTGTTGTGCAGTGCATGATCAATCTTCCCTGACATTGCACACGTTTTTATTTTGAGCTGCAACAAGCAGCTCCATAACTCACTCTGTCAGTCGGTCAGTCTACAAAAACGTCCCGCCCCTTTGGCGGGACCGGAATTGCCCTAAGAGGTTGAGGTCGCCTGTGTGTGTGAAGGTGTGTTTTTGTCTCCATGAAAATTTGGGGCAATTTCAAAGCCTTGTCGTTTCAAAATCGAGTGTGATCTGGGATGAGAAAACGATGATAGTGACCGTCTCAAAACAGCATGTACAATAGTAGAGGCAGCTTTTCACTTCATTTTTAAATCCAATTTTTATAATATTTGAATCATGAGACATTGCTTAGTGAGCTTTATAATGGCACATTAAGGGACCTTGTTGAAAGTGGATTCATGTCAATTGCTTTGTCAGTTTTAATACATTTATTTTCATCTGGTCTACTCCCATTATATAAATAACCTCTATTTTCTATTTATAGAAAAATCATGCGATGATCTAAAGAGCTACTCCAGCTTCGACAGTTCATTCTTTATTATCTAACATGGCAGTAGAAATTATTCTTACATAGAAAATGACGAGGCCACCCACTTTGTATGTAAAAATAAGTACAGATATATTTGCAATACATACAGATATATATAGCTTACTCAAGCTTTAACCTTAGTTATTAGATATTGTGCATTCAATAGTGTACATGCATTGTAATCTTTGTATGTGTATAGAATGTTTACATCTGAATTCACTTTCTCTTATTGTGTGCAGCAGTCCCATTAGATTCCCATCAACTGTGCTATTTTAATATTAACACAATTTGATGTAAGATCCAAGCCGCTAACTCCCACACACACATACAATTGTGCAGCCAAACTGGCACATCTACTTGGCTGTTTAACTTGGTGATTTCTTCATTCCCTCCCTTTGTGACTCATGCTATGTGAGTAAAAAGCTAAGTAAGTGAAAGTGATGGATTGTGAGTAGAGCCTGCTCACAGTAGGGGCACACAGAGGCTAGAAATACTGTAACAAGATTCACTCCTTTAACTTGCTGCTTAGGTGACTTCAATCCTATTATTCAGGTGTGTCATGTGTGTGTGTGTTGAACTGAACCATGATGCCACCGAGCACATTTCTGTAGTTGTAAACAGTAATCTTAAAACAGCAGCTTCATTTACTAATGAAGCTGCTGTGTCACTCTTGTCTCTTGCAAGTTGAAATAAAATGTTTTCTCCTGCTTGATGTCCGCAGGTGATTTGTGGCAAACTGTGTGACAAGCAAATTGGAAAGCACTTCCTTATATTTCATATTAGTGGACCGGCATGAAAAATACACTTTTCATGACGGATACAATTTGCCCATTGCTGCGGCCGGCTCATTAGAAGCAATATTCCCTGCTTCAACTCCCACCCTCCAGGTGCTGCTCTGCAATAGATATGTATTCATCATTTTCCCCCAAATTAGCTCCTTCGATCAATAGTATGTCTTTATTTGAGCTGCCTCGCCTTCCAATCACGCTGCAAATCCACTCATATTCATGTCCAAAGTATTGTTTTTCATTAATATACTTTTAATTTGAACGCCAATAGAAGGGAGAAAGCAGTCTGTCTGGAGTCCTTGTTTGAGGATGGCTTAATCGATAGCAGCGTTGCTCTGCCCGCAGAGACAATAGACACATTATTTGGAGCGCTCTGTCATAACCCGCGATCCCCCCCCCCCCCCCCCCCCCCCCCGCGATGAACACAATAATCACTGCCATGTGACAGCTAAGTGGGGCATTCCTGGCCCCCTGACAGCCACCCACCTGCCTTGATTGATGATTTTGTTTTTAAACAGTGAAAATAGTTTTACGGAGGGGTGGGTGTGTGGGTGTGTGTGTGTGTGTGTGTGTGTCGGGGGGGCTACTCTCTCCCCAAAAAGTCACATTCCACCGGGAATAAAAGACGGCATTGTGGGGACTAATCCACTTCAGTAGAAGGACTGCTATTCTGTGGGGACTTTGTGTGTGGGAGAGGACATGAAGTATCGTCTTGGTGTGTCTGTGGGCGCTTGTATATTTATTTGTGGGTGCAGATATGTGTATGTCACTTTGTCTGAGTGTAGATGTCTATCTGTGTGGAGAGTGTGATTCTTCTAATGTTTGTGTGCAAAGATGCCCTGTCGAGAACACAGTTTACGTTCAATGTTTCTTACCAGAACAGGTTTGTGCTGTGCATGCAGTTCCTCCTTCATAAAACCCTTTAAAAAACCTGCATCATTTACATCTTAACCTCTGCTAGCAGTCTTCTTCTGCCCTTTGCTGGCACATTGCTATGTCATCATCACAGATGTATAGGCCAGGTGTAAAACAATTAGCATGTTTGTATTATTGTGCAGGCCTGTCTCTTAAAAATGACACTACCATACAACAAACCTGGCTAAACTATTGACAAAATGTGCTCGGTGTCAGGCCGAACAACGCCCCTCAGCTGTGATGTCATCACATTATATCATGGCCTGTCATCAGCTACTGCTTTTATCAAGTATAGCAATTTGAGAGTTATAGCCACATTCCAGTTTAAATAGTTTCATTTTTAATATAAATAATAATGTTTACAATAAAATAGTCCCTCGTGGGCTGGCTGCCTGCACATACAGACAGTTGCTATGGAACGGCGGTTGCTATGGAACATACACTAGGAGTTAGCATATTTATTTTTTCAACACAGGCTAGTGCATTATTATTTGCATGTTGCCATCTATTGTGCAGCCAACAGTCCAGTGTCAGCAGGATGACTTTGACTCGGTGGCTTTAGTTCTATGTAAATGGAGTGGAGAGGGTGTTGCTCCACTGTCTCCACTGTCTTCAGTCCCCAAGTTTTGGTTTCCAATAGCTCTGGAGAGAAGTTTTACACTTTCTTCCACAGTCTCTCTCACGTCCCATGGTGCTGAGGAGGCAGTGGTTAGTCTATTGCTGACAAACCCACATAGCGTTGAATGTCATTTATCATTTATGTGGTTATTGTATCACGGCTGCTAATCTGAAGGCTATATTTGAGTCACTCATTTTATAAGGAAAAATATAAATAACATATATGGCATCTATAACTTTCACAGCTATTGTCACAAACGGCCTTTGAAACCCTACTGTGAAACATCCATGAATCCTTGAAATCACTATAAACACCACAATGGTTAACAACTTTAAACTGAAGCATGGTTTAAACTTGCCTCCTAGGCTCCTTTCTCCTTTTCTGGTTAATTATGGGTCAAATTGATTACAGAGCCAGGCTAGTTTATAAATGTATTAACCCTGTTCCTCACATTGATAGCAATGCTGTTACCTCAAGGTACAACAGCAAACGGGGAAGTAGCCACCACTCTGGTAGAATACAGTTAATAGCTTCCTACTAACCTTGAAGGCCTAGAAACAACTTGGACTGGACCAGATTCATTTTTGTATGAACCCTAGCACACAGAATCTGGTGAATCTGGTCTCCCCGGGCCCCTGTGTGTCCTTGTGCATGTGCTAATAGAGCAAAATGTCCCCATATCATGTTTGTGTGTGTGTGTGTTCCTGTGGCTCTGTGTGTGTGACCATGACATGCAAAGGTCTCCAGTAGCCAGAGAGCGTGTTTCTGTTGTGTGTCAGGTTGTTTCAGGTCTGGACTCCCTCCTGCCTTTGGAGAGGCTAAGATCTCCCCTAAACCTACGGGCCGATTGTTCCTGACACACACACACACACACACACACACACACACACACACACACACACACACACACACACACACACACACACACACACACACTCCAACAGTCCTGCTGCCTCTCTCTTTCATCCTTTCTTCTCTCACTCCCCCTCTTCCTCGCCTTTACATCGACTCCTCTTACTCTCCCCTCCCCTCCACTCTAATCTCTCATTTTCTGTTCCTCGCGTTCCTTTTTCATCGCTCTCCTTCTTTCTGTCTCTCCCAAGTGCCCGTCCTTTTCCTTTCACTCTGTTAGCTTCTCTTTCACCCTAATGCTTCCCACTTTTTTCTCTCCCCCTCTCTTCACCAGCCCCCACCTCTCTCCGTCTCTTTCTCCCTCCTTATCACAGTTGAAGATGAATGGTGAAAGGCGAGGAGGCGAGCCTGAGACTCAAACCCAATGCCTCGTGTGTGGGAACCTCATTGTGGCTGGCGACTCAGACAGAGAGGGGGAGAAAGAGAGAGATAGAGGGGGAGAAAGAGAGAGAGAGAGCTATGGTATCACACTTCACTTCTCCCCGTATGGTCGATAGAGCAGACCCTCTCATCTTTCCCCGCCTTGAATGGCATCACTGTACTAACCAGCCCTGGGGGGGATTTCTTATTGCTTACATGACATCACACTTTACCAGTTGCCCTCATTGCCATTTACTGTAAAAAAAACAAAAACATTCATTGCTCTTCAACCTCTGAGCTTGTGAATGGGAAGGAATTAGTTTCAAACCATTGTACTTTGTTTGCATGCCCATGATTAAGGGTGCTTTAACAAACAACCTGTTTGGTTAAAGTTTGGTCTAGTTTGTACAGTTTGTTAGTGTTTACCTGGTCCGGATCACACAACCAAAACAAGATCTCTGCAAAGGGTGGTCTCGGTCCGCTACCAAGCGGACTCTGGTGCGTAGCGTATGCTGTCCAAGCAAAAGAGCCAGCCACAGGTTTTATGATAGCAGCTATGTGATTTTCCCTTGAAAGCTAGATCAATACATGCGTGTGTCTGTGCCACGACGTTCACACCAGTCATCCAGGAGCGAGCAAAGGAGCTTTTGTACAGTCCTTTCTTTACATGTGATCCATTTGCAGACCAATAATATTAATAATGCTTATGATCAGAACATAAATACACTTACTCAACGAGTTACCTGGCAGTCTGTATAATTACATGTTACACAATGTTGACACAATTCAGTGTAAACAGGAATGGGACACAGAAATAAATTCCAACAATGTAGCGATTCTTCCCTTGGTCCGGACCAAATGACCCCAACTACAGGTGGGAAAACACTTTGTCAAATATACCAATATTACACTTCACGTCATGTTTCTGGCCGCCTGAAAAATGTAAGTGTCTTTAGCTGCTAAATGCTCCCATATCTTTGCTGGTTTGTCACTAACTGTCTGTCTGGTGTTTGGTGCTGAGCAGCTAGTGTACAGTGGGTTTATCAAAGCTTTCTCACTCAAAACAGCTGTCTGCTGTGTCTGAAAAGGACACTATGAGAGCAGAGATAATGAACCAGGTCAGTAAAGTTGTGGCAGGACAACTAAACCAGCTGAAAGTCATTATGAAGCTATTCACACACGTCAAGTCCATAGCTTCACGCTCTAGTTACCACTCTAGCCTTAGTTTTGGCATGTAATGTTTCCTCTAGTTACATGCAGAATGTATTTTCGAAGTAAACTTCCGTCTTCATGGGAAGGTTTGGGCAACAAAATCACTTCATTAGGTTTAGGAAAAAAGCAGTGTTGAAGTTAACATGACTGACTAATGACACGTCACTACCGAATTACTAATGACTGATGTCGAAACATCAGCGTTTACTTTTAGGACACAAACAGTGGTCTACTGGACGAAGGTCTTGTGTGTATTTGACCCATCCAGCTCTTTTCACCACCTAGAGCCAAATGCATCCGTGGTTGTAGTGTAAAGGACCTCTGAGAGTGTAGAGTATTTTAATAGATTGTTCCTTTTTTATGTCTTTTATTTTGGATGTTTTGTCACTGCAGTCGGTGCATTTCCTGTTGTGCTTTTATTTTGAAGGTACAAACCAGAAGTAAGAAGTGGTACGAAACGAAAAGTCGCAAAAGGGACGAGAAAAAGTAATAAAAACAAGGAAGATGGTTACGGTTCTGTTAGTTTAGCACCTGGCCAATATGGGGACAAAGTTAGTACCTGTACAAGCTCATTCTTTGGAAAATATTGTTTTAGGTTGCTACATTTTTTCTGTTTTTGTGTCATTAATGAAAGAGCTCAAGCTGACAAACTGCTGTTTCTGCTCGAAGGCACCGCCGTGTGGTTAAATGTAGCTTGTTAGAGGGAAGGATAGGGAAGATGCTAAACAGTAGGGGTGGGGGAAAAAATCGATACAGCATTGTATCGCGTTATTTTGCGTGGCGATATTGTATCGATACACGGAAGCCAAGTATCGATCTTTTATTATATAAACTATAAACTTTTTGGTACTAGAAAAATAAAATCAATTGCTTTTTCAGACCACTAGATGGTGGTGAGTTGTTTTCTGGTGAGGTCAGCAGAGGTCCCGGGTCAGTGGTATTGGTAGGAAGTTGGTCAAAACAAAGATAGAGATATCGGAGAAAGAAATCAGAAATCTGGATGTCTGGACTTATTTCGGATTTTTTAACAAGGAAGGGAAGAAGGACATGAATATGACACATGGATATGACTCCGTTGCGGCGTTTTTTCACAGACACAGCCGTGCCCAAGCTCTACAGAGAAGTGAAGCTTAAAGTTGAGGAATCTTTGAGTACAGCAGTAAGAGTTGCATTAACTAGCGATGCGTTGACGTCAAGCGCAGTGGATTCCTATGTGACTGGCGACTGCTGTCTCACGTTCTCCAAATTAGAGCAGTAAGTCACACCGGGGCAAACATGACAGACCTGTAAAATGCAGCATAAGAATGGGGGATTGCCGACAAAGACCTGGTGGTTGTAACCGACAACGCTTCTAACGTGGGCGTTGCCGTTCAGTTAGCGGGATTCCTGCATGTGAAGTGTTTCGCTCACACGCTCAATCTGGCCTCACAACGGGCGTTACATCTGCCAACAGCAGCCAGGCTCATGGGGAGAGTGCAGCGCATAACTGGCTCTCTGCCCTCGATGTCCAAGCATAGCAAGTTATACTGAGTTATATAACTCTTACATCGTACTTATTTAAGTTATAGACACGTTTGCATTCAGTTAAGTTGGACTATGTAGACTGTAATACAAATAGTTCAGTTTGTCAGGTGCAACATTTATGACAGGTTTTTATGACAGTGTTGGTCAGTCTGTCTGCTTGACAATCCCATTTTGCTGCAATAAAAATGATTGAAGTGAGATGAACAGACTGAAAACGTTATCTTATTAGATAAAACATGTTAACACAGTTTTCCTTGGGGGACATAATTTGAAGTTGAAAAAAGTAATAAATTGCAATATATGTTATTGCAATACTCAGCATATCACAGTATCGTAATAATTTCGCGGTATCGTGACCTAAGTATCGTGATAATATCGTATCGCGGGACCTCTGGTGATTCCCACCCCTACTAAACAGTGTTCAATAATGTTTGTCTTTATTTAATTTTCTTCATAGCTCTTACGGTGTGTTCAATAAAGATTTATGGACCATCCGTTAAAGACTCCAGACCATTATTCAGCCGGGGATGCTACAAGTAGTAACTTACATACATGTTTGTCAGAGACAATAAACCCAGATAAGCATGTTTTTAGAATAGATTGAAGACTTTTAGAAGGACACCAACGTGTTCGGTTTATGTTTTCAACAGCTGCTGTCGCTACGAGCGACCACATCGCACTTGGCTGCGAGTCACTAGTTAACACGGCCAAGCATTAAACCAAAACATTGCCGGTGTCTTTGTTTTGTTACATTGTATTCATGACCACAGGAAATGTAGTTGGAAGCATCTAGTGACTTGTATGCTCGTAATTTCTCACCAATGTCACTTGACTTGGTCAAATACATGTATGTATCTGGCCACTACATATTGGGCCACTTGCTATGGTTTTCCACCCATTCACTAATAACACACAGATCTGTAAAGTTTTGGTTCCTTTCATAATATTTGGTGGTTAATGCTCTCGTATAGCTTTACAAGCTACTGCACTCAGCCTTACTTACTAGACACATACATACGTCATTGTTTACAAAGTGTAAAGGGTTCTAAACACAAAGCTGAGCCTCCACCCTTCATGTTTTGAGGCTTCCCACCAGATGCTGGAACCTGACTGCAGGGATCTGCTCCCATTCCGCCACAAGGGCATTAGTGAGGTCCAACCCTGATGTCATAAGCTCTGGCTTGCAGTCAGAATTCCAGGTCATCCCAAAAGTGTTGGATGGAGTTGAGGTCAGGGCTCTGTGCAGTCCAGTCAACTTCTTTAACACCAAGCTGGGAAAACTATTTTGTTCCAGAGCTGCCTTTAGCTCACAGGAGCTTTGTCATTTCTAAACAGAAAAATATCATTACCAACCTTCACTGTATACTGAAGCATTGATATTTCCCTTCACTGAAAGTAAGGGTCTCAGTCCAAACCAAAAGCAATAGCCCAAAATAAAAGTACACAAAAGTATGTACTGTAGATAGGGGTGTTGGTCACATAGTGTAGCGGCATTGTCTCTTATTCACAGCATCTCGGAGAAACTCAAACTACAATGGAGCACATAAGATCCCTTTATCTGCTTCTGACTTTGCACAAAGAACAGAACAAGTGCTAGACACATGGCACTGTAGAAAGCAATTGACTGAGACTGTTTTCAATCTGAAAGTTGGCACAGTCTGGAGAACATAGAAGAGCTTTAGGTCATTAGGGTACCAGTCTTGACAGATGAGTGTAAAATCTGGTTTGCACGTCTAAATGAACTGAATTAACTAAAAACTGCTTAAACTGGCTGCAACTACCAACACAATCTCAGTCAACAGTCTCAAGTAGACAGTTTGTTGTATCAGATCTACAATAATCGGAGCTGCTTTATTGGGTGAGTAAGCAGACAGGCAGACGGCTGAGCGACGGGGGGTTGTTTTCCATGTACACTCACCTGTCCGCTCGTATTAAATTCTGCACCCTGTGAGTTTGGTTTGCAGAGTCCGGTTCACATGGTCATACTGTGCAAACTCTTTCCCCCTCCTCCTGTACAAACCCTTTCCTCCCTACCATCAATTATTCAAGGAGAAGTCAATTAGGATTGAATAATTTATCTTCTAAGTGTCAATATTTGGTAAACAATCTCATGCAGCTTTCTACAATCCTCAGAAGTTTCCCACTCTGACTTGTTGGAGGAGTCATGTTGGCTAAGAGAGGCAAAAGTTGCTCAATTTAGCTAAAGTACTATAATGAAAGACGAGTCCAAACAGTTTTTCTTTTGTTAAAGTATCTCCAGGCAGCTTCATCATTATTTATTTGTTTGTTACATTACTACATTTACTATGTACAGTATCAGTGGCGGGCCGTGCATTTTATACCTGGGCCTTCTGTGCTGTCCTACTACAGTTGAACCACCTCCTAATAACCTCATTATGATGCCACAGCTATGAATTATTATTTATTTCTAGGGGTGTAACAATACACGTGTTCGTATTAAACCGTTTGGTACGAGCCTTATGAACCGAACCATACATTTGAATAATACTATAATACTCCAGGACGCCAGGCCCATTCTGCCTAAAGGGCCGGTCTTCTTTTGGCCCACGATTTATTCGCGCAGCATTTTGGCTCTCTTTTTTTTGTAGATAAATGTAGACACTGAGCCAAATGGGATAGGTGTGTAAAGATTTAATTGAGCCAGCCCAGTGTCAACTAAGAAAAAACAACAATGAGCCGTTAAGACAAAAAAAAAAGAAGGGGTTGTGTCGGCCCGAAAGGCATGTTGGCCCACCAGGACATTACCTGGCAAGCCAGGTGGCTAGACCACCCGCTGGGCCACACAGAAGGAACGTATACCTCCACCGTGGAAATTAGTCAGAGGATAAAATGTTGCTTTACCAGCAAAATCATGATAAGGAATACATGCAGATCTCCTCTACTGGCAGGAGAAACATTCCATTGTAAGATTTTAAAGATAAAAAGAATTCAGCTAAATATTACAATGTCTTTAAAAAGTATGTTTAAACATGCAGAAACACTGGTGCGGTCTCTGATAGCTTGTTCACCAAGAGACTCAGAATATACTTATTACATTAGGTTTTGGTTGGAAAATTGGGTAAAAGAATACCGAGAGGCTTTTTCGTGCGGTTTGATGATTACAGTCTGAATGAGCCTTCAGACTAGGCTTCAGTCAGTGCTTCATGATGTTGTATTAATTGTGAAATGTTCCATGAAAAGAACGAAAACTTCTTAACTGTCATTTACTGCTATTTAATAAAGTGAGACTTTTCAGCCCAACATGGTGTTCATCAATCCATTCTTCAATTGCTGACTTCTGCTTTTGTTTGGCTCCTGTGAAGAGATTCTTGACAATGAAGTGGTGAACCCTCAACTTCATTGTCCAAAAGTTATGTCAACATAATAACCATTTGTGTGGTGAAAATGAAATGGGGGAACACTTGTGGTAAACGATTGCTCTTTTAGATTCAAGTGCTTGTTGGAGGAATCTTGTACTTTTTATTTTGTCTCTGTAGGTTTTAAAATTAAACTTGTAGCAATAAAATATAAAACTGAAGGTAACAGTGATACTTGATACTTTGGATGATTTCTTTGATTGTATTTAGAGCGTCTTTTCTTGAATAGAAGCGAACATCAAACCTCTTACAGCCCTCTTTCCTTCCAATGCAAGACATTTTCTGCAGAATTTTAGCAGAATAAAATGCACCGTGAAAGAATTCCCTTGTAAAATTTCATATTTATGATGCATGTTCTACCCGTACCACTTACGAACAAGAAGGTAAGAACAGCCCATACTGACCAGACCAGCCTGCTTCTCTCATGAATATTAACTTTAACACAACTATATGGAAAGACTGAAGGTACAATGACATTCACAATAAGCATCTACAGGGTGGAAATCTCAGCCTTCAGCATTTAGGATGCAGTGTTAGCAATTACAATGCCTTACACATGGCAGTGTCCATGATTTACTTGGATACCTTTCTACCATTTTATGCTTTTTAGGAATGGCTATGTAATAAAATGTTCTAATGCCAATTTGACATCAAACACCAATGGCTCCAAAGCCTTGAGGATCAAAACACTTGTTTCCCCTTTGCTTTGCGATGCACCCCATCTCAGTTGCCTAAGCAATTTCTGCCATTGTTGTGTCAAAAAAATCTAAAGTTGCTCGCTTTAGACAAGCTAATGTTATTGCAACTCAGTCAAACAGGAGCATTTAACGTGGCTGCAGCCAAAAGCAAAAAGACGCATCCAAACTCTGCTGCCTCTGCTACAGGTGTGTGGGTGTGCTTGGAGAGATGACCAGCCATTTACATGTCCTCACCTCCAGGCTAGCCAATGCCTTATTAAGGGATTCTGAACAGATACAAATCAATAGAAGTAAATAATGGCTACTAGTCTAATACTTTTTGTTCATTATTAATAGTTTCTAATATGAATAGTCCAGCATGTACATTTTTAACACTTCTGTTTGGGTGTGGATCAAGCAAGCAAGCTATAATATGTTAATTGGTAATGGAGGGCAGGTTATTTAAAACTTTGGGCAGGAGATGGGCGAGCTGGTTCTCTCCAGTCTTTGTGCTAAGCTCAGCATGCTGTCTCCTTGCAGTCACTCCATATCGGACAGACATGAGATTGATATTGATCTTCTTATAACTCTTAGCAAGAAATTAAATGAGCATGTTACAGAACCCAGTTTTACAGAATACCAACCTCGCATATGTTTTTGTTGGTCTGTGTTAGACTCTGGTAAGCAATGGAAAGTAAACTGGAACCTGTTCACACTGAATGATAAAAGAAATAACGACCAAAGACGAGTGAGGGTTTTGACAGGAACAGCATGCTGGTTCCCAGCTCAGCATTTGATACCAGTGGCAACAGTGAAGTTGTTTGAGCATTAGGTAAATTACATTGTGCCTTTAAAGTGAGTCAGTGGTTGATAAGAGCAGCTATTACCAGAATAAATGGATTCATCCGTATCTGTAGAGAAGTCACTTTGGTTAACTTCTCCGCATGTGACAGGTGCATTTAGCGCCTCTCCTCTATTCTTTCCTTTTTTCACTGTCTGTCTTTCCTTTGTCTCTCTCTCTCATTGCCCACTAATATATCTCAGTTATTTTTTATTTGTTAGCACTCGTTATGTCCTGTTTTTCTCTGTTCTTGTAGGTATTAACACTATTTGGTATTCCCTCCATCATTTAGAATTCTGCAGACACGGTCCTCCTCCTCTCCCACTTGCTTTGGCACTCTCCCTTCTATTTACGTGTATAATGAAAGTCTATAATCATATTCACACCCACATACTGTCTGAGGCTTTAAGATTATATGTCTCGGGGAGTAAGAACAACAGAATCATCATATTAATGGTGGTGGCGTAGGATCCTCATCAGTTTTGCAATAATGCACATAATCCACTCTGTCTATCAAACTTGCCAATTATTTCCTGGATTGACTGTTGTAGAAGTGGTTTGAATGGGATGCAACAGATGCCTAAAAGCAAAGATACAGTAAACAAGTAAACAATGGAGAGAAATTACTTTCAGCTGATGATACACAGAAGAAATCATTAGTAGCAAAAGGCAACATCAGTGTGAACTTAGTCAGGTGATTATGCATTATTATTTAACTAGCTGAAATGGAATTGTGTAGCTAGTATACAACACATATGCCTCAATCAGTTTTCAAATAGCAGCAACATGCAACGTTTCAGATTTGATTCCTCCTCTTTTCTATTTCAATTTAGCCAAAATCTCAAATGCATTTCTATAAAATCAGCAAAAGAAAATTTGACTAAATGTGTGTGTTTTTTAATACACTGCTGTCCTGCAACTATTAGGAGATAGTTCCTCGAGATAAACAGTTAATGGTGCCAATTCTCTGAAGAGTGCCATTACCAGAAGAAGAAGTTACAACGAGGGGATGTAATTAAAAGAGCGCAGAGAATAAACAATGTGGAATTTGTCATAAAAAAAAGGCATTTACGTTTGTTTCATGTATTAATGTGAGGAAGCTTTGGTCTCCTCATCGCTCCACACAGCTAAACATACTATGGATACACACATTGCATACTTTAAACCTCCTCAATCCACTGAGTAGACTGCAGAGTGCCCAAAGAAATACTGCTACCAAAAATATGTGGAGCCTAAATGCACCATTGTGGTTCAATAGTGATTCAGGTTGACTTATGCTTTTCTGGACTGGAAAACAAATTGTGGGGGTATATTTGCTGTGCTCAGTTTGCTGACATCATTCAGCTCTCTATATTAGCATTCTCTAAATTGAAACAGATACTTCTTTCTCAGACCCCCAGCTTGCAAACACTGCATAGTGTAGCTGAGGCTTGATAGCATTCTGTACGTACTCCGTGTGTATATTTACTTAGGTGCACGTGTGGATGTGTGTCATTTCCGAGCAGCTCTCTTCAGTGTCCCAACCCCAAAACTAAATAAACACCCCAACACTTTGCCTGCCTCCCTGTCTCTGTGAATAGCCTCTCTGTGGTGTTTCTTGCTGTGAGGTCTGTCGTCTTTGGTGAGCCAGATTTCGCTTTCACGGCACCCCGAATCGCTTGATTATAAACTATATATATATATTAGTGCTGGGCAACGATTACAATTTTTAATCGCGATTAATCGCATTGTTATGGAAAAGTTCAATAATGAATTCAAAAGTAGTGTATTGTGCACTTTTATTTTAAAAGTACTGCTATATGAACAAAAGTGCAATAACATTTGGTTTGCAAACACTTTAAACAAATAAGGTTCTTTTTAACAGCAGTATTCCCTTTAAACAGTAGCAGTTATATCTCTTCACTATCTGTGCTCAGTGTGCTGACTTTATGTGAAACGTTCCACTGCTGTGCAACAGGAATACAATGTTTCAGCACGTTTCAGCAAAAATGTCTGTCTTCATGACAGACAGAGCATGTGAATAAAGCTCTACTGTTCATCAACATATATATATATATATATATATATATATATATATATATATATATATATATGTGGCCTAATTAAAAGGATGAGACCAGACACTAAGATACATTTATATTTTATGTGGGTCTTTTATTTCCCCCGACTGCACTCACAGAGTACAGCGTTAATTAGTCAAATTTTAAGGTACTTTACAATTGACAGCAAACTTAAAACATTGCTATTTACTGAATTTAGGGTTACAATATACATGGACTGACAACTGGAAACAATATACATATAAAACACAACAGTAGTGGCTTCCTCCTGTTAAACAGAAACAAAGAACCTCTGCATCTGTCTCATGCTGTTCAACTCTCTCAGATATGTAGATAACATTTATTTACACAACACAATTATTTTCAAAGAAAATAATAAACTCACTCCCATATCAATTCAAATGATAAGGAAACTTATTGTGTTTTTATTGTCATTATTGTGTGTGTCTGTGTGTTCGGACCCACACTCATGGAACTCACGGCAGCTTCTGTCTCCCCTCTAAATGAGGCAGATGCATACAACTTAACACCAGATGCATACAACTTAACACCAGTTAACAATTTAACACCAGTTAACAACTTAAACAGTTAACAACCCCAATTTCAAGGTGATTCTGCATTTATTAGTAACTTCTCCAGCTACTTACGCTGACCCGTAGTTCAGGTATGTCCAATCAGCTCAGTCTGGATGCTAAATGCTAATGCTCAGTCCTCAGCGGCCTCTGATTCCCGCTCTTTATTTACACATCTCCCTTGAACTCCGTGCTCTCGTGTAGCTCACGCTTCACGGTTCTTAAAGTGACAGTACGTCAAAATACAATCAGCATCTGTCACTGTCACTAACCCTGCATGTAAGTCATCTCTATCAGGGACAGTACAAAAACCTTCCTACCCCCACTTTGTCACATATATATATACATACACACACACACACACACACACACACACAGTATATATATATATATATTCATCTCACCTATTGACCTTTTATCTGACAGCCACTAAATCAGGTTAATGTCTATAACTTCATTTATTTTGACAGTCTAACATCATACCAAAGTGTCCACCAGTCTTTCTCCACAAACAGACTGAGCTCCATACAGGAGTCACTCTAATTAGCCCAGACATACCATCTACAGGTATATAAGTATATAGTAACCAACAACAACATTGTGTGCGTTTCCCTTGGTACCTATATCACACCACATCTCAAATACTGTCCACAGCATAGCTAATGGCGGTGTGTTGTTCGATGATAGACAGATACTTTATTTATCCCCAGGGGGAAATTTGTATGTTACAGCAGCAAGACATACAAAGTAAGCAAAGTAACAGAGTAACTAAAAATATTAAGTATTCAAAAATGCACTATATATACACTAAAATAACAGAGTAGGACATATTCAATATCAGAATATAGGAGATCAAATAACAAGAATGCATAGTATATACAATGAAATAGAATAGTGTTAAATTAACTAACTAGGTATTAAAACATTAGTGAAAAAATCAACCACCAGCAAACAACAGTGTAGTTATGTGGAGGATGATCTGGCCAGAGGTGATTTGTTATAAAGTATAATAGCAGAGGGCAGGAATGTTCTCCTGTATCTGTCCTTGTGACAGCGGAGCTGGATCATTCTGTTGGAGAAAGTGCTCCACTGTCCCTGCAGTAGGTGGTGGAGAGGGTGATCCTTGTTATCCAATATGGATAATAAGTTCTTCAGTGTCCTCCTCTCCACCACCTGTTCCAGATAGTCTTGTTTACAGCCAATGATGGAGCCGGCCTTCTTGATCAGTTTGTTAAGTTTGTTGGTGTCTCCGGCTCCAATGCGGCTCCACCAGCAGACTACGGAGAAGTACAGTGCACTGGCTACAACAGACTGGTAGAACATCTCCAACATCTTGCTGCACACGTTGAAGGATCGAAGTTTCCTCAAGAAAAAGAGTCGACTCATCCCCTTCTTGTACACAGCGTTGATGATCAGTTCAGTCTGTTGTCGATGGAGACACCCAGGTACTTGTACCCCTCCACCATGTCCACATCCTCTCCCAGAACTCTCAGCGGTTGTGGAGCCGTCGTCTTCCTCCTGAAGTCGACCACCATCTCTCTGGTCTTGGCCACGTTCAGCAGCAGGTGATTTCTACCGGCCCACTCCACAAAGTCATCCACCACTGACCTGTACTCCTCCTCCCGTCCGTCCCTTATACACCCGACCACTGCAGAGTCATCAGAGAACTTCTGCAGATGGCATGACCCCGAGTTGTACTGGAAGTCAGTGGTGTACAAGATGAACAGGAAGGGAGACAGAACAGTTCCCTGTGGGGCTCCAGTATCACTGACCACCGTATCAGACAGCACACGGCCCAGTCGGACAAACTGTGTTCTGCCTGTGAGGTAGTCAGTGATCCAGGAGACGGTGGACGCGTTAACCCCCACCACCCGCAGATTCTCACTCAGCAGCACTGGTTGGATGGTGTTGAATGCACTGGAGAAATCATAGAAAGTGATTCTCACAGAGCCACCGGTTCCATCCAGGTGCGACTGAGCTCGTTGCAGCAGGTAGATGATAGTGTTGTCCACTCCCACACGGGGCTGGTATGCAATTGCAGAGGGTCCAGTGATGATTTCACCTGCGGTCGGAGGTGGGCCAAGACCAGCCTCTCCAGCACCTTCATCACATGTGATGTGAGGGCAACTGGTCGGTAGTCATTGAGGCTAGATGGTGTCGACTTCTTAGGTACCGGAACCAGGCACGACGTCTTCCACAGCACAGGGACTTCCTCCTGCTTCAGGCTCAGGTTGTAGAGATGTTGCAGGACATCAGACAGCTGGATGGCGCAGGTCTTCAGGACCCTGGGGCTGATGACATCAGGTCCTGCAGCCTTGCCTCGGTGGAGTCTCTCCAGCTGTCTTCTCACCTGGCCAGTCGTCACAGAGAGGGAGGGAGGGGGGGTCATAGTGTCGGTGGTGGCAGAGCCCTTTGAAGTAGAGGGCTCTGAGTCCATGCAGCTCACCAGGGGGGACAGAGGGGGAGGTGTTTGGGAAGTGTGGTGTGTGGAGGAGACAGATGAGGGCTCTGAGCTAAACCTATTGAAGAAAGAGTTTAGCTCGTTGGCCCTCTCCAGGGAGCCCCCTGGTTGTCTCCCTCCAACCTTGAAGCCAGTAATCTGCTTCATCTCGGTCCACACCTCCCTCATGTTCTGCTGGAGTTTGGTCTCCAGCTTCCTCCTCTAGGAGTCCTTGCACTCCCTGAGCTTCACCTTCAGGTCACGCTGGACTCTCCTGAGCTCGTCCCTGTCCCCAGACCTAAAGAAGAACTGTTAAGAAGAACTTTCAGGTCACTGGTGATCCATGGTTTATTGTTGGGGTAGCAGTGTACAGTCCGGGATGGAATAGTGGTCTGTTCACAGAATTTAATGTATTCAGTGATACAGTCCGTCATGTTGTTGATGTCCTCCCCATGTGGCTCACACAGCACATCCCAATCTGTAGACTCAAAGCAGTCCTGCAGGGCGTCATTAGCCTCCTGAGACCACCTCCTCACAGTCCTGGTGGTCACACTAAATAAAGTTGCATATTCTCACATTTAGTTTGTACATTTTGAACTGACACACAAAACATGGTTGTACTATACCTGCGTACAGATACTAGTTGGTCTCCAGGTTTTGGTGAATGAAACAAAGCTGCTATGTATAGTCTGCTGTATACACTGTACGCTGATCAGTACTGGAAGGAGACAGGGTACATAAACAATGCACTGAGGAAGTTAAGTGGGGGTTGGGGGTGAAACAGGGTCCAACAGCAAATCTTTGCCCTGGAGCCCCCACGCTGGTTTAACTGGCCATGACCTGGTGAATGAACAAAATGACAGGTTGACAACAATTTTTCCCCTGCGCTAGATAAAGAGTGATGGAGAAATGTGAAGAAAAAGTTAAGAATACTGTTCTACACGAATAAATAAACGATCCCAGAAAAACATTTAAACAATAGTCAATTAGTAAAGTTAACAGCGTCACAATTTCCAGAAACCAGTTTTCTATTTGAGCAGTGGCGGCTGGTCAATAGAGGGCCAAGACCCGTTTGAGAGGAGAAGTTTGGCGGAGATTCTGCAGGCCAAAGAGCTGACCCCAGATCAGCCTGACCTCACAATCAGACAGCAGACTAGAAAGGGAAGCAGTACATGAAGCTTCTCTACTAGCTGTACCAGACAGGTTTGGCTAGCTGGATGCAGTCATGCTAATAACTTATTTAGCTTTTTCAAACACCGGGTACAGATCCAGCACGGACAGTTAGTGAGTGAGGGAGGAGGAGGTAAGGAAACATGAGAACACCAGGGCACACATGAGAACTCTGTCAAGCTACATATTAGACAAAGTGAACATCTTTTCTTCTACATAGTTTCATGACAACTTGGTCATGGAGGCATCAACATTTAATTGAGATGGTAAATTAACAGTGAAAACCCATCATAGCTTATATCTATATATGTATGCGTGTGTTTTACATTATACTGGATATTATTATATGATATATATTATACTGTATATATATATTATACTCTGTATATATATATATTATACTGAATTGCCTGTGAGGGTGACTAAAATAAATAATAATGTCCTGACGTGTTTATCAAAGTGTTATTTACTTTTTTTCGTGTTATAAATAAATGTTAAATATTTAACTGCAAAGTAGTAATGCGTGTTTGATACATTTAATTTCTTTGCATTAAATCACACTGGGATGTTTGCTGAAATTGATTGGATGGCCCTACCTAGAAAATGTTCCACTAGCCGCCACGTATTTGAGTATGGTATCCCTTAAAGTCTGATGCTTTACGATCTGAGGAAACGTTGCTAGGAACAATTAGGACGGAAAAGAGACAGTAATATATTTATTTATTTTTACTGTGGGATCACTATGACAGTAAAATGTCAAGGTAGACAGAGTGGGATATAAGCAGAATACACAATTTTTTACAGTAATCAGGTGATTTTAATATAGAAGATATATTTTAGCAGGGATTTAAAAATCTAAACTATAACAACATTCTGTGGTTGGTCCGTTTGCGTTCAGACTACAAGGAATTGCCCCAGAGCCTGATTGGCAGCAGACAGAGACCCTCCTTTTCAAGCTGTCTCAGTCTGCTTGTTGAGTCCCTACAAGCATTTCATTGACAGCTTCCACACCAGTCTTTACGAATCAAAGTGAATGGGAAAAACTACTCTCACTTTGGTTAGGTTTTATACTGAACTCAATGTCAAGGTGCAGATTAGTTATGTTACTAATGTATCAACTCTAAAAAACATTGCCAGAGTGCAGCCATCTCTGTCAAAGCAGTCTGCTCTCCCAGAAATGATGTTCCTACTCAAGAAAACTGCAGGTCTATTACATTTCGAGGGACATTTTTACATCCCTGCAGATGGCCCAGAATCCCCTGCGTTATAGTTCAATTCCTGAAATTGGGTCGAATCATATTCTCCCTGCAATCGAAGGGTTGGAATTCTTTTTTTTTCTTCAACAAGGAAAAACACAACATGAAAGAGTTTGTGTGTATGAGAGAGGCAGAGGAAAAGAGAGATTTAGCCCAAATCCCAATCACTGTATTTTAGGTTCAATGCTCTTCTTCCTCCACTATCATACTACAGTGTAATCTAACAACTGAAAAGTTCCTTCTCTGTCCCAGAGTCATTTCTTTTTTTCTTTCTGCCTCCCTCTCATTCACACACACACACACCATCACACACACACACACACGCTCAAACATACGCTCACTCTTGGGGCCAATTAGTCAAGTTGAAACGTCTTCATTTTTCATTTGAGTGTTCAATGATCAGTATAATTGGAATTAATAAGCCAATTTCATTTGGCAGAGATTGGAGTTTTTGGCACTTGTTTTGAGCACCCTCACAGTTGGTTGTGGGGGAGGAAACCACACAACAACGGTCTCATTAACTGGGTCAATTACAGTCGACACACATCACCTTATTAATCTTCTGCTGCCTGGCATGTTAAAGATGCTTTGGTATGCTTATCAGGCTGTTTATGCTGTATAGGATTCACCACTGCTCCGCAGACCATATGCTCGCTGTACATCTAGCGTAAAGAGTTGAGCTGAGAACAGTTTGTACTTTAAATCTTGATTCTGGTTGTGTTTATTAGCTAATAAAGAAAATGTAAGCTGCATCAGCTGATATAATATTTTTTTGTTTAATTAACGGTGGATGGAATGACTAAATGTTAGGTAAAAGGGGTTTATTGTTGTGATAAACCCACAGACGATCATCCCTCAGCTTTAAGAGCTAACAGCTTTTTTCCTATAATAATATCATATTTAATATAATGACATGCATACTACCTGCCCAGCACCAAACAATAAACATACAGTTAGAGATGAAACAAAGCTAAAAGAGAGTCAATACTGGACTTACATTTGGTAAGTAGATAGAAAAAACACTAAAATGAATGCTAAAGTTGTTGCTGTGTAATTAGGCAATGGTTTGCGCTCATACAAAATTAACGTCAATGTCGTGTTTTCTGAGAAGTGAAAAAAAATGAACTGATGCATCCTTAAACTCACAGTGGTCCAACATTTTTTGGCTCCTACTTGGAAACTCAAACTTTTAGATGCACTTAAAAGTACCCTGTAAAGTGCCAGACAGCTGTGACATTATTCACATGCTCGCCGACAGTTTTGCGCTATTGCGCTATCCCACTGAAAGACTGGAGGAAGCAGCAAAGTGCTAGCAAAAGGCAGAAAAGAAGAGCTAGCAAACACCGATGTAAACAAGGTAGATTTTGAAAAATGGCAAAATATTTAAGCACCGGCTTCACAAATATTTTATGAGTAAGGGAATGCATCTGACACGTTTGTGTTAAAACAGAAGAAAGGAAAGAAAGATAGATCCCACTAATCCAACTTGTCTGTGATTGCAACATGATACAAGGCCATGGACGAATTCCACACTTAATTCATGTGATGACACAGCTACTTAAAGTTTGTTCCATGTACTGTTCTCAGAGGTTAAAATTGAACTTCCATGCTCCAATCATTCGTAAAAGGGAAGCAGGACTAAGATGCTTTAGCCATACTAGTGTGAGTGTGCTAAAATGCTAACTTAATGACATTGCTAACATGCTGATGTTTAGCAGGTACTTTTATGTTGTAATTGATTTTATGCATTGTATTTAATGTTGTATATGTGCATGCTGCAAATATGGGCACTGATTTGGCACTTTATTTTTTATCATTGTTGTTATTTGGTTGGTAGATTTGGACGCAAAGCACACTGGGTGATTTTTCTGGGGCAGTGTGTTTGGCTAACGGCTAACTGAACTGCAAGTACACACTGCTGAGTACCTCTTGGCCGCTGCTCTGCGGTTCACTTTTATTGTTATTTTAGCATGTGTGTTTGGCTAACCGCTAACAACGGTAGTAGTGAACACACTGCTGTACCTCGCCACCACTCTGCCTCTGCTAATGCTTTGTGCTGCATTGATTGCATGAAAGGTTCTTCACAAACATGTTATTATTATTTTACTATAGGCCTATTTACCATAATTAGTTTAGTTTGTTAGCCTGCTAACATTTGCTTATTAGTGCTTAACACGAAATACAACTGACAGACTAAAATTGCCATCAATGGAACCAAACTGAAAAAAATAACATTTTAGAATAATGCATAAGGGAAGGATGGAGGTAGAGTTTGAAATTGTTGTGCTTTAACTCTATAAAATATCTCCTTGTCATGGGAAGTGGCTTGTTTGTCTTGGTGAAGTTAACTCTTTTGAGATGTGAAGCTGAAAAGGTGTCGTTTCTACTCTGGGAGATGGCTTCCCTCACCCCTTTCATCTCCCACCTTCCCACACTCCCGTGGAGGAACATGAATGTCTCCTCTCTCACACGCACACACACACACTTGCAGCACACATCCTCTCCCATCCGCCTTCCTTTATGCACACATACAAAGGCCGACACACATGCACTCACAAACACAAACTGTAATATGAACAGACGTGTTCACACTGCTTCTCATTTGGATGTCACTGCACTGCCTGGCCTCCTTTTCTTTATTAAAAACTCCACTCCTATCATTGTCAAAGCTATAAGCAGATGGTGGTGAATCTGCTTGGCTCTCAGGTCATGTGAAAGCTGGGTTTTTTTCATAGTTTATTTTGGAGACAATAATTCATACTCCTCTCTCTGCAGAGAGAGATTGTCTCTTATCTACAGTATGACATCTTTGTGAGGGTGCAAGATTTTTTGCTGCTTCACACCATATTTCTTCACTCTCTCAGGGGTGGTATTTTTGTGTGAATTTGCGCTCTCAAACACATTATAAATAACCCTGTTTGCAGCGAGTGGATGACTTGCCCATCTGTTGCAGTGATCTCGTGGACGGCTACGTAGCTCTCCAAGGTTGGAACTCAAGTAAACTCATGAAATATTAAAAGCATTCGCTGTAGCACAGTGGTTTCACCATATGTCGACTATGGAGTGGAATTGGGTGTCAAAGTTCCACATATCTGCAAATGTCATGTTTAAATTGTGACCATAGGGTTGTGATGTAGTTGTGACTGGCTGTGGTTATTGTTAAAGTTGCTTCTTTATTTATAACATCAGAGCCAAAATACCTTTATTCAAACTAGAGCAAATTAACATAAATTGTCAGTTCTGTCTGTGGTTCATTTCAGCCTCACACTGATTAATAATCAGCAACCAGAGTGTATCAAAAAAAACCTTTATAGAAGGTTTATATGTGACATTTTGTCAATTTAGTCTTTAGTCAAACAAATAAACACAAACAAAGGACTTTCAACTAGGAGACCTGTGTTTGTATCCCAAAGTCTTGTCGAGTCATTGTGAAGTTCCGTTTCTGATGTTTGTGACGTGTTTTCTATACTTATGTTGATCTTAGTTTGTGGGTTGGGTGTACGCAACCATGATATCTCTCCTAAACCTAACTAAGTGGTTTTGTTACCTAAACAAAATCAAGTGTTTTTGTTTGAATTCACACCCAATATTTAATGAGATACAATTGTAGACATACAACTAATTAACTACAACAAAACTATTACATTCAGACCAAGACATTCTTAAGACAAGACATCGTTGTTCACCCAGGCATGCACCCCTACTTTCTATTGTATACAAATACAAGTCAATTTGCCATTCATAGTAAAAAAACTGTTAAACAATAAAGTGCAAGGTAGGTCATGTTCTTGTCAGAACAAAATACTACGTCTTCTGGTGGTGACAGTCTAACAGGTATTTGACCTAATTGTAGCATATGTAGTTAATTCTTCTTCAACAAATACGTTAGTGTGTGCTGTTGAAGTAAAATGTGTTAACATTTTACACGATGCAAAAGATGGTCGATCAACCTGAAAAGGCTGCTTAATATTTTAAGGAAGGAGAATTACACATTTCTTGGCATGTTCACATTGTTTTGTTTTCAACCAAACTCACCCTTGAAATTATGTTTTTGAGATGGCTTTTGTAATCCTAATTGGATTTAGCAAGGGAATAATCAGGTGTACAAGTTTAATTGAGAATGCATGGCAATCTTGGCCAATACTTCACCAAAAAAAAAGCACCTACACTTGTAGCCAAACCCACCACAACCCAACGTTGCCAAGAACATGCCGTACAGACAGGCACAAATCAAAGAGAGAAAGAGACACGCAGAGGACACGGCGAAGGAGAAGATTATGTCAAGCCCTCCGTTACTAGCAGCAGAGATGTTGCGGCGGCCGGGAGTGTGGGAGGCTGCATCGCTGTCGGCCAGAAGCATGTCACACTTCTCCCACTCACGCTCCGATCTGCAGCTCAACAGCCCCCCAGCTCTCCGGGCTCTCTCCTTCTCTCACGCGAATGTGTACCCCTCCTCCTCTCCTCTTCCTTCCTCCTTACCGGTACACTTGGACACGGTCAGACACAACGAGTCATCTCTCTTTTCCAATGTTCCCTCCTATCCAGGTGACACAGGATCAGTTTAGCCCAAGCCGCCACCTCCAGCCAATGTTAACAAGGCCTATCTTATTGTCTGCAAGTCATGCAGACAGACGGCAGCACTGTAATGGCAACAAACCACTTCTGCACTTAAAAAGGACATTTTTCTTTGCCAAGATTGCAGAGCAGAAGTTCAGCAAGTGAAGCACTTACTGTGTGATATTTCAAAATGTTTTAAATAGACCAAAGATCCAGCAGTCATTGGGAAATGAAGAGTGAGAGACTTTTTAAAGGATGCATGTAATATGTCTCTGGGGTATGGCTCTGCTTCCTGAACCATATGGATTTTGTTCCAGATTGCTCAATGAATCTTTTCCTTTCCAAAGACCTTTGTTCCGATGTGGAACTCAGCATCAGACAGGTGCATTGGATTTTGAACACCCCAAGTTATGCTTAGGATAGGCTCCTTCCCATTTGTGCTGGTGTCACTTGGTTGGACTGTGATTTGTAATTCTATTGGAGCCCAATAAGATAGGTTGCTTTTATTTCCACAATTTACACTTTAAACTTGATCAGGCAGGGCTTAGTAACAGAATGTTAATGGATTAGCTCCTGCGAGTGCTACCTCTGCAATTCAGAGAAGAAAATTGCTGTGGGAACTGATGACAGTCGAACGTTGCAAAGCTGTCTCGTTGCACGCAGTCGTCTCAGTTGAAACAATATTTTTTTTCCACATGCTTATTTGACACTGACAGACCATGATAAATAAACAAACTTTTACTCACTGTTCTCTCTCTCTCTCTCTCTCTCTCTCTGGTGTCTGAGTTCTAGTTCTTGTGGTGAATGAAGTAGGACAGAGCATGACAGAAATACAGTCAAAGCAGATGGCTTTATGTTTCAATCCTTTGCCCAATATTTCATCCCAGCAGTGAATTCCTCCGGCGCTGAGAAGACTGCAAATACGACATGTCATTATTTCCAACTATTTTTGAGCTACATCAGTGTTGCCTTCATTACCTCACTATACTGTGCCAAACATTTATTACCTAACATTTAGTAGCTATCAGTCGTTAATTTATAGCGACTGATTTATGAGAATAAATCTGTCACCATCCCTATATTAAAACAACTTACAAGATAACACTCAATCAAATCATTGTTATTTTGCAATTTGAGGCATGCAGCCTGGTCACAAGTGATTTGTGATACTTCATCACACTGCAGGAATTACACACTCTCCGATGGAGTTTGCACTGTGATCTTGTCTAACTCTAGGGGGAGCTACCTTGTCCACTCAGGTCTGTCAAACTCCTGACCAAATGGCAACGCTCACCCTGAGCTCTTTGATGGCATGCCTGCAATATCAAAGCACACTGGTAATAAATATAAATGACAGCATTAATAAATGATGACGTCTCATTCAAATCCCTCATTATGCATGCAAATAGGTTTAAAGGGGGAACACAGGCAAAGTGTGATCTAATGTTCAAAGTGTAATTGTTACAAGGGTGCTGACCTGAGATCATTAATATTAATTCAGTACATTGTCTCAGTCCGTTTCCCCGTTGCAGCCGATGACCTCGGATATGAATGGGTTTGATTTTCATTCATGTGCAAATTCTTTGGAGCTGATTGTGTGCTGCTGAAAGGACACACTGCATTGGCTATAGGGCAGCCATTCACTGAAATAGATTTAGTTTTATTTCATTATTAAGACATTAGTTAGCTGACATTTTAATAAGAACTCCTTGCTAAATATACTTGAATTTCTTACTGTAGTAATCAGTAAAATAAGCACATTTATTAGAACGGTAATGACGAAGATGTTATACTTTAATACAAAACAATAGGAGGCCCATGCAAATCCAAGTCAAGTCTCAATTGTTTGAACTAGAGTTCAAGTGAAGTCTCAAGTCCCTTATGGTTTAATAAATGTTCCCTCATCTGCTGCATGCCATCCAGTCTGCTTAGAACACTGCATAGCTATATCTAAGGAATTCAAAGAATGTACTGTATCATCACTCCTTTATTTGTTAGCATACAGCAGCAGCATTAGAGTTGATTGGTACATTATTACTTTAAACAGGACATATATGCCTATATATAGGCTATGTGTGCAACAAAATGCTGGTTGTAGTCCTATTTTGCTTCATAAGAAAATACTCCAAAAAAACAAAAACATTGTAAGTGGAGGTTGGAGGATGCCTCTTTTTTTCTAAAATCAACCACTCAGCTCCTTGGTTTTACGAACGTTTAGCAGTGGGTTGGTTGTTTTCTGAGCAGCACTCTGCAATATTGTTGATTTCCTCTCTATAGGAAGTCTCATTGTTGTTTAAAATCAGTCCAATGATGGTAGGGGATTGCAGTCGTGGGAGGGAGCTAAGCACACAGCCCAGTGGGGCTCCGGAGAACTAGTTCCTCAAAGCACTTTATCAGAATATGGGTGAGTGGCACAGGGCGATAGTCATGTAGACTGGACCCTGCAGACTGTTTAGGAACAGGAACGATGGTGGCTGTCTTGAAGCAGGTGGGAACACTCTCCTGTGACAGTGATATGTTGAAAATATCAGTGATGACATCAGTTAGCTGGTTGCCACATTCCCAGCAGCTTTACTCATATTCACTCTCATCAGGTTTTCCTCACATCCTCTGTGGATCCCGACAGTGTCCGGTTCTCTGGAGGTGGGGAAGACTTGACAGCTGACTCTTTGTTGAGGAGATCAAAGTGAGCATAAAAGGTGTTCAACTCATCTGTGAACGTGGCCTCACACATGATGAGTATGCTCCTGTTTGTAGCCTGTGACATTGCCGATGAATCGGATAAAAAAAAAAAAAGCATTAGTTTCTAACCCTTTTTTCAAAAACAGAACTAACAAAACAACAAATTCACAGCGCAAAACATCTTCAGAAAGTGCACAAACAGGTTGCTCGAACACCCCTGAGCTGTTAAAGTAATAATTGAAAAAAATAAATGGACTAATATCAGGAGTGGGGTTCAGCGGGTTACCCACGCCTCTCGGCGAAGGGTAGACACACGCTGATCCACTCAGTGTGTCGCGCGTGCAGCCCCGGACATCTAAGGGCATCAAAGACCTGTTATTGCTTAATCTCGTGCGGCTGAACGCCACTCGTCCCTCTGAGAAGCTGGACGCCGACCGCACGGGGCCACGTAACGAGTTAGCATGCCGGAGTCTCGTTGGTTATCGAAATTAACCAGACAAATCGCTCCACCGACTAAGAACGGCCATGCACCACCACCCACAGAATCCAGAAAGAGCATCAATATGACAATCCTTTCCGTGTTCGGGCCGGGTGAGGTTCCCCCGGCCGTCCCTCTTAATCATGGCCCCAGTTCAGAGAAAAACCCACAAAATAGAACCTGTAGCCACACTGGTCATAAAAGAGTCCACACTTCTTCCTGATGTTCACGTTTATTATTGTCCTCTCATGGAACACCGGGAACACTAGAGACACAAAACAGCTTCATGTACAAACAACAAAGAAACAAATACTCTGTCTCTCATCACCTACAAGTATAACAGCACTTTAATGAGTGAACTGAATACCCATCACCGTGTTCTGGTAGACCAGCAGTAGAATAACACGGGGAAGAAAAAATTCGCTGTTTTCACCGCCATTTCTCATCTTTCTGAGCTCCGCTTAACTTCCGGTTTAATGGTCACGTTACAAAAACAAAAGCTCGTCTATCATAAGTAAAACAACGACAAAACGGTTACGAGTTAAACACAAGGTACCCAAAATGGCAGTAAATGTAATTATTATAATTGCAGAAATAAACTAAAAATAATACAAATCGCGTAAATCAACTTCCGGTGTTGTCACGGCAACGTTTATACGCCAGTCAGCGTCAGCTACAGAACCGGAGTCCTATTCCGTTATTCCGAGCTGCTGTGAACACTCAAACATCTCCGCGACTTATTGAGTGGCGTAATAATCGCGCAACACAACGAATCTCTTTTGATAATCGATTTTTATCAATTCGTTGTTGCAGCCCTAATGGCAATGAGTCAGAAGTAAAATGGAAAAAAGGATCTTCACGTTGAAAAGTTACACTCTAACTTCCACAATGAGCACAAGAGATGGGACATGATTCAATGGGGAGACAATGATGTAAAATCAGGAAAAAGTTGAAAAAGCATATCTAGTCTGTACTGATGTTAATTAAATATGATGGGATCTCAAACTCTGAAAATGTCATTGAATATGATGGATCCATGTGATAATGTTGACAAAGCCAATTTCAAATACAACACCAATTACATTCTATCACAGTGAGCTGAGAGACGTGCAACAAAACAAGTTCCCCACCACAGATTTACTCCAGTTCTCCCTTTCATCAGCAGTGTTAGTATGTGATAATGAGCAAACACTGCAGTCCCACCAATTAGTTGACAGCCACACCTCCCCCCACATTTCCTTGACTTGTCTTTGTGAGTTTGATAATTGGGAATTTGATGAATTCTAACACCAAACTTTCAGCATGCTTGAGATAAATGTCGGAAATGTCAGAGAGCTGTTTTAACACTGCATCTGGATTGTAAACCTCAAGAGAGAGACATGAAGGTGGCTGACATTGTTGAGTTTTTCTTTGAAAACTTTCAGTGTAAAAAACCCCATATTATGATTCATATTGGCAAAATGTGATCACATAATCCTCCTTTGTTTTGGTGCACAGGTTGAGTTTATTTAGTAGAGGTCTAGATCATGACAAAAGATGTATCGTTTATTTCCTCTGTTCTGTCTGCGCACTGTGGCCTGAGGTTTTACCACATTGTTATGAATCCAATTGCTTTTCTTGGCTAGACCCGTCAAGTGGTAGGATTGGCAAGGCGTCCATGCTCACCATGGTAAAGGTAATCTGATTTGATTAGACGATCTGGTGAATCAGTGGTAATTATCTGCTCTTAGTAATGTGCTTTCCTATGTTGTTACAAAAGTGTGTAGATGAAGCATTAAGTAATTCTTCTCATTTAGCGACTGAGTAGTCAGCTAGCTAACGTTAGCTTGCAAATTCATTACACTGGTTACAGAAAATGAGCAGAACAGCGGGCTGGGGGCCATCGCTGCACTGGGTCCCTGCTCAGCGTCGCTAGGAGACTACAGCTGGGAGTAGAGCAGACGGCCGCTCTGAGACAGAGACGCTAGGGTTTGTGCTGACTGAATTTGAGTTGAGAGCTGTGATGGTCCGTCTCCGTGGCTGGCACCTGTTCTCCTCCCGACAAAGTGTCCAGTGGCTGGGAGTGAGGCGGAGGGACCGTGTGGTGTAATTATAAAGTGAATATTGCTAATATCTATGGCACTATAGGTGTCGTGTTTGTCAGCGCTGTGTTTTTTGCATTTTTCAAAATTATGCAGTAAAATGGACTTAGGTTCAGACCTGGGGGTGGAGTTACACATTGATGTCTACCACTAAAAATGATGAACACCCATGTTGGAACATTTTACAAAACAGTAAAAAAAGAAGGCAAAAGTCTGAGAATAAAGGAGAGCAGAGAGACTAATAGGGCCCATGACCTGGTTATGACAGTTGATAAAAATGCAGAGGATTCAGAAAACAGTCCCGCTCTGCCAAACCTCCAGACTTGGTCCTACTGCTGGATCTAGTTCTTTATAAAGAGCTTACCACAATGTGTTCATGCAATATAGCCTACTGTACAAATGGCCTACACAGTAAGTGATCACTAGCTAATCAGTTAGCAGGATGGATTGATCTGAGTTAGATGGAAAACATCCAACCTTTTGGAGATGAGCTTCAACAATAGTCACTTTGCAAAAATAAATTTGATAGACTAGTACGCTTGTTTATTATAAAATGATGATTTGTATCACTTGATTTAAATTATACATTTAAATTGTACATTTTAAACTGTCACAAGTCACGTTGTAGTCCTAAATGTAATAGGTTAACATACCATCTTATGTCGAAACGGATCTCTTGATTACTCTGTTGTCTCTCGTTTGTGTGAAGCCTAAGCCCTTTCTTTGTTCACCAAATTCAAAGCATTATGGATGCTTGGCTTGATAAGCCTGCAGGAATGATGTTGAAGTATTTATTTGAGTTTGATTGCTACAATTTATGGTATTTTATAGACAGAACAATTGTTTTCATTTTAAAGCTGTGACATTTTTAAGTTATATTATTTTTCTTCTAACAGCAGCAGTACAATACTCTGTGCTCTCATTATTGATTCAGTTTCTTTGTTCATTTGTCCTCTCCTGAGCCATTATTACTTTTATAGCTATTTTTATGAGCCTCTCGTGGCTGCCCACCAATTAAGCTTTGTACCCCATTTAAAGTCCTCACAGGCTGACATAAGTGCTGCGCTCCCCAGGATTCAACACTGCACCATCCATTGTCTACAAACACCGCCTGGCAACCACCCCCCTATAAAAAATTAACACCTACTATCACTCCTGTGGCACTTCAACTCCTGTGAGGTCCACTTAAAAATCTATACTGCCACAAACACCCAACTACGCAAACACTATAACCTGCCAGTCCGAGGCCCCTCTGTCTGCAACTCTGTCATCCAGCTGCTTTTACACTGTGGCTGAATTATTCATGATCAGAAGAGGGGGACGTGTTCACTTTCCCACTTCTGTGGATGAGAGAGAGGACCGGAAATGAGGTGGGAAGATTGCTCTCTATCGCACGTTTTAGATAAAGGGTGTTGAGGCTGAAGCTTCTGGAGGAATCGCAAGGCCGCTGCTGTGTTTACTTCTTTCTGCGCAGGCGCATCATAAAGTAACTCGATCCGGTCCAAATTCAAAACAGTATTTAATTAAACAATGACGACTGTAAACTGATGATGACAATTACAATCTATAATACACTATCGATAGTATGCATCTCGAGAGCAGAGACCACGTGCAACTCCACTCACAGGCCCGACCAAGTCGGGTCCTGCAAAGCGAACTACCATGGCCTGGCGCACGTCCTCGCAAACAGTCCTTTTATGTCCTTTCATGGTCGGAAAGTGTCCGAAATCTGTCGTAAAACACAAAGGCCGTCTTCTGGGGTCAGTGATTGGCTTCCAATCGCTCTGACGCCTCCTTCATCGATCCACTGCTCATCTCAATGGCTGGCTCCTTGTGACATCACCTCTGACATCACCTCTGACCTGCCCTCTGTCCTGTGGCCGCATGGTGTTACCCAGGAGTCCTCTCTGTTGTTTTATGGCAGTCTGCTTCCTCATCAGTTGTCTCCGGTTCTCCTCCCCCTCTGTTGGTCATTTGTCCAGCACCTCTGTGTCCCCTTTGATGTCCCCTTTGATGTCTCTGAAAAGCCTTGCCTTGAATTCCTTAACTTTCCCTGATGGCTATTCTTCAGTGTTTAAATCCTCCAGTGTTTATGCATTCATGATTTCAATACATTAAATATGTCAATATACTGTAACATATAATATCCTTCATGTAAACATATGACAAACATAATTCATTCTTCAGTAAATATTTTGTGACTCTTACATATTTTACATTTTATTATTGTGACACTTCTATTCACCACTAAGGGTGCTACAAATTCTACTACTTCTACTTCTTAATACTGTAATTCTCCACAAGGGCAAGCATGTCTTCATTTTAGCTTTACATTCTCATTAAATATTTACATAGGAAATGGAGCAATGAAAGTAAGCAACATACTCATCTAAAGTGCTAATTACTATGCTGTGGTAACAACATGCATATGTAAGAGCTAATTCATGCACTTTTGTTAAATGCATCATGAAAGTTCTAAATGTGAGATTAAAGATGTTAACTCACATGTAGTTTTGTACTGCATTAATATGTAGTAGTAGTACATACAGTACGTCTTAAATGTTTAACATCCTGACATGTAACCACCCAACTTAATATACTTATTGTAAAGATCCTTAAATTGAAAGGGCTTTGTCTCTGCCCTCTAAGATCACATTGTTAACATTACCCTTCATCCAGAGGCATGAATGACTGGCAGCTTGACTTGCTATGTTGATATGAAGATTTGAATTGGACCGTCCCTCAAGCAACTTAGACTTGAGATTTTCTCCAAACGACATGCAACTTGAATTGTACGTGTATCCAATGACTGGAGACTTGGCTTGGACATGTTTTTAACTTAGACTCAAAGGCCTTTGACCTATGTCAAATGGCTTGAGACTTGTCTTGGACTTGCCTTACTTCTGACTTGAATTATCTTTAGTGACTTCCCAGGCGAAAAAAAAGTGTACTTTTTTGTACTTAAAATATACTAACATTTTCAATAGTACACTTCAAATATACTTTCAAAGAATTGTACTTTCTGAAAATATATAAAAAGTATACAAAAGTCACGCTTTCACCTATTTTCAAAAATATACTTTTAACACACTTTAAAATAATTGTACTGTAGTATACTTTCAAAAAATATATTATAAGAAAAATATACTTTAAGTGAAAGTTCTGTGCAATTACTTAAACATATTTCTTTGAACTTTGTTTTCAAACATATTTTTTGTATATTTCAAAATGTATGATCTAAATTACCATTGAAACAATGTATTTAAAGCACATTTTATAAATACAGATTTTAAATATACCGAATTTTTTGTATATTTTAAGTAACATTTGAGTGTAATTGGTCAGTAAACTTATTCATGCTATTATTTCAATACTATTATTTTGGAATGTGTTAAAATGTATTACTGTGAAAATGCACCGAAAGCACATTTAAAAATATATATATTTTGATATCTTGCCATTTTATAAAATATTATATCATTTTTATTATTTCATATTATAATAAAATATTATATTTTATATATGCGCTTTCTGCGCATGGGCAGAAAGCATCCGCTTTCCTGTCTGCGCATGGGCAGAAAGCGTCCGCTTTCCTGTCTGCGCATGGGCAGAAAGCGTCCGCGTTCCTGTCTGCGCATGGGCAGAGTGCTAGAAATTCAAATTCTGAAGGCGGGAATGTTTTTCACTCTGGGGGATTTCAGTTGGAAGCTCCGGCATTGCCATCTGTCCACAGGTCTCAGTTTTCGGTAAGTAAGCAATTTATAACCATATGTGTGTTATATTTGTTCTAAACAGAGTTGTCTTTACACTTTAAAACAGTGTTTGATAGAAACAAGCATTTAGCTGACACTATCAATTGTGTGTTTGCTACTTTAGCTAACGTTACAATAGCTAACGTTAGCTTAGTTGCTACTTTAGCTAACATTACAACAGCTAGCTAAGTTGTGTAGTAGCATAACGTGAAGGTGATATGTATGTTAACGTTAAGCTAACCTGATATTGCGCTCAAGTGGAATGCTAGGTGAATTCAATTGTAGTAGCTTTTAGACTGTTTTAGTAGCTTGTGGACTTCACTAAAATGCATGCAAATGTTAATGCGCTATTTAATGAGTTGTAGACTGGTCATGTTGATTGCCAACTGTATATTCCTGACTAGTTGCAAGTATGTTTTCAAATATTTTTAGTATGGTAGAATTAGACGAAGCTAACTGTGAAATCACGTTAGTAAGTTGAAGATGCTCTCAGACAGCAAGGGGTTAATGTTACCGTCGCTCATAATGTAAACTGAACGGCAGCCATGACACAGTAACGTATTTTTAAAGGTCACCACAGGTCCTATATATATATATATATATATATTCTAAACATTTTGTGTAATTATTGACGTTTTGAGGGATATTTCAACAACTGTAATCCTTTTCTACAGGCGACAAGTCCTTTCAACCCTTAAAAGGCGGCCATCCTCTGGGCATCCAACTTGAGGAAGCTGATGGGCATCTCATTCTGAAGTATATGGTAAGTCAATGTAACTGCATATGCCAGACACATGTACTGTTTTGTATTACAGAAAATGTTTTAAGATCCTAATATCACTAATAGTTACAACAAATCATTGCGACAGCACAAATAACTCAGTTCACACCTGCTAAATAGGTATAGAAAATGTCAGATTTTGAGTAACGAAAACAATGCCGAATTGTTTTGCTTTAACTTGTCAATGTGAAGTAAATGTTGATTGCACAGTGTAAGAGCTATAGAAAAATGACACCACGTTCCTTTTATCTTCGCCAGCATCGTCTGCTATTCAAGTTAAGATGTGTCAGAAATAAAGTGATGAGATTTACTAGGTTACATGTGTCACACATCAGTCATGTGAATTAGTAGTGTGTGGGAACCTCCACTCCACTGGTGGTACCGCTCCATAGAGGGGTGTACAGACTACTAGCAGTGTTTTAAATAATGAAGCACATTGTATTCATATTTGAATAACGTCTATTAATTCGTAATAGGTAGGTAGAGATCTTCCAACTGTATATTAATGTGTTCCATTGATCATATACAGCATGCCTTGGCTGGCAGCACAGTGACAGATTCTGCGGCTTAATCGCTCACGGATGACCCTTTCTTGCCAGGAGCTGGCTGCCCTGGTATTCACCAAGGAGGTCCTTGCACTGTCCACCCTGACTGGGAAGTCTGGCAAAATGGGACCTTCTAAAAGGCAACTGGACGTTGCCAAAGTGCAAGCAGTAACTGGTAGGTAATTGTCTTGAGTCGTGTGTAGACAATTTAAAGCTTCTGTGATTTATAAAGCAGCAGGATCACATGTTCGTGATAAACACACCACCAGTGATGAACTATATGTTTGACCTGCACTGGTAGGAATATTGGCATATCCTATTGATATAGTTCCTCAATGTTAATCTTGATTTACTGTTCAAAAGAATGATATTGGTACAACAGGATTTCCTGTGTAGTCAAAATAGAATAAAATGTTGTATGAATATGCTGTGTGACATCCTCTCTCGTCTCTTCTCATAACAGATGCTGTTATTGCAGAATTTCCGCAAACGAGAGCCTCGGACGTGCGAGCGGTCATCAGAAGGAAATGTAACAACGAGCATTTTAACCAAAAAAAATGAACATGTTTGTATTTAGAGAGCAAGAGTTTGGGGATGGTTCTGTGTTTTAATGTTTTGCTCTCTGTTCAGTATATTTCTCTTTTTTTTGGTCATAAATGTGTGTTAGTCAATGTTATATAATCACAAATACTATTTTGGTTCGTGTATTTTAAATGTATTATAAATATATTATATATATATATATATATTATAATAAAATATATTTGAAATTCAATAAAGTGTTTTTGATTACTATCTGGGAAGTTCATTCCGCATTTGGTAATACATTTGTAATATTGTAATGTATAATAGTATGTAGTGTACAAAGTAATAAGAGTGCACTTTCTTAGTAATTGGAATAAGCCAAAAGTATAACTTTTGGTATACTATTAGTATAATATAAATATATTGTACTAATAGTATATCAAAAGCAGTGGCGGGCCGTGGATTTTATACCTGGGCCTTCAGTGCTGTTCTACACTTCTAATAACCTCATTATGACGTCACAGCTACGGGTTATTATTTGTTTCGTGTAAAAGCCGCATATTCACATAACACTGCAACATTTGACAAATGAAATAAAATGTTACATGAAGTTCAACACCTAGCATACAAAACACGAAATGCAGAGTGCAGATACATGAATACGAGCATGACGGGACGCTGCGTCATTACCGGACAATACAGTCCAAATCAGGGGTGCCCAATACGTCGATCGCGAAGGTAGTGCCAGTAGATCGCATGCCATTCTTTTCTAACACACGGGTCACCACGTGAACCGCGCGAGCTACTGCAAAACTCCGCGAGCTAATTAGTCAGCCTGATGCAGCAGTCGCTCTCCTGCAAGCACCGCTCTCCCGCAAGCACCCCCCGCCGACGAAGGTCCGGCAACAGCCGCTCCTCTTACGATCAGCAGCACCCACCCCCGCTGACAACCGGCAACTATGATGCTGATGTATGTATATATATATATATATATATATTTAGCATTTTTAAAGTAGGTAGATCATTTTGACTTGGTCATTTTAAAAGTAGCTCGCAAACCGAAAAAGTGTGGGCACCCCTGGTCCAAATCAATGTAACACAATGACAAAGTCACAAGAGCAGTCGCATATATTCGTATGACAACAAAGCAACAAATCAATCCAGCAGACCTGCAGCGGATCCAGCATTCCACCACACGAACACGAGCCATTCATATATTATTCATAAAAACGCCACGATAGACAAGTGAACAGTAGAGGTAAACAAACGAAGTTCACTTACCAAATGCTGTCTATCCTACTTTCTTTGTTGACAAAGAGTTTAATCCCAGTACATCAGTTCCAGTAAGAAGTCCTTCTCCATTCATCGATTCATCGACGCCAGTCGAGCCTCCCCAGTTATATTTCGCCGATGGTAGTCGGTCTTCCACCGCCGGTGGTCGTCTTCGGCCGTGGACCGGTGAAGGGCGGGCCGCGGTTGTGGAGCTGAATTCCCTGCGAACGTGGTCGTTGAGTTGTAGATCCACTCGAGTCTCTCCAAAAGTACCGACGCTCAGTTAAAATGAAACACATTCACAGCCATAACATGTGCAACGTTTCTCCTACACTGCATACAAATCCTTTTCCTGGCTGGGTCAGGGCTGCTAGCTGTGGGGTCGTTTCTTACTGTCCAGTTTGTTCAGAAATGTCCTTCTTGAGAAAAGCGTTCCCAGTAACTCCGCCACTAAATCCGTTTCTCCTCCTTCCGCCATTTCATATTAAAAAAACAAATCTAGGTAAAATGTCTTTCAAATATTTCCACTTGAACTCTGTCTGCTACAACCAAAGCTCTGCTGCTAGCAAACATTATGTTTCGCGGGCACATAGTCACGTGCCCGCCCACTGACCAATCACAGCACACTCTGCACCTTGTGGGAGAGAGGCATCAAGCTGCAGTAATGCTGACGTAACTAGGCCTGCAAACCTCTCTGGTGCGGCCATGAATCCCAAACTAAAGATCTGATTGGTTGAATCAACAATATCGTCCCCATTCAACTTAAACTGCACATGGCAGCACTGGTGAGTCTGCAGGCCTGGGGCCTCTCTTCTTACTAGAGACACAGAGGTGAAATCTGATTGGATAAAAGCTCTACTTAAAACAAGTTGCACTGGAAGCAGAGCAACTGAGGAGCACAGTAGCTGTGCAATGAGAAAATAAGATAATGGGAAAAATATTTTTATAAATTATAATATATATAAGAAAAAATTAAATGTATTTAAGAAAAAATATTAAATTATAAAATAGCTATAACTTTGTGATTCTGTTTAGGCCAGCAGAGAAGGCTTTGCAGGCCCTGACGGCCCGCCACTGATCAAAAGTATACTTTTGGTATACTATTAGTACAATATAAATATATTTATATTATAATGTTTATACATTTATAAAACACTTATAGTATATTTCAAATATACTCCAAATACCAAGTTGGCTATAAGCATGTTTATTAGTACATCCACAGTCATACTTAAATTGTAATAAGTATACAATAAGTTGTTCCAATTTAGTACACAAAAAGTACAAAAAAATGTACTTAATACACTTAGAATTGTCCACAACTACTACTTAATTACTACTTAAGTATATTAAGTACAAAATAAGTTGTTCCAAAATAATACTCTTTAAGTATACTGATGATAAGTAGGGCTTCAAGTATACTTGAGTATAGTTAAGTATACTAAGATTAAATATACTTTTCATACTTATTTTTCGCCTGGGTTGTTACTTGACTTGGACATGTTTTTGACTTGCCTCAAATGATTTAGGTTCACTTAGACTCAAAGGTTTTGAGCTTGACTTAACTTGAATTACTTGAGGCTTGACTTTTACTTATCTCGAACGACTTGAGACCTGACTTGGACTTGTGTCAAAGGGTTTTGAGACTAGACTTGGACTTGTCTAAAATTATTTTAGACTTAATTTTGACTTGCCTCAAATTACTTGAGACTTGGCTCGGATGTCTTTCCAATGACTCGAGAGTTGACTTGGAAGAATGTTGAATGACTTGAACATTAACTTGAACTTGTCTTAAATGACTCGAAACATGACATGGTTTACGCCAGGACTTGAAAACAATGGTGTTAATTGGTAACAGACTTTAGACTTTGAGCCTTCAGAGGAACTCCCAACACCTCAGTAATTCATGTAAGTAGAATATGTTGTGCCTCCTGGTTCAATAAGAAAGCATGTTTGAAGGGATGATAACGAGTGTCTGTTCCCAGGATCAGGCCCATCTATCAAGGCCTGTGAGGACAGGCTCACAAATGTTTTCCCAGCTTGATTTCTGTCTGGTAACACAAAACATACTTAATGAGTGATCATATCGCCACTTTGGGAGCCAGTGCTTTCCTCATTTGATGGTAATAATTAAAAGGAGATATGTTAATGTTCCAGACCACCAACCTGCACTTGATCTGCAATCAAACAACACAACAGCAGAGAGAAGCAGCAAGAACTGTTGATGTTTTTGTTGTTGTTGTTCAGGGTCTTGCCAGGAACTCCCTTTCTCCCTACTGACAAAATGTCTGTGCTGTCTGCCAGAGCTGGGCCTAGCCTTAATTCACTCATCAAAACTCTCCTTCAGTTCTGTACTGATTGTCGGTAGAACGGGGATTAGAAAGTTGCATCCGGGCTTTGTGAATACATAAATTTGCCAACTTCCGATAAAGGGAATTATTGTTAAAATGATTTTTCTTCTCTTCTTGGTACCTTTCTTTCCAAGACAATGCAAAGTAATATTCTACAAATATTTTTCACTGCCAAAATCCTTTCAGACAATTGTATAATCCTCCTCATACCTTTGCAAAAGGAAAAAAAAAGCCAAAATATTATCCATTATATTTCTATTGCGAGCACTGGGTGTGCTAATCCCCTCTGTTGTACAGTCTGTGTACATCATAGTTGAATGGTTTGGTCTTGGCCCGGAGCCCAGGAAGTCAGTGGCTCATCTCCATCCTCCTTAGAGACACCCCCAACAAACATCCGTGGACTTTTACTGCACATGCACTCGCTGCTCACTTGTGCTCTCTCTGCACCCTCTTTCGTCCTGTTTCTCTGTATCAGGCTACACACATATAATCAATCACTCAGCCTCCCACATGCTCACACGGATCCACACATAAATCCACACAAAAGCCAATACTTAAACCCCCCCGATATGAGCACACGACCCTGCTGTACCCTAATGCAGGGCAGCTCTGAATTGGACCTGGGTTTATTGTCAGTCACTAGGGCAAGCAGAGCCTGGCACATCTTCTGTCCCTGCTGTCACTGAGGCTGATGTCCTGGGTCAGTGCCACCCTAAACCTTGCCCTTGCCTCACCTCCCTCCTGTTTTCTATTCTTTCTCTAACCATTTTTCTTCCCTCCCCCCTGTCTTCCTTCCCTGTGTCTCCCTTTCTACGACTGTCTCCTTGTCCATCTTGCACGGCACATTCAAGGAGTCTGCCTGAAAGATTTGGCTTCAAAGTTTTTTCCTCCATGACAGACTACTGTATGTTGTGTGTGTTTGTGTGTGTGTGTAGACAGTGACAGGATAAATCCAAAGGGAGATGAGAGAGGCTGAGAGAGAAAGAATGGACAGAGGGAGTAGAAAGCTCCTTGGGGGGCAAACAGAAGTGCATGGTGGGGAAGTAGCAATCGAGGGGGTCCTTTTTAGATCTCAGCCCGAGGCTTGATTCTGAGTATGCCTGATGCTAACAGTATCTTGTTGTCATGGGAACACACTTAGCTGGTAATTCCATCTATCACTTCAATCTCCATGAGTACAACAAAACTGTCACACAGACAATCAAAAGGAAGGAAGGCAAAGGTTGAGCGTAGTGTCAGTGTGCTTCCCAGCCCAGCGCAGCAGGGCACCACACACTCCACTGCTCAGTGCTCCTCAAGAGAACACACCAGTGCCAAGCAGGACAACACAGCAAACGGCAGGGAACCGAACAGCACAACAGCTGTGCATGGAGCAGTTTATAAATGCAAAAGACATCAACGGAAACGGTTACTGAGGACTTTTAAAATGAAAAAGAATAGCAATGGCATCCTTCTGCCCTCATGCAACAGTTATTACATTTATTATATCTGGGCAAAAGTATATAACACCTAGGTCAAAATACCTGTAATATATTTGTATGTTCTGTGGCAAAGGTTTAGGTAGGCCCTTCACTTCAGATGACAATGAACCCATGCACCAAGTCAACCTAAGTCTATAAGGGATCCCAGTTTAGTGTGGAAAAATGTCCCTGGCCTGTCCTGCCCACAACCCCATCCAACACCTTTGAGATGAAGAGGAACACAGACTGCAAGCCAGGCCTTATCACCCAACATTAGTTTCTGACCTCATTAATGAGGCTGAATGGGAGCAAATCTCTACAACCAGGTTCCAACATCTGGTGGAAATTCTGAAAACAGAATGGTGAAGGCTCTTATGGTAGCGGATTAACGCCCATGGTTTGGGAATGAGATGTTCAATAGTCAAATAGCCCAGTACCAAGTAGTATCCAAACATTTCCAGTCAAAGAATACCTGCATTAGGATTTGCTCACATCCAATCACCACAACATTTAATGTGACGTGTGATTGGCCCAGCAGCTGCAATACAGCAGGGATTGCCTGCACATGCCTCTCAACATTGAGATGGCTGAGGCGATGGACAGTGGCTGGCAGCTAACGGTGCTAACTGTGCAAAACGTAACAATAACGGGAAGAGAAATGACAGAGCTAACAATGTTAACCTGAGGCAGTACCGAAGGGTGGGCGTTACACTTCGCGACAATGTTATCAGCAGAAACCACTGTATGAGCACAGTGCAGAGCTGTGGGGATTAGCTAGCCCACATGATGTGTATCGAATGAAGTAGAAACAATGATATCAGATTAGATACACTGTTGGTATTGGTATTATTTTATGGGTAGTGGTATTGGTACTGATATTGTAATTATTTAAACAATAAGCAGCCCTAATAGTCACATGCAGCCCTAATAGTCACATGCAAATGTAATGCTATGTTCACCCCTGTGAAACACACATGTTAGATATGTTAAATAATTATGTACAGTATTACACCAATATTTGACACTGACCTTGTCATTCTCTACAAGGAAGCAGCAGACTGAAGTGAACATAAGTGACAATAATGACTTTCTTCCTACATTGAAAAGTAGACGCCAAGCCGACAGGTGGATGCTAGGGTGGGGTTGATTCCATGATGCGTCTTGCAGACTTCATCTAACGAATGGTAGTGGGCACGTCTGTACAAAATGATCTGTAGTGCCAGTGTAACATCGTTGAAAAGGTTCAGGTTAAATTCCGCTAAATGGGAAAACTATGCCACCTGCAGTTGTAAATTTGTACCTGCACTGAATAGTAGACGCAAAGGATTATGGGTAATCCTCAAAGCAACGGAGGATTCGCTACTAGGTAACGTGTCTGTGAATGTATGTGGACAATTTAATGTTAACTAAGTTGAAAAGTACATAAAGGTTGAGCTGGCTTTATTTGTTTGGATATTATTTGTCTTAGATTATATTTGCCATGTTTTCATTAAGTTAACCATGCATTTTGTATGTGTTTTATTGACAGTAAAAATGGCTCCATTATAGCTAGCTAACACTAACGTGATGCCATCTTTCTAGACAGAGCATGTGCTGTTGTCCACACGATGACCATTCTGCTGTGTTGTTCTTTGTCAATAATACAGATGTGGAATAAACCTGCTGTTACCACAAGCCTGACCAGCTCCATGAGATTAATTTAGCCAGGAGACATCTCACCGAGTTTACACCAGCTGCATGTGTTTAGATGAATAATTAGTTAGAATGAGGCAATCACATTCAACCATGAACATAGAAAATAAATGCCACCTACAGAAAGTCAAACATCATTCATAAAGATAGAAGGATAATGTTTGAATTGAAGTATGAATGACTACAACGTACAACCACAGATTGAGGATGTGTTACATTAAGAATTTTTTATATGAAATATTCAAGCGCTGTAATCACCGACAAGTGTTTGGGTGCAAGCATTGAGGGGAAGCCACTGGCTAATCCGTCTAAGTTATGCGCTTCAGGTCTATTTTTTCAAGGCCAGCCAGTCACCCAGTCATCCAGCCAGCCACTTGGCCAACCAGCCAGCCGGCCCAGAGTGCCCCTGGTGCCACTTAAGAATCATGGGAAAAGAATGTTCTTAGCTCTTTTCTGTCCTGATTATATCAGATGTGGAGGAAATGGAGGGACCCTGGGTGAATGCCAGCCCAGCCAAACCCTGGGGAAAGGAGAGGAAAGAGTGAGGCGGTGGGCTGGAAGGAGCAGAGCAAGGAGAAAAGGGGTAGATGAGAGGGAGAAGAGATGGGGAAAGGAGAGAAGGGAGGAATATGGGGACATGGGAGTTGAGGATCTCCAGGGATGGTGGGAAGCGGTGTGATTCATCAAGAACAGTGAAAGGCCTGATCCCTGGGCCTCAGAAAGGCAGAGGATGGATGCAGAGTGGGTCGTTGGTTGTGACCCAGAGAGGGACAGATGGTAAATGACATGACAAGACTTTTTTTTTCTTTTAGGCTTGGGGACATGTTGCCCTTATCAAGTCAGCCTTGCCCATAACATCCTGCCCAGAGAAATAGAGCTCAAGAGGGAGAGGTTGGTGTAGAAAGCTAATGGAAGACGTGACTAATCATAAGATCTATGATAAGACTACAGTCAGCAGTAACCATGCCAACAACCTTGAGTGTGTTTCTTATAATGATACTGTCTCTACGGCATAAAGACCCATGGCCAAAAATTGTTTAAAGCATACAGTCATACAGCTTTGATAATTAGCCACCAGTAATGTAATATATTGTAGTCTAGCTGAGTGGTAGCAGCATTAGACATGGCATATTGAGTTGAGTTGAGTAATATCAATATAGAAAATGAACACTGCAACAATACATTATGCTTCTCTACTATTTAAGTGCAGAGTGGTTTCTTTTTGTAAAATGATGTCTTTACTCTGGCAAGGTCACCCTGCTTTAAAGGATCAGACAGCTGTTTTGTATTGTATTAATTCTGAACCAATCCAATGAACAGATGCCGTATCACACTTTTTCTATACGTGTTAAAGTGAAGCCTTTCTGCTCCCTTTTTTTGCAATCAACAAGTGAAGAAGTAATAGTAGAACTTAAGAAGATAAAGAGGTCTAGCAGTGTCAGTCTGGCTCGGCTACATCCTTTTGTCTAACCTTCATACCAGCTGCGAAAGCTGGGCTTTATCCATGCCAGGCTAGCACTTACCGCGCAGCTCTCCTGCCTACAGAGGATCTGCGGCCAGGAGTGGTAGCCTTTACAGCGCTTTTTCTTGAAGATAGTAGGGATGGCAGCTGGGAGCCAGAATACTTTGCCGACAGATAAGTTGGACATCTCCACCTGCAACTTCCAGGATATCCCCGATGAGGTTCTCTCCTTGGAGCTAACCACAGACATCAGAAAGGCTATAACAGCTGTCCTAACTCTCACCAAGGCTTCTAGAATAGTGGAGTCCAGAATTATGGTATGGCAAATGATGATGCAGCGTAACATCTGGCTCTTTATGTCGCAGCCTCACCCCCAACCAATCAGACAGGAGTTGCTGGATAGTCCCATATCCCCCGATGAGCTGTTTGGATCCCGCTTCCAGGGCACCACGGCTCATCTGCATGAAGCAGGCGAGGAAGCGGAGAGGGTGAAGAAACACACATTCTAGAGCACAGCTGCACTACAGCTGCAGCATCACAGACAGCAAGATGTTCAACTTCATGCCATTGTGGTACTTCCCCATTTTCAAGGGAAATTAGGGAAGGAAGATGGAGAAGGCTACAATCTGTGGTACTGTAAATGGTGCATCTGCAAGGTACAATGTACTCAAGCTATGTGGTTGTCTCTTTGGGACCCCTCCACATGAGGAAAATCCAGAGGTGGTATGGCCGCTTCTGGCTTGATCCAGTTAGGCACAAAAGACAAATGCTGACCATCCCAAATTCCCTGGGAACCACCCCAAATTCGGCCTGACATGCTGGAAAAACCCTGTTTTGTCATTGGAGGTTCCCCTCGGGAGTGTAGATAGGGATCAGTGGGATGTACCAGTCTCGAGTTGTGGGTGGAAAATAGGGAAATCCTCCATCCCTCCCCATAAACTGTCTAGAACTGTCCACGGTACTGAAAGTGCTAAAGGTTTGGGATGGTGAAGGTAGATCAGTTTGCGTCCTAAGAGAATGCACAATGCGCATTGTGGTTCTCCATGAACACACAAGACCGTGCTCCACCGAGAATGAATGCCTTCTCTGGCCCAAAACTCTCCCTTTTCCCCAGTTCTTCTGACTCCTCTTCTTTTAGTGTGAATTCAGGAAAACAATCTAACAATCATTCTAGTGGCACTGAATGGAGCACTTTGAAAGGTCATAGCTGCCCCTTGCAGTGACGCACACTATCCAGGGGGCTAGAGCTCCTTCTACTACAGTGTGTTACATGGGTATGTTGGGAACGAAAAGGAGCGTGTTTGAGTTATCAGCAAATGTGAAAAACTAAATTATTGACATCAATAGAATTATTAATGTCAGTAAAATTAATAATAAATTAATAATAAACGGGGCACCACCCTGAGAACAGGGACCAATAACCAAACTATAAACTAAGTCTCATAATTATTATTCACTCACAATGTCAATAGTTAATGTACTATTCCACATATCCAGCTATAATCACAATACATGCACAAAGTAACCAGAGACAGCTGCTCTTTAAAGTATAACAGAGTTTATTATGTTCCAATAATAATGATCTAGTCAACTAATATCTAAAACTAACAACAAATACTATACATTCATGAGCACGCTATCTAAAATCAACAATCTGAGAGTGTGTATGTGTGTGTGTGTATGTGCATGCATGTAGTTGTGTGTGTGTGTGGGGGGGGGGGGGGGGGGGGGAGAACAGCTCAGACAACGGCAGATGCAAGTGAAAGATAGATCAAACTATCAAAATGGAGGGGTAGTTTCGCACGTGACCATGTGACCATGTCGCGAGACCACAAAATGGCGGGAGACAATAGAGATTGTGTCATCTACAGGTCTCTGAGGTAGTTAGCTCAACCCATATATGCATATAACTAACTCTATATGTGTGTGTGTGTGTGTGTGTGTGTGTGTGTGTGTGTGTGTGTGTGTGTGGGTTAGTAGATGAAGAGAGAAAGCAAACGAAACAAAATAAATCCTCCAAAATAAAACAGATCATCACCAACGCGGTGAAATACGGAGATTATTTCATCACAGGAACTCACCCGGCTGACAATCTTGGACTCGCCCAACCGCGGTTCTGATTTTTTAACCGATAAAATAACAAACCACCGACCCCACTAGCGGTGACTGATCTATCTCAAAACAGTTGTAACAGTATAAAATACACAGTATAACGGGACTTGGTCGTCCGCGAGCATACACGTTATAACAATACAGTAACTTTAGCAAACCAAACAAGGTAATAAATACACAATGACTAAGCTAAACCTGTTACGGTGAGATTACTTCTTAGTGGTCCTTCCGAGTTTCTTGGTTAAACCCAGGTGAGGTGCTTTCAGCTGCGCGGCAATAAAACCTCCATGTTGGCAGAGAGTTTTCCTCGGAAATAAAGGGTATTCTACTTCTTTCTAACCGGCACAAATCCGACGTGATTGAAAAAAGAATTTGTCCTCCTCTTTATCTAAAGAGTGCGGTTTCTTCCTTCTGCAGGCAAGTTGTCCGCTTCTCCTTTTTCAGGATGCGGAACAAAAACAAAACTTTAGTCTTTATTCGTCCAGCGAATCTAAAACTGTGACCTAGGTTCATTTAAAAAGCAGCTGCCTTCGTACCTCCTACTCCGACGCAAGTCAGACGGGAAGGGCCGTGTGTTCAGGTGGACTCTGTTGTTTTATCAACAGGGTGAAATCCGGTTGTAAAACCGGAAGTCCCACCTCGGCATTCCTGGCCTCGTCCAATGAGAGCAGCACTGAGGTTTGGTCAACTAAAAACTAATTTGAATTCACATGTAGGTGTGACATTGTTTCTTGGGGGGTTTGGTGTTTTATCAACTGAGATCAGGCTGCAGACTTGCCTGCAGGCCTAACTCAGATCCCTTTCTTCAAAGCACATGGTGACCCCAAGCACATGGTCCCCAACGGGTAGATGGTCCTCGTTTCAGTGCTGTGTGTGGAGAGAGGTTCAGATACCACATCATGTCCCATGACCTTCAAACCTTTGTGAAGCACTTTTTGAAGGAAGTCAGACAACAGAAACCCGTAGTGCGGGAAATATAGTGGGATATACCTTTACAGCCAAAACCCTCATTTACACCTAAAGTCTTAAAGTCTTTTCTGTTGAGAATCATTTCTCTTCGGGAGATTCTGCACAATTGGAATGTTGTTCGGACAGTAAACACAAGGCAGACACAGCAGCTGTTCGTTTATTACAGAGGGCACTCTGTCAAAACAATGTTTGTCTCACTGGCTTTGTGACACCATCACACAAGACTACAGTGCAGTGGGAGTGGAGACTCCGCAGGGCGCCGGTCGCACAAGTTCGTCAATGGCCCTCCTCAGAAGGATGACAGTGGCAGACATCTGCACAGCGGCATCCTGGGCTTCTCTGTGCCCTTTAATCGGTTCTATCTCACTACAGAGCTAATGTCTTTTTGTTTACTAAAGAGTACGTTTTTAATATTTCTGTTCCGTGATTAGTTGATGCCTTTATTCGCAAACAAACTGAGTATGACAGGTTGTTGTTCCTGGGACTTGTGTGTCAATGTACTGTATCAGGGTTTTATATTTTATGTTAGTTTGTACTATGTTTTGATGTCTATGCTTACATTTGTTTTTTGTGTTACAGTTTTTTTGTGTTAAAAATAGGTCTATGTTCCATTCCCTGAGAATGTAGCAGACAGCTTCTGAACCAAAGGCAAACATTTTGGAATTACATTAAATTACATGATACAGATTTTGATCTGATCAACTAAGACCCCTTTACACTTGAAGAAATGTGTCTCATATCCAAATTGTATATCGATATGATTTAACCTGATTTATTTATACCTGGTATTAATATGTATCTCCAGTATCTGTATTGAGATCCAATTGTGATCTGATCACTCTGTCTGAAAGGGAGCCTCCGTAGGCTGCATTATGCATGGTATTGCAGCCGAGCACTGCCAGAACGCTGCTGTTTAAGGGAAGTGGGCTTGCTAACGAGACTTTGAAGTACATCTGAACTCCCACACACAGTGGCATGAGGAGAGGAGACGCTGTGCGCAAACAGATGGTCCGGTCACGGCGGGCCAGTGACTGGAGGAGCGCTGGGAGCACGCTGCGGGTTCCATGTGGTCAAGCACTATCCGATCGCAATCCGATCACTCAAAAACACACTTTAATGGAGGGTGTAAAGGGGGGTCTACGAGTGAGTTTTGTGCCACAGTAGAAGCAGAAGTAGTGATAAGCACCAGTAGAAGGCCAATATGCCAGAGACACATAAGCACGCCACAGTGTAGGTGAGTACATTCTTTAAAGATTATAGTCAACCGTCAAACCCTCCATCCTCCCTCTAAACCACTTTTCTAGTACAGTTATGGGAGACAGAAGTTTATCCCAGCTTGCATTGGGTGAGAGTCGGGTCACACCTTGGACAGGATGCTAGCAGGTCAATAGCATATTAGAAGCCACTCTTGCCAATATGGTAACTCCACATCCAACTAAACAATGTGCCTTATACTGCTCCTTGGTCTTTATTACATCGCAGCTGTGTGTGGGTGTGTGTGTGCATGAGAGAGATAGACTCAGAGTAAATGCAGCCCTTTCAAATACCAGGAGTACTGCATGCCTATCAGGTTTCTGTGATACACATCTATGTGCATTGGGAGAACCTAATCCTGTATCTGATAGGGCGAGCAGTAATGGCTTGTACCTATGGTTTACCCAGTTAGATAAAGGCCATTATGAGAGATCACTGAGCCACTTACCCAATCACTTACTTACTGTTGTCCATACATACTGTTAAAAATTAGTTAAGAAATGCTTAAACAAGTAGATAAACAAATAGCGCTATGTTTCCACTGCATCTGTGCAGTCTGACAGAGGTGGTGTTTATACCAGTTTGTGTAGGAGACAAAGCACTTTTCTCATCTGATCCACATCACTCTTATTACCATAATCCCATCTGATTAGCAATATGGAGTAATGGATAACAAGTGACAGGATTACAATAATAGAGGTGACGTGCTGGCACAATCTAGCCTTTGCAATGCTATATAGTCCACATGGTGAATACCCAAGTGAGCTGGGATAATTTACCATAGCCACGAAAAAGGAAATTGAAAATGGAATACTCTTCCTTATTTCTTTTATCTACCAGTGTTAAAACTGTGAGCATGGCACAGAAGAAATAAATACTTAATGAAATTGTCGGATCACTTTGAAGTCTGTTTTTAAGGGAAAAACTTGGAAATAAAGCCTGTTGTAAACTCAGACCTAATAAAATGACTCAATTGGAACAAACAAGTCTTGCAGAGCTACACTTTCAACAGTCTCACTAATTATTACACTCACGTTCCATACGACACATCGGTAGTTAGTATGCAGACACTAATCATGTCACAAGGTGTTGTCTGAACAGAGACATCTTCACTCCATCTGTACACATACCAAACTAACGTGAGAGAGTTTGCTTGTGCATACATCCTACGGCATTGCCTAGAAATGTCATTATCATCGGTCATGTGTTCTGTTGTAAAATGACCAAGATATTTTACTTCATCACAGACACCAAGATTGTTATCAGACAATTTGAAGTCAGGGAAGTTTAGACATTTGTCCTCTTTGGTATTTGATATCATGTTCCACACCATACACAGTACATATAGTGAGGAGCTGCTGAAGACCAGCGCTACATGGACTAAAGATTACTAGATCATCTGCATACATGATGTGGTTAACCAGAGTATTTCCAATCATGCACCCAGTATTAGAGGCTTTCAATTTCTTGGACAGATCATCAATATATATAGATTAAACAGAACTGGGGACAAAATTCCCCCTTGTCGGACACCATTGTTAACCCCAAATGGGGGCATAGTCTGGTGCGCGTACCAGTAAGCCAGAATTCTCACAATGTATGTGGGGACACCTCTTTGGCTCAGTTTAAAAAAACAACTTACTATGATGAACACGATCAAAAGCTTTAGAGACATCAATAAAACACATAAGAACTGATGAGTTTTGACCTCTGTATTTGTTGACAATTTTCTTTAAGGCATATAAACACAAGTCAGTGCCATGTTTGGCTTTAAAGCCAAACTGGTTATCTGTGGAGTTGAAAAACTCATATATTCTGTCCAGCAGGATTGTTTCTAGGACTTTTAACAGTACGCTGGCCAAAGCAATGGGCCTGAAATTAGCTAGGGTACATACTTTACCAGCTCTGTCTTTAATGACTGGCACTAAGAGAACAGACAGCATTGAGTCTGGTAACAAGCCATGAATCATGAAGCCAGTAAAACGAGAAGAGGAGCTAACCTCGGAATAGCATCTTTAAGGTGTTCAGCAGTAATATGGTCTAAACCACAAGCTTTGCCTTCAGACAGTGTATTTATAGCTTGGTACACCTCATATGACGTAATTGCCACTGACTCATTACTCTCAAAATTGTTCACCATATACAAATCACTTTTGATACAGTTGAATAAGGTGCTATAATGCTGTCGCCATAACTCAGCAATGTTGTCTGTTCCTGAAATTCCATCTATAGTGCATGGTAATGATGTTTTACAGTTATGAGCTCTCACTTCTTTCCAAAAATCAACAACGTTGTTGCTAAGCAGCTTGTTGGCCATGGAGTCAGCCCTCATGGATTGCTCATTTGTACAAATGTAGCGAATGGCATATTTATAGGTTGCATTAGTGAGCTTCTTGTACTCGAGCACTGGCTCTTGTCTGGGTCTACCAGCTATAGCCCATGATTTGAAAGCTTCACAGGCTTCAGCACGTTACTCAGCATCATACTCGTTCCAACCAAGTTTGATGTTATGGGTCTTATTTTTATGCTTGTAGTAGGGCTCACTGTCTTTATACAGAGCCCTTACTATATCATTGTACATGAAGCAGAGATCTCTCCTATGCACCACATCCTTAAAATTAACGTCAGTCCACACAGCTGCATCTCTAGGTAGATGAATATTACTGAAGGATTGGTCTGTACGAGCAGAATAGACTAAGATGTCCTCTTCAGTGAGAGTTGACCAGTCAAGTTTTTCTGTGTTGACACTATTTCCATTTCTAGATAGTGATCTTCAACATTTATTGACATAACCTGACAGGAAGTTAACATAGACCAAGTTAACCAAGTTGTTGCCAAACAGTTCAGTTCAGTTGACACAGTGGAAGCTAGCTCACTGGCTGTTTCTTTGTTTCAATATTGATCAAAGGACGAGGGTATCAACCAGTGGTGGGCCGTCAGGACCAGCAAGGTCTTCTCTGCTGGCCTATACAGAATCACAAAGTTATAGCTATTTTATAATTTTTCATAAATACATGTATTATAATTATTTTTCCCATTAGCTTATTTTCTCATTGCACAGCTACTGTCTTCCTCAGTTGCTCTGCTTCCAGTGCAGCTTGTTTTAAGTAGAGCTTTTATCAGATTTCACTTCTGTGTCTCTAGGTAAGAAGAGAGGCCCCAGGCCTGCAGACTCACAAGTAAATCCCTTTGCAGTTAAAGCGAATGGGGACGATATTGTTGATTGTCATAGTCTTCAACCAATCAGATCTTTAGTTTGACATGTTGGGCGTATTCTTTGAGGTGCCAGAGCTGCTAGCTGGCCTACAAGTACGTGATTGGTCAGTGGGCTAGCGTGACATGTTGGGCAGTGACAATCCCAATATCTGCTGCCTCTGTGGAGCGGACATTTTCAGCCTCAAACGCATTAAAACCTATTCAAGAAATACAACAGGGGAGGCTCGACTGTCTTCACTGGCGTCCATGAATCGAGAAGGACTTCTTACTGGAACTAAAACGCACGGATGTACTGAACAACTGCGAGATTAAACTCTTTATTAACAAAGAAAGGAGGATGGACTTTGTCTTTAAGTGAACAACAGCTTTGGTAAGTGAACTGCTCTTGTTTTTAGATCTGCAGTAGCTTTAATATGCTTGTTTATATATTATTATTTGTACAACTTGTTTTTATGAAGATGGATTTTTGTTTGCCTTTATATGTGATAGGAACCATTGTTACATCCAATGTTACTCTGGAGACATTAAGTCTGGTGACTTTCCAAACCCTCTTGGTGACTTTTTTTGTCAAAAGCTACTAGCGACAAATCTAGTGACTTTTTCTGGTGTTGTTGGAGACTTTTCTGGTGTTTTGACTCTGACGTGAAAGCACGTACATTCTGCACTGTCGTGAACGAGCAGCAGGTGCTGCCATGAGCCCCTCCGCCGCCCCAAAACACACACAGGCGGGTACTCTCACAGAAGCCTCGTGCAACAGTCCCAACTGCAGTCAGAGAAGAGACGCACTCACGGCATATTCTCTGCAGTTAGTGTATTTATAGGTGTTGAGCTTCATTTTTACACAAAACAAATAACCGTAGCTGTGTTTCAGCAGGACAGCAGTGAAGGCCCAGGTATAAAATGCACGGCCCGCCACTGGTATCAACATACCTCATGTTGCACTTAAACTTAACAGAATTGAGTATTCTTGAATGTTTTATTTTTTATCAGTTATTTATTTAATTTTGTTTCAAAGTTATTTGAATCCGAAAAATTATCCAAACCGTGAGGTTTGTGATCCGTTGCACCCCTACCAGAGAGTGAATCTGTGAACTCCAGAGGTGGCTTTAAGGCCTGGATCATAGACTTCAGCACATCCGGTGGAAACCAAGTTCCTGGATTTCTTGACAGCAGTACCTATTAGATTGGCCTTGTGCGACTCCTCGCCACCATCTTCTGAAGATTCCAGTCTTTGTCCACAAAGCGAATAGAATAGTATATGGCTCAGATGTGTGACTAGACCACATATCAGAGGGAGTGGCAAAGGATGACATAGTTGCCACTCCACCATCTCCCTCGACTGGGTAAGTACAGTGATCAATGTTTCTGGCCAGGTAACTCCAATCTGAGATCAAGGACTGTGTTAAGCCTCTTGAATCCCTCATTTTTTAACAGTGCTAATTGGAAGCCTATCTTTTCTAATGTAAAATGAAACTGCATTTATGTCTTTTAATTTTTTTCTACAAAAAACAATAAATCAACAACAATAAAATGTTAATGATTTACTTTAGAAAAACTCCCCAAAAAACCTTTAACAGGGAGAAAAGAGGGAGAGACCTTAGGGAGAGCAACAGAGGAGGATCCTCTATCAGGATGGACAGAAGTGTGATAGATGTCATGTGTACAGAATGAACAACACAACAGAGTTACAACACACATGACATAAATGATTCATATAATGAGAGTAGTGAGCAGAATAATGATTGAAACATTATGACGACTAAAAATAACAGCAGCAGTGGATACAATAGAATAATAATGATAATAAAAGCAGCAATAGTATCGGCAATAGCAAGCAACAGGACTAATACAATTATTGATAGTAGCAGTGGGTGTCAGGCAGGACCACGGCAGGAGGAAGGACCAGGGTCCAGATATAACCAGGATCCATGGAAACCTGTGAGGCGAGAAAGCACAGAGACTCCAGGGCAGAAATATGCTGTCTAACATTACTCCAAGTAGTTTGGTTTACTCTACCTGATCCAAAGGCACTGCCTGAACAGACAAGTGGACTGTGGCTTATGTTTAAATCTAAAATTGTATCGAAATTCAAAACTTTTTGTTTTTGATACAATAAGAACTAACATGTTGCTCCACTGATTGTAATTCCCTATCCGAAGCACAGTTCTCTAATTGATACTGCTGGTAAATATAGTGTTGTATTATCTGCATATATTTGTGCTCTTGCTAGATTTGGGAACAAGAGGAAGGCCTTTGGTGCATACAGAGAATACCTTTGGCCCCAAACAGCTTCCATGTGGTAAACCACATTTTAACTTCTTCACATTTGAAAAACAAACATGACATAATACATATTGTTTTCTGTGAACTGATAAACCAGCATATAGTGTGAGGTGCAAATGTGTAACATTTTAGTTCATCTAACAACAATTCATGGTCCAATACATCAAAAGCTGAACTAAATTCAAGCAACATTGCTTCCACTAACTTTTTATTGACAATACATAAGGCAGTCATCTGGCTAATGTGTTGATGCTGTTGCAGTTGAGTGTCCTTCAAGAGAGGCATGCTGAAATTTGGTAGTTCAATTATTTTCATTAAAAAAAACACTGCATTTGTTCACAAACCATCTTTCCAGCAGCTTGCTAAGAATTGGTAGCAGACTGATTGGCCCGCTGTTTGTACAACTAAATCTCTCTGCTGCATTTTTTTGTAAAGTAATAACCGTTGCTACTCTCCCTGCTGAAGGGAAAACTCTATTTTCTATACAGGTCTAGCTAAACAGCTGGCCACCAGATTTAAGAGCTTCCCGTCCATATTTTCCATCCCTCCTTGCTCGTCAGTGTTCAGAGTTGATACTTGTGGTTTTATTTCTTTTATATTTACTTCATTTAATTCAAATTTCAAGGTGGAGTTGTTTTTCACAAGTTGTTTAATTCTGCAGTCATGTGATGGGGTATGACTGATAGTTGACATTTCTTGTCCTGTATCAATAAAAGCTCTGCTAATAGTCGCTTACCACCATCAGGATGAGTGAGACACATCTTTATTTCCTCATATGTTGTTCTCAATACGCAACTTCTATCTGCTCAGTTCTACCGGTCGAGACCCTCTTGTTGATCAGGATTAGTTTTGAGTCACTAGCCTTGCTTAGGGTGAATGTACAGAGCACTTTCTTCCTGATGTGTTTGAAGTAGAGCTCTCCTATGAACCTCCTTGTGTCTGCCTCTGCAGCTCTTTATTGTCTGGTCTCAGGTCTCTTTCCCAGCTTCACTTGTCAGGGCGCCAGAACCGTTCATTTTTAACCTTCAGTCCGAAACATTCAATTTTTTCATAAAGCATTTTGTTTATTGATTGATATTGGCAAATGTGCTTTTGGCTTGCATACCGAGTTGAAATGGTCATTACTGATTCAGCAGAGATGGTGTATATAGTATATATATATATATATATATATATATATATATATAAATATAGGCTTTTCTGGTCTCCTTACTCATCATATGAGTTATTCATAGCAGGTAATTCAATTCAGTTTGTATGCTCAAGTGTATCCTGATAGATATATCCCTCAGCACTAAATCTAGCAAAGTGTGGGACTTATGATTATCTCATTGATTTAAAAGATTCCTACATATCGACAATAAACACCTAAACCCACAATAAACACCTAAACCCACTCATATTCAAAGACCCGAGAGAGCTGTGATGGTCCATATCTTTGCTCTGTGTAAAATACTGCATGGCTCTGCTGAAACTGTCTGTATGTGAGAAACAGTGAGACAGCTTTGCTTGGTTAATGTGTGATAAAACACGTGTGTTCATTGTAAACCTTGCTGTTGACTGTGCTCTACGTACAGGATGTGTGTGGTAGTAGAGGTGGTGGGACTCATTATTATCAGCAGCTAATTGAGGAGATATCACAGCTGTGCAAATTACACCTGCCCTTTGTGATGACATCACACAAGGCCGCTTGTTTTTCTGGCCTTTTTTTTCCACAGTGTGTGTGTGTGTGTGTGCTCTTGTGAGAAGGGAGTAAGGGAACATGGAGATAAACTAAGCTAAAAAGTGTGTTGTCTTTGGAAAACACTAAAAGTCAGTGCCTGAGAAGTACAGAAACGTGTGACTATGTTCCTCTTAAAATGAATGACTCAACTTTCAAAGGACAAGTGGAGGAACGATTCACAAGTTCCATTGTTGATGTCGCAGCAGTTTAAGACCTGACTGAAAAGTGTTCTCGGCGACAGAATATGTAACTCAAGCTTGAGAACGGTAGGAGTAATGAGAGAATAAACCTACTAGCTATATGTGATTGATATTTCAAAAACAAAACAAAATGGGTTTCTTTATGAACCTTTGAAGTTTAAACGCACCAAAAAGCGATAACTAACACGCCTCATTGACGCAGATATGCAGAGATCGGGACTCGAGTCTGCGCCTTGAACTCAAGTCACATACACAGTGACTGGAGATCTGCTTCGTCCTCAAACGACTTGAGACTGGACTCATCCTCATAAGACTAAGGACTCGTGAGTTATAATTCATCATTTATTTGATATGAATATTGATATTTTGTAGGTGTATCGAAGTAAAAAATTCCAGTATCATGACAAGACTTTATGCTAACAAATAAAAGAGTGATGATACCTTACATGCTCAGCATTCCTTAGATATAGCTATGCAGTGTTCTAAGCAGACCGACTGGCATGCAGCAGATGATGGAACTCATTACAAGGACTTTCTGCATTTAGCCCTTGATCTAAATAATGAAGGTCCTGGTTAAAAACTATAAACTTTATGACATTAAAACATTGATATGTTATAGATGAAACTTTATTCAATGTGAGATTTATGTCACGCAATCCACTAGATAGAAGAACTATCCCTCTGTTGGTGTCATTAGGTACTAGTCAGACCACCAGCTGGAAACCTCCGGTTTAAGTACCTTAAACTTTCATTCTTACTGTCCACCAGGGGGCGACTCCTCTGGTTGTATAGAAGTCTATGAGAAAATGACTCTACTTCTCTCTTGATTTATTACCTCAGTAAACATTGTAAACATGAGTTTATGGTCTCAATCTCTAGTTTCAAGTCTTCTTCAATACAGCATGATGTTCATTTAGTAAATTATGGTCCATTTAGAGTCAAACAGACCATAAAGCAGGGGATGCTTTAGGGCGGGGCTACCTTGTTATTGACAGGTCTCTACCACGGAGTTGTGTTGAGTAGTTCAGATCATGCAAGATAATTGAAACCTTTTGGTTACCACAAAATATCTTATTCAGCGTTCATTGTACTTAGCTCCACCCTCTCGTGTCACTTCTGGTTGATTGAGTTTGCTGTGAAATGTTGCCATCTTCAATCCTGGTGTCCTTTTCATTTAAATTCAGAATTTGGGCATTATCATCACAGATGTTTAAATGTTTCTTTTGTCCTTGCACATTGGCTGGGCCTGGTTCTACTTCACAGGCTACAGGAGCTGAAGCTGTCGCCATGATCCACCAAAGCGACTTAGCCAGCTGCCGCGGCTAGAATGAGCTCTGCGCCTGTCTCACTAACCCCCCATCCACCCACCCCCCCTTTCCCGGTTGCTCCAGCTTGGTGAGTGCATGGCTGGCATCACTGTGCAGTCCCAGGTTTAAATACAGATGCCACGGTGCTGAATCCTGCTGCTCGCCTCTGCAGCATATGTGTGCTTTTTTTAAGTGTATCTGTGCATGTGTGCCAGGATCCAGACACCAGCGAAGGGATTAAAGATGCCCTTTCACCCATTGGGGAAACCGACACATCTGTAACCGATCCACCATTTTATTGCAGTTATATCTCTGTATATCCTCCTCATCTGCCTATTTATTTCATCATTTTATTCTAATCTCCTCTTTTCCTCTTCCTAGAAACTAAATCATACATTTGTCTTTGCCTTTTTTTATCATTTCATGTCCATCCCTCTCCCTCCCTCTGTTGAGTTTGTTCATTCTTATCTTTTCTCTTCTCTTTCCTCCGTTTCACAGCTTTGCTTTCTGCCTACATTATTCTTATCGCAATCCACTCACATCCCCTTTTTATTTTTCTCTTTTTTCCCCAGTATCAGTGCTATCATTCCTTCTTTTTTACATCTGATGTCACATAGAGGGGAAGATAACAGAGGCTGAGATGATTTATGTCTGAAACCACCTCTCCCTCATTGAGCCCCATTGATTTTCAGTTTAGGGAAATGTCATAGATCTGTGATAGTAATCAAATCATACATCACAGGGTGCTGAAATGTCACTTTAGGGGATATGACAGATCTACTGTGCCCCGCACCGCAATCTCTCTTTCTTTCGCTCCCACATTTGGGTTGGACATGTAATACATTTGCTCCATGACCTTCACTTTCACATCCCTCCTCCAACGTAAGAATGTGTATATATGTAGGTCTATATTTGACTGTGCAGCCATAACTCTGTCTGTAATGAAAGAACCGGGGGATTTGTCAGGATAACTGCTAGTTTTGGGAAAAGAACGTCGGAACAGAATAAATAATCCAGTTTGTGTCAGAGGTTTTGTGTCAGCTGCTGAACGGCGGTGGAAGCTGACCACCCTGCAATCAGTAGAGACAAAGAAATACTGGCACACACCAGAGAAAAACCAGCAGAACTGAGAATCAGAATGTTGAAGTGATTTAATGAGGGTTTCCTTCTCTCTCGCACACACGCACGCACACACACACACACACACAGTGCATGTGGAGATGAGCAAAGCCTTGCACCCTCATTTATCTGAGACAAGGTGATAATTAAAGTCACAGCCTTGGCTCTGCTTGCATCTGTGGTGTGTGTGTGCGTGTGTGTATTGGTGCATCATGTGTGGTGCTTTGACCGTGACTGTGAGACGAGTGTGTGATACATCTGTTGTGTGGACTGCAGGCACTGGAGATACACACTGTAAAAAATAACCATTTTCACAAATCATTTCAAGCCACAATCCCATTCAGACGTTCTGAAACTGATTTACAGTTTAACTTAACGGTGTGAATAGAAACAAAACCGCTTTAGGTTTAGGCAACAGAACTACTTGGTTCGGTTCAGGAACAGACTGGTTTGGGTTAAAACACGTAGTAAGTAAATGATGTATAGGAACGGTGGGTGAAAGTCCTGCTTGTTTGACTCATTACATTACATTACATTACAGTCATTTAGCAGACGCTTTTATCCAAAGCAACTTACAATTCAGATTCGATCACATTCATACACCGTAGGCACAGCTACAGGAGCTCAAGGACACATCGACATGTGACTAACGGAGCCGGGGATCGAACCGCTGATCCTCTGATTGAAGGACGGCCCTTTCTCTCCCATTACCACCAACCGCCCCCCCAATCAGGCTTGTCGCACTTTATACTTGTTAACTGGTTTACACTAGTCACCCATCATACTTACTAGCAGTAGTTGTAGTCATAAATATATAGTTTTGTTTTTATGTTCAGTAGCTTCCTGAAATAGCTGGGCACTGTAGTTTTCAGAATCGTTACTCAAACAGGAGGATATAGTGCCTTTGTTGGGAACTATTTTCAGCAGCGGATTAATCCCCATTTGGTGTTTCAGTGAGTATGTCAGGCAGCAGGACAGTGTTTGATGAAGTCAAAATAAACTACAGTGTGTGTGTGTGTTCATGGTAATGAAGGAACATGTGGCTCATTGATGTGTTTTTAATCATTTCTAGACAACAATGGATCTCTGGCACAGAGGAAGACGACACATCTGACTTTGATACACACACACAATGCCTGTTGGTAGGATCAATTAGTTCATAGTCTTTTGTCAGAGAAATACAGAACAAACTCTTTATTTACATATTGGGGAGCACAACAATTTCTATAATTAATTGATTTTTGAGATTTGTTTTGAGTACTCCCTCGCATCACTGGCAGAATAATTGACTCTATTTCAGGACTTGTGACTGGATATTATAGAATACACAGTAAACCTTTTTGGTTACCGACCTATTCATGTTATCACACACACCAATCCTGGGAATATAGAGGCATCATGAAGGTACAGATATCATTGGCAACTGTCTTTTGCTTTACTCGTAAAATCGAGATTCATAAATCTTCCTGATTAAAGTTCAAACCGTCGTTAACACTGTGGACATGTTCAAAACAAGTGCTTCTATTCCTAATTACTAAGAGAGTTCAAGACCATTTTTGGGATTAGAGCATGAATGTTAATGTGCAGTACATAACTCAGAAATGCCAGCTGGCTCCTCTCCTCCTTAAACTGTTAAAGATGTGTCTATATGTGTATAGACACATACAGACACATGCAAGCACAAACCAAAAATATACACAAATGGATCACGAGGACAAAAACATGTTTCAGGTGTCAATAATATGCTTACATGTAGTATTACATCTGTGGATCAATAAACATAAAGGCCCACTCATGTGATTCTGCTGAGTCGGAGATGTGGTCTGGGCGACCCCCAAGAGACCCGCCGAAACACAAACACACACGGACGAGAGGGAAAATAAAGGCAGAGAGAAAGAAACAAGCAGACGAAAGATAAATACATGCGTACACCGCAGCCACCCTGCAGTCTGTATATTATTGTCTTCCATTAAAACAATCATGTCGGCAGAAGAATGTGCCCAGCGATTTGGGGTGATCCAGCGGATGGGTAATGAGCCATGTGTCCGACACATGGGACACCTCACTAACCACTTCATGAGCTGAGACAGAACCAATGACTGTGTGCTCCTGTGTGTGTCTGTGAGTGTGCACTTCCCTTTGTGTGTTCATCCTTTGGTGTGTATGTGTGGAAATGCATGTAAGCGTGTGCACGCGTAAAAATGACTCCACAAGCAAAAAAAGAGGAAAAAAAGGAAAAAAAGAGCAATAGAGCAAAGGGAAAGAGAAACCGTTCAGCAAGGATACTGAGGGAGATCATTTTCAGCATAATTGCTTGGGGAATCTAATTTTGATAAACAAGCATGACTTTTGAAATGCTGAGCATTCCCAAGTAATCATTCCTAAACAACAAAGCTAACGTGCCACACAGGATTCAAAGTCCTCTGTGAGTCTGATTACAGCACACCATCTATTCTCCACCTCTTCTTACTTCAGCATAATGACAACAGTCATACTCACAACCACAAGGGGTCCTTGTGAGCAAAACTACTACAGGTTGCAATAAAGGTGAGTGATACTAGCTGAGTCAACATTTGCTGTAAAGCGGATGTGGACTGGAGCAACATAAAGCTAAAAAAAATCAGTTTTTGTGTACGCTATATTTGGAACATTTTCACCACTGACTTTTCGGAAGTGAAGCTCTTTTATTTAAGTCACAACACTCCATTGACAAAAACGGTCATTTTACCTTGCAGAAACACGGGAGTTGCTTGTCTTCCGCTTCATCGATCGGTTAGTTAGTTTGTATTTAGTCTACAGCAGTATATTACTTACTCTACGTGCTGGTGTTCCTGCCCTTATGTCTGCTTCCCAAAATTGGACCACAATTGTTCTGAATACATAAGGAACACCACTGAGAAATATGTTACAGTATTGGGCTTATTACTCATCAGCTGAAGTTACATTGCTCTGCATTTCTCTTCCTTGTCAATGTCAGACATTACTTACGCCTTTGTTTCATAGACACAGTCCCTATTTGGACAACCACTGGACACTTGTTAGGACAATGCAATGGTGGGTCATTTTAAGCATCTGAATGAACAATGAATACTGTCATTTTGTGGTAAGGACCATCTAAAATATATACAATGTATTATGAAGAATGGTCTGTTACATCCATCCTGTCTAGGTGTTTACCAAAGCTTCTGTGTACGCTGTCTAGTAGATTTGTAATATAGTAGAAGTGAAGGAGAGCTTTCTGCCTGCTGCCCTGTGGACAAAGTCTGGAAGGAAATAGCGAGGCAAGGGTGAAAAGGAGGGAGAGCAAGGAGAACATAGCAGAAAAATAAAAACCTTTTAGGATTAGTTTCCAATTTACAGCCGTTATCAACCCATCAGAGGAAAACAGCTTACGGTAAGGGAACAGTGAGAGGTTGTTTGCTGAAGCGGATTACAGCACTAAAAGGATCAGAAGCAAAGCAGCAGTATGAGTTCAGGTGCAGTAGCAGGGTGATGAGGAGGGTGGATTCCTGGGATACGATATGATGGAGGATGCTCAAGCACTGAAAAATACACCGCTGCACCTACTTATCTACTCATTTATCCATCTATCTATCTATTGCTTTTTATATTTCGTTCTGTGGAACTTGCATCCCAAAATCATCCAATACTGCTTCTGCTCCATGTTCCACTAAACATGTATAAAAGTGCTTAACAAGACGCATATTTAAAATCTGTTATTCAACCTTGTACTGCTACTGCTGCTGCCATTATGTTAATCTGATCAATTCAGATGTACCTGTGTTGTGGAAAGGTCCAACCCAGTAAAATTGTCATTGTCATAAATCATTGATGACAACAGAAGCATCAAAGTTAAAGTTGGACAACAACAACCTTTGTTATTGTATATCAAGAGTTCAGAACCTCAGATACTCTGCTTCATCTGGACTGTATGGGTGTGGTTGGATGAGATTTGATTGATTGCAGATAAACCAGCTCCTGTTCATTCAAATTTAGCTCAATACGGATTGGTGCACAGAAGTAGATGACATTACTTTTTTCAACTGAGCCCCGCCCACTTCAAGCTTACAGTAAAGAGCTGATTGACGAAATATGTTACCAGAGTTTTTGAGATGCTCCGCACTGACTTTATTGCCTAATCAGAGTTTTGAATTTCAGTTTGTGGCATTGTACTCTTATTTGTTGCTAGGCAGACACCAACTGAGTGCTAACGTGAGCTTAACATCAACCATGAACTGTACGCTACCTAATGGTTTATAGTACAGTTTAAATGAATAAAAACAACCTACCTAACACTCATGAACTGTTTTCTGTTCAGGTCATGGTATCTATGGGGGGTGAAGTCATACAGCCTGGGTGTTTTAGCAAAAGTCACCACAATGAGAAAAAAAGGGTATTTCTTTAACTCAAGGGATTCAGGACCAAGACCTGTGCACTACGATGACAAAGATTATGACTTTGCGGTAATTTAGCTTTAAGCCTTACTGACTAAACAAAGTCAAAACAAAGATAAAGGGATTTCCAGCACCATAAATCCCTCACATTTACATTTGCTCCATTTGTCAACGTCAGTTTGGTCGACCTTTCAACCGGACTTTGCGACGTCCTTGGAAAGGAAGCAGGTAAAATAGCCCTTGGAATCTGGAACAGATGGTAAAGTTCCGGGTAGTCCTGCACTAAATTGATCAACTTCTCATCCCAAAATTTTCTGCAGACTGATATTTAAGGAAAAATGGAAAGCCAGCTGTAATGGCTGGTTCTCATCACATGACTTGCATTTCCCATAATGCATCTCAAAGTGTCCTTCGTTAGTCCCTCCCTCCATGGTAAATATCGAACTCCTCATCTTTAGTTTGGAGCACGGACTTTCTAATATTTTAGTTAAGTTTAGATAAGCCTGATGACATCACTATGACGTTAGTTTTTTTTTCTTGACTTGACAAAGCCCCCCCACAGTCATATTAGACTTATTATACTTGACCAGTAAAGTGACCATTATGTGTAAAATCAGAGTAGTGCCTCTTTAAAATTTCTGTACAAAAATTGTAAAGACGTTATTTTTTTAATGTCATATGCGTAACAACAATAAACCATGTTGCTTAGCAGCTTCATCAAAAGTAGAATATACATTCTGTGTTTCAGAAATACGGCTACAAGGCGCCCAGGGTTACTAAAGCATAGACCAGATGATCACATCATGACAGCTCAGGATGACAGCGTGCAGTTAAAAGCTGCAAGATTGAAACTCCCAAAGAGCCTGCTCTACAGAGATAGCGCAGTGACATCCAGCTTGGGCTGCAGGCAAAATATCATTCAGTTATACCAGCTGTCTGAACGCACAGGCCCAGGTAGGTATACTAGAGTTGTGGATACCCCTGCAGGCAAACGGAGACCCTCTCAGCTTATCTGTACAGCAGTTATCCCTGCCTCGAGTCTTGTACTCCTAAATACCTCCATTGGCCAAAGAGGGGATTTTTTGCACTTCTTTTTCTAGGGAAAAGCAGCCTTTTCCCTTGGTCTGGTTTTAAAGACAGATCCAGGTGACATGTACATTAAATCCAGTCATTCCAGAAAGGGCCATTACAGCTCAGCCATCCCGACTCCGGTTCCTTCCAAAGTTATATGAAAACACATTGCAGTTACTTCTTTCTGTAACAATTCGGTTCAGCAGCAGCACCTTCCTCTCCTGTTATTCTTAAGAGCTGAATAACCTTGGCCGTTCCGACTTTTGAAAAAAAAAGGTGGTGTGCTATAGGGAGGCTGTAAAGCAAAACCCAAGACGCAGTTAATAGTAAGCTATCACTTTAATCCATTAGGACTGCCAGAGTTATTGGAATTGGGTCTGCAGATTTGATTTTATATGATCAACATTAAAGCCCCGTCACCCACCAGTGGCGTGTTTCCTAACACACTCATTTCTCACAATATTGCACCCACAGCTCGGCTGTGTCCACCCAACCAAAAAATGACCTAAATTGCAAAAAAGTATTTGCTTCCCCTTGGAAATGCGGCCATGTGTGTGTGTGTATGCATTTGTGTGCGTTCACCACAGTGATAATAAGCCGAGCACAGGGAGTTATGGCATGAGATGCTAATGCCATGTGACTGTGCCAAGCTCTTACGGGGCAGCATGAGCAGTAAAACGGTGGCTGAGAAGTTATGGTGCAGGGTTTACGGCATGACAGACATTACTCATTCCTCCCCTTCTCTTTGCCTTTCTCCTGTCCAAACCCATATGCGGCGTTCACTTCATATAAGAGCAAGCAGGAAAACAGGATGACGTTTTTGATATTTTGGCTTATAGAGGGAAAATAAATAACTTGCTTCTGAGTTTTACTTGTATAAGCTTGAACTGCTGACATTAGAGGATCTACAGCCATGTGCGTGGGTCAAAACACATCCATAGTTTTGGTTCTTTTCGGGTATGTGTTTGATGGACCTGGGAGAATTTGCTGGTTTCCTTAAGAACCTTTTTTATTATCTCACTGCGTGTGTTTGTTGTCCAATTGGAACAATTTTTAGCATGTGGCAGCATTCCCTGTTCTCATGAGTGCAGTTATCCAGATCAGTAGAACCCATGTCTAGTGATGTGAAAATAAATCCCAAGTTTGAAACAGCCAGACATTTCCCTCAGGAGACCGAAACAAGAGCCAAAAGAAATGTGAATATTGGACTCTCAACTTACAGCGATGCATGTACATGCTGCGACATGAATGTCTTAATGTGATATAATTTGATATATGACAGAATACATTCATGAACATCTGAACAGGAAGCCTGGGGATTGGATTAAGTGTAGCAGACTTTGAGACGATCACCGCCCTCGGCCGACCAACCAGTCAGACCAAACACCACCAAACTGCCCCAGGGAGGAGAGCAAGGAGAGCCGCGACGGAAGCTACGCTAACCCAGCTAGGACCTATGGCTACTCCACTACCCAGCATGCTCCTGGCCGTCTGATGCCCGGTCGCAGGACTCTGTGTTTACATCATGATGCACAAGGTTTTGTTGATGTTGAGTTTTTAATGTTCAGATGTCGGCCATATCATCTGCCCACAGAATGGTTTTGTTGCTGCTGTTTACATTCCTTATGATGCAAATTCAAACAATGCACTACAGGAATGTACTATTGTTCTTGTTTTGTCATTTTTTTCTTGCGTTACAGAAGGGCTACAACTGAAATTTGTTGCGCATCCTTGTGTTGCATAATGAGAATACATTTGTCTTGAATTCTTGAAACAGATGACCAGAAATAGAGGTCCATTATGTTGCTCCGTAACTGCTGGTCAGCCATAACATATATGTAATGCCAAAATATTACAAATTTGTGTTTACTCTTGTCATTGTTACACAAAAATCGCAGTTGTTGAGAGAGGAATCTAACAACAAGATCAATTCATGAGCTCTTGATCGTACAGTTTACGGGCATCGCTCAGTTTGAGGGATGGTCCTGTGGAAGACGCTGCTCCTAAACCTGTGAAGATGTTTCTGTATCTACTGCCAGAAGAGGAGGAGGATTACTGGAGAGGCCGTGGGAGTTGAAGTCATCCTCAATACCAGGCATGTGTTACCAATCAATACTAAGGTCATATATATCCCTGTCTGGTTCATTGTCAGATTCTTTTTTGAGACGAGCTCTTTGTCTGTGTGTCTGAGAGAAAGTGTGTCAGGGCATGGCGGCCTACAAAGGCCAGGTAAGTAGTACTTGTCTGGGGGTTGTGGTGTGTTAAGACCAGCAGCGCCTGGCCCGTATGGGGTCAGTATCAGCCCAGTGTCAAATGCCTGCGGGAGGCCGAGGAAAGGTCAGACACGCAGGGAGCCTTGCTGCTTCTGTCTGACCGACCTAAACACACACAAACACACGCACACACACACACACACACACACACACACACACACACACACACACACACACACACAAACGACCCAGTGCTTGTATTAGTCTTTGGACCTTCTTATAATTACATTACATTACATTTTCCTCCCTATGAACTTGTCTCAACCTTAGGCTTTGACACTAAACTAGTGATGATCAACCAAAATAACTCTGCATGCAGGTACACAGGTTAATGCACAAAATAAATTTACACACTAGAGTTGGTCTAAGCTAAAGCATCAATAGGTATATATCAATTAGTAGATAAACACACTCCTCAACACATTCTCACTCCCAACTTGAGAAATACAGATGCTTTGTAAGTGGCCCGACGCTTCAAACTATGACCCTCTAGGTAGCGCTTTAGTGTCGGCGTGCCACTTCCTGCTCATTACATTACATATTGACTTTCCAAAACAAACCTCCAACACAGGTGTACTTAGTTTAAAGGTTTACTTGGTTAGATCTTGGAAAATATTGTGTTCCGGGTTAAATCAAGTTTTTATTTTTTTTACATAACTTACATATATGCTGCGTGACTTCATTAACAAAAGTAATGTAAAATAAATCGACATTGACCTGGTTTCACACGGGACACCAGCCATCCACCCCAACCTTGTCCCTAATTGATCGGCCTTGATCGGCCTTGATTATAATATCTCTGTTGCTCTGACCATGACTGAGATGGGTTTACTTTGGAGTTAGTTGAAAGTCTGGTGCCATGGTATCAGAAGTCAAGGGCCAACGACCAAGCATTGGCATTTGAAGAGTAGGGAGTGAGACTGACCAACAAACCTAGAAAGTATTTCATCTTTATGTAATACAACATGAAAGGGTCCAATTAGAAATAAAATATTTTATCAACCATGATAGAAATAACGTAAGTAACAAATGAATACAACTGCTTTTCTATTCACAGCATTAGTTACACTCTAAACAGCTAAAGATCCAGTGCACCAATCAAAGGCGTAGTTTCCACTGTGGATGGGTGACCCCTCACTTTTCAAAATAACCCTTACTTTTATTATTTTTTTCTGACTAAAATGTCTCTGATCATTGTCCTCTGAGGAGTTTATAACATTTTTATATTTTCATCTGAGTTCAGTTATTACCATATTCTCAAAGCAATGAGCTAAAGAGCAAGACCAAGGGGTGCTTTCTGGACTTTTTCTGGGTTGTGCCTCTCAACCTACATATAGGGGAGTAATGTATTTTTCTAAAAGAAGCCCTTTCAGACATTTTTAAGCTAAATACACACATCCAAAAATGGGATCTAACAATATGGGATCTTTAGAAATGATGCCATCAGTACTGTGGTCTGACCAGGACTGCTAAAGACTACAAAACCACCATTTTGACATTGACACCCTAAAACAAAAAATGTCCCATTCCTACTTACACCTCTTTGCGCTCAATAGACCCCCATAAATTCAAGATTTCAGCTTTAATCAACAAACTGTCACTACTGAATGTTATTCCACTTTTGAAGGTAATGAGGAGGAATGTTTTCACAGTAATTTTATTATCATTAAATGTGATTTACAGTAAATTAGTCTGCCTCTGACTCTGCTTACAATTCTCATATGCTTAGTGTAATGAAAAACAATCATTAATTCAATCAATTATCCTTTTGTAGCACTAAATGAAGCATTGCGTCAGCATTGAGATGATCTCCTTCATGGTCTGCACAGATTGTTTAGTTTTTGACAGTCAGAAAGGAGCATAAACCTTACACAACCAACTCACTGTACGACTGGTCAGTAACCACTATGGTGAGTTCTGATGGTGACCCAGAAAGTATGCCAATTGTTGCATGTTCTTGTACCAATGCAAACATGGTACCTTGCCAGAGACTAGATCTGAGGACTTTTATGAAGACGATTAAAACCGTAACATATAACACACAATATGATTTTATCTGGTGACTGTCATCACCAACTGCTCCAGTCAGACCAAGTCCAACTTGGTGCGTTCAGGCGTCCCCATTAATTCATATTCTAAATCCGTATGTGTTGATGAAGGTGGATTATCATTCTCAGCAGAATCCACGTCGCTGCTTGAATTCCATGAGAGCTCCCCCAAACAGCAGGAATATTTTCCAACAAATACAACAGTAAAACCATTTGCTATTGTCTCTGACTGAACATGCTGTAAAGGTGTTCATGTTTTCACAGTATTGTTAATAGTTGCTTTGGATGGTGCAGTGACCCCTTATGCGGTGTTCACACAAAACGCGGTGAACGCTATGCTAACATTGTAGCAGCTCCATCAACACTCACAATAACGTCATCTAGACGTAAATACGGTAGCGTCTTTTTCATTGTTTGTACCATATGGTTTATACACATAGTTTGGTCCAGTCCCTATTGATATGAGGTATCGTAGAGCTCTGGGTGAACACAGACGGCTACAGTATTAATTTCCTGATTCAACAATGGCAGGACTTCAGTGATGACAGGAGAAACATCTCAACGCTGATAGGCTATCACGCCACAGCGTCACACGATTTTTTCGCAGAAGTTGAAAAATTTCAACTTCCACGTTTGGGGCGATTCGCCGTTTGACACAAATTCGCTCGACTTCGCCCGACTTCACGCAGCGCCATCGCAAATTTGCGTCACTCCAGTCTCATCACGTCTGTGCATAGACTTTGTATGTAATCTACTCGCGCGAATAATTCACGCCGCGTTTGGTGTGAACACGGCATTAGAGGGGGCATGTACTGCTGGGCACGTATGAGCCTTCAGGGGACCCTTCAGAAAAGTCTTGGCTCAGATCAAAAATAAAAGTACCACAGTCCTAAAATACTGAGCCTACAGAGGCATAAATGCCACCAAATGTGTTTTCACAAACTAACAAACAAAAAGCCATCTTTGCATAAAAGCCAATGCTTTAAACCCTACACCAAACTAAGCCAGTGTGTTGTCACACGATTGACAAACTGTGAGAACAGAACAGAACCTCCCCTTATTCCCTGATGCAACCTATCGTAATGTCCTTCTCTTCCCCTTCCAACTTTCCCAATGCAATTACAGGCAACATGAGATCAATTCAGCTGTAGAATGGAGTTTATGTTTCCAGTGTCTCGGGCCCCTCAGTATCAGAAGATACACGTTCCAATATGTTCCTTTCTGCCTGAAGATAATTCAATCATCCTCACTTTCAGTTACTCTCAGGGCAAAGGAGCGGACGCCGTCAGGTCCCCTCTGACTCCAGTAACTCGATAGAAATGTGATTGTGTTGTTTTTTGCAGCGGCACAGACTGTGAACAGTGAGTACACACACACATATAAACTCCGGCTCACTGACAAAGAGATTGCAATTATTTTATTTTATCTATGGCTCCTTTGTCCCTTGGGATGGGTTCACTGGTGGGATCTGAATCTCCAAGGCCATGCGCCTACTGTTACCACCAGCTTCCTCAGAGGAATAACCAATGAGTTATGACCTTTTCCACCACTGGCCCCATTGCTTCCCATCTCATAAAATTCACCCCTTTATCTCTTTGTTTGTCTCACCCTGCATGGCCTCTAAGTGCAAATCAAGTCTCATCAATATGTCAACCCTAAAACACAGAGTGCACAACCAAGAGCCGTTTCGTTAATGCTCAATGTTACACGAGGAGGGGGGGAGGCGGTTAGCTGCAGGCCAAACGGCAGAGGAAATTATAGACATTTAGATGGAGGTTTGGCATTTGTTTTCACCAGCAGCTGCTTCCTGTGTGACAGGCTGCATTTAAGGCCAGAGATCTGGCCAAACAATAGAAAAGTATATCCTCACTTTCCATGTGAACCACGACGAGTGGTCAGGCAGGCGCAAAAAGAGCACGACACCACAGAACCCGATGTGGTGGATTCCTTTCCTCTTTGCGAGGAAGCCGTGGCCTATTGTCCGATTCTGAGATGTGCCTTGACAGCTTTTGGTCTTGGAAGAAAAACCAAAGATCTCCCACTTTGTATGCTGAGGGGTCAGAGCTGCAGACATGCAGTGTTAAAATGAAATCTAAACGGGGGTGTTTTAGTGCAAAGTGTTTTTCCAGCAAGCCCTCCAGGCCATTGTTCAAACTGTCAATAGTTGAACCCATACTCCACATTTCTCCTCCTACTCTTTTCCTCTTTCTCTCTCCCTTTGCCTAACTTTACTCACTTAGTTTGTGTGCATGTATGGGCATCGTCAATTATCAGGCAGACAGACAGTAGGTAGAACACTGCGGGGATGTGGGTTCTGTGGAGGAGACTAGTGATGGATTAAGAGCCAGAGATCTGTCTCTGCTTCAGGAGAGAACAGTTAAAGAATTAAGATGAGCAAGATAACTTTATCACACTTAGAGTTCTCTGCCATGCCAATGTTTTTGGTCGTGGTGAAATAAATGTAAAGATGCTGGTGCTTGGTATGGTAGTGGCTGTCATGCTAACCTGCTTACAATGACTATTTGCTGAAGTTTACATGCAAAGCTTACCATGTCCATCTAGTGTATTTGCATACTAACATATACTGACATCTAGATTAGTACTTATGAATGCAGGTGAGGAAGATGGGGATGTGATACGTTTTGAATGGTTGTATAAAGAAAGCTTGGTGCGGGTCTCAGTGTCAAACTCTGTGGCAATTTGTCCCAGTGGCCAGCCAGAGTACTGCAATACAAAAATAAAAGAGGTGCCTGTTGTGCTGTTGACAGGACACTTCAAACTACAAAAACTTTCACCTTGAAAAGCTATTTTAAGGGTCCAAATTTTAAGTGTCAAACAACATTTAAGACTTCCACCCACATTTCTTTCATTGGAAAAAGGGGGACAGTTATTTTTAAACTGACACACATACAAACTTTACACAGCAGTTGTCCAGTTGTGTAGTGGTGGCAAAGTCTGCAGGATTGAAACTCTTCTTTTTCTTCTTTAATTTGTCTTTATAGCTTAGTGCAATACCATGAATGTCAGTGAGGAGAGATTGTCCAACAGCGTGTGACGCTATCATCATTTGAATAGCTCATAACATCTCGACTCTTGTTATCACTCTTTGTTCCATCTTCAAATGTGCTGGTTCAGAAACACTTTTCCATTAGATGTGGTTGGACGACACTTACTAACGGGTTTGTTTCAAGCAAAAACCTGTCCTTAGAAATGTGAAGTCTATCATATATATCTAGGTCTAAAAAATTCCAGGAAATACCATTTTATTTGACTATTTAAAGGGATAGTTCTGCTGTTTTGAAGTCTGGATGTATGAGGAAATGTACTTTTCCATAGTTAGTGTATTACCTATTGACGGTGCCCTCTGTTTGCAGAAACACAGGAATACACGCATGGGAGCAAAGTAATGTAGTAGGGGTCAGCAGCAGAACTTATTTTAGACAACTACAAAATTCATTTTCAGTTTAAGTGTAAGTAAGTAAGTAAAATTAATTTATAACATGAGTGGAATTACAAGTATAAATAACACAAAGTGACCATGTAAGGGCCAAAAGTTTACATTTAAGACGACACAAAAAACTGAAAGAACACAATTAAAACATGGCATAAAAGCATAGGACATGAGTTTTAAACAGTCCGACCAGGTGTGTCTTGAGCTGATTCTGGAAAGAATTCACGGAATCAGCAAAACGTAGGGGTGCAGGCAGATCACCCTGAACCAGGAGCCTAGTTGCTGTGAAAACCTTACTGGGTTTGAATGAAAGTGAATTGAGTTGAATATCATCTGCATATAAATGATAGGCAACATTATGACTTTTTATAATCCGTCCCAAAGGTAACACATATAGGGAATATAACAGAGGCCCCAGAACCGAGCCCTGTGGTACACCACAAGACAGTGGAGAGGTAACAGACACAAAAGCACCCACAGAGACATTAAAAGTTCTGTCAGCGAGGTAAGATGTAAACCAAGCTAACGCTATGCCAGATATGCCCACCCAGTCACGTAGCCTCTTAATCAAGATGTTATGGTCTACAGTGTACACTCTATTTAGAACATTTTCCGATGTGAAGCTGAATGTGAAACTTATCTATTTGTGTTAATAGTCTTGTGGCTTTCAAGAGCATAGATAAGTACAGCTCAGTTGCAATCCATCCACAGCAGCACATTGCTTTGCCTCTATGCTGGTACTCCCTTTCTGCTTCTCCAAACTGGTGGCATGCCATCCGCCATCTACTGTATATAATTCACTGACGATAGATAAGTACCTCACACAACCCCACCTCAAATAATCCAAACTATCGCAAAAAAGGAATAGTGTTGGACAAATACTTATTTTGCAAAGTGATGAGCAAAATGTCGGCAATCACCTCGGTAGTGTAGAGACATTTCACTCTGGACCGACAGACCAACATTTTGGTGGCTTCACCAGAAAAAACAAAAAACAAATAATACTTCTCCATGCTTTTTAATTCATGTATCTTAGCATTTACATTGGTAAGTGACTCATGCTTGTGCATACTGATGTTTCAGTGCATTTCAATGTTTCATTCTTTTCCTCGGTTCTCCACAGTGACCCACATTCACAAAGAACTTGGGCAGAATAGTTTCACTGAAAAACAAAGTGAACATATCAAGTGATATTAGAGAGATCAAAAGGAACACGCAATTCTTTCTTCCTTACTCATTCCATTTAGTGAGGGCGGTGTATCAGATAATGGATGTGCAGAAGATTGGATTCCAGATTAAGAGTCATGCCTCTGCATTTACACCGCTGCCGTGCACAAAATAACACGATCTAAAGCACATTTGTTGTTGATCACAGTTGGTGTGAGGTACATTGAATATTCCCTTTGATTGGATTCCTCTGCTTGCTGAATTGTCTTGCAATGCAGATGCAACCTGCGCTGACCTCTCTTTGCAGGTTTTTCTCACCTGCGTCTGTACTGCGGCTTCCCATTTCTATTCAATCTCGTCCCTGCTGTTGAAGAAGTACAGAGACAGGGAAGAGTGTGGACTCCTCGTAGCAGAGCCTGTTACATTCTAATGAGACCCCATCATACATTTCCCTCAGTTTCACCCCGACACAAGGCAGACTCAAACACATCTATCGCATTGGGCGAGTCTACAGGCATTTCAATCTGCTGGCGAGGGAATAAAGAGAAGGTGGGTCACCATCACATGCACACACATACAAACTACCCTGTCTTTATCTTCCAAGTCAGAAATTCTGGTCTGCCACGATAGGCTGTAATCTGTCTGAGCTGAATAGAATAAACCAGTCAATGGCATCTGTAACATCCATCTAATGCATTACTTTCATTTCATCATGGCTGCTGGTTTTTTCTTGAATCAGGTTCTGTGAGTGGCAGCTGTGAGAAACTTGTGGATATCAGAAAACCCTTTAATATGTACGGGGCTGCAGCTCCTCTCAGTGGAGGGGTAGGTTTGTTTTCTGGGGTGCTCATGGAGCAGATCCTGCAGGTCAGTACCCATCCTGTAAAGATCAAGATCAGAGCCGACCCGACTGAGCACAGAGCTGAAGTATATTCGAACTTGCCTTGATCCGTAATTCACACAACCAAAACTGTAAAATAAGAAATTAATTTCCAAATGCCCATCATGTTCCTAATGAATCATGGTCACTTGAGTTTCCATCTACAAAGATGCACACTTTGTACGCTCAAAATTAGCTTAAATGAGCAGCGTGGGCTTATGGAAATCATTTACAGAATATAGCAGCCAAATTTCAGAAATTTTTAAGTGAAAAATTAGGCATTTTTATCAACCTGGACGCTATTTTCCCGCGTTTTGTCCATGTGACTAATAGGGACAACAATTTTGGAAATTGTTCCAGCATTGAGCGAGCACAGTGCAGCCACTAAACAAGCTGCAATGTAATACTTCCAGTCAAAATATTGTATTGTAGATAAGAGAGATCTGTACACAACAGACTCTGACAACACCGGCACACCTCTCCAACCTTTGTAGCATCACGTGACATAACGTCAGTAAAAATTCACGTGAGACACGAGCACCGATCCCCTGAGTATAAGTCCTGTGTTGAACGAGAGACAGGCGGAGGGAGCCGGACTCAGAAGAGACAATCATAAAGCATCAGTAGACCCATGATAGAGAGAGATGGAGAGACATAGAAGAGCTGCAAGAGGTGACAAGAGAAAGAAAGAAAGACATAGAGGTTGTGCAATGACACTGAAGAGAATAGGGACTTCCTCGCTGGAGAATCTTGTTACTTTGCGACAGCCACGGTCCATTGAGCAGAGCGGCCATGTTTTCCCTCTAATACGCCTTTGTTGGAGCATTCAAGACACAAACAAACACCGCAATCCTGACTATTTACAGCTTGTTTGTCTGTCCCAACCCTTGAGAAAGTTAAAAATGTCATTTTTACTGTCACACATACTGCACCTGTCAAGTGTAACATGAGCTGAGTGGTTAATTACAAGGATACGAGGAGCAAAGCAGGGTACAAAACAACCTGTTGTGGATGTCATATGTGGCTCAGGAAAGCTTGCGAGACTTAGGTCTGTCTCTGTGGCAGTGTCTCAGCCCAGCAGGCTTAGCACTGTATAGATACGGTTGCCAGGCTCGCCATGTGAAGTTCCAAATTGAGTCCCTATACTGCAGCAGCCTTATCGGCAGGAACGCACTCAGCGAGGATGACAGTTTTTCTGAGTAAAATCAATAAGAAGTGACCTCCATGTGCCCGTTCTATCGCAATACATGCGAGCAAAAGGAGTTAACAAATCCACTTGTGGTGTTGTCTCTGTAAGCAACAGCCTTGAAAAACTGAAGGATGGGGATTGTCATCAGAGTCATGCTGGTCTGTTGATGTGTTATGTTAAAGCAGGGATTCAAAGAGACCCACGGGTAGGTCGCAGATTTGATGAGGGTTGCCAAATACATTAGCTAAAGAAGGAAGCCTGAATGTTTGTATAGTTCTGATAGTCTACTTATAGCAGTGCATCTAATCTGAAAGCCTAGCGTTTAACTGATGAGAGGAAAAGAAGCTCCACCTAAATGCATTTATGTGCTCTCATTTATAAAGTATTTAACATGTGCATATGTTTTCAGTAGCACATGTATAAAATCAAGCTGTGATTCATGAAACGTATATATATCTTTGAAATGGCTGGTTTATTATTATTTTCTTTTATACTATATTTATACCGTTAAGGGGGAAATTTGTCTCTGCATTTGACCTATCCCTGTATCTGGGAGCAGTGGGCTGCCCATGACAGGCCCCCGGGGAGCCGGTAGGGGGTCAGTGTCTTGCTCAAGGACACTTCAACTCAGAACACAACCCAGCCAACGATCAAACGAGCTGGACCTTTTCAGGGAGAGACAGGCCGCTGGACTTTCGCTGCTGCTAACTTTCTGCAGCGAAGTCGCACCAAAAATGAATTGGATCCGGTTTACAATCAAAAAGTATTTAATAAACATGAGAAGCTAGAACAGTTGCAAACAGAATTACTCTATCGATATCAATATGTCCCGCGGGGCAGAGTTCACACAAGCCCCACCCAATAGGCCAGCCCAGCTGGTCAACTACAGAGTGGTAACGGCACGAACTGAAGCAAAAACACTCTGGAACTCTCCTATATTTAAAAGTCTCTGTCCGAAAGTTCAAATGTCCATTATCAGCCTCTGTGATTGGCCGGAATTCAATAGCCCCTTCCTGGCTTTGGGCAGTTATCAGCTCAGTGTTTGGTTGAAGTCGTCTGGACTCCTCCTGCTCTCTTGGTCATCTGTTCAGCTCCTCTGTGTCCACTTCCTGTCCATGGTGATGTCTCTGGTCCTCGACCTATTCCTTTATATGGTCGTGAAGAGCCTGTCCTCACATTCCTCACTGACCCTATCTCCCCTGATCTCTCTGCCTCGTGGCTCAGAACCCCCTAACCTATGTGACTGTACTTTGGTTCAATACTTCCAATGATTATGTTTAAGACTCCTACAAGTAATCTTATTGCAAACATATAATATCTTCTATAAGTAAACATCCTGTAAACCTATAATACATTGCAAAAGTAAATATATTGTGACTCTTAACATAATTTACATTCTTATCATTGTGACACTTTAATTCACCACTAGGGGTGTTATTAATTCTACTAAATAATGCTTTTAATACTTAAATTCTTGACACACCCTATAGTGGGTTTGCGTTAGATATTGGCAAAAATAGATATGTTAATGATCTCTGTGTTCAGCTCAAAACTACTGAACAGCAAATGACAAATAAAAGTTGACTTTATCAGTCATTTAATATACTGTATGATTAAATATTGAAAAGAGGCACTTTGGCCAGAGATCCATCAGGGCAACACATTGTTTCATGTCTATAATATCGCCACTTCACAGGTAGGTTCATAATGAAACAGCACAGCAATGAATGATGAAAGATGAAATGGGATCTGCAGGGGGGGGATTCTTGAACAAGATTCAAAAAAGTGAAAGGTAAGGAGACAGAGTACTGGTGACAGCGGGAGACGACACAGTACACACCAAGGAGTAATTACTGTCTTCAGACTATGCTCTGTGTGAGTTGCATATTCCACTCTAAAAGCAATAAATCATACACTCCCTGCTCAATATTCTTTTCTGTCCTATCTTAAAAAGCAGCAGATCCATTGTCTCCGTTGTGATGGAGAAAACAATCAGCATACACACATCATTTAAGTGCCTACATTTAAACCCAAGAATTCACGTTTTAATGAATTTTTCACATTTCCACTCAAAGGCAAATCTTTCTTCTGTAGATCATTTCTCATCTTTGTTATTTGAAATGGAATTTGAGGCACAGGTTTGTTGTGATGTTGCCTCAAAGAGATGCATTTGCTCAGGAGCTGACAACAAAGCCTTCATCATGTAGCTCGATAAAATCCCAGCACTAGGAATATTATCACACGGAGAAAGAAACGTTGTCATGTTTTATATTTAGCTCAGTGCAGGCTGGTTATAGCTTAGTGTTTGAACACAGGCAGTGGATAGATACAGTATGTATTGGAGACAGCAGCCAAAGACACAATATCGTTTTTAATTTGCATTGCTGCTGAAATTAAAACAAGTAATTACTGGGAAGGTAATTAATTGTCGTGCACTGAAGATGTATAAAGTGTATTGTCTAACTGGAATAGCATGGTTATTCAAATGAGAAGTGTGTGTAGGACAAGTCTAAAACAAAGCTACTATTACTATTTGTTTATTTCCCACAAACACAAAAAAACGGATTCATATCTTCATTTGGATTCATGAGTTTACTTTTTGGAGATTGTGCATATACTGGGAACAGCTGAATGTTGCGGTTTTCTCATAGATGAAAGTTGTATGAGCAGTGAGTGGAGTTTCAGATGAAAATAAAGTTTGTAATTTCACTGGCATATGCAGACCGCCACTAACTTCAGCTCATAATTCTTGCACAAATCACCAGTCTTCAGGATCAGATCATAAGGAATAAACAAAACGTGCAACATCGGTAAAGTTCAATCCGTCCCTGACCGATAAACCTGCTCATTGATTATTTCATTCAGAAATTATTAGGAATTAACCAACCGTTTCCTAAAAAAATATTTTTCCATACAACTTAACTTGCACTTGAGGTTTGAAACCTTTGAGGAGATGTTGACCACATAGTCAGGAGCCTCTGGTCAAAAAGAGCCCAGTAGGAAATCACACAGCCCACTGCATTTCATTGTGTTGCGGTTTGAAGGATAGTCTGCTGTAATAAACAAAAAGAAAGACATTGTTGAGGGAAGATTTCCCTTTTTGTCAACCGCCTTGGAAGAGGATGTTAAACAATGATCCTGACCAGCCACAGAGGATGCTGGGACCTTTGCTCTTGGACTTGCAGAAGAACATTTTCTGAAAGTAATGTTTGTAGAAGTGTTGCCAGTTCTTACAATGTGTCAATATGTACGGAGCCCAGCCATGGCATAGGCAGTATTGGCGAATGCTTGCTTGGGGTGGCATCCATCCATAGGGTCACACTTTCAAAATAGAAAGTATACAATACTTTTACCATTTCTTGCTAATACCGTTATACCATTAACATCAGTTGCATCAAATGTACTGTATCATGTCCAAAAGACCTTTGCGCTCCGGGCCCAGGGAAGAAAAAGAAGAGGAGGAAAAAAGGAGGTAATGTGTCTAGAATGGGGCTACCATGCAAGGTGCCACCTGCCCATCAGGAGTCTAAGTAACATTCACAGGAGCAATTTGGGGTTAAGTTTCTTGCCCAAGGATAACATGGACTAGTGGAGCCAGGGATCGAACCACCGACCCTCTGAAGGACGACCCTGCTGTACCGGATTTACTGAGTAAATCCATGTGTGGATTTGTCTGAATTGCGTTAATCCACTGCAATGCACCAATACATGAGTAGTACTTCCACACAGGCACAACACATATGCTTGCATAGTAAACCACATCCAAGTATACCTCTCTAGGTGGTTTGGGGGGCACAATTATGCCTAATGTGGCGGCAGCAGCAAAAAGCCAGTCTGTCCATTGTTGTATTGAGAGCCATTTACTGCATTAGCAGGTTGCATGTCACCATATGTATGCAATTATTGATTCAAACCCAACACTGTCAATTTGTTCTTTTCATATAAAATGTTGTTTGCTCCTTTTTTTGTGTCTGGCTTTCGAACAAGCTGCACTAGTCAATCTAAGCAGCAACTTAATGTTTTAATAAGCAGTAAACAGCTCAGCAGGAAGCCAGAAGTCAGTGTTGATGATAATTTGAACAAAGCTTTGAGCCATGCGTGTGGCAGGGCTCGCAAAACGGGTTGGTTGATCTGTCCACCACTTTGGTCCAGACTGAAATATCTCAACAAGTACTGCATGGATTGCCATTAATACCCATGGTTCTTTAGAAAACAACCCCTTACTTTGACCTGCTGATGGCTAGAGGACAACTCAGGGGATAGCCAAGGTTATTAGAATCCATAGTCTGACAATGTATCCTCTGGGGACCTTGAATATCCCTTTTTAAATGTAATGGCAACCTATTCCACTCATTGTTCCAGAGATATTTCCCTCTGAACCAACAATGTTTACCTCATGATGATGCTAGAGGAAAAGTCAGGTTATCACTCAAGTAACTTAACGTATCGTGCTCATTTTCAGGTTCAATACTTGGATTTTGGATTTCTTCTTGAACATGTTTACTTTTGAACTCTAGGCCTATTTTGAGACCTCTGCTCGAAAATGTCATACCCACACTCTAAGAGGCTTATCTCACTAACTACAAGGTCTATTTGAATAATTTCAATGGAATTATAACACTAACACTTGTGATAGTTTTTTTTATATATGTACATATCAGTGTATATGTTACTAATTAATGCTGAATGAATATAACACACAGCTCAAATAAAAACATTTCAGGTTCACCTGAAAGAAAAATCACTTTTATTGATTTGAAATGATGAGGTCCTAGGCTTAAACTCTCTCAAATCATACCACATCATGTCAGCAGTCATTTAAAAAAAATAATTGGCTTTGATAGAGTGAAGTATGTCTGAGAAATCAATGCCGGTGTACAGGTCAGCTGAGTCAATTCTGATTTTGGAAGCAGCCGATATCGCTCTTGTATTGTACTTTTAAATACTATACAACTATTTTTTTCACTTCTTTTACCACTAATAGTGTTCAATCTATCTATTACAGCAGTTTGGCATCATTTTGAGAGCCTGAACTATATAAAAACCTGTAAAATATGGCTAATTTTCGTCAGAATTTCAGTTTTACGGGATGTATTTGAACCTAACACAGCCTGTGTTTGGCCGATTTGCGCAATTATTACAGTTCTGAATCTGGGAGACTCTGGGCATTGTAGTTCGGGCCGATTTTGAGTTGTTTGATCGAATTTTAAGCCAATAAAATAATCGAAAACTGTGATCCGCCCCCATAGGTCAAACCCATTGGCCAAAACTGAAATTATTATTCATTCGTCATAGAACCTCATCAGAGACTCAGCTGTTTTGGGCGAGTAAAGAGAGAGAGATGCTGCGAATGCAGGAAGTGGATTCAATCTTTTTCAGGCCGATTTTCTTCCATAAAAACATCTAAAAGGTACGAAGCGTTTCAATATTTATGCTGTTAGGCTGTGTGTTGATCCGAGGTAGAATAATTGTAACTTTTTAACGGTTAAAAGTATAAATATTCTGAAGCTACAGTTCGACGTAGTGTGTTCTGCTGCTCCACGTGAATATTCTCTTTGTCTGAAAAGTGCCGTAGATCGTGGCTGGGACCGATAAATGTGAACATTGCTCGGCTTCTCCTGGTGAGAAATAGGTGAAATTGTGGTAGTACTTGTAGTACTTTGAAGTACTTTGTGTATATATATTTTTTTGAGTGATTAAAATAGGTTACATGGTCCATTTGATCAGAATCTCTTCATCATGTACGTTTTTTAAATATTTTAAAATATCATTTCATTCGTTCTCAAAAGTGATTTGTACTACATGTGTACACTCTAATCCCCCTTTAAAGGGGGCGCTCGGGCTCAAGAGGCTGTTCAAAAAACTCTGTCTGAATATACCTGTATTCATCCTGTCTGAAACGCTCCGTTTTAGCACATTTTAACGTAATTATTTTGCTAGGCAACAGCTTAGTCCATGTTTACTTCCTCTCATTCACGTACACTGCACAACTGTACAGAAATCCTGAGTGCTCCTTTAAAGTCACAGTTTCTGAATACAGGCTGTGTATTTCTCCATAGATTGTTGTTGTTGTGTCTTGACACTTTTACAGTATTTATACAGCACTTGCTTTGTAATATGAAAAGACATGAAAACAAAAATGATATATGGAACCTTTACCGTTAAAAAAAAGATCATGGGTTGTGTTAAAATAACAACGCAACAACCGTTGTCCAAAATATCTCCAGGAATGTGGTAGTGGTTCGCTCCAGATGAACTGCCGTTATTCCTTTGAACTCCTCTTTCATCTGAAACAAAAGACGATAAAATACAACATGATCAAGATGATCCACCTTGCTAAAAAATGTATAGTAGTCTTCCCAGTAAAATGTACAACAACACAAACTACAACCTTCAAAATGACCATAGATTTAAACCAATACCTGTTAAACAGCTTAAACAAAAGATACAAGAGACATCCATGAAGCTTTGACCGTTTCAAGTAACGTTACCTTCTCTGTTTGCCTGTGTGTATTGGGGATGCGCATGAGAGCTATCTGTGTGCGTGTCTGTCAGCACAGAACTCACTTCACTAAGGAGAAAGGTGATCCCCCAACGTCGATCCAGTTAAGATCCATGTCATCAGGCCCAACAACTTTTCAAGAAAAACTATTGGTGAATGACTCTTACATGTTCGGTAAACTCAAGACCAAAACGTGGCCACTACATGTAGCTGCGTGAGACATGTCTGTAAAGTAGGCCCTAGATTACAAGCACGATAACCTAACTAGCTAGCAACCTAAACCAGTTCACGTTCCTCTTAGCAATAAGTATTCAGAACTCAAACACTGATTCTCACTGACGACTTAACTAGAATGCTTAGCGTTAATAAAGCATGTAACCTACCCCAATGGCTCCCGTCCATCAATTTTCTCGACCTCCGGTTAAACTGCCGTCCTTTTCCAAGTTCTGTCGTTTCATCGTTTAGCTGAAGGAAAAAGCGCTAATTCTCCTCTGACATCACCCCCTGAGCATGGGCAATGTTGCCAGGTTCACTCCGATGACCCAAGTAGATTTTTTGATTATATTTTAATATTGACTAAACTACTGTATTGACACAACTTTGTTGTGTCAATACAGTAGTTTAGTTCATATTACTTGGTGTGAATGATCAACTTTACTTATGAAAATGAGGATACATAATTACAAACAAACACCAAGTAACACATTAAGTTAAAAGGTGACATTTTATAGTAAAAGCATTGAAATAATGCCACGTGTCCTGTGGCGAAGTGTCCTTGAGCAAGACACTGAAACCCTAACTGCTCCCCGGGCGCTTCTCAGCAGCCCACTGCTCCCTGTATACCAGGGATGGGTTAAATGCAGAGAATACATTTCCCCACCGCGGGACTAATAAGGGATTTATTTATTTAAAGACAAAATGAGACTTCACAAAAATCTAAATCCCAGCGGTCTCTCTGTCTTGCCTCAGCTTCTGAGTCAATCCAAACTGTTCAGCACGCACATGAACTGAATGTTGGCTACTGCACATGCTTTACTGCACATGCTGACCCTTGCTTTTTTTGCTACTTGATTGTTTTAAGTTAGCTTCACTCAAAAACAAGAAGTGAAATGTTTTCTTCACCCTGCAATTAACTGTGACTCAGTAAAAACTAGTAAGAAGTCATATTTTTGACAACCGAGTAAAGTAACAAATTCTAGTCTAGACAGCTATTAGATTTTACAGTGTAGGATTCATCCTCTCAGGACTATGAATGTCTATGGAATTCATTCAATACTTGTTGAGACATTTCAATCGATCAACATTGTCTTCCCTAGCTTTTCAAAAAATGCCAGCCATAAATAGAATCAAAAACGTGGTTTGATATGATAAAAATGATAGTGAGCATTTAGCCCATAATAACAGCACAGCCTGACAGAGCAGCTGGCCGACTGTATCCGTCATGTTCACACTATAAATCCTCTTCAGCCAGTGCACTTTTTTCCCACATATGCTGACACCACTGGCTTCAGACTGTTCTTGGACATTGAGCAGAATATTTGGAATTCCAAAATGCCATGCATGTATATAGAAGTGACATATTTACAGAACAGTACATTTTCTTCCCAGGAGGCAGTACGTGTCTTGTATAGTTTCAGACAGATGATGGAGAAATGGGACAGAACAATAATGTCAAATGTCTTGGGGATGATGTGTGGAGAGCGGGGAGTTGTCTAGCCCTTGATTTTTTAAGAGAAAGAGCATTTGTGGTCTAAAATTAAATTTCCTTGAAACATCTAGGCTATTTGTCATAGATTTGTTTATACATGCTCCCTTTGGCCAGAACAGGCCTTTCTGAGATTAACTGCCATTTGACAAGGGAAAGTAATATCTTTTTTACACTGTAGCTTTTAAGCAATCCCACCCAAAGTTTTACAGTGTCAGACTCTGCATGTCTAATGGGCTTGGCACGCAGAATATACGCCTGCAATGTTTTGACACACGCTAGTCAAAGTGCTCTCAGCAAGATGAGTTTACATGACTAATATTTCATGTGCATGCTAAAGGACAACATGGCTCCAGACACCAGTCCATGGAATTATGGAAAGAGAGAGATATCTGTGCTACCATTTTAGCAGTAACGGATGATCAATTTGAAAGGGGAACATTTTTCAGATCCCATTCTCGTGTGTGGTTAGTTTGGCTCATTGGTGTTCTGCTTCTAATCCTCCACCACTTGTTAGTATCTGTTTTCTTTCAGTCTCTCCGGATCTGAGCTGTGAGGTGATAATTATCGATTGATGGTTGTAGCGCCACAGCTGAGTTGTTATTGTGCAGTGATCAGAGCTGAAGACAGCTGAGATTACATGGGACAGGGAAGAAGGTCTGGTGTCTCATCTTATTGTGTTGCTTCGCTCCCCTTTGGGCACCACAGACGCAGCACTCAAGGCTGTTACTCAAGGCTGTTTGCATTGGTTCAATAGTAACATGACGGAGAACCTTCCCATATGAGGACATTTTTTATTTAAAACAGTTTGTTGAATAAAATTCACTTTAGTTGGATTAATATTTACTGCCCATAGCTTTTGGGAATCAAGTGTCCCCAGTACTGTTTATATTTATATTGAAATCCATATAAAACATTAATTTACAATTTAATCAACCTAATTATGCAATTCAAAATTAGATTCCATCCATCCATCCATTTTCCTCCGCTTATCCGGGGTCGGGTCGCGGTGGCAGCAGGCCAAGCAGGCTGACCCATACTTCCCTCTCGCCCGCAACATTTTCCAGCTCATACTGGGGGATCCCGAGGCGTTCCCAGGCCAGCTGGGAGATGTAATCCCTCCAGCGTGTTCTGGGTCTTCCCCGGGGTCTCCTCCCAGTTGGGCGTGCCCGGAAAACCTCCAATGGGAGGCGTCCAGGAGGCATCCTAATCAGATGCCCGAACCACCTCAGCTGACTCCTTTCGATGCCAAGGAGTAGCGGCTCGACTCCAAGTTCCCTCCTGATGTCCGAGCTCCTTACCCTATCTCTAAGGCTGAGCCCGGCCACCCTACGGAGGAAACTCATTTCGGCCGCTTGTACCCGCGACCTTGTCCTTTCGGTCACGACCCAGAGTTCGTGACCATAGGTGAGGGTAGGAACGTAGACCGACCAGTAAATTGAGAGCTTTGCCTTCCAGCTCAGCTCTCTCTTCACCAAGACGGTCCGGTGCAGCGCCTGCTTTACTGCTGCAGCCGCACCGATCCGCCTGTCGATCTCCCGCTCCATCTTACCCTCACTCGTGAACAAGACCCCGAGATACTTAAACTCCTTCACTTGAGGTAGGCACTCCGTCCCCACCTGGAGGGAGCAATCCACCGGTTTCCGGCAGAGCACCATGGCCTCGGATTTGGAGGTGCTGACTCTCATCCCTGCCGCTTCACACTCAGCTGCAAACCGCCCCAGTGAATGCTGGAGGTCACGATCCGAGGAGGCCAACAGGACCACATCATCTGCAAATAGCAGAGAGGTGATCCAGAGACCCCCAAACCTGACGTTCTCCACCCCACGGCTGCGCCTAGAAATCCTGTCCATGAAAGTCACGAACAGGACCGGTGACAAAGGGCAGCCCTGGCGGAGGCCAACACCCACCGGGAACGTGTCTGACTTATTGCCGAGAATGGGGACACAGCTCCTACTGCAGTCGTACAGAGACCGGATCGCCCGTTGTAACGGGTCCGGCACCCCATACTCCCGCAGCACCCCCCACAAGAACCCCCAAGGGACCCGGTCGAAAGCCTTCTCCAAGTCCACAAAACACATGTAGACTGGTTGGGCAAACTCCCAGAACCCCTCCAGGAGTCTTGCGAGGGTGAAGAGCTGGTCCACTGTTCCAGGGCCGGGACGGAATCCGCACTGCTCCTCTTGAATCCGAGGTTCGACAAATGGTCGGAGCCTCCTTTCCAGCACCCTGGCATAAGCTTTCCCCGGGAGGCTGAGTAGTGTGATACCCCGATAATTCGAGCACACTCTCCGGTCCCCCTTTTTGAAAATGGGAACCACCACCCCGGTCTGCCAGTCCGTTCCCAGTTCACCCTCACTATACGTTTGGGCTTGCCGGGTCTTTCCAACCGGTTCCCCTGCCATCTGATCCAACTCACCACCAGATGGTGATCAGTTGACAGCTCTGCTCCTCTCTTCACCCGAGTGTCCAAGACATACGGCCGCAGATCAGATGATACGATTACAAAGTCGATCATTGATCTCCGGCCTAAGGTGTTCTGGTACCAGGTACACTTATGAGCCACCTTATGTTCGAACATGGTGTTCGTTATGGCCAAACCATGGCTAGCACAGAAGTCCAATAACGAGACACCACTCGGGTTCAGATCGGGCAAGCCGTTCCTCCCAATCACCCCCCGCCAGGTTTCTCCGTCATTGCCCACGTGCGCGTTGAAGTCCCCCAGGAGAACTATGGAGTCGGCAGGCGGCGCCCTTTCCAGGACCCCTCCCACCGACTCCAAGAAGGCCGGATACTCTGAACTGCTGTTTGGTGCATAAGCACAAACCACAGTCAGAGCCTTGCTCCCCGCAACCCGTAGGCGCATGGAGGCGACCCTCTCGTTCTCTGGGGAGAACTCCAACACAGCGGCGCTCAGCCGGGGGCTCGTGAGTATCCCCACTCCCGCCCGGCGCCTCTCACCTTGGGCAACTCCGGAAAAGGACAAAGTCCAACCCTTCTCCAGGAGCTTGGTTCCAGAGCCAGTACTGTGTGTGGAGGTGAGTCCAACTATATCTAGCTGGTATCGCTCCACCTCCTGCACCAGCTCCGGCTCTTTCCCCGCTAGTGAGGTGACGTTCCACGTCCCTAGAGCTAGTCTATGCTGCCGGTAATCGGCTCGCCCAGGCCTCCGGCCTGACCTGCCGCCCGGTCTGCATTGCACCCGACCCCGATGCTTGTCCCTGCGGGTGGTGGGTCCACAGGGTGGCTGCTCCATGTTGTTTCTTCGGGCTGAGCCCGACCGGGCCCCATGGGCGAAGGCCCGGCCACCAGACGCTCGCCGACGAGCTCCCCTCCTGGGTCTGGCTCCGGGAGGGTGCCCCGGTTTCCCTGGTCCGGGCGAGGTGGCTGAAGTCCGTGGGCTGCTTATCATTGGGGTTCTTTTGAACCGCTCTTAGTCTGGGCTCTCCCCTGAGACCTGTTTGCCTTGGGAGACCCTACCAGGGGATACTGCCCCGGACAACATAGCTCCCAGGATCACTGAGTCACGCAAACTCCTCTACCACGGTAAGGTGGCGATTCGCGGAGGAGCAAAATTAGATTAAGCACCTCAAATCACATGAAATTCACAAGTAAAAAAATGACTGGCATGTACATGTTGGCATGTAACTATTGAGATCTACTCAGCAAGCTAGCTTTATGCTAAGCTAAGAACCTTTAGTGGGAGTTTAGCTGTTTATTTGTTTTTTCCTTTTCAGTTAAGAATACATTTAGCTGACGTGGAATAAAAAACTGTGAACTGAAATACATTTTCCAACTCTGGTCAATAAATGTGATAGCAGTTGTATTCTTTTCTACTCAATTCTAAACTAACAACTACTAATGTTTTAAGTCATAATTAATCTAGACACTATACAACAGTTTTTGTGGTACACATTTACAATTTTCAATGATTAAGACATGCACTTTGAAAGGCATCAAAAAGCATAAAAGTAGAGAGATCTAAAATAAATACTGGGGGAAGACCCCCCAGACCCCCTACCACAGTCACAGAGCGCCCCCACATAAAAAAACAATTTGACCTGTGCATATGTAGCTACTGCGTTTTGCTTTTGAAGGGCAGTATTATTATTTGAACATTGGGAAAATGGATTTTCTATTACAAGGACAAATAGACTGGCAAGTTATTGTCCCCAATTAAATGAATACAAGCCTGCTGCACACAATTACAGCCATACTGCTCTTGCTCTGTGGTTTTAAAAACCTCTTTTCTGCTGTCAGAGGCAGGATGAGAGGCTACTGTTGTATGTTGTCGGACGCGCGTGCAATGAGCACAGACAAGGCCGCTCGGCTCGCGACAATAGCCAATCACTGTCAGCTGCCAGGCCAGATATTCATGAGTCAGTGGGGGCCTCCAAGGACGCAAGGCCCTCTGCTGAAAACACAGCTTATCATCACCCCCTCCCTCTGATCACACACACTTTTACTCTTCTGTTCCCCAGAGCTGGAGAATCTGCCAAAAGTTTTTTCCATGTGCAAGCGACAAAGAAAGAAATATGGAGGGAGAGCTACAGAGCTGAAAGACAGAAAACAAGCCAGCAGCCCTCTATCACCCCATCCCTCACAGCTGCAGCGTTTCGACTGAAGGTTCTGAGGAAGAGACAGAAGAAAGAAGGTCAAGTGTGATTTCATGATCAACTGCAGCACTTGCAATCTTTAGAAGTAAGTTTGTTGATTTACCCTCTGTGAATGTGTGTTTCTGAGAGAGAGTATTCAGCCATTGAATCAAGGCCTATTGTGTAAGAGAGCCTCCACCCTTTCCACAATCCACAACAATCAGCAGAGTACACTCTGCACCGGAGTGATGGAATGGTAGTGAGGCTTGTCGTTGTTCTAGTTTCCTAACATTGGCATTTTGTTTTCCAGTTTTCTCATTTTCTTCTGTTCTCTCTATTTTAAGTGTTTGTGAAGCAGGTAAAGGCAATTTGTCTAACTTGGAGCTCTGATAGGCCAGAGAGAGAGAGAGAGAGAGAGAGAGAGAGAGAGAGAGAGAGAGAGAGAATCGATCTGCAACTGTGAATGTAATACAAAAAGAGTGGAACAAAAGGGCCTCTTGGAGGATGGAGGGAAAGGTGGTTTAATGAAATACCCTGAAATTACATTTGATTAGTGGTTTGAAAGAGGTACCTAACACATATTCAGAGAACAGAAAAGCAGACAAACAGAAAATAGTAACTCATCAAAGTTAGGGCTCTAACTTAAGTACTAATTAATTTAAATGTAACGTGGTAAATAAGGTTTCCATTGATTGAATGAATTCATTTTGCCTTCTTTGCAGCAGGACATGCATGCAGTGATTCAACATATTCCATTTGCATGTGTGTATTTGCTGCAGAGAAAGGTCCGCCCCAGTCAAGAAAAGGATTTATAAAACTTGACAATTGCAGGCTTAGAGAAGTTACTTTATTGATTTTCATTATCCGGTTTCATCGCTGTCATATGAAATCAACACTAATGGCATCAGGGCTCATCAGCATTGGCTAGGAAGTCTGGAAGAAGGAAGAACTGCCGCAACAAGAAACAGACCCCTCAGCGTGTGTGTGTGTGTGTGTGTGTGTGTGTGTGTGTGTGTGTGTGTGTGTGTGTGTGTGTGTGTGTGTGTGTGTGTGTGTGTGTGTGTGTGTGTGTGTGTGTACGCAGTGGGCGATGCGTGGCTTAAAGGACAAAGACACGATCAAGACACAACAGCTAGGATAATGACGCTAAATCAAACAAACTAATGCGGGAATGTTCTGTGTCGTTTTCTTGGTGACCAAACATCTTGTACCATCAAATCACGGGCTATTATAAGCTTTGCAAAATACGTTTAGGGTTATGTTCACACTACAAGGCTTCATGCTCATTTTCATTGCTTTATGCACTCAGTAGATGTAACCCACATCTGACGCCAATATGCCTCTTATTTGTGTGTTTCACTTGCTTTTGGCATGTGTTATTGGTATGTGACTTCGATTTGTTTGACATTTCGAGAAATAAGCTTGTAAGCTTTCTTGCAGATAATTAGATAAGAGGATTGCTACTGTTCTCATGTCTGTATGCTTAATATGGAGCTACTACCAGCAGCAGGTTCGCTTAGGTTAGCATAGCGACAGAAAACAGGGGGAACCAGCTAGCTTGTCTAAAAATAACATGAGTCCACCAACCAGTCAAGTTGCAGTTCATATAGGTGTCTCTTTATAATTTCTCGTCCGTGTACTTTTTGGCTTGAGAATGTGAAAGCAGATTCCCATATTGCACAAAAACTCAAATTGTTAACTGCATCAGGATAATTAATGGTCAAATATGGTGCCTGGAGACGCGCTGGACCTTGTTTCCATTGTTGCTGAAAAAAAAATTAAACATTTTCATTTTGCTTTCGCTCAACGTAAAAGGTGTCTCATGGCATCATTGAAACTTTATTTTGAGAACAAGAAAATTGCTTCTATTGGGAAAAAATTGTCATTACTCCTTGATTTCAGCAATGCTTATTTCATGTTCAGTGCAACAGTAGTATAATGTTCTGTGCTCCCCTGATTCTTCCAGACCACGGCAACACCTCCACCTCGGCCTGTCAAACGTGGAGTCCCAATATAAGAACAATCCACAGGGCATAGTTCATTTCAATGGATGCATTCCATTTTCCGCTGCCAGGTTTCTGTCAAAAATAAAAAAGCCAAATTATGACTTGTGAACAAGTCATTTAAAATGTGAGCCTTGTTTGCTACAGAGCGTGCATTAATCAGACACATTTTAATGGGGGAAGACACTGTCGTCATCAGCATAGGAAGCTTTGGGGGTATGTGCGATAGGACGGATCACTCGTGCAACACGGCGAACCCAGCCATAAGTAGGGCGCGAGTCTGATTCTGACGGGAATGTTCATGGGTCGTGGAGTGGAAGTTACGGTGGAAACTAGGGAGAGAGTAGTAGGAGACCCTCCAAACCACCAGGGAGAGCTACTGTTGCTTGTAGGAAAAAGCAGGACGTTTGCAGAAAAGATTAAAATTATCAATAAAAGCCACGTTTCGGGCTGCGCAGGTTGACTTCAGCCACGTATGTAGACTTTGGAAGTCATGTCATTGCATCCCACATGCACGACCACGTCCTGGGCAAGTGGGTGTTTGGTGACTGAGATCTTTGGTTCTGGTAAAACATTTGATGAAAATGTCAGTTTTTGACAGTGTTTCAGAGAGCCGGTCACAGGATGTAGTTGTAACTCGGCGGTAAAACTCAAAACAGGAAACAGTGTCACATACCGTACAGCGTATGTGACGCAGTGATTCCTTTTACATGAATTGCAAGAGTAGATGAATATTAAATAGATAGGTTTAATTGCTCACTGACTTCTTGTGCATATTTAGGTACATGCCTTGTGTGCGCTGTGGGTTTTATGCACAGTTTAAAAACCTAATATTGATAAAGGAGGCCACAGGTCAGACAAAAAAAAAAAAATGAGATACAGATTCTTACATGCATAGAAGACCCGATCTAGCTGAGGAGACTTTGTTATCAGACTCCATATCAAAAATGACCACAGTAGAGTAGAAAACATTGTGATGTTAACTATGTTCACCAAACTTCACTAAGCTTTAACTGAAATTTGAGCTAGCTAAGACTGAGCTAGGCCAGAACCACATTCCTAAAATACTGCATTATAGAAATGCTATTCTAAATTTCCCAAAACAATGCCGGTCAAAGCACTAGACTGATAAAAGAAATATGCCACGTTCAATATTTATACAGGGATTACGCTTTTTGCAGTGGTGGGGGCGGGGCTTCAGGGCTCCACAGAGACGAGCATGTCGTCTGCAGCGGCCCCAGGAAGACTTTGACAAGCAATCAGCCTATTCTGACCTGGAACAAACACCAAACGGGCACTGCACTAGTTACCCAAATGTCTGAAAAGACGAGTCTAAGCTATCAAAACACATATAACATACATAACATTTTTGCAATCCAAAGAGATGTCCTTGGCGCTAATGTCAACACAGCTAAATCGGTGTGTGGAAAAACATTAGCAAACCAAAGTGACAGCAAATTATCACCAGCAAATGGAAACAAATTACAAAACACAAAGGTTTCCTGCTGATAAACAGCATCAGAAATACAAATCTGTCTATAAGTACAGCCTTCCTCCAATAAAGGTCAGGCTCTCTCACGTCATTTGAGGTAATTAAAAGAGTTTTTATGGTGTTAGCCAACTGATATTACATGGATTTGTGTGAACCTGTAGGTGCACTGTAGACAGATATCTTATATAATCCTCAGTATGAGGTCCACGTTTGACCCTGTGGCATTAACCGAGATGTCCTGACGTTTAATGTGGATGTATTCATCAGACAGGAATGTCTTTGCTCCCTTCCGCTGCCTCTCTGGCCTCCCTACCACCTGTGTGTGAGACTTGTTAAAACTTTATGAATGTATAAAAGGTCTGGCCTGTGTTTCATATGACATAGATAGCCCAGTAGAGGTGTGAGGGGGTCAAGTTAATGTGCAGGGCTCTGTTATAAGAGCGCCCAAGTGAAACTTGAGCTTCCGGGTTCTGTTCCACAAGTAAGGAAACCTCATTGACATTTGTAACTACGCTAATAACTAGAAATACACTTTTGGAACCAAGGCTTTCTCAACAGTATGCCAAGATAAGGACATTTTGTTTTTTTCAACTATGTTATATCACTGTTAATTTAATATTAATGTCAGGCCTTTAATGAACACCATTGCCTCTCTTTTACTTTAGTTTATTTCTAAATAGCAAATGTTAGCATGTTAACATATCAAGCTGAAAGATGGTATATCATCAGTGTCACTGTGAGCATGTTAGCATTGTTTAGCTTCCAGCACAGCCTCACAGTGCCGCCAGCTATAGACTCTTAGTCTTGTTTAATCAATTGGTGTGTCTCAATTCAGGGGCTGCATCCTTCGGAGTCTGCATTTGTAGACCGGTTGCGTCACAGCGGCTGCGACTAGGCTGTCCCATTTTAAATGTTTTCGAAGACTCCTTCAAATGCAGCTGACGAATGCAGCCTTCTGGTCCCAGATTTGGAGGACACAACTGATGTATCCTTCGTGGCCCACCATATCCCGAGATGCATTGCGTGTCGATGAAAATGTTATTTTAAAGTGTTTGCAAACTAAATGTTATTGCACTTTTGTTCATATAGCAGTACTTTTAAAATAAAAGTGAGCGATACACTACTTTTGAATTCATTATTCAATTTTGTGCATAACAATGTGATTAATCGCGATTAAAAATTTGAATCGTTGCCCAGCACTAATATATATATTAGGTCATACTTGGTCAAGCCTTCGCGTTCCTCAAAGGACACGGCCGACATAGACCGCGAAGGCTGGGTCCTCCGAAGGATGCAGCCCCTGAATTGAGACACACCTAATATCTCATGTTTCAGAAACATTCATGTGTGTGAATTTGTCTCTATGGCGTCATGCTGATGCTAAAGATATATTGTGAGTCCTAATGGTTTGCCCTGATCTCCTGCTTTTAATTACTGCATACATCTGTTAATGAGTGCATGGATGCACCCAATGCGAGATAGAACACGTGTCTTTTGGACAGGTGTTCATATTGGTATTTGCACTTGTATGAAAGTGTGTGTGCACATGCATGAGTAAGTGTGTGTGTGTGTGTTTACAGTATACATGCAGTAACCCAACAGGGACCCCATAGTGTAATTCATCTTTTAATTCATTTATTTCTCCAGTTAAAACACTCAGTAATTCCCCAGATAGTGTTGTCTTTAATGCAGTCTACAGTACGCTGCATATTAAAGGCATACAACTACACACAACCAGAGGACAGCCCCATTTTATAATTATGTTTAATGCTGTTTTAATCTCAGCTATAACTGCCAGCTTTTCTGTTCCCATAAGTCTACTCCTGGTTTAGTGAGCTAGAAACCAGCAAACACTCATCTCATCTCCAATCAACAAAACAACAGCTTCTGTTTCTCCAGAGTCAAATAAACCGTCTTCTTTTAAACACATCAGAAATCTATCCAAGGCTATTTGAGAGAGCATCTTTAGCAAAAATTAATCCAATTAAATGGAAATTTGCATTCATTGGGACCATTGAGGATTAATCCACATTTGGATTTATGGTTTTCTGCTTTCTTTTGAATTATAATGTACATGACAATACACTGAAAAACTTTGGCATGTTTTACTAATTTCTGATGGATTAATCAGAAATGAAAATATGAATTAGTTGATGAGTGGCTCACAGGTGTTCTTAATTGTTTGGACAACAATGGAACTCTATGTAACAGAGGAATAAGATATATCAGGCTACAGATACACCGACAATACGACTATATTATTTTCTGACTTTTTTGGCTATTTTGGTTGGTATTAGCATAGATGTATGTGTAGGCTTCCACTGTGGACATGGAGATGTGAGGACAAAAGGGCCAGAGAGTTACAGTCTTTAATGCTCCGTCTGCTCCACATTGTCTTCCTCCACCCCTCCCGTCCCTCTCCACCTGCGTGCCCGACCGTGAGCAGAGGGCCAGGTGTTCCAAGTTAAGAGAGCGTCCCCTCAATAACATCAGTGCAATCAGAATCTTACAGCGCTCACACTACGGGACGCCTCAGTCGAGAGGCGTGAACAGCCGGTCACAAATTAGTTGGCCCGCACGCCTCATCCATCATCCCTATGGTTTGTTGGTTTCTTTTTTATTTTGCACTTTCTCTCCATCTTTCCAGCTCAAACAATAATGCTGTATAGTTGTTGGACCAATGCCAATTTAACAACACAAAGGTGGAGAAATAGATCTTTGTGCCACCTCCCTCCCTTCTCATTTCTCCATGTAGCTTGTTGAAATGGGTCTCGAGGTTGCAATTAGTAGTCTGGTTAAAGAAGAGAATTACATCTTTATCAATCGGCGTTTAAAGATGGATCATGACTGCATCAATACCGGGATAAAGTGCATGTCAGTGGCTTTAATATCCTTGCTGTCAGGGGAAAACTTGTATCTCCATATTTCATCATTTTAAATTGTTTTTCCGAAATCAATAGTCACCCTTTACCTCAGTCTGTGGGTTTAACAAATATTTAACCAATAAAAAGTATTACAAATAGCTTTTGACCAAATAATCGCAGCTCCATTGGATCCTCAAACTGTCTGCAAAACTTCACAGCAGAGCTGAAGATAAACAGTGACGAGGCGATTTCTTCTGACTTCATCTGAGGCAGTGTTCCTCACAGTTTCATAATGAACTGAAAATATACTTCTCAACTGCCTGAGGGTTCAACTCGGCAGGTCAGGGAAGACCGCTCAGTGTGGGAGGATCCCCTCATGGGACCACTCCCTCGCCGGCTGCATTTCCTCAGTGGGCTCCAGGTCGGCTTGGAAACTCCAAAGGTGGCTCACGGCTGTGAGCTTCACAGTACTCCTCTCCCACACTTCGCCGGGCCGTGGACTATGCAGGAAGAGAGCGGCAGCTCTGAGGTTAACAATGTGGTTGTAGAGGGAGGTGTTAGCTGAGGAGACTAGTGTAGCTCAGCCATGTGACCATAACTTCCAATCAATGACGGACAAAAAAAGTATCTCGACATTCGCTGGTCAAAAACCTTCATTTGATCTTGATTTTGGTAAAATAATAATGATATAGTGACACATGCAAATATCTGACCATAAAGACACAATACCAGCTTTGACAATACAGTGATCAATTATTATTATGTTTTGTTTTATTTCCTAAAAAGTAATGTTTTTAGACATGCAAGGTTTCCACCCAACAGCAAATATATGACAAACACAACCACCGTGTGTGGAAATCACACGATCACTGTTCAGGGTCATGTGGTCTTTGTGAAGGTGTGCAGGGTAACAACATCTGTTCATGTACGACGGTGTGCTCACCATTGGAATGCAGCAGGGCGTTATGTTCATGCATACGTTGTGTATTTGAGGTCACGCATGCTTTCTGTTTGCAGTTTATTTGTCTGTGTGTTCTCATGAGTTGTGGCGGTGTATCTTCAACACTAGGGCGTCTGGGATGGTACCACAGTATGTCCCAGAGAAGTAAGGGATAAATAAACCATGGAGGGAATTGCACATTTTATCATTTCCCTCGGCCTTCCGTTTACTGTTTTTGTTTCGTTTTTTCCATGGAAGGCTAAGTGCACTCACTCATGGTCGATTTTTAAATCAATAAGCCGGGTATCTCGGAGATGACACACCGACTTGCAGATCTCCCATGCAGGCAGAATTCGAGCAGTGATGCGTTTCATATTCTGTACACACACACACACACATGCACAGACTTCTGTGCAAAGAGAGGTACACATGCACATTCAAGCGGCCTTAAAGGCATATGCTCCCATTGTGTCTGTTTCCTGCTTAGAAACAGATATCATGGCTCTCCATGGGAGACAGAGGGAGGAGGGGGGAGTTCAGCCTGGGAGACAGAGTGACTGCAGACTGAGTTATGTGTTGTTATTGTTGTGAATGATATTGGTTGTACTTGGGGTCATAACTCACACATGGCAGGGGAGATGAACTATGTGTCGCTTATAAAACTTTATCCCAAGATTTAATCGGCAATGAGCTGGCATGAGGGTTGAGGTCTCAAGCATGTGAACGTTTGTGTTTGTTGGCAGGCACTGCTTATTAAACTAACCATTAGTAACATCTACAGGGACAAAGAAAATACATACATTTATATTTTGCCAAAATGGATAAATAAATGAATACGCAGGCAATTACTTTGAAATAATTCAGTTACCATTTCCATATTGTTTCGGTATTTATTTACCTTCCAGTTTATTTCCTTATTTATTTCCCAATGTATTTATTTCCTTTTTCGTTGCTTTATTTATTCCCCATTGTATTTATTCCTGTTTTTCTCTCCTATATGATAACGAGGGAGGCTAGCAGTCAATAACAAGACTGTTTCTCATGCCTCTCATTGGCTGATCCAGGTCCAAGTGTAGTACATTGGCCGGGGAACCCAACTCAAGTGGAGTGCAGTATGAAGGAAGTATAGCGATTACTCCATGTCCGCTGATGATCGAGCAGCAGCAGGTTGTGAAGATGTTGTCGTAAACACCTTTTCCATTTATTCAGAAAATAAGTTGTGTAAAATATGAGTTTGCTATGGTTTATGATGCTGTTCATGTACATTTTTTTCTTCATTCAAGTCTGCACAAGCTGCATGTGCACACGCTCACTTTCCATCTTTCCGTACTGCTTCCACCGCATTGATTGGTGGCATTGATGATCAACGATGGTTTATATTACTCAACACTTTTAAAAACTGTGTATTTACCACCAATGATCTCAGTCATACAGATATTTTCGGTTAAGTTGTCCAGCTTTTGAGATATCTGCCTTCACTCCAATTCAATTAAAGTAAATGGAAGCACTGATGAAATGATAAAAGAAAGAACTAAAAGTTACATAAAGTTACATCTGTCACACAACAAACCATCGTCAACAGTTTTCACAGGATCTTTTTCTTTGGGTCAGTAGTCCCAACAGATAAACTATATGAGCTGTGTATGTACCCTGTTACTCATCAGGCACAGTGCAGCTTATACTTTTAAACCTTTAAAAGAAGTATAAACACAAACAAGAGAGAACGATATATTGTCCTCCACCTGATATCCCCACTGGCATTTGAGTTACAGACAGCTAAAACTGATGGGAAGAGCTGTCTAAGTCATCACCATCATAATTCACACAATTGAAAACCTGTGTACTTATGCCTACTACGTATACCTCAATGCCAATGTGTAGTAATACAATGTATAAATATATATCACTGTGATATAGTATTTTGACATCATCACTATCATCATCTTCCTCTAAGATATTCACACTGTGTCCTCTTCCAGCCTCTGAGCCCGGTATGAGTTACCACGTCTTGTTTGCCACGTTTCCCACACATTGTGAGCGTTCCAGGATGGAAACATAAAGCACAATATGGTACCGTATCAAGTGTGTGTATGCAAAATCAAAGTGTTCCAGCTGGTTTCCGAGCCTGGATTCACTTTGTAATGCCTGGTCTTTACCTTCAGGCTGACTTCCATAATGTTTTCACGCGTTAGCACGTTCATCCCTGGTTTTCAGCCTCCATTTTTCACTCGCCGGACGAGTAGGAGGAGAAGGGAAAGGAGCCTGGGGCGAGCCACCTGTGCTGGTTTGTTGTTGATCGTCTAAATCAGTAATCAGAGGAATTAACGTCTCTTGCTGTGTGTGTGTGTGTGTGTGTGTGTGTGTGTGTGTGTAGGTGTGTGTGTGTGAGAGAGAGAGAGAGAGAGAGAGAGAGAGAGAGAGAGAGAGAGAGAGAGCAAAGACAGGAAATGATTTGTAAAAGAAAGACTAGTTAATTCATTTTCTCTGAGTGTTTTTCTTTCCTCAGAAATGCTGCAAATCAAATCCACTTGTAATTCAGATCTCATATATACACTGTATATCAGTGGCGGGCCGTGGATTTTATACCTGGGCCTTCAGTGCTGTTCTACACTTCTAATAACCTCATTATGACGTCACAGCTACGGGTTATTATTTGTTTCGTGTAAAAGCCGCATATTCACATAACACTGCAACATTTGACAAATGAAATAAAATGTGCAGATACATGAATACGAGCATGTCGGGACGCTGCATCATTAACGGACAATACAGTCCAAATCAATGTAATTAACACAATGACAAACTCACAAGAGCAGTCGCATATATTCATATGACAACAAAGCAACAAATCAATCCAGCAGACCTGCAGCGGATCCACGCATTCCACCACACGAGCACGAGCCATTCATATATTATTCATAAAAACGCCACGATAGACAAATGAACAGTAGAGGTAAACAAACGAAGCTTCTAGTTCACTTACCAAATGCTGTCTATGCTGACAAAGAGTTTAATCCCAGTACATCAGTTCCAGTAAGAAGTCCAACCGGATCCGCCGCCGGTCGGTTGTCCGTGGTCCGCCGCTGTTCGGTCGTCGTCTTCGACCGACGTTCGGTTGTCTTCCGCTGCCGGTCGCTTGTCCGTCTTCCGCGGCCAGTCGGTGGTCCGTGGGTCCGCTGTGGGGTCGGACTATGTCCAGTTTGTTCAGAAAAGTCCTTCTTGAGAAAAGCGTTCCCAGTAACTCCGCCACTAAATCCGTTTCTCCTCCTTCCGCCATTTCATATTAAAAAAACAAAGCTAGGTAAAATGTCTTTCAAATATTTCCACTTGAACTCTGTCTGCTACAAAGCTCTGCTAGCAATCATGTTTCGCGGGCACATAGTCACGTGCCCGCCCACTGACCAATCATAGCACACTCTGCACCTTGCTGGCAGAGAGGCATCTGGACTCTGAGCTGACGTAACTAGGCCTGCAAACTGCTCTGGTGCGGCCATGAATCCCAAACTAAAGATCTGATTGGTTGAATCAACAATATCGTCCCCATTCAACTTAAACTGCACATGGATTCACTGGTGAGTCTGCAGGCTGGGGCCTCTCTTCTTACTAGAGACACAGAGGTGAAATCTGATTGGATAAAAGCTCTACTTAAAACAAGCTGCACTGGAAGCAGAGCAACTGAGGAGCACAGTAGCTGTGCAATGAGAAAATAAGATAATGGGAAAAATATTTTTATAAATTATATTACATATAAGAAAAAATTAATGTATTTAAGAAAAAATATTAAATTATAAAATAGCTATAACTTTGTGATTCTGTTTAGGCCAGCAGAGAAGGCTTTGCAGGCCCTGACGGCCCACCACTGCTGTATATACACCTGACAATATCACTTTCAACAAACAATTCACCATTGAAACTATTGCAAGTTATTAACTTCAAATTCTTGTTTTCTTGGGAGAAGTTTTGCTTACGAAGATATTCATATAAATACTCATACAGATTCTCATCGTCAATAATATTGTAAACTTCTCAAAATGTAATTATATCAGCGGCTCAGTCTCTAGCTGTTGCTTGGCTAACTACTTATGTACTTGTGCAGTCTTGCTAACAATGAGGTCTCCAAAAGGAGTCCACAATATTGTGTCCTTCCTACATTGGTGGAAACAAGCCCCCAGAAACAGGTCAAAATAAGAACTGCATGTGACGTGACACACTAAAATCACTTTTTATCATACACAACCATAACAACATAAACAACTTTAAAATGAAAAAAACTTCACAAAAAGTTCCGACAAAATGAGATTAAGGCCAGGGAAACTTTGTTGGGTCTATTGTAAAGAAAGCAGACCCACTTTCTAATATAATATTATACCCAGATACCTTAATACATCCACAGGCTGTAAGGTGGTATCACATTTGATTCAAAAAATGCAATTCATATTCATATCTGAGTAACAATTCTCCTGAAAGCTTTTAGAGTGTTATATGTCTTTAAATACGTGTCTGAGAGGCTGATCACAACGACAGGCGCGGCTGCTGAGATCCATCAGAACTCCATGCATGCGTTCTTTTCTCACAGGTTATTGTCTAAACATTTATCATTAGTTGACAGAGCTTTTCAAAGCTTTATTATAAACTTAAGAAAAAGTAAGGAAAGTTCAATTCTGCCAGTTTAACACTCAATATTTATTTGAATGTTTAACCAATCAACAGCGTAGCAATGCTTCCTTTCAGGTTTGGTACAGGCCCAGCAACCTTCACCAGTGAGCAAGGAGGAAACAGTAAACTAACTAAAATAGTCAGACAGACAGAGAAGCTGTGGCTAGTGAACACAAATATTCATGGTCAGAAGTCTACACACTTATCTATTTCATGGCTGCCTGCAGTAAACTTAGTCACTAGCACACCACTTATCACACTACCCACCACAACCTTTACCCACATTTGCCACGTCAGCTCAAACTCTAATGTCTGGACCTGAGACCTCTCCTCCAATCTAAATAAATAAGTGGAAATGTAAAGCAGACCTCTTTGTCTGGGGGGGGGGGGGTCGTAAAGACACCTACTCACGTGGAGTGTTTTGGGGGGGGCTGCACACTCCATTGAGGATTGTTTGGCTAACAGCCGCCATCTCCCCTTTCAGATTAGAGAGGGAACCGAGGGGGGGAGGGGGGGGGGGGGGGCAGAGAGAGCAAAGTCTTACATTTGGCAGAGTGTTTTAGAGCGGACCCTGAGCTTTGTCATTTTCGTACTGGTTTACCTTTCGTGCTCGACAGAAGCATTGCAGCCGGTTCCATTAGCAGCCTCATGATGCATCCTCATGGATCATTATAGAATTGGCTGCATGTCTTCCTTTCTTAATATAAAACAGCTTTGTAGCAGATAAAACAACGAAGGATACTTGATAGACAATGAGGTTATTGATGACCCACTTTGTGTACTATCATCTGTGTTTGCTGGTGTGTACATCACATGAACGTGGAAGACAGACAGGAGCAGTGGTGAAATGATCCGTCCAGTGCTTGAAATGTGTCAGTACTCCACTTATGTGTTGGCGTGTGTCAGCAGCTTTTTCACTTGAAACTATGTCAGACAAAACTATTTATTTTATTATTACCACACATCACAGTCTTTATCTGAACGATGAATTATTCTTGATTGCCCTTGAAAATCATATTCTGTAAATCAAAAGAGCAGATTCAGAAAACTTTAAAATAATCTTTCATTAGTTTCATTTCTTCACAAATAGATAACCCTCAGGAAGATAAACTGAGGAGGGATCCCTCTCCCTGGACAGAGAGACGTGCAATAGAATTACCATCATAATAACATTACAGTATAGAAAATCTATAAATTAAATATAAACATCCATAAATGAATGATATGGATTTGGGAGGATGTCAAGAAGCGTCCGGGATTCTATGAGGACCAGATATTCACTCAGTGTGAGGAGGACTAATTTAGGTCATCTTCAAACATTAGCATCGAATTTAACTTTATAATTTGCTTGAAAGAAATATAAATTGAGCTTTGTCTCAGTGTGGGTGTATGCCACGCTGTTACATACATTATATTTGTATTTCTCTTATTAAGGTCCGAAAGTTTGAAACAGTATTAATAGTACCTTTGAACTTTATTTGAACCTGCACATTTTCTCCTTGAGCAAAACAGAATACAACTCAAGCACACACTGCTCTGAAGAAGGTCTAAATAAACGAATACAAGCTAAAGGGATTCTTTAATCGTCCTCTTACTAGTGCTGTATTGTGTCCAACGTTAAATTCACAAGTCAGGCTCAGATACAGAACAGCACTTGAAGCCGGTCAGGATTCAATGTCCTACTCAAGGACACTCCAGCAGGGCAGATGCTTGCCAACACATGGACGTCTGACTGGAGCAGGTTGTTCTCGCTGCACTGATTTTACACAAAAATGGCCGATGCAGAGAGTCGCTACAAGGACAATAGCAGTGAACAGTGGAAACAGCTTATACTGATCATGATTATAGTGATCTTATAGTGATTCAATCTTATATGGATCAGACAGCTTGGGACAGAATCATACCTAGACAATGCTGTTAAAATAATTTACAGCGTTGATTTTAGGTCTTTACTTAAATGACATCATATGGAAAAACATATTTTAAAACCACGGTAGGCTTTTTACTGTACTCCAATGATAGTTTGTCTCACAGTAACCCGTCTGCTCTCCGGCTGGCTACCTGAGGCTGGTGCTACGTGCACATTGAAATCATGACAGAAAAAGAAATGTCATTACCTGTCAATGAAAAAAGAATGCATAAAGTGAAACCATGCATACAGGGAACGGGTTCTGGGCCGGTCTGCATGCGCTGACGCTGAGCCGGTCAAAAACCAGCAGAGCCTCACCCCGAGCGGGCTGGTCTCCTCAAGCATTCGTAGCTTTACCTACCTATATGAAATAATGTGCCGTAATTTGTAGATATTCCACATAATATTGAACGAGGAAGTGTAAAAAAACGTAGAAGCCCACACAGAGTGGGCGGGTCCAACAAACGGAGATCTTTCAGTTGTTCGTCCCACATTTTTCAACTTCAGTAATGGCACTTCCATAGTTATTTAGATCCAAACAACGATCTTTTCCTCAACCTTTCTAATTCATTTTGTTGCCTGAACATAACTGACTTGTGAAGAAGTTAAAAAAAAAAAAAAAAAGACTAAGTATAACGAGCAGAAATTGACACGTATTGCTGGCTTTGAAAGGAAAATGCACAAAAAATGAGAAGTTACTTTTCGTAGGACATTAGTAGAAACCGGATGTGGATAGAAGACGTTGCCCCAAGTCAGCCCTTGGTGAGGGAAAAGACAGCTTGAAAGCTTGTAAATAGTGAAGCTATTGTATTTATGAAATAAATATATAAATGTTAATCTGGATGAGAAACAGAAAAAACTAAAATAACTTTGTTACAACAATCATCAGCTTTGAACCTGGTTTTCACTGTTTCCCTCACAAAGGGCATTAGCCTACACTCTGATCATATGGTTACTCAACTCTGACCCGTTTCATTAGATCTTTCTTTGATGGTGTGGGCAAGCTGAGAACTCGTGAGCGCAGCTTCTGTAGGGAGACACCCAGGGGTGACAAGACTTAATAGGAGTTGTCTGTTTTAATGAACCTTTGCTGTGTCACACACCTTGAATGAACAAGACCTCCATTCAAAGCTTCCACTACAGCTGACAGTGAACACAGTAGGCTCAGTCTCAAGGCCAAACTATCACATATCACCAAATGACATTTCCTTCTAAATATGCTCAGGAAAGTATTACTAATAACAAAAGGCTGTATTTCATTTCAGACGTGTCCCATAGAATGACAGTTGGTATGAGAGTATACTGTATGTCCTTCGTTGGTATAATTCTCTATCATAATATTTGAAAGAAATACCTGACTTCTGACTGTGTCTCAGTGGTCGAGATTATGCTAATAAAGAGTGTCATAGTAAAAAAACAAGCAACACGGAAGTACGTGGACCCCGAATAATTAGCCATTTCTTAATAAGGTCTTTGCACCAGACATTACAAATATTAACCATCAGAAGCATAACATGCAGTATGACCTGCTGTCAGTTACCTGACTTTGACTTCCCCACCTGATGATGCAGGATGGTAATCATCAAAACTGGCCAATCAATGACTTTGTTTACATGTGCACTAATATTTGTCACGGGAATGCAAGGACTAGGACTCAATTGCAAGACCACAGGAGATAGAGTCAGGAAAACAGTCTTTATTTATCACAGCTGATTACAGACAGGAAAGGCTGTGTGGAGCCCGTGGTCCGACACAGCGTGCAGGCCGGATCGACGGTGTGGTACCCGTGGTCCGACACCGGAGGGCAGGCAGATTGACGGTGTGTGTCCCGTGGCACGACACCAGAGGACACGGGGGATTCCCGGATCAGCGGACACCGGAGGCAGGCAGAGCGTTGGCGAACAATCCAGTGGGGACACAACAGGGGCACGGGGGATTCCCGGACCAGCGGACACCGTAGGCAGGCAGAGCGTCCGCGAGAAGATCTGTTGGGACACAACAGGGGCACAGGGAATTCCCAGACCGTAGGACACCGGAGGCAGACACCGTAGGCAGGCAGAGCGTCGGCGAGAAGAACTGTTGGGACACAACAGGGGCACGGGGGATTCCCGGACCGTAGGACACCGGAGAGCAGACGCTCGAGACAGCAGGCGATACAGGGTTGAAGCGGGTGAAAGACGGGACGAACTGACAACCCCAGACTGCAGGACCAGGGTTATTATAGTGGCAGGGGAAAGGATTAGTGTAACTAGAGTCTGGTGTGTAAGCCTGCGAGAGGTAATTGGCTGAGTGGGTGCAGCCGTGCACCAGACAGGGGTGTGGCTATGGGAGTGACTGGAGGCAGAGGAAAAATCCCCGAGCACATGGCACAACACAACACACAGGGAAATGACAGCCAGATGAGGAGAGGAGATTGGGGGAAACCAGAGGTTAACACACATGGTCCAACAGGGATCCTGACAATATTACACTTATTACAAATGCTAAGGGTCATGTAAACAGTAAATTCCACTTGGTTATTCTAAATTAGGCCTAATTCCAAATGTAGCATCTTTTGACGTTGGATATACTGATATTATTCGGGTTTTGGGAGCAATTTTCAGTAGCCATGTAAACAGCTTGGGAGGAATAGTCTTTTTCCCAATACGGGCAAAAAACGAAATATGTTGTGCACGTAAATGTAGTTAATGAGTTAACTGCCACTCTATAAAACTTCATCTAAACCTCAAAAGTAAATGTAATCAGAGACTGGTGCAGAACAAAAAGTCAATGTATATTTATTTTGCGTGTGAAAGCACCCTTCAAGTTCAAATCGTCACTCGTACGCCACGATTTCTATGTCAAACGTCTATGTGATGACAAAGCTGTTTTGAATATGCCCACATGTTGGCCCAATCTGTGTCAAATTTTACTAGCCTCAAGCTATTTCAATATCCAACTTGCCATGAATGAGAACAAAATATTAGCAGGTGTCGACCCTATCTCGTACCTCTTATAGAGTGAATTTGTGCATGTTAGCCTTAGGGCTGATCAAAGCATAGGAGGCGTCTGTTTTTGCAGGGATAACAGTTGGCTGGTGTGGTGGTGAACTGGGACAAGGCCGTGCCGGTACTGACAAAGCGTCCGAACCAATCTGTCACATATACGGTTGGACGGTGACCAGATTGGCCTGACCAGATTGGTCTGCCAAAAGGAGATGTGCTGCCTCTGATTACAGACAGGTGTCTCGGTCAGCGAGACAGACGGCTGAACAGACAGAGAGTGGAAACATTTTGATACTAGCCTTGGTCATGCTAATGGATGCAAAACAAGCCGGTGTATTCCTCAGGGCTCTGCTGAAGGTCACGTCCTCTGGTAACTTGACTCAAATCAATTTTTATATCTACGAAAAGTTTAAGCTTCATTTACCCACACATGCCTGTTTCCAATGACATCCACCCAGCTACATCTCTAGCAAGCAGCACATTTAGAAGGATAACAGCTCAATACTTTATCAACTATAATATCATGCAGCTGGGGATAACTGTGCTTCACTGTTAATGCTTTCATTCAACTATAAGGCACTTTGGATGAACACATTCACCAAAAGGTGTAACACAGTGAGTGAAGTCAAAAGACCCCTGTGTTCTAAACCAAGCTAGCTTTGTTCCTGCAAAACCCTGTTGTTTCATTAGATTACATCTGATCAATGCAGCTGGTGTGAAAACAGCAGTGTTAATCATGTTTTGGCTCCGGTGCTTTCAAAGAGGCATATGCTGTGGGCTTTTTAGTGTGTTTTGCATTTCCCCAGTGAAATGGTGCATACAGTGTATACCATTGATTCTGTAATCACATGAAGTTGGCCATTCCCTCTTCTGGATTGTATTAAAGAGGGATAATGCTCTGGCCTATGGCTGTTAGTCAGATTCACTGCTTAAAGGAATCTAATACACTTTTCTGTTTTGTAGACACAATGAAGTGTACGTAGTTGGCCTGACTACTAGAACTTACTACTACCAGAAGTTCAGCATTTAGACAACTTCTGGCAGTTTTTGGCATGAGTCACATGACTTGACATCAATTCAGGAATTTGATGATTTAGAGTCAAATTGACACAAACAAAAATAACTTTTAATTTGACTTTGCCTTGGCATCTGATACCAAGGCATCCTTTAGCGTTTGTATGAGATGCACCTGACTTTTAACTAACTCCAATATAAACCGATCCGCATCATTATTAGACGGTCAGAGCAAGTGGCATGGGATAAAGAGTAAGAAAGTCTGCTTAGGGAGTAGGTGAGGGTGGATGGTTGGGTAAAATAAACACACCCAGGAGACTGCTGTTTGTGATCTGTGTGAAACCAATCAGAGATGACTTATTTTACCTTACTATTGTTACGTTACTTACGTAGGGCCTACTTGACTAACGCAACGTAGGCAAGTCACAACAAGAGTGCATATTTTATAAACCAAACGTACTTATATAAACCCAAATCACGATGTTTTCTGAAACCTAACCAAGTCCTTTTGTTGCCTAAACCTAACTAAGTAGACCTAAAACCAAATTAAACCGAAGTTAAAAGTTTATTTGGAAAAGGCACTGTATACATGTAACGAGTGGAAACTGACACGTTGTCCCTGACATGTCCAAAACACTAGCGGGGCACCTAGAGCGTCATGGTGCGCTGCGTAGGACCACTGACCAAGCGTCGGTATTATTCCCATCTCGGTCAAGTAGTTGAGAATGAGAATGTGTTTCAACATTGCTTTGCCGAGAGCCATGGCACTAGCATGGCTAATGAAACTTCTGTTTTGGTTGTTTTTAGTTTAAATACGCCATCATGATACAATGAATAATATTATAGGAGTGAAATGCTAAATGAGTGGAGTACTCTTGTCTACAGGTTGTGAAAAATAATTAGACTACCACTTAAAATGTTTCTACTTTCTCATCCAGCTAAAATATATATCTCAAAGACTGCAAAGTGCATTTGATAAGGGTTACATACTTTTATTGGTTTAAAAGCAGCTATATCACATGCAATCCATCATGTGATGACGTAGCTGCTAACTTTGTTTTGTGTGGAGAAACAAACTGTTCAAGAAAAAATGAATAAAATGGTATTTTCTTCAGTCTAGTCTCAGCTTTACAGAATTATTTTTGTGACTACTTGCGGAGTGGAATCTTTTTTTCTCTCTGTTGCTCAGGTGTTTGCTGGGAGAGAACAGCAATTCAGAGCTCAAGTAGTCTTAGTCCAGGCACACAGGCCTCGGGCGGGGGACTCAAGTTGTGAGTCCCTCCCAGCATGGAGGCCTGACAGTGGGGATTACCGCCATCTCATCTCCTGCTGAGAGGCGCCAGATATGGACTGAATCAGTTCAGTCTGTCCTTGGGGAGAAGGATAAGTAGGTAGACAATGAACTCAACACACACACACACACACACACACACACACACACACACACACACACACAACCAGACATACACATCTAATTGAATCCCATTTGTCTCATCCCTGGACATCCATGGGGTATAATGACAGCTAGAAATCTGTGGCAAATTGCTCCAATGGTAGCTGCTCATTTACACCCTCATCTTCATCATTAGAGATGGGAAGCATGGATAATTGCTCATATCTAATGGCACGCTAATTATCGTGGCAAAATCACCGTCGGTTCTGGCAAGTTCTAAAAATATCTGCTTGGCAGGTGGAACAGCAGCAGCTGGATAACTAAAACTAAACTCTGCCTTCATTGTCTCTCTATAGTCTCCATCGCTCTGAACTGGTTCTCATTGCTAATCAGAGAATCATTCAGACCTGAGCAACAAGGTGAATATAACACAGCAGAAACGCAAAATCTTATATCCGGTTTATCCAAAGACGAGCATTGTGACCAATTAGATGTAGAGATACAATGGAGACTGGGTCCGCCCACTTACTGTCAAAAAGAAAAACTACTCGCGAGCGAGCAGAAAAAAGACTCAAGAGCGAGCAGAATAAAGTTTCACGAGCGAACAGGTTTAAGCTTCTCAAGCGATTTTTGCTCGCGGAGTGATATAAAAGCGCTCGTCAAAGTAAAATACGCGCGCGGCTGTTTGATTTTCGCGCGCGCATGGATCTCATTTGCGATCTCGGATTTTGATAGTGATTTGCCTTCTAATGTTGACTCTGTGTCGTGTATTGGGCTTTGCAGTCAGCTAAACTCTTCCTCATACTCTTCCTCCAAGGAACAGACCAGCGTGTTGTATTTGGACAGGTTTAATATGAAGAAGTGTGAAACTACAAACAAATATACAATCACATATTAATTTTCATCAAACTTAATACTGTGTCGTGATTTAGAATATTCATTTCACTTTTCACAAACAAATATGATAGTAAATCTAAACAGATCATCACTAAATTACAGTGTGTGATATAAAATAATGCAAACATACATGGTTGGTCCAGCTACCTATGATCAATCAGTTACATGTTGCACATGTCATCAAACTCTTTATTATTACAACAAACTAACAAAATAAACCCTCAGAAATACCTAAAGCTATAAAAGTAAATCATACTCACTGGCATTGCCACTCAGAGGGCCAGAAGATGCAGGATGGATGAAGATACTATTACACAATCACTCTAGTACAACAGAGCCATGTTGTCACAAAACCAGGAAAAGGAAAAGGAATACAACGTTACTTCCTGTCACATGTGCCACACATGTAGCAGGTGAACACTGCATCATCTACACTTAACACTAGGCGGGAGTAATTCCTTCAAATAAAATACAAGTCAATATAGTACCGAACCATGACCCAAACACCGAGGTAGGTACCGAACCATGAGTTATCTTTACCCTTACGGCCTTAGTTTTTGTACAACAGTACAAGTTGTTTTCAGAAAGAACAACTCATTAGCTATGCACTCTGTTAACATGCAAATGTGGTCAACAACAAAATTAAAGCAAAACTTCCTGACCTAATTGTGTGGCATCTAAGGCTACATCCACACTGATGCTTTCTGTTTTGAGATGGGGCTTTAAAATGAAAACAATCTTTGTCCACACGCATGTTTCAGCATCGTTTTAGAAATGATTTCCATCAATTCTAACACGCCTGAAACCGAATATCATATGACTATTCACGGACACTGGCCATGCGGGTGCCGGTTTACAGGAGATTGGTTGCTTAGTAACAGAAAATACGAGTAGTATAGTACTCTTTCATAATCAAAGGTTGGGCTTGATACTAAGGCTAAAGACCTACCTCTAAAATCTCCCTCTATATACACAGACATCAACTTTACTTCAAAATAAACACAAATCAAAGTTTTACTAGATAATGGACCAATTAACAGGTCTCTCACTCATTTCCTCTTAATTTTGGTGTTGTCTGTTCTCACACTTGTAGCTCTGCCGGGTGGCTAAAGTCACACAGTTTGTTTGTGGACTTCACAATAGTTGTGTAGAACAAAATAAGCATTAATAACAAAAGAAAAGTCCCCCGTTTTGTGTCCATCGTCCTCCTTAAAGCCACAAACCGTGACTACAAACGTCCGCTCCGTGGGGCTGATAACGCCGCTGGACACGCCGTTTGCTCCAATAACAGCTGCTTATTCCGCATGTCGGCAGTAGCAGAATTATAAAAAGATTTTTGCCGACGGCACGATGAATCAGGGAAGGACACGTCATGACTGCTAAGACCCAATCAAGTAGCGAACCAAGTGTCTACGTCATCGTTTTCAAAGGTCTCCGGTTCTGAGCCTGTCCACACAACTTCTTTGTTTTAGGTGCACTAAACTCTGGGGCAGTGTGGACAGTAGACTTCAACGTATCAAAAGATGTTTGTGTAGCCTAATTCCACTGGCTACAAAGAAAGCCAAACGTCTTGCTGATGGTCTTGTTTGTTTATGTTGGTCATATGGTGACATCAATATTACATTGGGACTGTTTCATACATTCCTTGTAATATCTTTTGTCTATCAGGCACACTCCCATTTGTTCTAATCTATAATGGTGTATAACCCTTTTTTGTGAAAATCCATCCAGCCATTATTCAAAGGACACGTCATAGAATTGGAAAACAAAAAGAAAACAATAAACAGACAGAAGGCAACAGTTGATGCACAATCTGCTTTCAAAATGTGTCTATGTGCATCTACGTGTGTTTGCATAAATATAGATATACACACCTGCATATGTGCACTTGGTGCATAGTGCTGCCTTTGTGCCTTTTGAGTCATTTCTGAAACCACCCTGAATCAAACAGTAGACGTGATAGATGCCATGCCCCCATGTGCCCCGTAAACACTTCTAGAAAAGACTCCCCCACACCAACCGTCTACCCTCATCGTTGGTACATTCCCTTCTAATCCTTCCACATTTGGCTCTCTGACTACAACAACAGCCCTAATCAGGCTCTGGTTTATCCAACGGAGGACTCATTAGCTTTGGTCTTGTTTGAGTGGGCTTCAAACCAAGCGCCCTTACACCGCTTCCAACAGTTTTCAGCCACAAGGGAGGCTGCCGGTGTTTGCCGACTGTGCTCTGGTGTGCATGCTCATGGTCTGTCAGCGGTTCCTAGGTTCTGTTTAGAGTGTGAAATTATCTGAGGCGCCTTCTGGCAAACGCCCCTGGTGCCTCAGCCCAGCTACTCTGTTAGTATGCAAGTATTTGTGTGTGTGTGTGTGTGAACGCAGGTTTGTGTGTTGGCTGTTTCCAATGTCCATCCAGAATTCATCATCTAAATATTTTCAAGAAATGGGATTTCCATTCATATGAATAGCCCTCTGAAAGTGAATGCGCAAACACACACACTTACTAAAACATATTCAGCATTCCACACGTCTGGTGAAAAACAGACAGACCAGACACTTGACCTTTTTTCACCAGACAGCCCTGACCCCAGTGGCTCCGTCTTTGCTGATGTTCGCCCATGTGTGTGTGTGTGTGTGTGTGTGTCTCTGTGTCACTGGGAGTGTGTACACATGCCAAATGTACACATGTGAGAAGATGAGGTGAAAGAAAGAGAAGACAAACAAATACTCCCCTCTTCACCCTCACTTGGCCTAGTGATAAAATAACACTGGAGGAGATAAATGTCCTATTTGTGTGTATCCCCGACACAATACCATCTTCCTGCCTCTGTCTGCTGGAGTCATTTATAAGATCAAGGCTATCAACCCATCAACTAAAAAAACCTTTACTTCTTTACTTTGTCGGTAGCCTTCAAGCTAACTCTTCCCTAGAGCTCCTTGTTCTTCTTCTTTTATAACACAAGTGCATTCAAAGGGTTATTAAACACTGAATTGAACTGTGTGAGGAAACCTGCAGCCATATCTTCTTTAACCAGCAGACCCCTGAAAGCTATCGCACTTACACAAAGGAGGGGAGATGTAATTGCCAGAGCTGGGCTAAACCATGCAATTAGCTTCAAGTGACAAGACGGTCGGCAAGCTGAAATTAGCCAGTTTCCAGAGCGTCTCCTAGAGAAAGACTGTGGCGTGTCTCACAACCTTTCACATGTGAGGAAGAAAAGAGGTTGAAAAAGACAGGATGAGGGAGACGCTAGAGAAGAGGCCCCTGCTTAAAAGCTTTACATAAAGTGTAATTTAAAGAAGGGTTACGTATGCGGTGGAGTAATGTCAGTGAAAGTGAATATGAAGCAGATGAAACAATGGAGCATCTTTCATCCGTCATTTTGAAATTCATTCCTCAGCTGTCTTTTGTTTCACGAAAAAGATTCTGTTTCAAAATGTGTATCCTTCTTACTTATGTATTGTTAGTATTCAAATGTAATTGGTGATATTATCCGTCTACTTTTATTTTTTATTATGTCGTATTGATGGTAAATTTGCTTTATGTGCTGTTGGCCCATCACAGCTGAATGTACACTAATTCAAGCACAAAGACCAGATGCCCATTTATTGCTTGATTTCTTTCAGCCAACTGTCAACCTGAGCTTCAGCTGGCCTGCAATTAAAATTAAGTGCAGTTTAGATGCTCCCCAACTACAGGACCGCTAACCTTCTATTTAAACATGCAGGAGAACACAATGCTTGTGACCTAAAATAGACTAATATCAAAGGCTAGAGCTGCCAATTACATCAGTTAAAGTAATTCTCCTCTCTTGAACTTTTTTTTGTGTCTCACTTAATCTAATGTAAGCAATCACATTTCTCACCTGTTTCTCTTTTCTCTCGCTCTCGTTTTTATAGGTTGGGATTCTTTCAAGTCTACAGTTATGAAATACTAGTTTGCTGAATGTGCGGTGAGAGAATCATTTGTCAATGTAGTCATGCACTCTGTCCATACTGGCCGTCCTACATGTACTCCTTTCACGACATCCTCCGTATAAGACGGGGGCCAAATCCCACAGTCCTCATTGTGTGCAAATATATCTAACACTCAGCTGAAACTAATACAACGCGTCAGTAGCGTAGCTATGGTTATCTTTTTTTTATGTGATATATCCCATATCCCATATCACATATATATATATATACAAATTATATCAGTGGCAGGCCGTGCATTTTATACCTGGGCCTTCAGTGCTGTCCTGCAGCTGAAACACCACCTAATAACCTCAAGTTTCGTTTCACAATAGTCACGCGCTCGCCCACTGACCAATCACAGCACACGCTGCACCTTACTGCAGCGCTGCACCTTAAAACTGAGCTGCACATAATGCTGACGTACTTGTAGGCCAGCTCGCAGCTCTGACAGGTCAAAGAATACGCCCAACATGTCAAACTAAAGATCTGATTGGTTGAACACTATCACAATCAACAATATTGTCCCCATTTACTTAAACTGCAAAGGGATTCACTGGTGAGTCTGCAGGCCTGGGGCCTCTCTTCTACCTAGAGACACAGAGGTGAAATCTGATTGGATAAAAGCTCTACTTAAAACAAGCTGCACTGGAAGCAGAGCAACTGAGGAACACAGTAGCTGTGCAATGAGAAAATAAGATGATGGGAAAAATATTTGTATAAATTACAATACATGTAGTGTATTTAAGAAAAATTATTAAATTCTAAAATAGAAATAACTTTGTGATTCTGTTAAGGCCAGCAGAGAAGGCTTTGCAGGCCCTGACGGCCCACCACTGATATATCGCATTAGCATTGTCCAATTCCTAAAATGGATATAAGGACTAGGGATGGGAGTTGGAGAAAATGACCAAGGCTTATACTGAGGAGCTCAGACCACTGTGGACCTGTAACAAATGTTTTATTATTGCATAATGCTAATTTATTTCCAACATGACAAGTTGAACACCTGCATTAGTAGACCTATTAAAAGATTTTACATTAAAATGCCCATTTAGGCTACTTGGTTGTGGGATGTTCTAGCCATACTGTAAATAATCACCTTCACCACACATGTAGACAAGCAAACCCACAAACCTGAAGTTGATCTGTTCTGTTTATCTCAGCTATAGGTATATGTGTGTAATTTTGCATTCATGAGTTTTCTTTGGGCTGTGGGAATCAACAGTTTAACATATCATTTTCTCCTTCTTTAAAACGAATTAGAACTGTATTTTCCATATCCAAAATACTGAAAGAGTGGATATCAATAGACAGAATGACAGACACTTTGTCAACCTGCTTGCTTTTCGTGGTTGTAAATACAACATTCTGCGTTAATTCTTTTCCCCCTATTATAGCAGACCTCAGCCAGCGAAGGGACAGTCAACAGTTAGAGTTAGAAATACATAAGCCTCAAACAGCTGTTTATGCACGCCTACCTCTACTGATTTTAAATCAAAAAAAATATTTAGAGCTCTGATAGTGCTACATACTTTTGTGAGTGGTCTGATTAATAAATGTATTCTCTGATTTTGTAACAGCAGCCTCATGTTGTTGTTTAACCATTCTGAGGCTCCACCAAGCTGCTGCCGCACATTTGGATAGTGCATCTCAGTCTACATGGTGCTGTTTCAAGCAGACTAAGGAGATTGATTGAAAGCTCATGAGTTATTTTTGACCATTACATCCTGCTGCAGAGACTAGAACATTATATTGGCATCAAAGGAACCGCACTAAACTGGTTTAAATCCTATTTATCAGATCGATCTCAGTTTGTAAACGATGAAACCTCGATGAACACCAACGTTAGTTATGGAGTTCCACAAGGTCCTGTGCTTGGACCAATCTTGTTCACCTTATATATGCTTCCTTTAGGCAATATTATCAGAAAACACTCCTTAAACTTTCATTGTTATGCAGATGATACTCAATTATATCTATCAATCAAACCAGATGAAATCAACCAGCTCGCTAAACTTCAAGCATGTTTTAAGGACATAAAAACCTGGATGACCTGCAACTTCCTGATGTTAAACTGAAGTTATAAAAATAACTAAAGTTATTCTACTAGGCCCAGAACAGCTCCGACATCAGTTATCTGATGATATAGTTTCTCTAGATGGCATTGCGCTGGCATCCAACAGCACCGTCAAGAATCTCTGAGTTATCTTTCATCAGGATGTATTTTAACTCTCAGATATAACAAACTTCAAGGACTGCCTTTTCTCACCTACGTAATATTTCAAAAATAAGGCACATCATGACTCAAAGTGATGCAGAGAAATTAGTTAATGCATTTGTTACTTCTAGACTAGATTACTGCAATTCCTTATTATCAGGCTGTTCTAACAAGTCACTTAAATCTCTCCAGCTGATTCAGAATGCTGCAGCTCGTGTACTAACTAAAACTAAGAAAAGAGATCATATTACTGCTGTATTACCTTCTCTGCACTGGCTCCCTGTAAAATCTAGAATAGAATTTAAAATCCTTCTCCTTACCTACAAAGCCCTAACTGGTCAGCACCATCATATCTTAAGGAGCTTATAGTACCATGTTACCCCACTAGAGAGCTACACTTCCTAGATTCAGGGTTACTTGTGGTTCCTAGAGTCTTAAAAAGTAGGATGGGAGCCAGAGCCTTCAGTTATCAATCTCCTCTTCTGTGGAACCAGCTTCCAGTTTCAGTCCGGGGGGCAGACACACAGGATCGCAGGTTTCCATAGATCCTGGTTATACCTGGAGCCTGGTCTTGCCTCCTGCCGTGGTTCTGTCATATACATTGAATGTGTTGTAACTGTTATGTTGTTCATTCTGTACACATGACATCTATCACACTTCTGTCCATCCTGATAGAGGATCCTCCTCTGTTGCTCTCCCTAAGGTCTCTCCCTCTTTTCTCCCCGTTAAAGGGTTTTTTGGGGGAGTTTTTCCTGTTCTGATGTGAGGGTCCTGGGACAGAGGATGTCACATTTGTACAGATTGTAAAGCCCTCTGAGGAAAATTTGTGATTGTGGGCTATACAAAATAAATTGAATTGAATTGAATTTTCAAATTTGCATTGACGTTACTGTTTATTGGCTGATATGTTTACCAAAATTGGTTATATCTCAATTAACTTGTTAAAACCAAACAATTCTTTGTGAGATGCAGCACTAGTGTGTGGTTGCCATTGTCCAGCCTACTCTCATGGGGTTGCTTCATGCGCCACTGAGTAACTTTCATAATAATGAATGGGGTCCTGCGTCCAATGATGTACCCGGTTACCTTCATACATCCATGGTGTGGAGAGTAGGAATGATTACAGCAACAAATGACTCTTTAATAATGTCATTTCCTTTTTTTGTGCACTAGGCCGTGACAGGCTGGTTTTTATCTTAGCTTTTGACATGTTTGTATAATGTTGATGGCTGTTGCAGTCAGATGGAGGTCTGTCTGTGTCTTATGGAGCTTACACACCGCATACACAGCTGCATTCTGGAATAAAAAGCACAACATAATTACGTTCATTAGAACCAAAGGTCACACAAAACAATTACCCTGATTCCACCTCAGGCATGCTCAAAAAGGCGTAACCTACTGATTTTAAAATAATAATACCCCTTCTCCCGGTTCCATTTTAGTTCTCATTTCTCACTTCATCCGTGTTGGGGCGAGATGTCTGAGAAATGTACAATTGCCTGTCCAGTGTCTGCTATGGCCTTGAGATCTCTTATTAGGGCCGGGCTGGAACGGCTTGGCTTACTTGAATAAGCCCAGTGAGGCGGTCATTACACGGCCCCACTCTGCAGCTATTATTGCATTTGCTAAACTGACCATTAAATGAGCACCCAGCTCTCCCCATCTGGACACATGCTTCCAAGGAGCTGACACTAAGTTAGAGTTATGATTCTCGGTGCGTATGCTCCATGCATTTTGTTCTGCCTTACAAACCCGAAGCTGTGATACGTCTCCAACTTTCAGCTCAGCCGCACAAAATAAAATGTATGATTTTAGATGGGCATAAAGCCAGAGGTAGAGTTGTATGTTTTTCTTCTTCATACATGGACATTTAACTATAGTTTCAAACATTTGGTTTACAGCCTGAAGGCAACCTTGTACATATGCAGCTCCATGCTGACCTGACCCCCCCAGATGGTTTTCTATGGAACCATCTGAGAAGCCATGATTGGAAACTGGCACTTTCAGAAAATATTTGATAGATGATTGGTTGAACTGTCTGTCAATCAAACTTGTCTATTTCTGTGACGTGTTTCTAAATATTTATCTCTATTTAATCCCCTTTGTAAAGTGTCTTTGAATTGATTTTAAGCTTCTCGAGCGACTTTTGCTCGCGGAGTGATATAAAAGCGCCCGTCAAAGTAAAATACGCGCGCGCATGGATGTCATTGCGCTCTCGGATTTTTACAGTGATTTGCCTTCATACTCTGAGCAGAACCGGTACGTTTTACGAACAATAGGGCAAACATAGAAAACATTTCACCGCTTTTGTCCACAGGGTCCGGCATATTAAAGACATCAATGTATTAAATTTCCTTTCAAGTTACTTTAACGTTTCAGCATTTGAGTTTTTCACACCATATGCGGTACATCCTTTTGGACAGTGGTGGCTGGTCAATAGAGGGCCATGGGGCGTGGCCCCACCTTGAGCACCCCTCCTTAAACCACAAAAAAAGGTAAATATTTATGTTTTAGAAATATGGAATGTACACAGTAATATTTGTAAAATATGATATCTGCGCAAAATATATGCTTTTCCTGCCCGTCATCTCCGCCTTTCTGCATGTCTCAGCAGCGCTGGGGCCATCGAGAATTGGCCCAAAAGAGGCGGGTCTATGAAGCAGTTTAGCCAATTGCTGATTAAAGATAGAAATGAGTGACATACAATTTAGCCAATCAGCGTCCTCAAATAGATTCAGCTTGTGGCCCCAAGCTGCGCGTTCTCATCAGGAGAAGTCTCTACAGGCGAGCGTGAGCGCCAGCGCGAGCACTGCTCCTCCAAGACCCGTTTGAGAGGAGAAGTTTGGCGGAGATGCTGCAGGCCAAAGAGCTGATCCCAGATCAGCCTGACCTCACAATCAGACAGCAGACTAGCGGGAAAGGGAAGCAGTACATGAAGCTTCTCTACTAGCTGTACCAGACAGGTTTGGCTAGCTGGATGCAGTCATGCTAATAACTTATTTAGCTTTTTAAAACACCGGGGACAGATCCAGCACGGACAGTTAGGGAGTGAGGGATGAGGAGGTAAGGAAACATGAGGGCACACATGAGAACTCTGTCAAGCTACATTTTAGACAAAGTGAACATCTTTTCTTCTACATAGTTCTACATAGAGATGGTAAATTAACAGTGAAAACTCATCATAGCTTCATTTAACATCAGTATTCATAATTACACTTCATGTTTACTTCTCCTGATCTTTACCTCCTATAACAAGGTCCATAGGGGCATCTCAATAAATACATGTTCTATTATATTATTATATATATATGTATGTGTGTGTTTTATATTATACTGAATATTATTATGATTATATATTATGATATATATTATTATATTATACTGAATTGCCTGTGAGGGTGACAAAAATAAGATGTCCTGACGTGTTAGTCAAAGTGTTATTTACTGCTAAATATTAAATATTTAACTGCAAAGTAGTAATGCGTGTTTGATACCTTAATTTTTGCATTAAATCATTCTGGGATGTTGATTGGATGGCCCTACCTAGAAAATGTTCCACCAGCCACCACTGCTTTTGGATCAACCTGAAATGTTTGCAATAACTTGCAATAGTTATAAACAGCTAAAACTTTAGGATCAGTAATTAGCTTTTGTTGGCTGAGAAGACGGAAACACTGTAGTTTTGAATGGTAGCCAAAAGTAATTAACTTTCAAAACCTGTCGCTTCATCCTGAAAATGAGAGTGTTGATTGTATATATTTGGCACACAGGCATCTTTGAACACCTTACTTTTTATGAGCTACTTGCTCCAGATAGTGAAGGGCCTTATTCAAGCTTTTTTTGATCACCTTAAAAAATGAATGAAGCATAAAAGTGAAATTGTCCTGAAATTGACGTGATTTACAACTACAAAAAGTCAGCTCTCAAAATCAAGGGAAAAAATAAATAAAATGGGGTAAATATGATTTAAAATAGGCAAAATGATCTGCCAACAGAAAAGGAAGTCTTTCCCGAGTCAGGGTTTGAACCTGCAAATTTAAAGATCCCAATGTAAATTCACAATTGTCATGTTCCATATCCACTCAGTTATGAACTCCCTCTTTGAAATTGGGAACAAGACCGGCTGACAAGCCCAGCACACTGAAGCAGGAACTCCATAGTCTGAATGTCAGGAGACGAAGGCAACGTGCCTGCAACAGTCCCAATCACTGTTGAAGTAAACCTGCGACCTGAATGTTTCCTACAGTCCTCTTTGCTGATAAAACAGACCATAAAAGGGATTGAAGCTATGGTGACTGATTTGTGGAGATGCATTGCAAGTGTGCACACATACAGTTTATGTATGGACATAGCAGACATATTGTATTTATACACATAGCATACAGCTGCTTCACAAACAAGCTCTGCTCACTGAATCCTTATATGCTGTTTATATTCTCCTCATAGAGCCTGCTTGTGAAATCCAATGAGAGCTTCCCACCATATACTGTATATCACCACAAACATGCAGCTTCGGGCAAACAAGATAAATCGTATCCATGGGCGGCAATAGGATTTAGTCCCAAAGTTTCATACAGTAAAGAGGGTAACCAAAAAATATCCACACATGATGACGGTCAGATGTTATTTCAACTGCTATGCTCATTTATAGTAGCATAACAGACAAGTAGTTAATTATAGTGTCAGTTCTCATTCTATTAACCAATACCATACCAGAGGGTCTGCCAGTAGTGATAATCCAAACAGATTTTCTCTTTAGAATCTACTGAACTGCAAAGAAACCATTTATAGGCCTTTGCCTAAGACTACCATTGTCCTTCAGTCAATAAATGTCATTCACAACATAACTCAGTTTTGTAATACAGCTCCTACTTTTAACTGAACTAAACTCTGTCATAAAATGAGTTTAAGGAGCATAGCAACACTTTGGCTGTGCAGAATTGAATATATCCAGTTTGCTGTCACACTTGATGACACCTTGTAAGGCAGCTGGATTCTCGTGCTAATAAATGCGATCATGCAGAAATCCAACCTGTCAGGCTTCAAGTAATGTGCTTGTGTCCTAATCAATCAGCAACCTGTGAGGAGCTACGGCCGTGGTTTAGTTGTGTGTGACGCGACATGGAGATGGCCATTTGTTCATAACAACAATGACGGTTCCTGAAGAGGTTTGTGTAGATGCTGCAATAGCATCAGTTAATTCACCAACTTGCTTGTATGAATGTGTGAGCCATTTTGGAGATAGACTTAGTTTGGTAACATGTAGAAAAAGCCCAGTGTTTGTGGAACTGAAGGCTACGACACTGATCCTACCCCTCCATTCATTCTTTTTTGTAATTACAAAAACCTCCATCCAGCTCTGGGCTCCTCATAATAAGGGTTAGCAGTACCACACAATTTGGTTTGAATCAGATAATCACCTATATTGATAACGATATCTATGATTCTGACCTTGGTCAATGTACTAGTGGCTAATGTACTACTGACAGCCGGTAGTACATTAGCCATGGCCAAACGACTAATGTACCACCTTGTAAAGGAGAGCAATGCGTCATAATTCATGAGGTTAAAGCATCATTAGCAGCCTTCTTCTGAGTGCATTATTACCATTGAATGATTTACCAAACGATAAAGAGGCAGTTTGGATGTTTTGAAGTGGGGTTGTATGAGGCACTTATCCATAGTCGGTGTGGATGGAGTTACCAGCACAGGAGCAAAGCATTGTACTGCTGTGGACGGGGACAGCAGTTAAACCTGTTTTAGACACCTAAAAGATCAATATCAGTTTAAGTTAAAATATTCTATATTTTGTGACTTTGGTGAATCCGAAGTGGAATCTAGCTGTTGTATCTATAGTAATTGTTGTTTTTTTTATGCTGATAACAGTCTGATGCCAATACTAAGTAAGTGGGTAGATCAGATCGGCATATTAATATTAACTCACAGCTACTTACTGTAGCTGAACTTCTGTGCAGTCGATTCTGAAAACTATTGTTGACATCGTCACACACTGGTGGTCCCAGAAGCCAAGAAGACTTTTAAATATAATTACTCTAGAATGACTTCATGTGGAGTAAAAATTATTGCACCAAAGCTAAAAACAGGAGAAGATGTAGTTGAAAATAAGAAATAATTTGAGCAACCATTTATGAAAGCAAGCAATCCTATGAATCCATCATATATAAAGTATAATAAATGAAATAAGAGATCCACACTAACGATGGATTTGCTCTTACCATAAGCGTGTTTCATATAGTTTGGAGAATAATGAAAACCAGTGGCTGCCAGTGCAGGAATTTCAATGGCGGCCATTTAGCAGAAGAAATGCTCCTCCAGCTAACAGGCACAAAATATGGATCCGAAATAATTAAGAGGATGAATGTTTTATGACTAAAACACAGCCACAAATCTGTTATCCATGTCGTTAAATAAAATCATCCCGAACCCTTGAAGTCAAGAAGAAACAAAAAATACTTGTTTAACCCATTCAGATCACATCCCAGGTCATATTGTGCACCCATTTAACATCATATATGCAAAACGTTTCACAAAAATTATATTCTTTTTCATTTTTATATGAAAATCCAGTCATCTTTTCTTTCTATAAAAAAATGACATGAGCTAGTACTGACCAATCGCAACCAATATGATCAGGGCATCCATCCATCAATTTGAATCTTGAATCTCTCTCGTAGCTGCCCGTTTGGAACCTTTTGGAACCTGTTCAGAGTAGGCCAATTTCCTGGCCCCGGATATACAAGTGAAACACTACTAATCGCACACTAAGCAAAAGTAAACTGCAGTTAGGGATGTCACAATAACCAATACTTGGGATACAAAGTCAATACTCGAAATCTGAGAATGTGTTGCTACTCGTTTTTCTCCAGTAGGTATTGCCAGGGTTTGAGATGAACGGCGTCCGCTCATCCCGTGGACGATAGAAATCATTATTTTTACGCAATAAACTCACTATCGTGGAGTTCAGGAGACACATACCCTTTTTTTACCCCTGACAGCGTGAACAACAAATCCATGTTAAAATCAACAGGCGAGCTAGCACAGCTAACATTAGCTGTTAGCAGCTAGTAAGCGGCACAAATTTGAGCTGATAGCTAACGTTAGCGGTAGGTGCCATTGCTTTACATTATGATGCGTTAAGGCTCTGAGTATTGGTCAAAGGTACATTTGAATGTTATCATGATGTGTTCATGTTGAAGTATATGGTATTTGAGTCATTTGATGTCCATTTAAAATTGTGCACGTGTTAATAATAACCTGTTAAGTTTTGAGGAGCCACTCTTCTTTTGGGTGTAGAAACGTTTAGAGCACTGAGCGAGGGGGGATAGGCGTGCTCTGGATTTAAATACAAACTTAACAGCTGTCAAAGCAACATCAGCACTGGAGGACATTTTTGGTGTTCACCTTTGAAAACCCAGTCTCCTTTTCATAACACACCATAAATCTGGAAATTATTACATTTACAAAGGAAATTCATTAGTTGGATTGACTGTCTAAAGATATCTCAAAGACTTACAGTGATTCTTTATTACATTTGGTGGACACAGAAGCCTCAGGCCATGGAACGATTGTTCTGGAATTTGGAAGTGATCTGGATCAGGGATTTCTGTTATTAAATCATAATTGCTGTTTTGTTTTAGGCATAGCTCTTAAATAAACAGAGATAGAGACTTGATTCCAAATCCTCTGGGTTTATTTGCAGAGTCAGACAAATCTATTAAAGAACAAGATTCTGTGTGTTTCCAGATCTAATGACAAGAGACTTGATGGGGGCATGCACATTGTCCAAAATATTTAATATTTTAGAATTTCACAGTGTATGGCCTTACAGGCAACACAGAGTCCACTGCCTGTTATGGTTCAACATGCCCACATTGGAACTCTCTCATCCCACCCTGACCTCTGATTTTAACAGGAATATACATTGTGGTTCCAAGATGCTATCACCAAACGCTTTCCTTGTGACCTGAATCACTTGTTTTATTCCTCATCATTACTATTTCTCTTCTTTCAAACATCCTCTCTCCCCATGGCCCCAGCTAAGCCCACTTTGTCTGGGGCAGCAACCAGTCGGCAGGAATGACCTTCAGGCTATCCAGCAATTTAAAATTCAGCTCCAGGTTTTGTGTTGAACCTCTGGATTCCTGACTTAGACCCCCACGGCCCATCATTATCTGGCCAGGATTGAAGTGGAGATCACTGACTCACATCCCTTGGATCATGCAGGTCCCCCCCCCCCCCCCCCCCCCCCCCACACACACACACACACACACAATGTCAGAGATGCAACAGCCAACCTCTTGACATATAGTGTGAACTATTGATGCTGTGATCCAATGGGGCTACAATTTAGGGGATCTTCTGCAATCCATCTTTACTTTGTTCAATTAATTTACATTCATGTTCATATTTTAAAATGCTTGATTTGGTGAATTGCTATAGCTTTGCATTCCAAGTGTTTAGTTTGGCTACTGAGTCACTCTCCCTCATAATGGTGTCATCTAAATATGTAGTTAATAGTGAGTTATGATTTGTTAAGTCATACAGGTTGGCTAAGTTGTTGGAGAGATTGATTTTACAAGTTTTTTATTTTCTATTTTTCAAAAGCATAAGCAGAGTAAAGCTGTTATTGTGGAGGGTATACTCCTATCCTTCTTATTCATTGGGAAGTGTAATTTTTGGATGAAAAAAAAGTAAATGCATGTATGATATTAAGACATACCTGCAATCTTGTCGCTTTTCGTCGAAAGTCACTGTTTTTGAATCAAAATATGTCATCCACATTAATAGTGTAGATCCGTAGAGCTTTTATTTGGGGGGGGAGTCAATTGGCTAACCAGCATTTCTCAGATTGGAGTGAGACAAGGACAAAAGGTTGTGATCTTTGCAATAATACATCTTTGATGTGACGTGTCGAGTCTTGGCTAATCAGCATTAAGATGTCTACACCGTCTTCATTTCCCTCCAGCTTTTCATCCTTTCACTCCAAGTTGAAGTTACCGCCGATTATGAGGGCAAATCACTGTCAAAAATCGATTTTCAGATTGCACTACATCTCAGAGGTAAATAATGTACTGCACTTACACTACAAACATACGATGATCTTATAGAATGATACTAATAATAATAAAATGTATTTAAACAGTGCTTTTCACAGACAAAAAGTCACAAAGTGCTGAACAGAGCAGAAATTTAAAAGAATAAAAAAGACAATGTGACCATAGGGCCAATAATTTACATACACACAGAAAAAATACAAAATGAAAACATATTTTAAAAGCAGGTCTAGGACATGGGTTTTACCCAAACGCCAGTCTAAAGAGGTGAGTTTTGAGCTGGTTTTTAAAAGTGTTCACAGAATCTGCGAGACGTAGAGTTGCAGGCAGAGCATTCCACAGCCTTGGTGCTACTGCCTCAAAAGCTCGGTCACCACGGGTCTTAAGGCGAGTGCGTGGGACAGACAGATAACCTAACAGGTTTTACCTGAGAGCACGGGCGGATGAATAGGGGTGAAGTAGATCAGCTACATACGTAGGTGCCTGACTGTGTAGTGCTCTGTAAATGAGAGTGAGAATTTTAAAGTGTATCCTAAATGCTACAGGGAGCCAGTGAAGAGATCTGAGTACGGGGGTGATGTGAGAGCGTCTATTTGTCCTGGTGTGTAATCTGGCGGCAGCGTTTTGGATGACCTGCAAACGGTTATGGAGACTTTTTCCGAAAAAAAAAAAGAAAAGTTATTATTTCTGTTATTTATTTCTTTATGAAAAGTCCATTCTGTGAGATTCAGAACCGAGCCTCGGAACCGAACGGAGACCTTTTGGGCACCGTCGGGTCCAAGTTAAGAGCAGATACACTGAGTCATGAGAAAAGTGTGTTACAGTAGTCGATGCGTGAGGAGATACATGTGTGTATGATCATCTCTAGTTCAGCTGTTGATACTACAGATCTCAGTTTACTGATATTTCTTATGCCGTGTTCACACCAAACGCGGCGCGAATTATTCGCGCGAGTAGATTACATACAAAGTCTATGCACAGACGTGATGAGACTGGAGTGACGGAAGAAATAGGTTATTTTTCCATGGTTGATGATGGACAGTTGAATGGCTTTCAGGCCGATAAGCCCTCTCCGGCGCGTCCAACACGATTCACGCGAATGAACACAAATAGTCCCCGGCGAGACCGGCGGCGCGATTAACGCGATTTGCGCGTTCACCGCGTTTGGTGTGAACACGGCATTAGGTGGAAGAAACATGATCTGGATGTATTGCTGATTAAACTAACAGTATGTAAATGAGTTAAAAACATGCAGCATACACGTTAATGCAGCAATATATAGAGTGGATTGTTTCATTAGTATGGTAATAGTACGTTTACTCACTTGGCAAACAGGTAATATACAAACAGTGGTTCCTAACCTTGGCTCCAGATCCTTGACCGGGTCAAAATTGTTGCTCATACAACTACATTTTATCTGTTAACTTCTGTAAACACGACGGTATGATTAAATATGATCACATCATGTTTTAACCAATTAAGATCAAAGAGTTTCTTTGAGCTGTTTGTCACAAGAGGTTTGACTATCAAACACATTGTATGTAATAGAATGATGGAGTGAATTTAAATCAATCTGAGCAACTTGACTCCAGTTTATTTACAAGAGAAATATTTTAATTATTGTATTTCAAAACACTAATAACATACTTGGTATTTCATCAGCCTCTACAGTCCGAAAAGTTCACAAAACCTGTCAGACAAATGTAGAACTTAGATATGTTAGGACGGAACGCTGACTTGTTTTGTTTCCTGTTCGCAACCCGCACTTCCTAAACTGTGTTAAGTGGAAGATTACAGCCATGCACAGCCTAAAGCGCCAACTTCTGACCAAACTAAGATGGAGCAGAGTTTATAGCTCCAAACCAGTTGATGGAAACACAGCTACATTTATTTTTTTTTATTTCAAAACTTGCTTAAAATTCACCTGACAAGTGATGAAATTTGGCTCAGGTGATTTTACGTGACTCACCCACATAACTCAAAATTCATACACTCACTTGCTGATTGTAAATGGGACAGATAACGATAGGGTGCGATTCACTTTAAATTTGTGGACAAACTGGTGCCAACAGGTCATGTATTTTATCGTTAAGACGAGGGTGACTTCATTCTTTAAGCTCGATGGGGCAAACGTCTTATTTAGCACTCACAGCAATTTGTGTTTACAAAGGAAACCTATCAAGGAAAAGTTAGCTTGGTAACGGTTAGCTAATGTTTTCTAGCTAGTAAATTGCATCATATATTGTCATGGCTCATGATATGGGGCACATGTTATGACATTCTTTAGTTAGCATGACTAAATAGTGCAAATTAAAAGTAGTACCCTCCATTATCTGTACGAGAGCACTCAGAGCTCGGGCTGAGCCGGTCATGGAGCTCGACTAATATGCTATGTCCTGCAAAATCAAGGCCGATACGGGTGGAATACCAAGTTTTTAGAGAGTACCCTAAAATAAGTCTTGATCCTACATTTACCATTATGCAACCCAATAGCATCTTTAGACACTCCCAAGTAAACACCCATGGTCTGCCTTCAGTTAACATTGGCTTTCCGTGTAAGGTCAAGCCAAGGTAACTCTGATGACATCACTGTGATGTCACGAGGCGTAATTTTCTCAAACTTGACAAAGACAAAAGTTTTCGCAGGCTTTGAGGACGTCATGTAAAATTTGTGGAGTGCCCCTTTCAAGAGTTGTCTTTTCAGTGCAGTAGCACTAGCATCTTACGCAACAAGTCATTTATCTGGCTGGAAATATACACATCTTCCTCTCGCTGGTTTATTCTAATGAGAGTCCACCTTAGGTCACAGAATAATTAGAGAATTATTAAAGGCCGAGGTGACGGTGACCTCATTACGGTGAGAAAGATCAAACTAACGACCCATGACTGATGAAGGCCTCCATGCCTCCACACCAAAGGATTCCGGGCTGTCTCTGGGTCTGACGACCCTCGACAGGGAGATAGAGGCAGAGCAGGAGATATCGCCACAGCCAGCCGCCTACTTGTGACATTATCAATGCTTTGTGATTAAACAGTCTGTTCATTTAAGGTTGTAGCATGGCACAGACCTGTCACATTCTGCAAGATGTATTCATGTGTGCATTTTTCTCGTTTTAGATGGATTCTGAACGCACACTCAAAAGAAGAAAAACGGAGCGCTGAGCACCAAAATACACAAGTGGAAGCTTAACTGCTTCAATCCATTTTTTTGACATTTTTCATATTGGAACCATGGAATGAGAGAAACCTCTACGTTTAGTATACGGCTGGAAATAACATGATTAGTACCTCACTGTTGGTCTGTCCTACCCCAAAACACATTGAAAGCCCGTGAGTGTCAAATTAAGGGAATAATTCTCCATTTTGATCAGTATAATCAGAAAGAGTACATTAAATACTCC